>NW_025062477.1:13242433-13951302 GCF_000002995.4 Brugia malayi
GGCATACCCCAAAAATGGTAAGACGTGAGTTGGTAAATCTCCAATATGGAATTATTAAATCTGAAGTCTTCAGTTCAAATTCTGTATAAACAAACCATTTTTAACTGTGGTCTTTTTAGATCTGGAGTTTTATAAGTGCCTGTTTTTAGCAAGAATTCATGTCGATCTATTAATTCCTCCAGTGATATTTGTGCGAGATTCGAGCAGCTTGAAAAATCTTCGCCTTCCATGAGCATATGGCAATAAATATATTCAATTTTATCCTCCGTCTCGTCAGTACTGCCCAGCAAGATCTCTGGACAAGACTTTAACAACGAATAAAACTGAAACAGAGTAGTCGTAAATATCGCTTATTCAGTATTTTTGGGATGAAGCTAGGGTGGTCTAGACAGTTTCCTTATTCCCCCTGAAGGAACAGGGACATCACGCTTATTATATGATACTGATCAATATGTGATCAATAGTCGCAGACCTGATTTTTACTGAAATGAGAAAATAAATTCTCAGCGTTCTGGGCTAGTCTGTTGGATTTATGGGCAAAAAGTAATGCAGGACAGGAACAAATCGCTTTTCCTAATTCTTCATCTTGAAATCCATATGAATCAAGTACATCCATGCATTTTTGAATTTCTTCAGGTCCTGCTGATAGCAGCTCTTCATTATATCTATAAAAGATAATGGATCTTAATTTTCTCAAACAATATTCAAAATGACTGGCTTAACTAACGAGAATAAGCAATGATCAAAATGAATAAGTTAATGAAATATCGAACCAATCTAAAACAACCAGTGGATAAACAACATGAGACCTACGTTGCGAAAATGCGAATGGAATCTTCGTAAGTAAGCCGGCAGAAATCCACAATAAGTTCTATTATCTGAATGCTTGTTTCGCCTTTTTGAGTTAGTGATACAAACAACTGAGGCACAGAAACGCAGGAATCAATAATGAACTCCCGTTGAATCCCTAGTATTTAATAATAGATATCGGATTTAAAAACCGAAAAAACTTGAGAAAATGTTATAATTTCATCAGTTTCGAAGAAAACCAATAGTTTTTGGTGCTACAACTTCCTGCTACACTACAAGTTCCTTCATTATTAAAACTTTATTTTCAACACTCCAAATATTATAAGATTAGGAACAAAAAACTGATATTCACCTTACCGATATCGACAAGAAGTCTGAAAGCTTTTGTGAGGGCTTTCATAGCAGTTACATCATTCATAGGAAGTATAAAGAACTTTCCATTTCTTCGCAGTTCGGCCGTAACCAATTCTACTATTTCCAAACCAGAAACTGATTCTTCAGGCATTACTTTCGGAGTTGTTTGTGCAATTTCTAAGTCCATTCTGTATTTCATTTCAATACATTCAGTCTTTTCTTGATCTTTTTGGATGCTATATTCTGTTCCTTCTACCAGCCACTTGCGCTGCTCGAATTTAAACAGTGAATCCTGAAACTGAAACTTCCAAAGCATTTCAGGAATAAAACGAAGCAGTGAACATACTGGAAAAAATCATTTAAAAAAAAAAAAAACATACATTTAACGAAGACAACAGCAAATGCGAATGTCTTCTATATATATGCCGTTGACCTAAACACCTAGAAATGGGTTGAAGAAATTCACGCCTGAAGCAAGCAATCTCTGATGGAAACATACCAAAACAGCGAAGTGAACTGGCCAAAACCATTTTCCTCAGAATCATTGCTGTAACATAAAAAAACAAGCATCTTCCAACATAAGACTTTAAAATTCACTCTCTCTCCTTCCCTTAATCATAGCGAAACCCAAACTTAATCTCGTGTTCTAATACTTATAGAAAAGTTTGCAGTACCAAAAACTAAAAATGATGAATTAAACATTGACTAAGTCAATAAAGATTATATCAGCTGTCGAAGCATCAAGAAGCTGATATTACAATAGAGCTTCGTATACACTGCATAACTGCATTAAGGCTCATACTGAATTTCTCGATTAACTTGGTAAAAAAGCCTTCATAAGTTATGATATGATAATAATTATAAATAATGAAAAAATGGAATCATTCCCTCCATTTAAAAAAGACTGAACTTTTAAGAAAAATATTACATAACTACTTGATATAAAATATGTACCCTAAACGTAACCACTTTGTCCTAAACAAATTCGGAAAAATATTCGTCTAAATACAAAAAGGCTTTTAATACTTTCGTGAGGAAATTAAGAAATAATTTATTGCAAATAAAAGCAAGAAAATTTTCACAATAGTTGATCTACACTACAGATTCAGACTGCACAAAAAACATTAAAGATTTTCCTGTAATCCCATCGTCCATTGTAATAAGAGTAAAGACGAGATGATCAATACAAAGAACTGTTAAGCAGAAGATTCTTAAAAACCATTACTCTTTGCAACTTAAATAAATCCTATTTTTGGTAATCAAGACCATTCATCCACACTCACTCAATTTCACTTATTTGCAATATTATTTCGCATTTAAGTTATATCTCTGTTATAAACTTAAATATCCACAAACAAAATTAATTATTAACAGCAAAAAAACTTGAGTAATGCATTATGCAACAAGAAATTTAGAAGACAAACTGAAACCATCATTGCAATAGCATGAAAGTAGTAAATACATTTTGGTCATAAGAGATCCATTGTGAATGATGATAAAGTGTATGAAGTCTAAAGAGAGCCATCTACAGTATCATCACCCCAATATAGAAACCCAAATCGAACAAAGCACATAAGAATGACCTAAAATTCAGCAATGATTCCAAACTGTCAAATATATACATGCTCAATGTCTAGACATTTTGAAATTCTTATTTTCAGTATTCCCAGTAAAAAAAAGAAGAGAATAACATAATAATAATAATAACAGATTCCAAAAGAAAAACTAATCATTATAGGAACTAGTAATTTCATTGGGAACAAAATGCAAAGTCGATAAAAATGGAATAATGAAAACGAGATGATCAATTATGATTAATTATATAAAGGAACAAGCATATGAATCATTTTATAAAACTTTGAAAAGTTCAACAAACAAAACCACAATACTAAGAGAATAAGCATAAACATAACTAAAATTGAAAAAAAAAAAAAAACAGCATAACAAAGTATCAAAACGCAAAGCTGCTTTTCAAAAGTAATTCTACATAAAGAAAATCCAAATCAGCAAGAAATAATGATTAAAAATCATATCAATAAAGCTAACTCATGAATAATTCCAATTATGCAGTGAACAACAAAGCAAAGTTAGGAAAGATAAAAACTTTGAAACATTTACATCAAAATATTATGATTCCAAAAAATGGACATAAAGCTCTAATCTACTACTCTGCATAAAATTTCATTAAACCTGCATGTGAGAAAAATCACATCATGCGCAGTTGGTAGTCACCATTTTGCGTAATGTAGCGCACCCACGGTAAAGCTTGATAACCACTTTTTTCAATGATTTTAAGATAACGTACCTGCAAAATAAATTTATAAAGACAAAACCTTTTAATCTCCTGTCCTAGAAATAAGACTAATAAGGCTTTGTGAGCATAATGTGATATTTAAATTTAAATCAAGACCAAAAAGAAAAATGGAAAAATATAGATAATTTTGACTGGGAACGAAAGTGAGTCTGGGACAACTGAGACAGACGATATACCCATTGATTGAAAATAATCTACAGAAAGACGAACAGAACTTATCATTAAAAAATAAAATGAATAAACTGCTACAATGAATACGGTTGAAATACGGTTAGATAAAACACCAAAAATTATCACTCAAAGAAATGAACCTGTATTCCGGAAGTTGTGAAATACGGGATTTCAAATTTTACTTTCATTGGTGGACGACCCTCACGGTCTTCACACTGAACCGATGGTAAGTTGAAATGTGCTCGCATCAAATATTCTTTCCCACCTGCAAATCCATTTAATTAATAAGATTGTTAAAACATCTTTAATCTTTTCGAAATCGAAATTTGACTCAATATAAATTCTTTATCTTTCATGAAATCTTGCTTAGGAATCTCCACAACCTGGAAAACTTTTAATTGTCCAAACAAATGAATTTTGTTCTGGTGTGTATTTTACTGTCCCGATGGAGGTCTTGAATTTGGGCGAATCGGCATCACTTGGCACAGGGATGATAATCTCTACATTATTTGCTGTAGAGCGTCGTTTGAATTGCGATTTCGCCTAAAAGAATGATAAATTTTACTCCTATAATTTTTGAAAAATATAAATCACACTTGTCCGCTGAAACTAAATTAAATAGAAAAAGAACTGAAAGATGGGATATGCAGGAGCCAAAACTGCCAATAATGGTTTCTTAATTGTGGCTTCAAAATCCATGCTGACTGGTTGGTAAAGATATTATAAACAAATTCTAAAAACAAAAAAATTCTGTGGTAACCATTTGCCTTTATCATATATTCGACTCTTGAATGAGTATGTCTTTCAACGACTGCTTCCATCCAAATAAGTGGCTTAACAACAGTCATTAATCTGTAACTCATCAATTCGAATTCACCATCTGGTGGTATAAAACTGATTGTCCGATCATTTTCAAAACGAGAGAGACGAACACACTGATGAAATTTTACATCTTCCAATTCTACTGATCTGTTTTTACCCCCTGAAAAGAAATAAGGGAAATTCCTTCCATAAACTAAAGGCCGAAAGAAATTTCAATACCATTTAATCATGCAGTTTGTTGTCAGAAAGGCTGAAGATATACTCAAAAATAAAGAAGTTCTGTCTGCATGGAAAAAAGTAAAAAAAACTTACTACCACTACTTTCGAACAAAACTTTGTCATTAAGACCCAATCGTAGTTCCGGCATACCTGTTAAATAGACACGCATCTTAACCGAACCAACTATTTCACTCTGTAGAACTACACCATTTGCATTTGCCTATAATGTTTTATACAACTTTACAACTTACAATACAGAAAAAAAAAAGCAAACTTATACAAGTTACAATACAAAAAAAATACACATAAAAACTTCGACACTACGACAAGCTCGAATGAACAATAAAATATATACATATATAATAATTTTATTGTTCAGGTAGATAGAAAAAAAAAAAGAAACTATTACAAAAACTATTATATTTTTATATTTTGGAAATATACTTCCTTATATGAAGAAACATAGTAAAATTAAAATTTTCTGAAAATATATTTTTTCATTTTTGAATTTTCAATAACTTGGACTCACCAGTAAATTAACAGATTCTATGACATCTAAAAATACTTCATTCTTGCGATATTTGAGACCTTCTGAACGCCACGAAACGGCGTTCGTGACAGCCATTGGTGGTCGAGGTGCAGCTTCCAATTTATGTCCTTCTTGTGTAATGAACCTAAATATAACAGTTAGCTACCTATTTAATATTTATGAACAACATCAAGAGATCTCCATAGGTTAAAAATAGGATAAATCTTACTCTTGCAAAATTTTCCCTTCAGTAGTTTGCGGATATCCAAAATCCATCATTTCATCCAGCAATTCATAGATGACTACAAAATTATCACGAATCGATTCTTCCTCGACATCTTTCAAATATTCTCCAAGGACTTCCACTATCTTGTATAGAAATGTAAGCACTAGTGCTACATTTACATTTTTACGTGATGTTGAAACAACTGAAAAGATGTGAATAAACCGTGTAACTAAAGCCAAAAATAACGGCAGAATTTGAAAATAGTTGCCATATCAAAATATAAAATTGTCGCTTCTAAGCCTTGAAAATGAATTCGTTCTGCACCAATACCTTCTATATTAATATTGAATTATTCCAATGAACAATATTTAGATTTTTATGGTAACTCTAAGTACAGCACACCAATATGCAAGAAATTTATGTAAGACCTGAAAAACTAACTCGGCAACAAACAAAATTAAAAGAATCAGAAGACTTGCAATAAAGGTTTGAATGTCTGAAGTAAATGAAGGTAGCTTCAGGATGCTCGAGAGCTGGACTCTGACGACCCTCTTCTTCGCGTTCCAACAGTAAAGGCATAAACTTATCGATGACCGCCATGTCTATATCACCTCGGTAATTCCTTGATATTATCGCCTGTTATAAAAAATAAAAACAGAATCTGTCTAAATATGTATGTAATATCCTAAATAATCTTAGCACTACATCTTCATCTAACTTACTCACTTAACGTGCAACAGTAACTTCTTAAGCGTAAATTATTGTAATCTTGTCAGATTGCCTATTTCAGAACGATTCAACTTCCGAATATTCTACCAATGTCTTACATCTAAACGACTGTACCAAAAAAAGAACACAAAAGAACGTGAGAATTACACTGTTCACTTACTTTGCCTTTAAGATCAAGTATATAGATAGCGGAAGAAGACATCCTTTCCAGCCCTGAAAAGCTATCAGCTGTACGAACTCATCGGAACATCTCTCACGAACCATCAAACTACAAACCAACGCAGTCGCGAATACTATCTGAAGTAGTAGTCCCCCTTCGACACACTTTTGTCTCAAAACATTAACACTGTCAGGCTGAAATGTTTCATGTTACAGTCCCTCTATTTCAGCACAACCTCTTTTGTTGGTTTAAGCTTCTCTAACTCAAGATCGGCTACTCGGGAATCGCACATTTTCCTAAAACGACAGATTTTGCACGTCGTTCTGAATTTGGAGTAAAAAAAAAAAATTGCTTTAGACGGTTCATAAAATTTGATAGCATGGAGTGTTGATTGATTTGATTAGGATCTTTCGGTTACATTTTTTTGCTTTGTGTTTTTCGAATGAAAAGCTATTCTTACTCCTTAATGCATCACAACAGTCCTCATATTATAGCAATAAACTGGGCTTCCGTCCACTTTTTCCTTTTATTCTGTTGCTGAATGATGCAATTGGTACACTCTTGTTTAAGTTTCGATATTATTCAAAGTTGGTAAGCTTAAGGAAAGCTTTATCAGGACTGGAAGACAGTTGGAAAATGAAGACAGTAGGTAATTGTAAAAATTTGAAACCTTAAAATGAACTATGTGAAGAAGGAAGATTATGAAGTTTATTATTATAATAAGTATGTATGTTGTTTATTTATTCTATTTATCTTTTAAAGAGCAATGAAATACATAAATATCACAAAGCAGTAATAAATATTTAAAAATAATTAGTTAAGCGAATAGAAATAATAGATAATTTATAGCTGGAATAACTATGAGCGATGGATATCGATCTGCGGAATGTTTGAAGAATTTCTGTTTCCCATCGCTGTTTTTAATGTTCATGCATGATAAATTTGAAAAATGGACGCAAAGCACTGAAGTCTCCTGACCTGAGTGACCTTAGAATTGAAAATGGACGTTAGAGAATTTTTTTCTCTGTACGGTCGGTACTGCATTATGAAGAATTTCAATACATTTGGATATTTCACTAAGTTTGTTATTTGTTTTGCATATAATTTCAAAATACAAATCGATTAGAAATGAAAATGACACTTTTTCCAGACATTGTGAGTGTACCATTTCGATAGTTGAAAAGCAGTGGCGGTGTTATTGCTTGTCAACAATGATGCTACAATGGGACAACATGCATTTGGCAGTCTCACTGCTAGTAACAAAGCTTTCAAATTTGTTCCACATCCTTTCTTCTTCTCTTATACTCGAAGCAGTTCTGCTACAATCATATTAATGTTTATATCATTCAGGAAATTTTGATTTTCAGAATTTTTAATAATTTCGAATTTTCATTATATGACCCGGAGGCTTATTTATTAAGGTATGATTGTTAAAACCTCAGATGTAACGGCACGATTATTAAAAGATCTTATATGATTATCAATTACTTTGATTGTTTTCAGTTCCTTTATTCGCCCTTGTAAGTTAATCACTTACAGTTGAATGGTGCATATTCTGTTAACGGTATGATTGTTATTTTTGAATTCGCTGAGCCTCTCGAAAAGATTGATATTTGCAATTAGGAGATGGTTTTAGCATTATGTGTTCCTGTCTCTCCGTAATTCCACAGTTTGGAAATAGCTTTATTGTTGTTGTACAATACCGGCTTATACAATAAGAAATGAACAGTGAATATTACTATACCAACAAACATGTTCACTAATTTCCCTTTATAACTGTCACTCGCCACTATTACTGTTGTACTAAGCCATTTGTTGGAAGTAAATTAAGTAAGTAAATGAGTAAGTGAGTGAGTAAGTATTGAGACAAACTGAATCGAAGCTTGCAATATGCAAAAAACTGAGCTAAAGCGATGATTTTAACTGCCTACATAGTGTCGGAGTGTTTTATGGTATTATGTCAACTGCTTATAAGAGTGACTGTCAGACTGAACGACTTTCACAATATTTCGAATTGCAAGTAATTAAGTTTATGAGAGAGAAAGCTAATTGAACAAACAGCTTGCAACCTTCTAACCATCGGATATAAGTTTGACTGTCAGACTGGAAAATCCTGACAGTAAAGTGGACGCAATTTATAAAATGTTAAGCAATGTCATATTCTTTGTCAACAGATTGTAACATTTTAAACAGTGCACATAAGCTTTGCTACAATTGCAAGTTGAGTGTTGGGTAAATGATTTCTTAACTGAGATATCAAATTCAAACAGTTTAAGACGTTGTGTTTTTCTATTCAAATAAGACAGTATTCATATACAAATTTTCATCTTATGGATTTAATATAAAATTATTTTGATTTTTCCAACAAGTCTGTTAATGTATCACCTATTTGTATCACTTCTATAATATTTTTCCTTACAGTCACTGTTCTTTTGTTTTTGTGTCTTGATAACTGAATAAAGTACGAGTAATTTGGAATGAAATATCTGGTATTTTCGTGGTGCTTTTAATATAGTCAATGCTGTAGGAATTTAGATGCATTAAAAAAGTGAAAAATAAAATAAAATTGCAATTCAATATCAGTACAGGTTATATTGAAGGAATCGAATTTGTCGAAGATTAATAAATGGAGCAACACGCAAAATTAAATAAGAAATTTTTATTACTGTGAAATAAATGATGAAAAGGTTAGTCCGGTGAATTGTTCGAAAGCTTTTAGTTTTTCGCATATTTCCATGCGGTTGTTTTATATTTTGATGACAGTCTACTTCGCTGATTCCCATCATCAACTTGGGGTGCAAATAGCGGTGAGTCTTTTGATCATGACCCAAAAGAATCCAATCACTGAAGTGGAGTAAACTTTGCATTTTAAAGCACTATAATAACGAGTCTTATAAATAAACAACACTTTTACATTTAATCGCATTTCCGCAAGGCAATTCGTTGTTGTTCCGAATTACTTCAACAAATCAATATTTTGCGGGACAGGTACTTGTAAAGTATTTACATAAATATTTACAGCAAGAATTATATATTTACAAGTTTATAACTCTTTTTATACTTCAAATAAAAGAGAAAGGTCAGAAGAGAAAAACAAGTCTTAATTTCAGGAGTTTAAAATTCAACAAGTCTTAACGAGAAGTATGAGCCGTCTAAAGATTTCCTGATGTTTGCAGACATTCAGTGGAAAAGAAGTTGAGCAGTGCATATCAAACGAAGGTTATTTCCATAGGAAGAATAACCAATTAACAATTTTGAGTGTAAATGCAGAATGCAATAATCAGTTGATACAAGTTATCCAATACGCTAAAACAGTGCCAGAAGATCTACGTGTACGTGTTATTAATGTTGCTGAAAATTACAAAGAAGCAATGCTTCAACGGGTATGCAAAATGCTTGTTGAATGTTAGATTCCTGAAATTAAGGCTTATGTTTTCCTCCTCTGAGCTTTCTTTTCTATTTGAAGTATAAAAAGGTATAAATTTGTAAATATATAATTCTTGCCATAAATATTTATATAAATACTTTACAAGTACCTGTCCTACAAAATATTGACTTGTTGAAGTAATTCGGGACAACAACGAATTGCCTTGCGGAAATGCGATTAAATGTAAAAGTGTTGTTTATTTATGCTTATAGAAAATTCATTATTATAGTACTTTAAGTGTAAAGTTCACTCCACTTCAATGATTGAATTCTTTTGGGTCATGATCAAAAGACTCACCGCTATTTGCATCCCAAGCTGATGATGGGAATCAGCGAAATATCATCGAAAAGTCATCAAAATATAAAACGACCGCATGGAAACTGGAGATTATAAGAAAAATTTGAAATTGGAGATTGTTAGAAGATTTGACTGATACAATTGCAGCCATATCAACTATGTGATGTAAGTATCGCTAATGATGTAAATGAGGACACTATGAAGTGGCTGTTATTCGACTGTAATGAAAGTAATTATTTTCGATATATTAAATATTCAGGAATATGTACTTTTTTCACCCAAATGTACTCTTCATTTTCCTTGCGAATATTAGCTCTGTTCAGTAATGTGATGTAGTCGTCTATCTGATCTTTAATACCAAATGCGCATGTTGGCAACTTATGCTAGGTAATCCTTTTATCAATCGTTTCATTTAAACGTTATCTATCTTTCGGAAATTCTAGACAGCCATTACTACAACTCATTTGTCATTGATGTAACTTTGGATAAATGATATGATATAATTTTACGTTTGGCATCCTAATTTCCTGAATCCATATTCTTTCTGGAAATGTTAGAAGTGAAACAGTGATCGTTTCATTACCTTAGTACTTCTTTATTAACCAATCATAAAATTACTTCAAACTTCTATTGAGCCATATTCTTTTTTCATTTAAAGCTTGTAAAGATCTTACAGGAAGGATTATTTTATTTCATCGGCTTATTACTTAACTACTATTACTACAGGTAAAAAGAAGGGTAGTACGAAGTCAAAGATCAAATGGCTAATTATATCAATCATCACAGCGGTCACTGTTATCATAGTGGTCGCAATCGCAGCATACTACTATTGCATAAAAGGAAAAAGGCAAAAAAACCGGAAGCAAGAAGAACAAGAGCATGAACAACGACAACAACAAAATCAACAGACATCTTTAAAAACATCTTCCGGAAAATTATATGAAGTGACAGATCGTACAACTCAAGCAAGTGCATCAACCACTCAAATAACAGATTCATCCGATTCCAAGTTGATCCGAAATATCTATCAAGTTTGGTTTTAATCTTTCAATTAACTACAAATCTAAAAGCAAAAAACTAAAACACTCACATTACCCTCACTTTGTAACTTATCAACGGTTAGATAGCATGGGAAATAGTCAATAGGTTAATTTTAATCGTAATATGCTGGGTATAATCACAGGTACAACTCATAAGTGAAGTTTAATTGAAATTGTAGTATTTTGCTCGCATAAGAAGTTCTTGACAAAAGCAAGCGTTTGGTGACTCATTGGATAAATTAGTAGATTTTATTTGTCTTGGCAATTGAGAAATTTTTCAATATTGGTTTTTAATGCATACAGACAAAGGGAAAGGTACGAACAAAACAAAATAAGTTGCAAGACATTAATGAACGGATCAATCGACAAGCTGACGAAGAATTTAAACAAGTAAAGAAGGAATTAATAGCATTTTATAAAGTTAGTTTGCACGAGTTTGTCCCGTAATGTACAGAAAAGAAATATAGAGCGCATGTATGCTTCTCAAATATAACTTAGCAGTATTTCTTCT
The DNA here is from genome assembly GCF_000002995.4 of Brugia malayi. Classification (NCBI taxonomy): domain Eukaryota; kingdom Metazoa; phylum Nematoda; class Chromadorea; order Rhabditida; family Onchocercidae; genus Brugia; species Brugia malayi. The sequence continues at coordinate 13,254,043 of NW_025062477.1, forward strand.
CAATCTCTTCAATTTTTCCTAGTATTTCTAGAATTTTCAAATGAGCAATTACTTCTATCACTAAATTTAGTTCTTTCTTTAATCAGTTTTGTAAGGTAATTGTCAAATCGAGAAAGATCACTTGACCAGCTATTCCTGCTTTTGTAGCAAGTCAGACAATGCTTCCCAGAGAAAACGGAAAAAACACAACAACAATCCGAAAAGAATCTGGCTTCTGAAGAGGACAACTCAAGTTCATTAAGTAGAAGCTGAAGACCAGTGAAAATGGCCGTTTCATTGTATCACTTAAATTGCCATCTTAATTATGTTATTACTATTTACTGCATTGTAATTTCAAAAATGAATTTATATTTTTCCGTTCTTTGCATTCGAAAAGGTCAATTACGTTCGATTTTTAAAATAATCGATTTTTAAATCACTCTGAGCCTAGACTCTTAATTAATATTCAATATATACTGTAATATCAAATGTAAAATAAGTTCAGAAAATTTCGAAATATTTTGGTCGAGAAATATAATTTAGACTAATTGGAAGATTATTTTTAAAGCGGTGAGAAGAAAGGAATTTTCCGTCCTTTTTCTCCTTTTTTCTCTCTCTTTTTCGTATTGTCGTATTTCTTCTGTTTTTGTCTGATGAGTCGCATTGATAATCAATCAGTTAATGATAGAGCACTTTAACTTGAATGGCTGTCTTGAAACATTTCCCTGTTCCTCTTCTCCATTCCATGCTTATCAACCTCAATCTATTCGTTATTTTTTTATCACATTTCTCATCAATAAAATCGATAAGATCATCTATTTTCAATATTTGTTTCTCTTCCGACACTACACAGTCTTTTTTCTAACTCATGATGAATAATATGTTGTCATACATGGGAAGTGATTCACCATTCCTGCTTCTCCTTCTTGTTTATTTACATGAGAAGTCTTAGCTTGAAAAGGACGGTGACTTACTTAATTTGCATCAATGATGAAATTTCCCTCCTGCATCACTTTTTGTTGAGTGAACAACTATGGCTATGGCTCTCAACATATGATATTTGGTTGCTTTGTTTTGCTTTGTAATTAAAAAGTTTGAATATAATACAGCTGCAGTTTGAGTAATGATTATTGTGTTAATTGATACAGTAACAGTTTATCTTATATGATATGTGCAACTCTGATTGTATTCATCAATCTCTCTCTTTCAGTGAAGTGGGAACTCTATGTTATTTATACTATTCATTTTGTTGCCCAATTTATTTTCGGTTTTATTTGGACGATTTATTGATCGTAATGAAGCCAATGGTTAGCATTTTTCCTTCCTCCTTCATTTGAATCTATTTTTACTTAAACAAAATCTTAGGCAATTTCTTTTCTTATATTGCTATATTAGAGAAATTTTCGGATCAAGTAATTAGTGATTTATTTTTAAAAAAAATGTTGTGAGCATTTTAAATGATATTATACGATAATATAAATGTATAATATAAAATATTATATTTTAATGATACATTACAGATTATGAAAAGAATTGGATAAAGAAATCGAATGGAAATATATTCCCGACTGAAGCACTGTATCGCTCACCGGAACTCGAATATATTAAATATGAAAAAGAACAGAATGTGAAAAGTAGAGATTATGATATCTTACGTCGGATGATACCCGGTATAATGCTAGGAAATTGGATTGAGCCACTAGTCTTAACGATTACTGATCCAGATGAACAGGCCGTTTATTTGCCAATGACGGTGTGGGACAAAAATGAAAATGATAACGACATTCAACAAAATGAAGTAAATTTTCGTATCTTTTCAAAATTTGGAAGATTTCCCATTTTGGAGTGTTTTTGAACTTTCTGTTATTTCGTGCTTATGATCGTAGTCGAGATTTTGTGGAAAATAAAAGTGGTTGGTCTAGAAAAGCATGAGAAATCCCTTAACAAAATTAATTTAAATCGAAATAATTCGAAATAATTTTTAAAATTTAGTCAATGTTCGAAAGGGACATCGTATCGACGACTACTAAGTCTACGATTCAGTTATTCGAACACGCAGCTACAACAAAAAATGATTTGCCAAACGACGGAGAACTGGAAAAAGCTCCAAAATTGAGTAATGAATTAGAACAGCAATCTAGCATGAGCAGGATGTTCGAAGAACTGAATATAACGGAAGTTTATGAAGAACCTTTTGTCCGAGTTTATGTGAAGCCGCTCTGCGAAGGATCTATCTGCTAAAATCAGCTGAATTTAACACTGAATGACAAGTTTAATTGCACCAAGACTTACGATTGAATTTTCTCACACCTTGTTTTATTCTTTTTTAATCAAGAAACCCGAAATTGATATTTGTGTTTTAATATTCATTTTCTAGAAGGAAATTTGGCTGCAAGATAACTTAAATCTGACGTTGTGGCTTAATCAATATTTCGTGTCTCTTTAAAACAATCGTACTGAATAGAACTAGTTATAAGATTGTTCTGTTTTCATCTACGCAATGATCAAGGAATCAAGGAAGGCTCAATTTTGACCTTCAGAAGGTCATAGCGATGTAATCAAGAAGAAAGCTTCACCACATCTGCATTTTGCAGTATTGGTAAGAAAAAGATTTAATCCGATCAAATAGTCTCTTCAGCTGCTGGTATCAGATGTTATTGCACATTGCTGTCGTGAAAAAAGTGATAAATTTCGTTGACCTCTGTGCTATATCTAGAAAGGTTAAATACAATGTTGCCTGGTAAGTTATTATGTTTGAAAAGAATGCACAAACGGAATGTGAATTGTTTTACTGGCAGAAAGTAAAATAAAGGCTATGCGCAGATAGTAACAGCAACCAGTTGAGCTTGTGATAAACAATCGAAAAAACTAAAAATTAGGCAGTTATGAAAAAGAACAGTCAATTCAAGTTGCGACTGCATGAGGGTGTCCATGGCAACATGTCACAAGCTTGCGACACATTTAACTTTCACTACACCATATACTTTTAACTTCGCTCATTTTCCAACAAACATCTAAATAATGCTTCTTTTTTCATTTTACCACCGTTTTTGACATTCATTGGTTGTGCACGGTACAATGATGGGATTTAGATATGTCTTAGAAGCAAATTAGTTAAGCTAATTTGTTGTTAAGCAATGTGTTATCTGCTTCTATCATCTGCTATTGAAAAATCAAGGCCTTTTCTGCAAAAAAATAATAAAAGCTGGAAATTGGGTTTCCAGAAAGAGTTAAAACTAAAACTTTTGCATGGATTAGCTCTTCAACTAGCAAAAGAGAATCCTGATAAATTCTAATCACCTATAATTTAGATTGAAAGATCAAAGTCAATCTCCCGATCATTCTAATGAGATAGTCTGTGGTGTCCGTGAAGACAGTTCTTTTTCATTTCATAGAACGATCTAGAACAAAGATGTCTAAAAGTATGAGTACGAAGAAGCACTTGTCTGACTGCAATGGATCAGGCGAAGCGTACGTATGAAAGTTGACTTTTCATTATAGTTAGTTCTCTTTTAGCAAATTATGATAACAAAACTTAGGTTTAATGGTTGAACTGTGATTGAAGAAGATGAGATGACAATTACGATGACTGAAGGTAGTCTTACGTGTTTTTCACGATTCAATTTAAGATGTGCTTTTGCGATTCCAGAGCTCCCGCGAGGTGAGCTCTTTCGATTCATCCTGTGCAGTTCGTGGGATGATGCCCACTTCATTGGTCTCAACGCTATCGAACTATTTAATACGGCTGGTGAGAGACCACAGATCGACGAAGTAAGGAAATTTCTTCTTTTGATTTCTTTTTCTCAAGACAATCCATTACTCTCGAATGTTCGAATTGACTGATATACTTTGAATAACTCTCAGCAATACTATAAAAAAACGAAAAATGAAGTTGCAGATGAAAACAAATGCGACTATAACGCGTGGTTCTTTGGATAATGTATTCAAGAATGGAGAAGTGAATTTATCTACTAATGATCCATGTAAAATGTGGTCTGCCAGGTATATATACTTTCTTAAAGAAACACAGAAACTCCATGAAAAATGAGAAGCGGAAGTATAGTATGACATAGATCAGAATGCAAAAGTAATATTTTGAGGTAACGGTTTTAGGTACGATAATCTGGCAGAATTACTTCACATTGAAATCCGCCTCAAAAAACAGGAAAGTATTGCGATGATCCGAATTTGGGTATATATTTTTTATTAATCTAGATTAAACGAAATAAACAGCTTATATAATCGAAATAAGTAAGCAAATAATTGCAAAAAACAAGCAAACAAACAAAAAGAACCGTTAAGTTTTCAAATTAAAATTATGAAAAAGCAACGAAGGAATTTTACAGAATTATAACGAATCGCGTGTTCACGCACTGTGCGGTGTGCATGATCTTCGGATCGAATTGGATGGTGTAACAATATTTCAGGGCGAGATATCATGTGCATTTACTTTTGAAAATGAAGAAGAATCCATGGGTGATGTTAGTATTTCCGATACATTTTCTGAAAGGTCTAATTGTCAACACCGGATTTTCAGTAGATACGGAACATACATACTTTCAATATTATTTGCCGTTAGAATTTTACTAATAACGATACATTGTGTAGAACTTGCTTTTAATTTGATTTCACGGTTATAGGCATTTATTGAAATATTTTTGAAATTATAAAGAATGAGGCAAAAAAACATGGCCGAACATGACGAAATCATTGCATGCATGATGAGCATACGGATGATTTCATTTGTATAGTTAGAAGGAGAGATGATTCTGTATTAATCTCAGTATGATTCAGACGATTCTATTTACAACAAATGATGCCATATTGGAACTAATCGCTGAAAACGACAAGTGTTTACGAAGAGATGAAATAATGCGGAGTGCTTTGGATCTTCAAGAACTGGGGAACGACCTTGAAGGTTTTGTTTAAAATAAATATTCTACAAATCTTTGCTTCGATACAATGGTACATGTATAATTTTGATTAAAATAATAACATTGGATGATTTTTTATGGAATTTTTACTTCATTATTTCAAATTACTATTACAGTTGAACGAATGTAGTCATTTTAAATCTTTGTTATTAGATCCGTAAAAATTTTGAATTTGAGATAACTTTAGTATAGTGAAGATAACATCACCAAATGATTGGTAATTACCTTAATGAAAGTTAAATTGACTGTTTATCAGATGTGTTACTTTTTTCAAAAATAATGAAGATAGCAGAGAATAGCAGAGAGATTTCTTTTATAATTGAAGCGCCGTCAAGAACAGAAACAATAAGTGCGCCAAATGCTCTCAGACCATCTACTGGTGATCGACGACCTCGAGTTCGAAGTACAATTCGATCCACTGATCAAAAATCAACAAATATTGATGTCGCTGAAGAAAATATTTCAAAACTATCTGTTCATAGCTGCATTACAGAAAAAGATGATGGAATAGAAAATGATGAGATGAAAGCAGAACAAGAAGATATTGGTCTTTTTTTACTTAAAGGTATTGCAGATTTATGGAGAACTATATAACAACTAGTTAAGTTCTTACATTTAGAAAATGCTTGTTTCAGTGGAAATGACTAAAGTTAATAAATGCTGCTAAAACCAGCTGTAACTATGTTTTCTTGTAGATGAATAATAATAATGATAGTAGTAGCGAATCTTAATGTGACTCGTATCTATTCTCATATATAAATCAGCACTTTAGCATGAAAGATCAAATAAATAGTCCTACTGCATGATCTATTATAAACATGTTTGAGACAATGAAGGAGTGAATTTCTACAATTTTCTTTGCTAACTGTATGACATCTTATTTAATGAAAGAATGGCAACAGCTTTTTTAAAACTTTGATGTCGCTGAAGAAAATATTCCAAATCCTACTTCAGAAATATATTTTTAGTATTTCACATAGAACTTCTGGAAAACTGGGGTGCACCGGATTGCATTGGCTTAACGGGTTTACAATTTCTCGGCCCGCATGGTATCGTTTTGGATCCTTCAGACTGCAGTATAACAACTTCTACTGCCACACAAACTTCTCACAGGTTTTTATCATATTGCTATAAGTGTTAGTAAATATTTATTGAACAAATGTTAAGGATGGTAATGATTGCATGTAATCCTCCGGAAAATCCTCCAATATTTTCAACTATACCGAGAGTAATTGAATGAAGTACTCAGCATAACAGTACTGATTGTTCACTATTTCAAATTAATTATTTCACTTGAAAACTCTTTTGTATCAGAGTTTTGAAATTCGCGAATATTGCATTTTTTCTGTTTGTCCAAATTTATGAATTGCATCTGCGATAATCTGTTTAATGCTAATATTTGTAAGTAAACAAGATTGAATTTAGGTTATTGAATGGGAGAAATTTAACAAGAAACAGGGAAGATATGTGGCTTTCATCGTATTCACGTAATTCACCACCAGTGCGAGTAACGGTGACGTTCGCGGAACCTATTATAGCTTCAGGTGTATTAATTAGTATAAGCATAGCATGGTCTCTGGAACTTCTATAACTACATGCAAACGAATAATCAGACTATGATTATGGCGTTTTATTAAAATCTGAATTTTGAATTTGCAGTCTTTTTTTGAAATGAAAAAAGAATTACAAAGTTATGGAAGAGTAAGTTACCAATGACTTCCATAGATAAATATCAATTTTTTATCCTTTAGGTATCTGCGTATGGAATTACAATGCTTCACCGGAAATGTCATATGCTGGAGTACGTTGCATCCAAATATATGTAAATAGTAAACTGCTTCAAGGTCCCATACTGCTAAGGAAAGCTCCAGGTTTCTCATAATTTTGTTGACAAAGTAACACTTCCTATTGCTACGACTGTTTGAAGTTCTGTCGTAAATTCGTTGAAAATGTCTAAATTATCCTTTTTCTAATAATTGAGCTATTCTCTTTTCACGTCTTATATTATTATGGTTTCAAATTCCTTTAAGTTGGAACTGTCTTTAAACCTTTAAGCTTAGGCATTTGAAAGTTTCTCTTTGCTAATGGAAATTTCAGGATATATTCATTTTGATTACGTACAAGATATCATTTTCAACAAATGCATCCTTTATAAGCCTATATCTAGGCCACAGACACAGTCTATTAACGGATGTTAGTAATAGCGTTCTCAAAATTGTCATTTCAGTAATATTCTCGAATTCTCGAAATTGTTGTTAGTTAATCTTTCTTTCTAAATCATTTATCACCTAAAACGTTGAAGTTTCATAAAATAACATCCTCTGTCATAAATGTTATCTCTTACCTGGAGAACACATTATGTTTTGCAGTTACATATCAGTTACGGTTGCATTGCAGTTGGGGTGATGAATACTACATCGGTCTAAACGGGATCGAATTTTACGATCATCGCGAGGAACTTATCAAACTTCTCCCACAAAGTTTGCTCATACATTACTATTCCAGATTTTTTTTATTCTAAGATATTTTTTTTGATCTAACTTACATGAATGACAGTATGAAAATTTCGTTCTAATCATACCGAAGTAGTCACTTATTCCATGAGCTATTACATTACCACAATTTATAAAAATACAGCGATTTTACAGACTTGGCAGCATATCCGGAGAGTGTGAATGTATTACCGAATGTTAACGATGATCCACGAACAAGCGACAAACTGATTGATGGTTTCAATGATACCGAGAAGTCCGCTTTTCATTTTATCAGATCATACGATTTTATGGCAGTTTAAAAAGCTTAGAATATTTGGACATTAATTTGTGGCATATTTCTGAAGGTTATAAAAGTGTCTTCTTTTACATAAATTAAATCTATTGAGAATTCCAGTCCATCACATATGTGGTTAACACCAATATTGCCTAATCGTTGTGCAAGAGTATTTGTTGTGTTCGACTTTCCAACGTACGTATCACGTATCAATATATATAACTATCGGAAGACAACAGAACGGGGAGCGCGGCTTGTTACTGTTCGTTTCATAGATAATTTTATGAAGAAATAAGGAATTCATTATTATTTAGTCTCTTCTTTGAGAATTTATGAGATCAAGTAGAGAAATAATATTCATGTCCTTATCTTTTAATTTGAAATCTATCCATGTATTTATGATGAAATCCTATTATATATATATATATTTCAAACGTATTTAAACTTTATCTGAAAGTGTATTTGAAATATCTGAAATTTTATTTTATTATTTTTAGTTTAAATATCTGAAAGTACCTATCTGAATATCGATTTTCCAAAAATTTAGATACTTCGATTTACACATTTATATATATATATTTAGATAATAAATATATCTTTGTCCATATATTTTTTTATTTTATTACTACATGACTCTCTTAAAATATATATATATATATATATAATAATAATAATAAAAATTAAAGGCGTTAAATTTTATTAGATATCGGTTGACGATCTGATCGTGTTCAGTGGTGAGGTACCACAAAGTACGTCATACAAAACCGGTGTTTTGTCAATCTCGCTCCGAGAAGAATGACTTACTTGATACATGCTAACCTTTAGTATTCTTTCCTTGTTGATTAAGCATTTAATAAATATGTATGAATTCGTCTTGTTATATAAAACACAGAGCTTGTTGATAAATTTCATTTCGTAAAAGTTCTATATATGTCCTCATTATAAATTGACACTCTTTTAATAGTTGATAAATGAATGTTTTGATTCAGATTTTAGTCCGAATACGAGGAAATGTTAAATAGACAATCTAGAGGGTAAACAAGAGTTGGGTGGGTAAATCGCTATATCATCGAGATTTCCTGTTGCAGCATGCGACTGACTGTGAGCCGTCTAATGCTTCTAGAAAATGGGTAGGGACTTGTAGAGCGGAGAGAGATTCTAGGATGAAGAAGTCAATATTTCTTCAGCCGGAACGTTAATATATTCCTCAGCTAATATTAGAATTGATAACCGAAGTTCTCCCCGAGCATCAGGAAAACCGGAAAGATAGCACAGCTGATGGATAAGCAGTCATTATTACATCGCAAAGAGCATAAGGAAGGGCTTAACTCGAGTCGCAATTGTGGATGGTGCTAGTTTGCAGGAAAATTTTAGCATCGTTGGTTTGGGAAGTTTTCGTGTCGAATTGCCTCCGAATAATCTTTCTGAATCAGATTATATTCTTGGAGAAGTTTTGAATAGGAATTAACATTCTTTTTTGTTGGGTTTCAAGTTCTTTGTTTTGTTTGGTTTTGAGTTTTTCAGCAAGAAAATAACAAATTGGAATGAATGCACAGTATTCACTTTGCAGTGGTCACTCAAATTCCAGTGATAACTCAAACAACACGTCCGGAGATAATAACATAAATAATAGCAGTGCAAATAATAATGGAAGGTGAAATTCTTTTAAATTCCATGATGAAACAAAAAGTTTTGCACTTGTTATGTTTGAAGGGAGATTCTGCGCAAAAGTGGTACTTTTTGTAATAAATAAAATGCGTGTAAATTAACTAAAGTAATTGTTAAACATTGTTTCATTCCAAATAGGTTTTTCTTTCCTCTGTATTATGTCTGATTTAGAGTTCATATTAAATTTCGTTAGATTGTGTGAAGCGGAAATAACGATGAATGGATTGTTTCATCCGAATGATCTGAAAGCATTACAAAATCTCAAAAAAAAAAAAAAAAAAATGCTGCAGTGTGCATAGTTTTCAGTGATCTTCAATGCTTGCATTACGCTATCTTAAGGAAGTTTGTGTCGCAGTGAGAAGGAGATTATTTATAGGCATAAGAAAGGAGTGCGATTTGAAAATGTGAAAATCTACCTTTTCGAGAGAACACAGGGATTTGATGTTGTTCCGTCGTCTGGTGGCTTTGCACTTGGTTTGCTTTTAACTTTTGTGTAACCTTTTTGGATCACCTGAAAATTATCAATGTTTGATCTCGATAATGCGCATGTATGCTCCATGTTTATTTTTATTAGCGGATATCCTTCAATAATTTTCTTGATGGAATTTAATTCCATTTGCTTCATTTTTGTAAATGTTGATTGTAGGAATGCAAAAGAAGCATTTTGATATACGTGAAGTTGCACTCCACAGTAAAATGGCCAGTAATAACATAACTAAGGTTTTTTTTTTGTCGTGTTTTCTTGTTATTGAAGATTACTTCTTCTGATCATTTATTTTCAGACTTTTGATAATGATCCGTCATTTTAGTGTGTCCGATATAAGGACCGTTTAAAGTACAAAAAGTTCTTTATCTGTATATTAACATTAGTTGTTGCTCATTAATGTTTTATTGATTCAGACTTGGGTCTTTGGGTCTTAAAATTTTCTTATCTTATTTCTTTAAGTCTCAAGATAACAAATTGCCTACAAAAAATTTGGTTGAGCAAGTATGCACGGTGTCAGCTAGACGTAAACGAAAGTATTGTAATGCTTTGGACGAAAACTCTGTAGTGACAAAGCGGCTAAGAATTAGTGATGGATCAATGGATCAAACGAAGGCGATTACAAACGACTACAAATTATCGAAAGAAAAAGCGATTGCGAATGAAGATAACGAAGAGTCAAAGATATCTGAAAGGACATCTTCAACAGATATGCCAAAATGTGTGACAAAATATAACGTATGCTTTTTAACGTTAGGGAGAAAATTTGATCGGTAACGGTAATTTTTTTCTTTGCCAATGTGTAAATTTTTTAATTTCAGGCAGAAGAAGAAGGCGAAAAAGATAATATTTACATAGTAAAGAAATATTTTCGTCCACTTAGTCGAAGAATTAGATTACTCAAATTGAGACGTGCAGGGTTTAAAAAATTTGTGAAGGTCAGTCTCTTTTTAAATTCTTATACTGTTTCAATCTTTCTACTTTTTCATGTATTTGATCGCTTTCTAAGTGGACAACAGTTACGAACAAATAATATGTAAAAAGAGTAAAATATCTTTCAGTTATTCGACAAGATTTTTCGGTAAGTTTTTCTAAAAATTTGGTGAAGTAGTCCAAATTTGTTTCAAGGATGACCAAACTATCTGTAATGTTATACGGGAAAGTCGAAAACAATGTGGTTGTTCATGTGGTACCTTACCGTGTTCACCCGAGACTTGCGAGTGTTCTAGAAATGGTATCGAATGCTTGGTAAGGGTTTTTGTTGTTCTACTGTATTGCCATTTGCCCTTTCTATACTGACTTATTAGTTTTGGTCGTATTGAATTGATTAAAACGAAATTGGGAAGAATTGACTTTTATTTCCCTCGATGTTTTTTTTTTTTTTAAATAGCCTATTGTTCATAGTTGTTAATTTTATTCCTTTTACGAACTTTACATTATATTAAACTTTTAAAAAAGTTATCACTGATTGAAGAAAAAAGTTATCACTGAATTAGTACGTGCTGCTAACTGTTGTTTTACTTGTTACAATCGTATTCCAGGTGGATCGACCTTCATTCCCCTGTGCTTGTACAGCTGCAAGTTGCAATAATCCTTTTGGTCGTCGAGAATTCGACGAAACACTTGTTCACGCACATTTCCATTCAACTATTATGCGTACACAAGCAGCTCAAAAACTTATGCATACCAAGCAACCAAATACAGTTGATATATAAGAAGTTAATGGCAGTTGCGAATTATTGGCTTAAGAAGTTTTGGCATCAATTACATTCTCCGTTTTTATGGATGATTGAAATCTCCATTGTTAATAAGCTAATCTGTAAAACTATAAAACTTTAATGTTATTTAGATTTGAAATGTTCAGAAGTATTTCAGAAGTAATTAAGTTTCCAGTGTTATGTGAAATGGGTTTTTGTGGCTTATGTTTTGTCATAATTATAGAAGTGCTAATGGCCTGGTTTTTTGAAATTTTAGCATTATTTAACTTTCTCGATGTTGTTGATGAGAAATGGATTATTGTCGTTTTTCATTTTTTGTCGTAATTGGATTGAGTTGGTATTAGTATTCAGTGTAGTGATTGATATTGTTGTTTCAGTTGTAGAATACAGATTCTTGCTTCGGCCCACAGAAGTGTTCCTACTAATGAAAAAAGCGTTGGGTATTATTGATTTTTATTAGTACTGGAGATATGAAGTTGGTTTGATACTTTGCTTAAACATAGTTTGTCTTTTTGTTGTATAGATTTCCAAAGATGACGGCATGCTGGAAACATTGATAGATGCTGCAAATTGTGTGCAGTATCGATTCATGTTGCATGCAATTTACGAACTCACACAGCCTCGTGGGTTGAAATGTTGAGGAAGTGTTTGTGTAAGACATATCGCTGTACCTCAGTTAAGGTGTGTTGATTTCCAAAAACTCTTGAATTTAATTGGTCAAATTGCACCATTTTCATGTGATGAGGACGACATTTGTTCTTTGAACTTAGCGATTTGATGGAGGATTCGTGATACGTTGGCGTGTTGTAATTTTGGTCATTTCACTATGACACTTTCCAAGAATAATTAGAGCTAGCTAACATACGTACATTTCTCGATGCCGAGAAATGACGTTCTCAACGTGACCAGGAAGCGCAAACGTGTCTGGTACTTCATTATTTATGGTGCAGAGATCAGTGTTTGGTCTTATTAATTTAATTGTGTGATGAGGCCGTAGCGGAAAATGTCTTTTATTAGTGGTATATATTCTTTATGTGAATACTGATATGAAATCTGAAGGAATAGGTTAGTTTGCACTTACCTTTAATTCATCGATATTCTTATTTTCTTTCTGTTATTTAACAAAAGTTCATAAACATGTGTGGCATTCCTATCAGTTATTTTTGATTTGTGCCTAATCTTGTCATTCAGAAATATTGGAAAGTAAATCTGAAAATTCACAATGCAAAAATCTTCAATTTAGATTTAGATAAAAGGAGAAAAGACAGCATGGCTCTGAACCTTCATTTTTTATTCAAAAGTATATATTGTTGATATGTCTGTCATTCAACAAGGGAAGATAAAAAGAATACAAAACGATTTGTAGAGAAATCCCTATTTGTGTATAAATTTATTCTTTTACTATTTGCACAGATAAAGTAACAGGAAAAGAATTGAAATTTTAAGAGAAATATGACCGCTAGCTAATATGACAAAGTTGCATGAAACTGAATGTGAATTTGTGCTTCAGATGAACTATAAGTGAACTTAACTTGAGAATTCAGTCATAATTGTTTCTTGAAATTCAAGATAGGAATATTTTAGAAAGAAAAATAAAGTGTCATTCATTACTCCTTGATAATTCTCAATTTTCATGATAGTTAATGAACTTCAACGGTAGATAATGACTGCTAAGATTAGATGGTTGTCAAAATTACTTGAGAGGTTTATAACTTTAAAAAACTGTAATGCTTTTGAAAAATTCCTGGTTTACAAAAGTTTTAAAAACTCTATTTTTAAAATTTCAAAGAGTTTGAAAAAAAAATAGCATTATATGAGACTTTTGGTCCATAAATAGTCATTAAACAGGAAAGCAAATGATTTGTAAATAATTGCACTAGCCAAGAACGCACTCAAAAAATTTTGAAACTAAAACTTTGTGAGAAGACAATTAATAAAGTCTGATAATTAAGAAGAAAGGGAATGAAATTCAAATTCCTTAGCGAATTAGAAAATGAAAATGTGGATGTAACAAACAAGAAGTTACTTTCCTCTTTCTTCCGTTGGTATACCATCAAATCTAATGGCAATGTTTTTATTTTAATGAGTAAAGCAATAAAATAATACCCAATAAGTTTCCATTATTCTGTAATACTACTTTCATTTTTAAGGAAATATATTTGCTTGCATTTACTGGGCCACCTTACACAACTCTATTGCTGGCCTTTGCCAAAGCTACATACCTTTCCATTTTACTCCCACAATTCACGAACACTTTTGAATTTGTACTCATTTTATTGATAAGGCATATGCAGATCTCAAGAATGTTGGTATTGATATAATATTTGATTATCCAAAATTATCCAAAATGCATGCATTCATTTGAAAATTTTATCAATCTACCATTGCAAGACAGCAAAATTGAAGCTCATTGCAGCAATTAATTCAATCCTTTTGCTTAGATTATTCATTAAGTTTTTTAAAGCACAGCATAAGATAGATACAAGATGGAGAATTTCTGTCTTATTTATTGATTGATGAATCATTCTGAATTTATTTTTCATTTTAGGCATAAAAAATGTAAAGTGATTTTTACAACTCTGGGTGGATAGAATAGAAATTTAAAAGCAATCCAGAAAGATGTAAACTTCATAATCAACAAGGATCATTCCGAAAGTCATTCCAAGGTATTATATTGAGGACAATAACAAAGTGATAAAACATGCAATAAAAGTTTCGCTAATAATAAAGTCTTTCTCGATCAATCATATCCATCCAATCCTTGAAACAATATGGCAGAATTAAGGCTCAGCCTGTACAAATCAATAGTCAAAAGCCCAGCAACAGCAGCAGCAACACCAATAGCCATTGAAGTTATGGTAAATACGCCTCCCCCTCCCTGGCCAACCACAATATTGATCGTTAGGAATTCAGTGGTAAGCAAAATGTTGGCCTTAGGCTGCAAGAAACTCTCATTTTTGTTTCTTTCATTATTATCATTAAATATTTATCAAATAACGAAAGCTAATGAAGTCACCGAGCTACGAATGTCAGGGGCTGAACCAGTTATGGTAAGTAAAATTTGTTTTATACAGTAATCGACAAATGCTATGTATTTTTGACTTGATCTCATCTTGAATGTATTGTTTTGAAACTGAACAACGACTCTTCAATTGTTATCACTCTTCATTTTCTAATTATTATGTTATTCTTATTTGTATTTCAAAAATTGGCCTTAAAAAATCGATTAAAAAAATTTTTTTTTTCCCAACTATTTAATTCATATTTATTTTATTTGCTAAGATACTTCTTGATGTAAAAGCGAATTCTATAACGGCATTTTTTGCAAGAAGTTTTATTTCATAAGATGTCAGTGGTAATTTTATCGGTCAACTTAATATATTTGAAAGTGCTTGAGAAACTTTTTAATTAAATTGAGATTCTCTTTTGATGTCAGAAAATTGTTAAGGGAGAAAGAAGCAAAACATACTAGCCGTTTCTACTAATAAAAGAGTTCCAAGTGAATCTTGAACAGGGAAATTCTTTATAATGTTTGTGTTTTTAAGTGAATCTATGGAACAATGAAAATAAAGAGTTAAGATGCATCAATGGAACTGACCAAGAAATTAGGGCTTACAGAGAGCTAAAAAATGTACAGATGTGAGTATGTGAGAAATATTGAGAGACAGTCAAAGCAATATTTTCCCGATATACACTAGAGCTAACCATTTACCAATTGAGAATTTATGAATCATTTAACTTAACTATTTTTTTTTTTTCAGAATGATTCTTACTTATGTACAGCTATGCCACTCGATTCTAATACGGAACATTACATTGGTCAGTACATTTTATATGTATAAATTCATTGAGTTTTAAATCTTATGCGGGAAACTTGAATTAATCAAAATTTTGATACACTTTTATGTAAATAGCCTTTTAAAAGTAAATGAAATCAATCTAACCACATTATTTTCAGTTGGATATAAACCTTTTGCAACGATGCAAAAAGCTCATCATATGTTACTGTTTGGATGCAGTGGGCCAGGAAGTGACCAGGTCATTTGGTCAGTTTTTTTAATAGTAACTCTATGGCCACAGCATACATCCTTGAAACAAATCATCGAAACAAACCATACCTTATCATTTTGCATGACCAATTTGGATTCCTAATGAAATATGACAACATTTCAGGGATTGTGGAGATATGACAGTGGCTGGCCCACACTTTGAACGAGCACCAATATGTAACGATCAACCGAGCATACTGTATGCGTGGGGTAGGAACGCACCTGAATTGCACCTTCCGGAAGGTTTAACTCATAAACTCAAACTCATCCATTTGCTTATGTGAAAAATTAAGTTAAATTCTGGTATGACTGCATACTGACACTGAGATATACGTTACTGGAGAGGAAATTAATTGGATAAAAGTTTGACTCGTAGAACAAAATTAATTTAGATATTATATGAATAACCTTGTACGATTTGACAATAATGTTTTCACCTGAGCTAAACGAGCTACGATAGCTTCCACCAAGAATTAATGACAATAAAACTGAGGGAGATCTGTTATGGAAGTCAATAATTTGATATCTGTTAGAATGCTTTTTGGGAACACTTTCTGTGCAGAGAAGTTCTGAACTAAAAAGTACTGTCAGTAATGGCTTATTGATTAGATTACCTGGATAGAACATAGTTACTTTTTGGATGTTCCATCAGATAAGAGGGATTCAGGAAGTGGTCAAAAACAATTTTGAATTTTAGTTAGAACTTAATTCCTTGTGAAGAATATTTGGCTTTGCAGCTAAATAAGAATACAGTGGCTTTTATTTGAGAAAAACTAGTATGACAGTCTTTGGTGCAAAGTTTTTAAATACAATAGCAATTGGTTGAAGTGAAGCAGAAAATGACTAATTTGCAGGTGTCGGGTTCAAGGTTGGTGGACAAACGAATATTCAGTATCTTGTACTTCAAGTACACTATAAGGGACAACTCGGACCTGATTATTCTGGTTTAAGTATCGAGTCGACAGTCGAACCATTGACCAAAAGAGCATCCACCTTGCTGATGGTCACTGGCGGAAAGTTACCTCCGAACAAGAGAGGTATCAGGATTGATAAACTTCATATTTCGTCATCCGTTTCCTTTCGAATATAAAAGAAAACGATAGAGTACTGCTAAATTCCGGGAACATTTCTCACAACTCTACATTTGAGTTCGATCTTTGTCTTATCATTGCATATTTATGTACTCACTCAAATTTAGAAACATTTGAAACGGCATGCATAGTCGATGAAGACATTGAAATACATCCCTTTGCATTCCGCACACATACCCATCGACATGGCGAAATGGTTAATTTATTAACTAATTCGTAAGATTTGCACAATTTTGTCCTGTTTCAGTAATAACACTAATAATGGAAGCAAAATTTCACGTTCCCTGGATCTTTTTTAAACTAAATTTCTTTTCTCTCAATTTTTGGATTCGAAATATTCATTTATGCATTTGTCTTCCCGTAGAGGTGAAAAATTAATTATTACCACAGGTTAGCGGATGGGTAGTACGCGAGAATGAGTTTGGTCAGAATGTATGGGAGTTAATTGGCGAACGAAGTCCGCTACTTCCGCAAATGTTTCAATCGGTTAACAAGAACATTACAATTCGGCAAGGTGATGTGGTTAGTTTTCTAAAATTTTTTAATAACTCTGTGAAAAGTGTCTTTGCTTTTCAAATTTCTTAATTTTGATTTCAATGAATAAATAAAGTAATAGGAAATCAGTGAATGTACGGAAAAAACTGTAAGTATGGAAATAAAGATGGAATAAAACTTTTTCATTCATTAACAAAAATACGGAAAAACTATAAAATTCTTTACAGCTTAACAAAATTACAATTCACTCATTATATGAGTAGTAGTTGGGTATTTTTTCAGGTAGCAGCTCGCTGTGTACTAAACAACAAGGAAGATAAGGAATTTACGATGGGCAATACAAGTGACGATGAAATGTGCAACTACTACTTGATGTATTGGGTCTTAGGAGATCGTATTCTCAGGCAAGAAACCTTTTATGTTTTGATTTCAAATTCATATTTGCAACTATCATTTTCGTTGTATTCTAAATTATTCTTTTTCATATTTCAATTTTGCTCTAACAGTGACCTAGTAAATTAAGCAGGAAGAGAGTTATAGATAACTTAATTGACCCATAAGTAAAATATCTTGTCGGAGAGGGTAAGTGGATCGTTTAGCTGCACATTTAGCTGCAGGAAAATATCATGCAGCTAAACTTAATGGCACAAGCAGTTCGACAAGGAAAGCTTCGGATGGTGTCTTCGATACGAGGCGAGGGTTGTCTCATTCCGGTATATCCTTTGCAAATGTAATGTTTCTTCTTTAGAGACAACACATGCTATTCACCTGGGCCACCAGAATATCATTGGACGAGTGAAGCAGAGTTGAATAACATCCCAAAAGTGTGATAAGAAGGAATATGACAGAATCGATTTTTCTAAATTTTCTCTTCTATTATCTGAAACGAGGAACTTCAACAGGACTCTCTGTATCCTTATCGTCTCTTCTGCATCCGTTAAATAAAAATGCTTCATGCAAAATCTGTAAAGAACAATGTGTTCTTACTTCGAACAGGAATTTTTTCTTCCACGCTTTTATAACAGAAGGGTTTTAACCCCTACTTTACAATTCATTGCTTTTATCAACCCGACCATCGGGAAGAACTTTAAAAGAATCGTAAATAGAAGTGTCTCATTTTAATTTAACATCAATATTCTTCGCATAACGATATATTTGTTGTTATTGCTCACTAAGGTTCACAGACTGCACTCGTTAAGAGACAGCACCAAAAGTTTAAGTCGCGCACAAAACAGGAAAATATCCGGAACGTTGAGTTACATTTCCTCCAACTAAAACTTTTTACCGACTGATATCGAACTAGGAACGAAAGAAATGAAAAAGTCAATTACTTCGTGTACCGGTAATATGCTAGTATGCAAAGTATAGTTAATTAGAGAAAGAAAAGTGAACAAGACGTTGCCGAGAACCTACAAAGTATAATTCCAATTTCATTGATAATTTGACTAAATAAATACAAATATTCAATGCTGTGGGCTTGGAAAGTTATTTTCCCCTAACCTTTTATAGCAACTCATTGTTAGACTTCTCCTTATGCTTCTAGAATGGAATTTCTGCTAACGCTACTGACTTAATCCGAAGTTTGACATGCGTGAATTTCGGATGACTTGTCAACCTTGCCATTCTTGCTCATCCGTTAGAAAGAACATCATGATATGATCTATGGCACTTCCTCGATCATGGGAAACTTGAAAGTTTGGCAAATGAATGTCATGGGAACTTTTGATTTGAGCAGTTTGATGCTTCGTAGACCAAAACTGTTGTAACTGTTTGCCGTTTATGGATCAGCAGAAGCAAAAATGAGAAAAGGACTTGGCAATCCCTTATATATAGAGTAATTTACAAAGACGTAAATAATATAATCCTATTGATTACCAAGCAATGTGAACAGAAAAGGAAACTGCGTAGAGAAAGAGCTGGTCATTGCTTAACCCTCGAATATTGGCCATCAGAATGAAAATGCTTACATGTGAATTGGTTTACCATTGAAAATAAGTCTAGTAGTGGGAAACACAGATGAGGATTTGATACATGAACCATTACATTAGACATCGCAACATTCATTTATATTTATTTTATGTGATCAATCAATCATTTGAGAAATATTTCTATTGATATAATTGATTATTTGGACGTATTATAAATTATTTCAGTCTCTCGATAAGAACACCGCATAAGTTGCTGCAAAATAAAGATCATGCACGGGATTTCAAAAATATTTCTCAAAAAAAGCTCACTGAAGGTTAAGTCAGCTTTCTACCAACTTATTTAATAAATTCATTAAGGTAGTTGAGATCAGTGACCATTTACGAAAAGCAAAATCTCCTACTTTTAAACAATAAGAACTAAATGTTTATAAAAAATTTCTTTTATTGAAATAAACAATAAATAAAATAATAAAACATATCAGAATATCGATATACATTCTTGTGTCCAATTTATAATACACTGACGCATTCTGACTTTAAAACAAATTTATTTTGAACAAAATCATACCAGGAATTTATAAACAGAAAAATATATCTTAATTTGTCTGATATTTTTATAGTCACATATCTTATTCAATGTACAATAAACTACTGCAGATGAACTTATTTGTAAAAAACATTTCTTGGAACTCTAAATCAATCCCTGTTCGCAGTTAACTACCTATTATAGAATTTTTTGAATTCTTACTGCACACCCCACCCATCACAACGGATTCAAACAAAAAATTTCTGGTCCTTGGAACATGGAGCACAGAGGGCTAAAACGGGAAATAACTACTTAGCAATTCATTTCAAATTCTTAAAAACACGACACTGATTAAATAAGTACAGCGTTATATAAAGTACATATTCGGAGTATCTGGATTAAGCGCAAAACTTTGTTCAAGGATATGAATATTGGACTCACTTCTTAATGGTTCACTTATTCGTCTGAAATGCGGAAATAATTAAAACCGAAATCTTTTCAGCTCACAGTGTAAATCCTAAGAAATATAGTGTTATATGAAATACCATGAGAGAATGGATTCCAAATGCAAGAATCTTAAATTCAGCATGCAAAACTTTTTGAATTTCCGAAAATTTGCATTTGTTTTATCGTCACAGCGATAAAGGACTTCATTAGTTAACACTGTTATGAAGTCAAAGAGTAATTTTTGACTTCAACTTTTATCTACAATATTTAACATTTGAATCTGCTTCTAGTGAACCTCTTTCCAATGTACAGAAGCAATCGCACACTACGTAAAAAAGGTATATAGGTTTCTTGAAACACTGCAACAGCTTGAACGAACTCTTGTTCATTAAAAATCATCAAAAAAAAAAAAGATTTGCTCTTTTGAATCGGGAAACTTACGTATATTTCAAAAGACGCCTGGCTCGATCGCAAGCTAAGTGGGCATAATAAACAGGGGCTGGTATTGAAACTGACTTGTTGCATCGGGCATATATGTGACATAAAGCATAAATCATTTGCTGCAAAAAAAAAAAAAAAAAAAACATTGATCATCATGCTGACAGATGAATGCAATAAATCATTAATGGAATCCACAAATTTTTTATAAGCATATTAAGAAGGTACAGACTATACAGATTTATCTTCGTTTTTTAAATTGAAGCTTTAGAAATCTCATGAAGACGATGTAAATGTAGTTAGCATAAGATGTAATTTCAAATGTAATTATCAAAAAATTAAGAACGAACTTGCCACTCATCTGCAGATAAAAGCCATGAATCATAGAGAACAGTGTAGTGAGATGGCCTTGATGTTCCCTGAAATACCTATGATTAATGCATTATTGAATTAGTATACTTTTTATGTTATACAGTTTATTAACTAAAATGCACAGTGCCTCTTAGAGGAATACCAATAACTTTTAGAAAACAAAAATCTAAGCATTGCCTTAAAATATTCAATAAATTTGCTAAATCGCATTAGCAGATAATAAAGTGTTGCAATTACTTGAACAATACTTCCAGCTCTTTGATGGCAAGTTAGAAAGGAACATAAACGGTTAATGAAGAAATCAGAAACATACAATAGCACCACGATGTGAGCAAAGGTAGAAGTCAAACCGCAATGGATTTGTTATCGTGCTATCAACGACTGTTCCTGGTGGTATATTTCCTTTGTCTCTGAAGGATAAAAAGAACTTAAAAGGCGTAAAATTAGCTAAACAAAATCATTTTTTGACAAAACTGTTCGATTCAGAAAACATTAAATTTATAAAAGCACTACTATGACATCCGTTTCCATTACGTTTGCAAAAGGACATATGACAACCCAACTACGACTTCAAAGCTTTAAGAAGAAAATTAAGCAAAGGAATAAATAATTATGGATGATTTCATCCCATACTATTAATTCACACAGCTATAACCTTAGCATCTAAATTTGCTCTGGAAACTTATAGCACAAATCCTAAAATCGCTTTGCACCTTTCACTGCATCATAAAATATTTCCCACCTTCTCAACGTTGGTTCAATAAAACGAGTATGATGCCTTTTTTGTACTACAACATAAGAAACTGTTGGACAATAACATCGATCGAGTTGATAAATTGCTGTTTTCAAACATAATAACTCATCGTTCATGACATCTAAGAACTGAGAATCCGAAACACCATCACTAAAGTGCGAAAATAATAAAACAACAGAAATTTCTAAGCGATGTAAAAAAAAAAAAAAAACAGTCGCAATATTTCATATATTTATATATAAGTCATTAATTGTTAAAAGGAAAAATAGAACACAAGGAACTAAAAGAAAAGTTAAAGATTATAAAAGTATTACATTATTAAACCCTTTTATTCTGAGATGAGAAAACCAAAATTTATACTAAAATAGACCAAAATATTCGAACAGCTTACCGAAATAGTACTATATGCTGCGGTTTGCAACCTGCTTGTTCCCCAAACTTTATAATACATGTTCGGAAAGCATCTACAGCATACGTCATTACTTCCACTCCTGGTTGTTGAATTTTCAAAGATGCTGCATATCTAAAAAATAATTATGAAGAAAAAAACAGTACAAAGCAACCGGCTTCCTTAAAAAATATATTAATAAACAAACTACTATATACTAAAAAAATTTTATCCTAACTACCTAAAAGCAAACAATCATAATTTAAATAAACATACTTTGTCGCACTAATATTTAATGATCCAATAATAGAAGCAATTGACGGTGCAGACGTATCACCTGAAGGCGGATGCGTGACGTCGATACCCATGAACAGAGTTGGAGATTCTTTATCAGTAAATTTTTTCCAGCTAAAAAAACGCGTAATGATTCTCAAAATACTTTTCATACATGAAAAATGAAACGGTGTGAACTCCTGTGATTCTCAACTCTTCGAGATAATATAACATCTTAAATTGTTTTTCAGAATAACTTTCACATGAATTAAAATATCCCTATAAATCGCACCAGTATTTAACCTGTATTCAACCTTCATAGTTAAATGCCAAAGTAAGGAATACTATTACTAGTTCTGATTTCTCGCCACTTCGTTGTTAATGCCATCCAATTTAACGTTTATTTTCAAACAAATATTGTGAGACACGGCATTACGCTCTGGATTTCCAAGCATTTTGAGAAATGTTTCGACAAGAATTACTTGACACGCTACACCTTCTTCCTTATCACATGTCACTTTTATTCGCCCTGCAAAGAAGTTAAATGTTGCACCAATACACCAATATCAAAATGTGTTATTACTATGCTATTTAATCAAAACCATCAACATACCATATATGTCATCATTCTTTTCCGGAGTAATAAAGATCATCAGCGGCTTGAGCGCTTCTTCCCTCATTTCATCACACACTTTTTTGAAACTACGTACATAAATGTCAGCTTCTTCCCTACGCGTATCCCATTTATATACTTCAACAGTATCAGCTCCAAAATTTTCCCTCACAAATTTCATACCGAAGAGTTTGCATGCACCGATTAAAGTATTGAATGGTTCTCTGCAATTTTTAATTGTCATGGATATCCAGAATTATTTGTTTATTGAATAAACAATCTAGTTTTGATTGAAAGGTGAAATAAATACCGAAAATTTCGCATATTAATTGCTTGATCAACAAATACAACTGCGAAATGCACATTGCTAGCAGTTTGAAAAAAATCGCCTTTTAAATGCCAAGAACCATTCATCGATGGTAATTCAATTGTCTGCAATTTTCTGTCAAAAGCTTTATAAGAATAAAGAATACTTATATAAATGATAGGTCATCTCATTTTCATTAACTTTGGTAAAACACTATTTTTTTGGAAAAAATTTCAGTTGGTTTCTAACATGCCTCTTCTGCTCGTTCAAACTTACAAATTCGAACAGAAAAAGAATCTCTCACAAGCGATTATCCATAAGGAAGCATAAAGAAAAACTGTAAACAGCTATACGTATCCTCAACATCAAGAATAATTAAGGATAAAAATACCCAAATTAACACACCTTAAATTTGATTACAGGTGAAGGCAAAATTCGACCAAGGATCTGCACCGATTCAGGAACTCCGCTACTATCTGATGAGAAAACGACTCCGAACTGCCGAATGAACTCATCATCGGTAGATATCCTCATTCCCTTTAGAAACCAATCAATTTTTTTGAATCTCTCCAAAGGACTCAATGCCGTACCCTTAAACAAAGAACAAAAAAATATACAATGTACATTGTATATTTTAGTGAATTTTCTTATTTTTTATTTATATATCAGGAAATTTTATTCACTAAGGAAATAACTAATGAATAAAAAAGTCCACAAAACATTTTAAGTTTACTTTTTATGATGAGTAATTTTCATAATAGTG
This sequence comes from Brugia malayi, assembly GCF_000002995.4. NCBI lineage: Eukaryota > Metazoa > Nematoda > Chromadorea > Rhabditida > Onchocercidae > Brugia > Brugia malayi. The sequence goes on from NW_025062477.1 coordinate 13,278,039, forward strand.
AAGAAGTGAAGAAATACATCTTAGACTGAAGAACCCAACTACATTACTCTATCCGAATTCTCCTCTCTTGCTAATAATAATCTCTGAATTTAATGCGACATTGTTATCATTAACTGTTCAATTAAGTTAGCCTCCCTCTACTACAGTACTTTCGCTATACTATATATTAAGAGATCTAGCTAAATATATTTTCTAAAATAGTTCATTTCCTTCAAACACAAAGTGTTTCCAACATCAAATTTACTCGGATGGATCATGTTTGAAAAAAGAAAAAACGGTATCCATACTGGACATACAGATCATTTCTCTATACTTACTCTGATCAGTTTTGCGATTTGAAATGGTGTCAAACGTCTTTTCACACGTTGCACTTTGTCAGATAATCGCAATAGCTCCATCGGAAAGTAGTCTTTCCTTTTAAGTGTGCCACAGTGTACTACCGGAAGGTTGGGAAATTTCAAACGTATATCTAAACTGCAGAATTTGAGACAATTAATGAAGAAATAAGAAAAGCACCACTACGACTGAGTAATGTAAAATAACTTCAAAAATTAATCTAGATATAAAGTTATCCCACCTAGATCTTACCAAAATATGAAGTTTTAAAAAACATAAGCTACTTTTATAGCGATTGAAATATTCTTCGACAGTCAATTCCTCTACAAAATCTTCACTCCGCTTCATTCGAAATCTGAAATGAAGTAGTCCTCCCTCTTCACAAAAAAAAAACTAAAAAAAATGCAAAAATGCAAAATCCTGAATTATTTCTTTACGAACATATATGAAAGGATGGATGAGGAATAAAATGCATAACAAAACTGAGATAAATCAACCTTTGTGTTCGTGCAGGTAACCCAACATCAATAAACTTGACATGTCTGTTATCATACGTCAGTTTCAGCGTTAAACCTAAAAATTTTTTTGTTCTCACAAAGCCTAGAGACATCAGTTACAATAAAACAATTGGTAATTCAAACATTTAGCAAAGTAGGAATCTTTAATTCATTCATCATGAAGCTAAGTGCAACACCAAGACAACATCACAGCTAATTTCCAAAAAATCGTTTAACACGAATTAAACCTCCACCTATTATACCCTATGTTATAGGAAAAAACGGCTATAAATTGATGGTAATGATGGCTTGAAGTTAACCGCAACTAACGAGGAAAACCTAGTGAACACGTGACTCTAAATTTTCCCTGAAAAAAAAAAAATGTTTGAAAAGTAAACACATCCAAATAAAGTCAAAATTTACCTTTCATTGCATCACTCAACTGCTGCCTTTGATTGGCAGAAAGTGCAAACGTCTCACTTATTGTATCGATGTCGTATGGTCTTCTTCGTCCCACAAATTCATTTAAGACATCCAAATAGAAATCAATTAACCAAATGTCGATTTTATAAAATACTTTTGTGGACACTGAAATGATCAATACATAATTATAAATGCATCTGCAAATCAAAATTTATCTTTAATTTATTATAAATGCATCTGCAAATCAAAATTTATCCAGTAAGCACTCTTTATTATTACAAACAATTCAATACCACTATAATGCTTGTGTTCATTGAATTGTCTAAAAAAGATCAAATACTCACTGACCATCTACATTTAACATGAGTCCTTTTTCACAGCGTTTTACAGCACCGTATAATCCAGTCCATGCTTCCATCCCAGGACCCATATTTAGAACTTGATATGGAATACTTTCACATGGCTTCATATACATACATTGATTAAATGGATAAAAACTTGAAGCCATACTCCTGAATTTATATAAAACAAATCACAACCAATATAGAAGTTGTAGCTTCTATTGCAAGACAAGTTGCACACCAAAAATGCAACAGATGAAGTAGAAATTTAATAGTTGAAATTTTAAAGAGACATCTACTGTGTATAAGTAAATATAACAAACAGGGGAAGACTCACATACAAGGACAGCGCACTTGTTGACTGACCAAACAATCTAAAAACTGCATACTTGCCCGGAAATTCGGTAACTGCTCATCGATAGTGACAGTAAAATAATTAGTGGCCGATATAGAGAGCAAAAATGATACAGAAGGTGGCTGGAAAGCATCAAATTTTTAAATCAGCGGATGATATAAAAAAAAAAGAAATGCACGTACAGCAGCAAAAAAATAAAGTCAAGGTACGAACGTCTTACATTTTACATGTCTATAGTTAAAGAATACAAATAGTTCTGCAACTTTCAGACTTCCAAAATTAATACGAAGTGCATACTTTCAAACAAGGTACTGGTTCTACGAATAATTGAAGTTCCAACGTTGGCTTTTCAGTCTTCAGCTTCTTAAGCGAGTAGAGTGTGTGACAATCATCATATACCAGAGAGTACCCAGTGCCAAATATTTCCTCATTATTTGAAATGACTTTCCAAAATATTTCACGACAAATATCCCTATAACATTCAAGATTTTCTACTTTGTAAGAAATGATAAGATGTGAAAAAGGCACCTTCCATCAATTTACATTATGTTCTGCCTAATACTTTCATTTTCAAATGATTTATAAAAGTTAATTCGATGAAGACAGCAAAGATGTCCAATATTAATCTTCAAATTTTCGAACGAAGAGCAAATATAGGTGGTGCATTCTAACAAAAGTGATTTTGCTGCTGAATGTGAAACATTAACTGAAACAATTTTTTAATGTAGTGCTACAACGTAAGTCAGGAAAGAAAATTATATAACGAACAATTCCGTTAAATGAAAATCAATTAAAAAAAAATTAACTTAAATACCTGTTTTCCACCACAAGTCTGCCATTCTTAGTTATTTTCAAAACATCCACATGGTAGCAATAAATTTGCAGAGAAGGAGGTACTTGCATCAACTTGAAATTAGCCATTAGTTGAATAGACTCACCCAATTTCCCATGGTTTGGTCTAAGCGCCAACTCTTTGATTCGTTCGTGCTAAACTTTCAACTATCTTTACACCCAAACAAATTAAGACGACCAGCAACAATTTCTCCTGTTCTCCTTCATGTATCTTTATATAATGAAAAAAAGAAAAAAAAAACTTTCATTGCAATCTAAATCTCATTAAAAAGTAAAATTAAAGAATACCTGTTCGCCATGTTTCTGCCCAACTTTAACGGATCCACTACTAAAAGTAGCAAATTCCAGTTTTTTGCCGCGTCCATATCCTTTTCCCACTAGAAAACACACCGTTCAATCTACTAGTAAATGTTGCAAATGCACTGACCGACATAATAATGAATAATAAACAAATAAAATAGAATATGTACACGATTTCTACTGCACTGTGGCGTGAAATTATATAACTACCCGAAATGGCTTATTTTTATGGCTGATATTCATTTTAAGATGTTGTCAGTTAGAGATTATGCTGATAATGAATATATAACCTCATAATGTGATTAACATAGTTATCATCCAGTAGACATAAGAGACGTGTAAAATTTACCTTAAAAAGGATAAGAAATAGATGTAAACCTGTGGTGCTAGCGGTGGCTTCGCTTTCAGGTGAGCTTTCTTTCCTTCTTCCTCTTCCTCTTCCTTTCATAACAGTATTATCTATCAGAAAAATCAAATAATACTGGAAAACAGAAGTACACACAGTGAGGAAAGTTCGAAGAAATTCTTCCCATAATGAAAGAGATCGACATTCTTCCCTTAATAAAACACCTACCTTTCTACCCAGTCAAAGCCGAGTCTCAAACTTCCCCTCCTCTTCCCATCTACCAAAACTACCTCCTCTGGTGTTATTGAGACTACCAATTCATGCTACATGGATTGTTTCCCTTTCCCCTCTCTGCTCTGGTCCTGTTTCTATCTCTCCATCTCTCTCTTTCTCTCGAGATATCTTCTGAAGCCATAACGCCTCCACTCTGGCCATTCTTCTTATCTGACATATTTTCTTGCTTCTTCAATAAATGACCTGAAGGAATGAATTAAAGGTTCACCATGAAGTACCAGCCTTACTAGGCCTGGCTATATCCATTCCTGAATGCAACCATTATTCTATATTGATGTTTGCTGTGGAACATTTGCACCGGAAAGCTTTCAGGAAACTTCAAATATTTCTCAAGAGCTTACTTATCTTTACAGTTTCAGGGTAGTATTCAGTTGAATTAGATATTAGTGTTCCAACAAGTAGTGTTCCCATGGTCTGAGATATAGAAGATTTCTTCGTGCTATTTTTTGGACCTCTTTTTCAGTAAGCATTTTAAATTGAAATTTTATTTTCTAGATGGAATGAGAATTTGAATTACACAATTTCAAAAGAATTAAAAAACTATAATTTTATTTCGAAACTGAAACTAATGTACGGTTACACATAATTATATAAGTGAAAAGGAACGAGTTTGTCTCTAATTTTATTCTCGTTGACACATCTTCGCTACCGAATATTTCTACGTACCTTCTTGAAAGCTACTATGAAAATATTTGCAATAAGAAAAGTAATTTATTATAAGGATTATATTATTATTAAATAAATCAGTCTGTGTTGTTGGACAAACTTCTATTTCTCTTACGTTTCCCGTCAGAATACAGTGATTGTCTGAAAACTTAATTAAGAAATTGTGAAACTGTAATTTTTGGAAATCAATCATCTTTTTAGGAGGATTGGAAAAAAATGGTAAAAAAAAGAAAATGAGGGACAGAGAGATTAAAGAAATCACATGGCGCTACTTGATTTTCAGCATTTCAGCAATATTGTAAGGATGACACCGTAATCCATAAGTCATGTTTGATATTCAAATCTATCCATTTTCTTATTTTCTTTACAAAAAATGCTAATGGAAGGAATGCAAGTTAATTCATCTATAAAAGCAAAAAGTGCTGCATTGATATTCATTGTTTGCATCAGATTACTCGTCTACGGTTTAAACTGTGTTCGATCGTTTTCCTGAAGAGATGACAAGGGAATTTGAGGATACTTGGGCGTATAATACAATTGGTTCACCATTTCCAGATAATCCTGTTAGAGTCAAAGGTCAACAGAATATGTATGTTGCATTGTGGTACAAATTTGGAAAACCGATTCATGGACGAGCTTGGAACAATAATGGAAATGTGGAATGTTCATTCCCGTATAGTAAGGTTTGCGTATTTTATGATTAATCCCTAGGAAGCAGAAGAATTGAAATGATATTCAATAGGATTTAGCTTGGACTTCTTTGAATTTTTCGCAGAACTGACTAATTATAAAGGAACTGATTAATTTTCAAAAGCCATATGAAGAAACTTGCAGGGGTATTAAGTTTTTTTCCGCAAGAGAATGTCCAAATTGAAATTGAATTTGGCAGGTGGAATTAACGGGTGCTCGTGATTTGGGTGGGCAAATTCAAATCCTGACATGTAGTGAACAAGATCCTGTGGAACAATTCAAAAAAAGTGGTTTTTGGTATGAATGGCGCCCATACAAAGATCGTGAGAACGATCAGTTGCTGCAATTAGTACGATGCGGTCAGTCAACTCCAGTTTTGATGCCTACGAAGGACGGGAATACTTTTCTTGGATATATCGACATGGGCAAAGATGTCGCAAATGTTGGTTACAAGGGTAAGAATGAAACACTTGCAGGCGGCGAAATCCAGGTAACATCATAAACATATGAAAAATTCATATCATCACATTGTGCAAATTATAGTTAGGTGTATCCAGTCCCAATGACCTTTTATTATAAGGGACAAAAAAGACAGCAATTTGCGTTGTCGTAAATTATTTCATCAGATCCTGGTTTTTCCGATGACCTTTATTGATAGTATATGCTTGTTGGTCCTATTTTGCAGAATTTGTTGGTCCTATTTCGAAATATTAAAGCTCCGCCAACTGGTATTAAGATTTATGAAGACACTTGGATTGATCTCAAGTACCGTGATCCATTTCCGACAGCGAAGAATCCGATTCCTGTAAGTTAAATGAAGCGACTCCTTATTGCTCGTTCTTTTTCCCAGTCTTCTGTTAATTTTTATAACAAAAATTCAATTATTATCGTTCAGGGTGGCGGTCGTAAATTGAAAAACGATGATGGCTCAGAGACATATAGCTATGTAGCGCTGTGGTACAAGCATGGTGAACCGGTGTTCGGACGAGCTTATCCGGATCCTGCCGGGAAAACATTGGCGAGTTTTGGTTGGAATGGCCAAGAAAATGCAGGCGCAGAACTCGGGTCTATGCAAATGATCGTTATCCCGCAGCCCGAAAATGTTAGAGCTGTGAATATCCAAAAAAGAACTCAAATTAGATAATCAATGTTGAATCTTACCGGGAACATGCCTAATTTCATTTTAATTTTCGACACGATTGTACAGAAAAATAAAATTAATTTCAAAAGTTATGGATTAGGCGGTTGATGATATATACCGGAGTAACTTAATTACAGCTTGGTTTCGAATACAAATGGATGTCATACAAAGAAGTCAAGGGTGGCGCTGGTGCCTTTAAACCCTTGCATGTTGGTGATTGCGTACCGTGTGTGCTGAAAACGGCAAAGGGCGCTGAACTACTCGGAAATTTGCATATGAAGATGGAAAAAGCAACAGCTGGCTTCGGTGGCAAGGATTCAGCGGTAGTTGGACCAGCTGTTATGAATTTCCTTGTACTTTGTCGAAACGGGCACAAATGAAGGGAAGTCCTTTCAAAAGAGATTTAGTACTATTACTAGGCTGTGAAATGATAAAGTGATATCTTGATCTTCGGACTGAAAACACCCTTTGTCATTTATCACTCTTACTGCTAATTCTGGGCACAATAAATTAACTGGATGATGCTAACAAAAACCTTACTCAGATTATAGCTTTCATCAAAGTAACATCGAAATTAGTATCTGTCATAATCGAACTGACACTGATAATATGTCCAAATGGATCTTCCTAGTTTGATGTTGAAATGCTCCATTTTTGATGTGAAAAGCATTCTTTAAAAACTTTATTTACATGAAATGAGGCAATAAAATTTCCATATGAACTATTTTAAAAATAACAAGTTTTCTCCCAAATTAAAAAACTGTTATCTTCCGAATTTTGATAAAAACGATACAAAAGAAATTTTATTTTAAAGGATTAATTCCTATAATTTGGACAGATGTTTAATTTTTTATGAGTATCAAAGCTGATCGGCCTCTCCGTATTTTTCTTATCCTTCTGCTATGGAAGAGATCCTTTGTCAATGATCTTTGCCTATCAGTACGATCACATTTCAAACTTATTTCTGAACAGTTTAGGCTAAGATTCTTTTTTATTTTGCGGGTAAAGAATTTTTTTTGTAGATTTTTTTAGACGAGTTAAATAATTTCAACATTTTAAACCACATTTTTTTGCATTCACTGATGGCGATTAATGTTTTAACCCTAAACGAATAGTCATGCCATATCAGTCTAAGGTTTCCAAAATTTACATAGATGTTCAGTGATTATTTCCAATTTTTTAAATACATTTTATTACTGACACTCGACAGCCAAATATAAAATAGAATGGTCTCTAAAGTATCTTTCACTTATCATTTCTGTAATTCAAACTACAAACGCTAGCTTCTGAAATCTTTAAATTTCCTTAGCTAATTATTGATCTCTTATTTAACTAATATTCTAGTCATTAAATTTCCTAAAAAAAATGGGTAAAATAGCATCGATGTTTATCTTTCTTTTTCCCTCCTTTCATATTCAGTTATTTTTCCTCAAGTAATTATTCTTGCAGAAGACTAAAATTATCCTTTAGGGAAAAGAATGGCAGCCCTGAAAACTAACCAAACTCGAATCAATCACTGTGTAAAAAGAATTTTTATAAATTTTATATAATGCGAAGAAAGGAACAATATTAAGAAAACAGCAAAAATCTGCTTCGGGCGCTGCTTACGAGAAATTTTAATTCATATTATTCGTTTTGATTAATACTAATGGCCCGAGAACATATAAAATTACTTCTGCCGACTTCTGGAAGTATTTTTCTGAGGCAATAACTTTTTGTTAAACGTAGCGATTAGTACTGCGGTTTATAACAAGTCTAGACACTTTCAAATTTCGCCACCATTTTTGTACAAATGAATAAGACGTTGTAGTTCAGCTCGTTGATCAACGCCTTGAAAGACATAAGGTGCAGAAAACAATATACCGCAGGTACCACCAACTGTAATACCGAAGAATACGTATAGCAATAGTCTGTCGATGATCATTGCCACATATTTCCAGTCATCGCGATACTATAATTGTTTTTAATCTGTATTACCATGTTAATCAGAAAGAGGCCATGTTTTTATTGCTAATAGAAAGATACTTTTATCTTTCTGTAAACAGCATTACCGCTGTGCTAGATGAATAGATTAGAGGTCAGCAGAAAATTTCATTAAGATCAGAAGTGTGTGGTCATTGTGTATTCCATAATGCCACAGTGACTCCTTGTGCTGGTGATTCTTCTAATCAGACTGCTTTCTCTACCTGCCGGTGATGATATGAATGTCTATCTGCCAAATTAACAAACAATTAATCTGACCATTTTATATTCCTCATCCTGCTTCAAATGATTTGTTATATATTCGATGGCATCAATGGCACGTAAAGCGTCTGGACTGAGTGGATAGTAAGCACTTGTAGATGGGTCTCTTTCCAACTGCTCTATACTGTCAACATGAGTTAATTCTATTGCTGGCGGCTGTCTGAATGAGATAAAACATTTTAAGCGCAAATGACAAATAAGAGCATAAATAATAAGTCATTAATGCGTACCTAATATCAGTATCAGCAGATGGACATAATGGATGATGTATGGATGGATTCAGTTTCAATTCACTGATATCAGGAAATGCGGCGGTAATTGGATGTCCATTCTTTTGAGTAAAGTTACGCAATAACGGTTTTGGTCTTTGCATACACAGCAATTTAGGCATTATCTAAAGAGAGTAATAAATTATAATCACTCAATAATTAGCTGATTTTGTGCGCTATACCGACAAATCAATTCTTTTCCTTTCAAGTAATTTACGTAAAGCTTAATTTAACTCACTTTAGAGCACTTAAAACTTTAATTTATATAAAATAAACCCTATAAAACTTTAATTTTAATAAAATCTATTATTCTGCAGACAAAAAAGAAAACAACTTTTCAACTGCTAAAATTATAGTAACCAAACAAATAATTGCATAAATCGTCTTTTTTTTTTTATTTAAAATTATTCAGACAATAATTTTTATATGTTTAATGGAAATTCCGACATGCTTTATAATATCTTCGACAATAAATTATAAACTAAAAAAATTCTGAAAATGATCAAAGGGATTAGACTGAATTGAAAAATTAATATAATGAATAGTGCAAAGTGTTTACCTGCAAAAAAACAGTTCGTACCCATTTAGGCATCCGATGAGTGGTTGGACCACGAAAATAAACGTTAATTATAATAACAGTGACAAGTATAGTAATAACATTGAGCACGAAAGTGAGCAGTAAATACTTGGCCATTAGTGGGATTGTGGATGAGGTCGGCGGTAAAATTTTGGAGACAAGCAATAGAAAAACAACTATTGAAAGTAATACTGATATAGTAAGTGTCATTTTCTCGCCTAAAATTGTACTTTTTGGGGATATTTGCAAAAGATGATATAATAGGCTTTATAAAGAAATATGTGCCAAACAAATTACTACCTGTTGTGTTTTTAATTAGAATCGCTTTTTACTTTTTAAGCAGAAATAAATAAGTGAGAAAACCTGAGTCAGTTGGAAGAAAGAACACAGCCATACTTAAAAATGCCATTAATACAGTTGGAATGATCAGCACAACAGTATAAAATAGAGTCTTCCTCCTGGAAAACACGTACACCAAAAACTCTACAAATTTGTGGTGGTATAAAATTTTGCCAAAACTTTTTTAGCTTCTTAAATCTAAAAAATATTGAGACAGCTTCAAAGTTATTGTTTCACTTCATCTAATAATTGCTTGTTTCTTTTTTATTTTGATCAAAAATCAAATCAAACAAATTTGCTCATCAGCTGGAAATAATTTATATAAAAATACTTTTTAGAAGTTTGGTAAAACAATACAACAATATGATAAAAATGATAATAAATAACGGAACAAATAACATGAACAGCATATTTAATGAGTAGTAAACAAAAGGAAAAAAGACTAAATTACCATAATTTAAGCTATTTTATATTTTAACTTATATTTTACCTTATCCTAACTTGAAATTCGATGCGTGAACGCTTATTGACTAAAACGGCAGGCGCATCCATAACATCCCAAATTGAACTTGGCGCATATTCAGATAAGTCGACCCATTCCGCTTGCTCGAATTCAAGCTTTATCTCATTTTCATTGTACTACAGATTGTTTACATATAAATCGAAAGTCTCCAGCCAGAAAGATTAGGCTAATCCTAATCTTTTCATTTTTATCAAATATATTTTTAAAATGTTTTATCTTATTTTTTTGTTGACTATCATTCTATAGAAAGCAGTAAGGTTTAAGGCCTAGGAATTAGCTTTTTTACGCTTAAAAATTTAAAAAATTGCTGATATTCTACTTAAACGATAAGCCATGTGAAAAGTAAAGCCTTCGGTGGCTAATATGTTATTAAATGTTTATCAACTATCAGTCAAAGTCTTAAAAAGTCCTTAAAGCTTCAGGAGAGGTCAATTCGATAAAATTTGAATTCTGAATAAGGTAAAAATGAAAATGAAATATTAAAAGTGTATAAAAGCTTACCGTCCATGATCCAAAAATCAAATGACATGTTTGCTCATCGAACGGGAAGAATTCAACATCAATGATACAAGAACTTTTGTAGATGGCTGGTGGTACCCATAGCATTTCACCTTTGTAATTGATCACAACATTACACATAAATGATACTTCATAATTTCCATCAGCGCTGCAATATCACTGCCATATTTTTCATTAAGTATCGAAATATTATCTTTTTGTATAAAAGGTTAGAACAGAAAGGAATTAACAGTCTTATTTAGGGTTCTTTCAGGTCTTATTTTTTTTTTTTTTTGTCTTGAGAGTAACTTTGTACATCTAATAATTCAGAAGAAAAAACATTTTAAATTTTTTAAGATTTATTAAATAACTACATCTATACGGTGTAGCTTTCTTATTCACCATATAACTTACTTATTGAATAAAACGATATCTGGCAGCCAAACTTTGTCCGGTGCAACTCGAATATTTTGAATTTCACCGTAGTCTACCGGATTCCAACGCATTTGAAAATCGTGCCACTTCTAAAATTTCTGATTATATGAAACTTTATTATTACGTACCATTTGCCTGCTACTATGCATTCGCTCTTAAGTAATCTAAATCTATCATCTTTAGGTTTTAGAATAGTTGTTTATTCGATTAAATATTTTTTTTTTTTTTAAAAGAGAATTATTGTCAACTTGAATCAAAAAATTTACAATTAAATGCTTAACTAACTTGAAAGATAACTGAAAATGATGCATTTAATAACTAACCAAAGTAAGCCAAACATTTGTGTGCATAATCTGATCTTTTTCATCCTGAATAAGGAATGTTATGGAATTTGAAAAGATAAAACATTCATTACTAATGAAATATAATTGGATCTATCTTACATGACAATATGACAGGTAGACAAGAGTATAAATAATGTTATTTTTTTTTTTGAGGAACCTTCCATCACATTGCATCATTTGTACTCTCTATAAATAGTTCTAATTTCGTTTTAAAAAATTCGCAAAAAAAATGGAACGTTGATTAAGAAATTTTCAAATCACAGAAACGAACAACATTAATCAGTAGAGCAAGCTGTAAAGCAATTTTAACAATGATCGGAGTTTCGTTCAAATTTCGAACTGGTTGAATGAGTGAATTATACCCTCGGAACACATCCACCATCAAACGTTCTTCTTCATCCGAACATATCACTACCAATCCTCAAATTAGCAATTAAATTGTTGTTTGTTTACACCAGAAAAACTATGATTTCCTTAGAGGTGGGAAATTAGTCATTGTCGTCTGACAAGATGACATTATCAAATCTTATCTAAATCAGCAATACGCAGACAGCGATCTTCAATAGGTAACATTTTTGGACTGCTTTACTTAGCCAAATACATGTAATTTCTTTGCTCGAGCTATTTAGGACTACAGATCTCGTTGATTTTTGCGCTCTTATCACAAGTAACATTTTATAGTCTAGGAAATTGTACTGATCAAGAGATAAGAGTCAAATAATACAGACGATTAAAGAAAACTGTATGCAGTCTTGATACTTACGTCATTTACGTGTTCCGCCTAATTTTCTTTAATGCTTTACTTGATACATGATTGCGTTGCATTCCTTTGCATTTAATACAGATTAGTATTGATTTGATTTCTGCATTACCTACTGGTTTCTTACAATGATAAGTTGGAATTCTCTATTTTGAAACAAGTATTAAATTTATTGGGTAAAACTGTCATCTCGCACTACACATCAAATTATCTCTGATTACTAATTATTATATTACCAGTGCATTTGTAGCGAGTTGCATAAGTAAAATCGGTGAGGAGATTCATTAAAAAATCAATGCCGGGAATTTGAAAACTTCCCAAAATAGCCAGGAATCAAAATATTTTAAACTCCGAAAGTTACGCTAAAGGTAAAGTTACAAGTAAGAAATTGTAAGTGAATTTTTTAAAAAATAGATAATGAAGAGTAATTTTACATAATATATTTATTTATTATTAAATATTTAATTATTACATGAATCGTCCTTAAAAATTATCAAATCTCCTGAACTCCTCTTGTCTCCTACTTGAATCATATCCGAAAATAATATAAGTAACAAACTTTGTTGAGTGATGAATAGTAGTACAATGTAGTAAGTGAGAAAATAAACAGTTGATGAATTCATTGCTTAATTGCATAATAGAATTGGGAATACCGTAACGGCATACTATTATTTGATAGTTTTTGATTGAACTCGATCATACAGCTTTACTGTCAGATATGCATTGCTACAACAGCAAGTATCTTCCAGCATTCTTATCAGAGAGGTATCATAGTCCTGCAACAGGAACTGAAATGCATTTTAATGGAAGTCAAATACTATACGATTTATGTAAGGTTAAGTTATAGCTGTAAACTGAACTGCCATTATTTTCTGATTTTCCCTTTCACATTATTAAATGATATCAAATGTATTTGTTATTGGAATCTTCCATATCATAAGGTTTAAGCAATGAGAAAAAGTTTACGCATCGGAATGTAAAATGGCAAAAGATAGTTGCATCTTCTGTCTTCCAAGAATGCTAAGTTAAATCTTAGCTGTTTCGAAGAAGCAACCGAACAATAAGCAAAAATTTTGGGTTGAACTATTGTTGAAGTGTAAATAAAGATTTTCTATAAAAACCAAAAACGCTTATTCATAATTGCTAAATTTTTTCATCCAACACCGCCCGCAATGTTTGTCATAATCGATACTCAATTATTTGCATCAACTGGGGAACGTTTCACTCAAAGTCACTAGTACTGTAAATCAGAAATTGTCCTTTCTGATCCGGAAAGTCAATAACCTATTTGTATTTGATTATATTTTGGTATTGACATAATGCGAGGAGAAAACTATATATAAATGCAACGTCTAAAAATTCAACAGCTTATTTTATTTCAATTTAAATAACTAATTCTGAACTTTAATTATCATTTTTTTTTTTTCAATATTTGCTTTTATTTATAATTTAAACACACTTCTAATGTTGCTTACTGATTCAAACTCAAATTCAAGGATAAATTTCTCTCTTTATTAAATTATTAAATGTGAAACAATTCTGTCTTTTGGAATATTAGCATTTGCATTGAGCGCATTTTGAATACCACTATTTTCAATATAATACATTTTGTCATGCTTCTTTATTATATCATTCGCTATGTTTATTAAATTTTGAAAGATTATTTTTGTGTCTAAATTAGTAAACTCTTTTAAATGAATGGACACTTTTTCATTTAAAATATTTAGCAAAAAAAAAAAAAGAAGAGCTTTGCAAATTGTTTTCCTACATTTCTTACAAAGTATGACATAAGAATTACAGAATGTATTGAATCAAGAAGAGAGACTTAAGCTTATTTTACTAATAATATCACTGGATTTTTAGACATTCAAAATTTGAATTTGAATCCATTCATAAGAAATGGAAGAAGTGTTCAAATAAGAACAAAGGATTTCACTTGTAATTGTAGATATATTTTGGCAAGCTGATAACAGACATCGAACTATTTTTTGACGTTGCGTCAGATAATATTTCAAGATAATTCAGAAATGAAAAGTAGATTTAGAATTAACTGAGAAAGTCCAATAGCAATTAATTAATGCGATTCATCTATAGAAGCAATATTTTATGATATAAAATATACATAAAATATTATACTCTAAACTCAAAAGAAGGAAAAAATGTTTCACTGAAACGAACTGCTACTCCTTTTTGTCCTAGGCTATATTAATTATAAACAGGCCAAATAAACTCGAGAAAAAAGTATTCTTATGTCTATGCAAAACAATTTGAGCCAAATTTTCTATTATGTAAGTAGAAGAAGGTTTGCAAGGAGAAATTGAAATGAATTCGTATGGAAAGATCTTATTTAGCCGAGCAATGAATGAATGCGAGATGAAAAAAGAATATCGAGAAAGATGGAAAAAAAATGAAATATTTTTCCGATTTATTCCATCTCAACTATAAACGATAATTTTCAGCTTTAGAGAACGTGCTATTCTGATCATTTAATCCTATCATCAATCAAATTTAGGATTTTATTTTATTTCAGTCAGAGACTTATGCATATGATAAAGTTCTATTAGTCCTAGTAGCTCGAAATCAAGTTAATCCGAAAATAAATGATAGCTAAAGTAATATTTGAAGATTTCTGAACTTTAACTAGAATGATTGTCTTCTTTAGAACATACAACAAATAATGTATTTCTTATCACAATTAGAAGCTAATATCAAATTTGTTCACTACTGATTCAGAAATCCTTTTTATTTATTTATTTTTTTGTTTAGCTAATGCAGAAGTGAATAAACTTTGAAAATAAAAGCAACCCAAGCAATATTGACAGAATATTAGGGCGGTAGTGGAATTTGTGAGAGAATAATTAGTGGAAGGATAGAATGACATGTGCCAAAATAGATTTCTGCCTGAGGAGATGGAAGGTCTGAACCATTGCAAAAAGCACAGAGAGAGAATCTGTTGTAAAAAGGGTTGTATTCATCCACTAAGCATTTATTTTCAATAAACAACACTTCGCAATTTTATTTTTCATTCTCGACAAAAAGACGAGAAAAAAAGAAATGAAAAAGAAGAAAGAGTAAATTAAAAGTGTCTGAATGCTTTATTCTGTATAGCATATTTGTCTTTTGTTAATTTACCAGCATTTTAAGCCTGCATTGCACATTTCGAAGAATTTCTCTAACTGTAATACAGACGTAATCTGACAGAACCGAAAATATCGTGAACTGTCCAAGATGAAATCAAATTTTAGTACCACTTTCTGTTTTGAAAAATGGTTTATACTGCAAGCTGCTAAAAGGATATTTATTTCAAAGGTAACTTGTGGCTCACCTGCTTATAATTTAATCAGTTTAAAAGGAGATAAAACCTGCAGAACATTTATGAGAATTTCAAGAAGAATTTTTTTTTTTTAAATCAAAAATAATAGTTTAATAACTTTTATCATTCTTGCGCCATTCTGCTCAAAATTTTTAAAATATAAAAAGGATATAAAAATGATTGAAAAGTAACGAGTAGTAAAGAAGAAAGTTGAATTCGATCTTATCTCCTCTATCCATCCTATCTCTCTCTCCCTCCCCCTCTCTCTTTCTTTCTCTTTTTTTCACATATAAAGAGACTAAGATATTTCAGAAATACCTTAAACATTTAACGTCACATCAACAACTGTTCCTTACTGCTTGATTTATCGGAACATTGCTGAAAGGCCACAACAAGCATCGAATGATAGATATCTAATAAACACAAAACTATCATTAAATGGTTAATTGATTGATTGGTTCATTCGCTCATTCATAAAAACTTCCGTTTTACCAAAAAGAAAAGCTGCAAAGTCTGAAATTCTGAAGTAAATAGGTCAAAATCTATTGAGCACATGACAAAGGACACATTTTCAATTTTCGTTTTCCGGAGTTGCACGCACTTTTTTTCCGATTTTTTGAAAGTACTGAGATGAATAACAATGTTCTTGAAAAAATGTCCTTGAATATCTAAACTTATGATTGTGCAATCAATCTAAACCTCCATTTTTCATTCCTTTACTCTATTCTAAGTGATCATAACGCTTAGTCAAGAACGTTAAACAATGACGTAAAATAGTAAGGAAGAAGTATTTTAAAAATGGTCAACAGGAAATATCTAATCTACATCATAACTAATCAAAAAAAAAAAAAAGGATTTCATTATGATCAGCGTAGTTTGTTTGCCTTTTTCACAGTATTATAACTCACAGAGCATTCGAAATACGACTAATTTTATTTAACATTGAAATCAGTTTTCCATCTTCTTTCTCACTTAAAATTGCTTCAAATTTAAAAGCTTTTCATTTGAAAACTTTTAAAGCATGCATTCTATTTCAAAATGTTTTGGACTAAAATTTATAAAGAATTGAAGTTTATTTCTTAATATTTTATATGGATACAAAACTAATAAAAATTTATTTGAAATAGCTATAAGTGCTTGTGGAAATGGAAGCATTTAGTGATATTTCAAGCTTTCAGGTTGTTGTAAGGAAAGATTAGTGATCTGATCCGGACGGATTAGAGAGAAACTTTCTCTTCTGCAAATAAAACAAAGCGAATATATATATATCAGTATGTACTGCAATACCGATTATTATCATTTTTCTAAAATCCGCCTTATTTCTTCCCTGTATTTCGTCGAAGATTTTGCAAAAACTCTTTAACTTTAAGCTCTTTAACTGAATATCATAATGATAAAAACTTATTACAATTGCATAATATTAAATGTTGTAACTATTATTCATCAAACAATTCATTTTGCATTAATTTTTAAAACATTAATTTTATATCGTTTATTTAACAAAAAGCAATTAACAGAAAATGCAAAATTTTTGATGCGCTGTTAAGCAAAACATTTTTCGAAAAATTTTTTTCTAAATTTTGCAATAATATTTACTATCTCTGCTAACGGAATAGAGCAAAGATTACTGGGTGATTTCTTCTGTAGTTGTAATAAAGAATATAATTGAAACAAAATATTACCCAAAGACGGACTCAAATATCATTCCGTCTTGTCTTAGTGCTGATTTAAAAAAAAAAAAAAGCAATGATAGAAATCTATAGTTAAGCGACAACAAAGTGCTAACAACATAAGAATTAGCTTTCTGGAGAGACAAAACTTATAAGCTTACATCAAAAGACATTCGGAAGAAGGAAAAAAAAAAAAAAAAACATTTCTGGAAACTTTCAGTTTGGGAAGTAACTTAGCACTTTTATAACTTTATTCAACTTTATTTTTAGAAAGCTTGATACACTAACATGAAACTAGCAGAATTAAACCTATAAATTTAGCTGTTCAATACAAAGAAGTGCGGAACTCTACTGATTGGATAGAATGAAAAAAGCATAAAAAACGATAACTTCATTTTATTATATTGTGTAATATTTCAACAATAGTAAAAATCTCACAGATATTCTAGTAATCAAATGTTACAACAAATATTGGATATCATCGAAGGCATTGAATTCATTGCTAAGTATATCGCCAAGAATGAAAATCAATTCATGAAAAAGTGCTCAGTTTTAGCGAATTTACAAACGACTGATAGTGACAATATTTATTCTTTCTTAATATCAAATTTTAATCCATCATTTTCTATTCCAATCACTTTATCAGTAGAGAACGAATGAAAATATGTTTCAGTTCTAATCTGTCAAATCCTTTTTGCTTTAAGTTTTTTTTTTCTTTCCTTTTTTTTTTGCCTAACTGATGATGGAACATTTGAAATTTAAGTCTCTGTACCAAAAGACAGCAGTGAAACTAAAATTATGGAAAGGATTAAATTATTGAGCAGTGATAGCTTTATGCAAGTATTGCAGAAATTAGCAAAAACGTAATATGTATTTTCAATTCAATCAACTGATGTAATTTCTACACATATGGCAAAAGTCTTCCGGTGAAAGAGCGAAATTTTCCGCTTAATGTTATGCATATAAGCAATTGTGGAATGTGGACATTGATTAGAAAACAGTAAAAATGGAAGTAAAAAAAAATTAAGTAAAGGTCTGAAGACTGAATCTATTTTGAAGAACTTAGAAACATCCTTCATTAATTCGATGAAATTTAAATAGAAATAAAAAAAGATCACAAAATTATATGTCCAAATAACAGAACTTATTTGGAGGCATAAATGTTAATTGGAAATATCTCAGAACAAAAAAGCATAAAAATTTCACAGTGTTTTAGGTGCAGTTTTTATTTATATCAATAGTTTAAAAATGGCTGATAATAAAATTCATGCAAGAAATTGAGGAAATTTTGAATGCGAGATTACTACAAGCATGAAAAAATTATTTATTTCTATTCGGTAATATTCGATATATGATCTCTAAAATCTAAGATTATCTTCTGGCATTACTGTGATATGATATGAAGTAAGCGATAAACACCACTTTCCTACATACAAACTTCCCATTATCATCACTAAGATCTAATTGATATCAAACATTAACAATTTAGAAAGTGATTTGTTAAGATTTCATCTATTACATATCTTTAAGCCTTTTACCTATAACTAAATTTTTTGAGAAATGGAGATGGGAAATCTGAGAGTTATCATTTTTAAACTTTTTCTATCACAGAATATGAAATTTACTTTGTTTATCAAAGGTCTAGAAGAATATTCTTTACTATCACTACGCTATTTATTCATTTTCACTTCTTATTTGAAGCATATCACACTAGAAGCAATTCATTCATTATTAGTCTTTGATAAATTGATAGATAACTGATTGAAATCAGTATAAGAAAGTTATCAGTTGTTATAGTCATATCACTTCACATCCTTATAACTGTTTTACTACTTGAAGTGATATCTTTAGATTATGAATCTTTTTCCACTTATTTTCAATCCCATAAATTTAGCAAATTCAATTTAAAAGCAAAAAGCTTCAATAGATCCCTGTTTAATAAGAGAGTTTATTGCTATCATTTGTTTTTAATGACAAATGCCGAAAACATTAGTCAGCTTAGGTCAATTCATGGCACTCTAATAATACGCATTGTGTTCGTATGTCCGGATCCTATAATTTTTCATTAAAAGTATAAGAATTATCAATTGTTTCTCTAAAGATGAAATTTTTCTATTTGAGAAAAAATGAAAACATTTTCTTCTGCCTTTCCACTGATATATATCATTTTCAAATATTACAGATTACTGCATCGGTTGTGATTTAAGATTTTTTCTCATATTTCGAAGTAGCAATAGCAGTCATAAATACCTTTGGACCATCCTGTGATAATGATGATTAAATCATTTGATTTAATAAAACCACAAGCTTTCCCTTCTTTCATACCATGAGCCACTCGCAGATCAATATCAGCCTTCCAATCCTCATTTTTTGGCTCTGCAACAAATACATTCTTCGACTAAAGATCCAATTTTATAAAATTACTTACTTAGCAACATCAAAAATTATTTATAAAAACTCTTTGTTTACCTAATGAAACTAATTACTTGACTAATTAAGCCCCTACATAATGCATGTTAGCAAACCGGTGTAAAGTGTTGGATGGACACCACGAAACAGATGCATTTGTCGGGCGGCTTGCTCTTCTCGAGTTATTGCAATAATTGGTGCCATGGGACGATAACGACTCACCAAACTGGCGGAGCTAAATTTATCATTTAAAAGTTTAATATATGCAAAGCATAATAAAGTTGCTTATTCCTAAAAAAAAAAAGACCACGTTTTTACGTTGAAGTTGCACGTATTTAAGTTGTACTTCCTTTTATCTATGTCTTTTTCAATGTTACAGGGAATTTGAACTTCTGAAAATACTTACTGCCCTGTGGCAGTTAGCACTATGATAGCGCTTGCATTGCATGAAATTGCTGCAGAAGCGGCTGCAATCGCAATCGTGTGTGTGACATCTGGAGGTTTCTTCATGCACAGAAGAGCTTCACGGAATACTTCTTGGTAGTTCACGGTCGATTCGGCTTCCAAGCATAACTGAAGCGCCATTAACTCTTAGAATTTGTTCAGTTTTAATAAGCGCTTGTTATCTTGATGTCATTACCAAGCGCATTTATTTGTCAACGCTTTCCTTTTGGTCCTCTTTCCGCTTACCTTACTCATAGTTAATAGTGTTAATACAGGATAGTCTCCCTTTGCTGTCTCACCGCTTAACATAACACAATCGCTACCATCGAGTACTGCATTTGCTACATCACTACCTGAAGTATTCATTTGTTATATCATTGCTTAAATCACTAATTAATATGCAAAATGTAAAATAAATGAAACACTTCTTGAATATGTAATTAATAATGTAACAAATTGCTACTATTTTTAGCAAAATCCTTAGGCAACAAAAATCTCGCAAAGTATAGCCATTGGATTATGCTATCCCTAATGGTTAACTGACCCTCAGCTCGGGTAGGTCTTGGCTTCTTGGTCATTGATTCAAGCATTTGAGTAGCACATACTACGGGCTTTCCCATTAAGTTACATCGTGCGATTAGCATTTTTTGCGCTGCGAATACTTTCTCAGTGGGAATTTCGATACCCAAATCACCGCGTGCTATCATCAGCCCATCTGCCTCTCTGATTATTTCATCTGCGCTGAAAGCCATAACGACATTTTCTCCTTCATTTATCAACAAAACAATAAACCACATCTTACTGCATTTCAGAATAAACTTGCAACGATAGCTTGCTACTCCGAAGCAACTTATTTTCACTTTTGCAAATTCGATTATCATCTACTACTTATCATTAACTTGCAATAATTAGTTCTCACTTTTCAATGCCTTCCTGATTTTCAATTTTCGCTATAATTTTAATAAATCTTCCTTTCTCGCCAAGAATACGTCGTATTGTACGTACACCTTCAGCGTTTCGAATAAATGATGCAAATATCATATCAACACCCTATGAAAACAAAAATACATTAAAGCTATCTCCTCCAATTTACAGCTGACAACTTTAGAAAAACTGGTACCTGTTCGACACCGAATTTCAGATCTTTAGTGTCTTTGTCTGAAACAGCAGGCAAGTCGCATTTGGTACCAGGAAGGTTGACTCCTTTTTTGCTACCTAATTTGCCCCCATTCTCAATTGTACACATTATGTCCTTGCCCTCTAAAATGATAGAATTATTTGGTCAATGAAACATAAACAAATTAAATTCTTGATCAACGATGACTCAATTTGATATAGTCGACAGGAATTTGAATTTAAAGTTTCAGTCAAATTATGTGCTTTAACCGATCGAACTTTGCAATCTGAAGGCTTTTCAGCTAATCATTATTGAATAACAGAATAAATATCCATACGGATGCTATCCACCACCACTGAAATGAGTCCATCATCGATAAATACGTGTGCTCCAGGATTCAGAATTTTTGGCATGTTCTCATAATCGACGTATAATATATTAGCATTGCATTTTGAAGCCATTGCTTTATCTATCGTGAGCTTGATTTTTGCTCCTTTTTTTAGTTCTATCTCCGCAGTAGCGGACTTGAAAATATCACAGATTTTAAAGTCTAAGTTTTCTTATTTATTTTTATATAGTTGTCTTAGTAATTAGTTTCTATTTAAGCTAATTTTATGATCGATATTATCCATTTTAAAGTTTTCAAATCTAAAATTTAAGAATTTCGATTATTTTGAAAGACTTTAACATTTCTTTAGTCTTCCTAATGCTTTTTTAGCACTACCGCAAGACAAACTTATGTTGTTAATAGAAAACAAAATTATCTGTATTAAGCGATTTTAATTGCTCTTTCATAGTTTTTCCAAGAATTTAACTCTACTCCGTCTATAAGTCCAGTACGAATCTCAGGTCCTTTAGTGTCTAGAGCAATTCCAACTATCGGTTTTTGATGAAAACTTTGCACTGCTTCACGTATGTTTTTGATTGTTGTTGCATGATACTGCCAAAGAAAATTAATTTTAGTTTGGGAATTTTTACAA
Source organism: Brugia malayi (assembly GCF_000002995.4). Lineage (NCBI taxonomy): Eukaryota > Metazoa > Nematoda > Chromadorea > Rhabditida > Onchocercidae > Brugia > Brugia malayi. Next base: position 13,300,202 of record NW_025062477.1, read on the forward strand.
TGGCAATCAAATTAATCATATTGAGAGATAATTGTACGATTAAATTTAAGGCAGAAATTTTTAAATTGTAAGAGATTTTATAATTATTAATACAGACTTCATGAGATCCATGACTAAAATTCAAACGAGCAATATTCATTCCGGATGAAATCATTTCCTTCAGGTTATCCACACTTCCACATGCCGGTCCTGTAATTCTTGCATGAAGTGAAAGATTAAATCGATTGAAAATATCACTTTCTGGTGAACAAACTGATAAGGTGGAAATAGTACTTAATCATACATCAATTAGCGAATTTTGACGTTGAGGTGACAGTCATCTGAATTGATACATTAGAAATATTCGATTTGTTGAGAAGTGGCCAAGCAGTTGGGAAAAGTGAATTAGTTGAAGTTTCAGGTTTAAGAGAGAATTATTTCATACCAATGGTACATATAATTGCCGTTTTTCTTTCGATATGTGGCTGACTTTGAATGTTTATTTTGCTCTTATGCATGAGATTTGTGAATACTTCCTGGCCACTAAATTTGAATTACTTTATTAGACATTGTTAATAAATATATATTTAAAATTAAATCTGCATGCCACTTTATGACTAATTCATTTGCTAACTGGGACTAATTCATTTATGGAACTATTTTGTCCCACAAGTTGTCTTTAAAGTAACAGATTTCCAGATCTTCAGAAATTTTGGTAGGACATCTTCGCATTCATACTTTTCTTCATTCCGATCATTTCAAAATTCTTAAACGTAATTCAGGTAAAAGTACTTTGTTTTGAGTGGATTCCATTTGTATATCATTTAAGCAGAAAATATTAAAAAAAAAAAACTCAATTCACGGACTTTTGTCTTCCTATCATGGCAAGGACTTTTTTTTCAAAAATTTTGGAACTCGATTTAGGCTAGGGAATATGGAAAATACTTTTTCGTTGAAAATTTGTGATCACTTTTTTTAGAACTGAAAAGTAGTCGAATAATTTTGTTCGTATCATATTTTATTGCCCAACACAATTTCAATTATTTCTTGAGACAGAAGTAAAAAGCACTTGTAACACGTCACTTACCTTTTTAATTTCTTCATGAAAGAATAAATTGATTTTCAAATCTAAGTTTTCATTAATATAATGTGATAGCTTAGATTAAATCATTTTAGTCAATTATGTTTGATTTTCTTATCAATTTTCCCTATTAAAAGTCATAAAAGTACTATTTAGATTCTCAATTTGGCTCGATTGTTAGTAAATGTAATTTGTTTCATGACACTCTTCAATAATTTGATAAATTATTATAGCAGTTAGTAATTAGCCACACTTTCTCGTTGTTTTCCTCACCTGTGCTTTTGCTCTATTTGATGACAATATTTCTGTTTCACATTCGAATTTAAGTAATTATAAATGAGTCCATTGATTTTTTGGTCATAAACATTCTGAGAGCACAAAAACCATTCATAATTATGTTAAGTAAAACATACATCATCTTTAGAGTCAGTTGCACACTTTTCCGCACTACCAAAGCTTAGCAAGACACCTCCGCTTGACAGCAGCTATACGGAATAGAAGAATGAAATAAGCTAACATCTTTATTTAAAATAGAAATGATAATTTAAAGTAAAATTTGCATCTTATACCAAATCATTTAAATGTAGAATCTTATGAAATCTAAACTTTTTTAAATTTATATATCAGTGAGCTTTTATATGAGCAAACTTTGTATGGATAACAAGTTACTGAGACACAACTAATTTACAATTGATCTGAGTGATGTGTCGAATCATCTGACTTCTTAATAGGACCATCTAATGGTTTCATCCGTTCAATATATTCATTAATGACTTCTGGCGAATAATATCTGTCAATATAGTCATGCAAGTGATGTTCCACAATTGCCCGTGCTGAGCAATTCCTGAATTAGAAATATCTTTGGGCATCAGAAATAAACATTTCAGTTGATTTAGCTCATTTTCAAATATGTTGGCTTGTCTTTTTTAACTTATATAGATGAACACGTGAAATTTTCATCTACCAGACAAACTGTTTTCAAATAAGCATGAATTCTTTGAAGGAACATTTTTTAGAACAAAAAGGAAATGGAGAACAAAGCATTATAAAATTACAGGCTATTAGTTGCATTTCAAATGCGGAAATATCAATTTTAAAGAGTTCTCTTAACGTTTAAAAACAAAAGAATAGTAAGTAAACTAACGAGATGATATCATCATTGAAGAAAAGAATATAAAGTGATTTCATCTGTTCGTCAAAATACTTTTTAAGAGTAGTCCTATAATTAAAATAATAAGCAGGGAGAAGCCTCTTCCATTCTGATTTGAGCCTAAGACTCAAATTTTTCTACCTTTTGTTTGTGAAGGAAGCACAAGACTCAAAACTAGAGCCATGAAGTGAGATTAAAAAGTAGCCTATTCATTTGTAATCAGCATAGTAATAATTAAATATTCATTTCATTGGTTAAAATCATTCAAAACTGACAAAAAAAATATTAATAATTCCTAAAGCACTGCAAACACAAGCCTAATATAACTTTTCGAGCTTTCCCAGCTTTGGTACAGATTAATGAATTATCAGACATACCGAAAGATGAAATGTGCAGCACTTAGTACTATAATGAAGCCAAGAGCCCAGCGCAGAGAAGTAGTATAGTCTAAGGATGAAGCCATATAGTTTTGTTGTTGTTGGTATTCAGCAGAAGCCTAAAGTAAACAAGTATTTACAGCAAACTTTCAAGAAGCAAAAAAAGAAGTAATTTATGAGAAGTAAACAACCGCACCATCATTTGCAGAAAATAGATTGGACCAAAAATTAAGATAAGAACAATGATATTAATTTTTTCACGAGAAAAATGGAATATTAAGTAATCTTTGACATTTCAATTTGTATGAAAGAAGAAAATGTGCAGAATTGAGGATGTCAGAGGAGAAGAAAGAAAAAAAAAAGTAAAAAGTTATTACTAAGTGGCGCTGTTGGTGAGGAAAATTAGAAAAAAGAACAAAAATGTTTGGATGCTATATTTAAAGCTTTTTATCAGTAACAAACATAAAGGATTTGTACTGATAAAATGTAACAGATTAGGAAATTTGAGAAGAAATTAAGTTAATTAAAGTGAAAATCCGAAAGGGACATATAGTGGAGTTCTATATAATAAGTAAATTTTAGGAATTCAAACCGAAATACTGATGAAATGGCATTGATTCTTCCTTCTCAAGAATAGAAATGAATAAGTTATTACTTTTGATTTTTAATTTCCTTGCGATATTTTAATACAAGCAAAGTAAAGCTACTTTAGATACCTTAAGATTGACAGGTTCGAATATTCTTTCTTATTAAAGAACTTTCATAATATTACATTCGTCGTTGCAATTCTTTTTGTTTTCCTTATCACTTATCAATTAATGACTGCAAACAACTGTGCATGTCTTACATTTGTTGGTATAATCATTTCTAAATTCATTCCAGGTGCTTTTTGTAGGAAGAATGAAAGTGTGACTTTAGAATGACCTCGTGGATCGAAGTCATAATGCCACTCTTTTGAATCAAAAGTGCTTACCCACAAATGATAAGTTCAATGAAATATAATGGAAAGCTCCTTACACAGAACTCGGAGGACTGTCATTTTATTTTGATAGAATTATCTCGGTGATTCTGATACTGTTAGAACGATCATTCATTTCTCATTATGATGTCAAATCTATCGCTTCCTCATTCGTTCAGCGAATATAATTTTTTTTATTAAAATTATATGTATTATTTATTTATTTGTTTATTTAATTATTTGATCTAATGATACGAAAACAATGATAGAAAGATCAAACTAATGTAATTTGGCATAAAAATGCTTCACGTTATCCTATATTATTTCTTGGAAATGTTTCAACGATCTGAATTTTTCCCATGGTTTGGTGAATTTCAGTAATCATAGAGCTTTTTGAAAGTTTATATTAATGGAGCAGAAAAATCTTTTGATAAGCGACAGTTTTAAAAGTTTTTCGCGAATTTCTTTTAATAATTTTGTTTTAATAACTTTTTTTTTTTTTTTTGATTTTTACTGCTTACCGCAGCAAAAATCAAATTTCGCTGATTTTGTCAACAACCAAGCAATTATATAATAATAGAACAAAGTTCAACACTTAGCAGCTTTTCCTTCTGATTTGCACTTTTTTCAGCCTTATTGAATGTCACTTATTTGAAGTTATTTTCTATCAAAATTTCAAATTTTGATGTTTTTTTTACTACAATCATTGAATGATTGAATATAGCAGTTGAAAGTTCCATGTATTACAAACAATGAATTTTTGTAAGATAAATGTTGTTTACGTCAATAACTTTGAACTATTTAGACATGAAATACTATAATCAATAATTCTGAACTATTTATAGCAAAATAGATGTGAAATACTATAAAAGATACCAGGTAAAATAAACTTAAATGATCAAGCATTAAAGAATATTATCGAGATCAAGAAGTTGTTATTGATAAATCTCATGGTAATCAGTTGAGAAGTGATTGTAGTAAGCTTCACTCTGTACATATGGAGAAGCAATATACCATAATACAACTTCATTTTAAAATCAATTATAGCTTGTTTTAAATGACTTATTATCACTAATTACTATACATAATTCATCCTTACTTCAGAGGAAGAAAGAGAGAAGAGAGAGAAAGAAGTCGCTAAGCTCAGCCATTTTCATTTTTCATTCATCAAGCAATATTTTCAGCCTACTTGTTAAATCAAGTTGTCAATGGCAAAAGAATGGCACTCTGGACGAACATTTTTTTTCTTTACAATTATTATTTTTAACTTTTGAACGGAATGACTTCATGCTCTCTTCGAAAGATAAATGAAAGCTATTTTGATTTTATATATTTAGAAGATCAATAAAATTCAAATGGATTTAATTAATCAATCTAATTGAATATATTCTGATATAATTAATATATGTACTACTGTTTACTCTACTACTTCAGCATGAAGGCATGCGTACATGTTTTACTTTATTTTCTGATACATTGTCAGCGATTTATGTTTAGATAATCTCATTGATAACAGTTTCATTCGAAAAGTGATGTCATTATTATCATAATAACCGGAAACCGTACTACATACACAGATAAAGAATGGAAAGGAAAAAGTAAAGATTTTCGTATTGTTTACTTCTTCGGCGGTTTAAACTGTTTATTAGCGACTCGTTGATTGAATTTCTTGTTCAATCCATTTGAAAGATAGAATTTGATGATGAATTATTGGGACACTGGGACTTTCAAACATCTGAAACATACAGAACAGAGTGTTAATCCTAGTGGTGATAGACATTATAGAACTGAGACAAAAGCGCGCAATTGACCAGAAAGCGATGGTTTGGGTTTCAAATTTATCTCACTATATCTTGTGTTTAGTAATCAAGTACTTATATTTCATTGCATTCTTTTTTATTGCCTTCTTATTTACTAAGCAAAATTTTTGTCTTTATAAAAAGTATTTTAGTTATTGATTTCAGTTGTTTCAATATGAACAATTTAGTATATACATAGTGAGTGATATATTAAACTTCTACTGGCTAAAAAAGGATCGAGAATGTCAATCACTTTACTAGTGACGTAATCAAGATTTGTCTAAAATGCAAAAATGAATTTAACGTTTCCAAAACTTCATCTCGAATAATTGAATTCTATCTTAAAACTATTCACAAAACCATTTCTTTGCTATTATTTCTAATAATTATAGCTAAATACTGTCATAACACATTACAGTAATATCGATCTATTTATAAACAAGCAAAGGCTTTTTCAATTTATTTAATTCCGATAATTCATTTAATTTTATTTTTGTTCCATTTTCAGCAATAAATACTTACATTTGGACTGTTTATTTACAAAATCTTAGAAAAACGGCAACATTCCAATGTATATTTGTTCCTAAACAATTATTCCTATAAACAAAATTTTTTTGTCACAACGGAACAATCACTTAAACTTAGGTTTAATGATAACCGAATTCTGAAGAAATTGTCTAAATGTGAATTTCTGATAAACAGTTTATCGTTTTGTTCCACTGTAATCAGAAAAAAAAAAAAAAAAAAAAAAACGTAGTAAAAAAATGTTCAAAAATTGACATCAGTTGTGATTTTTAGGAGACTTACAGTTTTGAGAAAAATGGATTGATTTATTGGAAAAGAAGAAACGAAACTTTTTTGATATGAAAATATCGATGTACGCTAAATTTTACGATATAAAAAAGTATTTCTGATATTGTTTTCAAAACTTCGCAAATATCTAAACATTCAGAAAAATGAAAAATTCGTAGATGAATCAAAAATTGCTACAATATTATATTGTTTTAATTTCATTTATTTCATTTCACTGCAAAAATTTTAATTTTGAAAATACTTTCGTTTCTTTTTATAATAATTTTTGTAGAAATACATAACGTTATGGTAATTTTTGTATAATGTTTTATTACAATTTCAAATAAAAATACAATTTTGTAATGTTTATAAATGAGCCTTTTTGTTTTTTAATTTTGATTTTTGAGTTTATTCTGAATGAGAAAAGAGCTATTGATAAATGTTAAAAATAATAAATCTTAAACTATTTCTGAGTCCAATAATCAAATGACCTTACTGTAAGCTTTATTAATTTTATTGAGCAGTGACAATCATACTTAACAACATACTTCCTTATTAGAAATATATAAATTTGATAAGTATGGTAAAAATAGATGCATCAGTCAGCAACTACTGCATAATATATACTTCGGATTAAATCTGAGTAATTTGTGTCTTTCATTCACTTTTTAGTTCTAATTTTAGTTTCTTCGCTTAATTAGCAATGTGGAATATTAGGAAATCTCAACTATTCGAGTATGAAATGAAACTGTTCCGTTGTTTTTTGTCGATTCTTTACAAATCACAATTTTAATTAATTAAATTAATTGACGAATCCGTTATTTGTTTATTTATTTAATGTTTAATATAAAAATTTGAAGATACTTTTGAATTTGACTATTATTGGAAAGTCATTTCCATATTTTTCCAATTGTAGAATGTATGACCATTATAAAAAGTAAGTAATTATTGATTACTGAATACTTAGCTGATTAGGTATAATAATGACCTACCAGTTTGCAGACATCTTATGTTAGCCTTTGGCCTAGGTATTCTGTAAACTCAAAACTGTAGTGCTTTTTGAATGAGATATTGTTATAATCTTCAAATTGTCTAGCATTTCTACCTTTCTATTGCACAATTTTTTAGTTTAAATTAGAGAGGTGATGTAGTCCTTCATTTGAAATCTTCTTTTCAAACTATGAGTAAATAGCCAAGTGCTGCATGTCGAGGTCGTTTTTTTCTCTCAATTTTCAAATAAATGCTAATGTTTTGGGACTAGTCCATTCTCGTTTATTCCTCAGAGCATATACATCTTTTGCTTGTTAAAAAACACACATCTAAAAGTTGCACTGTTCATTTATTCATGCATTTTATAAATGTTTCAGTTTCCAACTTCACACTTAAAAATTTTTTGATGTAAACGGCATTAGTTAAATAACTGTTCATCATTAATTTCAATTTAATATCAACAATTTAATGCTAATTAAATTGAAAACTGCCTTTTAATTATAGTACTATAATTAAAAAGCAGCCTTAAAAAATTGAAAGTTCTTCTTAGATAATAATAATAAGTTTAATTTTGAAGTTTTAAAATCATATTCATTCGCTTACAGTTATATAATGAAATCAGTGAAAACTATTTTAGCGAATATAAGATGAGCGTGGCTTAGTTTCTTTGCTCTTAAAGTGAGCCAAAACATTCTTGATATAGTAGTATCTTTAACTTACAAATCTTTTAAAGTATATTAGTTATAGGTCAAAAAGCAGTTATCTCTACGTACTAGCAAAAGTACCAAAGTTTATGAATTCAAGTTCTCTGTTAAGAACTCTTCAATTCAAAATCTTTGAAATGAAAGAAATTGTATATAACTTTGTACTGATTCGTAATAGTCTGTAAAAACAGATTGTATAACAAGCATGCTAATGCTTAATTTATTAGTATGCAAGTAAACTTTTGGCTAATGCCCCAAAAAAGGCTAAAAAAAAATTTTTGCTTTGGACCATTAAACATAATACCTCTGAACCACCAATTAGCAGGTGATATCTTATCACGTCAGTCTTGATCTCACTGATATCATCGTGATGGATGAAGATAGAGAACGATTTTAATTATATGATAACTGATCCCTTTCATCTAATTCAATTCCAAAATCTTCCTACTTCGTTTATTTTTTATTGATTGGAATGTATTAGCCTTATTTGATGTATCAATGTAATTCGCATCATTTCATCGTTAATTAATACCAATAAATAAAGTCAAAGTTAATGAACGTCTAGATTAACTTGAAAATGTAATTTATTCCTTAGAAATTTTATTTTAACCAATGTCTTTTTGATAATTTCTAATTCATTCATTTTTTTAGTTTCAAAATCTTTGAATGAATTAATTTGAACAAAATGTTTATTAGTGAATGAACATATTGCATTGTTTTATAATTTAAAAAGACTTTCCTTTGACTTTGACTTGTGTTGATAACTAAGAGAAGAGAAATTTTTTAATCCATTTGAAAATTCGTATCTTCTGACACTTTTCGACATTTTTTTTCTTTGTTTTTGAATGGCACATTTCAGCAGAAATGAATTCCTGTTATCTTTTTACTAAAGCAGCTTGATAATTTTGCTTTCAACACAACTCTGCCAATTAGTTCTAACGACAAGTTTTAGTTTTTTCCAATATATCAATATTTTTTAGATTTCAACTTTTCATGAAGTATTGCCATAGTTCAAAGGTCGAACTAGATACGGTGGTGAAGGTTGAAAAGACACAAAGTAAAATAGAAATGCATCAAAATTGTTAAAAAATCAACCTTTTATGTGCCAATAAAATATGCCCCCAAAATTGTGGGCTATCTTATTCGTAATGAAGAGTTTGGCACTTAACTCATTTATTTACATTTGTTTCCAAGTTGTGTTCGCATTTTTCCTATCCTTGTAATTTCCTGCACCTTGGCGCTACTTTGTTATAATGCGCCACTAATGCTATATCCTATTATTACCTGTTGCTTAGCACCATTGTTAATAAAAACCAGAAAAGTCATCAGCGAGCATAAATTAGTCTAATCGAATTATTGTCGGAAGTGGTAAAGGGTTAAGAAATGTTTAAATAAACCAAGAGCTTGATCAGAATATAAAGATATGAATTGTTTTGATTGCTTTTAACCATTCAGCTATACATGCCACATGTGATGAAGTGAAAGGTGACCTCAACCTGACCTGAAATTACAGGAAAGAATGCAAGATGCAAGCTGATAGCTGCTAATGAAGTTACTGGTGATCCACGATGAAAGTTCCAAAATTTTGGGACATCGCTATCTTAATTCACAAATTTCACTTTATCTCGGTCTACTACAACTTACCATTTGCATTTGGGCTATGGCACAACATTTCTTTTCACTTTTCCGTTACAATCAGGTATCCACGATAGTGCGCAAAGCCATCAAAAATACGTGTACTTATAAGAAAGATAAGAAGCAAGTAAATACGGAATTTTTTATATTCAAACTGAAAATTGAAGACGAAAAGTGAATTAATGTGAAGAAATAAATTTCTTTTTGCTCTAGCCTCTAACACAATGGAACTAATAGTTTCACTGAACTTTGGTGCGAGACAATATCTCTACTGATAGAGTGCAAACTTTCAAAGTTTAATTTAAATCAATTTCAGATACTGTTCTGTGATTTCATCAACGGAACAGAACCCGTTTTACTGGTCGGTGTAGACATCATCATTTTTGACATCGGCTTGTTTCACTCATTATGGGGTATTGACAGTTGCGTAGCACAGCATCTGGATGGTGGATATGGAAGGTTCATGTGGTGTGTTTGTCACATTCTTGCCTTTGCCATATGCCTGCCATTTGCATTCGTATCAAGACCAAGGCCTTACTCATTATGGCCTCTTCTTATCCAGGTAATATTATGCTGGTATACCGAAGAAGTGATCATACCAAATTATTTGCATACGATCTTCGGTCTGGGCCTGTATATAACAGAACTTGTCTTTTTTGAATAAAAAGGTTTTGTATGTGACATCTAAACAATAAACACTTTGAATTGGATTGGGATGTTAAAATATCGATTAAGTTAAAAAAAATAAGAATAGTATAGAGATGACAAGTTCAATGGCCTTAAACTCTTCCTATTATATTTCCCTTTTGGGACACAGTTTCTTCAGCACAACAGTTCATATCATTTTCCTTTTTCCTTTATGCTCTAACAACGCTTAGTTGAAAAATGTCACAAATGCACAATACAAAGGATTCTCATTACTTTTTAGCAAAGTGCCTATGGGGTCGGGTTGCTGATTTTAAGTTTGGCTGCTCTACCGAGGGTCTTGCCGACATTTACCGGTGATCAAAACAGTGCTTCACTTTTATCGGTGTCTATTTATGCTACTGGCGCATCACTGAACTTCTTCCTGGTATTACTTCCCATTATTGCAAGCAGTTCTTTACAACTTGACATTATTAAATTTGGAAAATGAAAAGATAACGCACGTAGAAGTAATTAATTCATTACAAATAAAGCAAATAAAATAGATAAATGTCAAAGTTCAACTCTTCTTCAGTTAGAAATTTTATGAAATTCTTTGGTTTTGGATGACTTTGGTGACTTTTCTAAATTTATTTTCAGTTGTATATCTATTGGCATTGGTACTGGCACGTAGAAGCGATGTGGAATTCAGCACGAAAGCTACGCCTCAATCGCATCAATTCAGTAAGGAAGCGACGCACACGTGGGACATCGCTCGAATGTGTCAACGTTACCGATGACACTGCTCTACAGCACATTCAGCCACAAAACTCACTCTTCCATGTTCAACGTGTCACTTCACGGAAACCTCTAACCGAGTCCTATCAAGAATGCGTTGCTGCCGTTATGTCCGAAAATTTGTTTAAAACAGAGAATTTTGTGAATCACGATAGTAACGAGTATCACGGCTTGCATTCAACAAATAAGTGCCCGAAATCATGTGATAAGCGTAATGACGCACACGTGACAGATTGTGATGACGCAGAAGAGTTGCGCCAAGCTGTTAGTCACAATAGAACAAATTGTTACAAAAAGTTAACAAGCCAGCGTAACCCGTGCAACCATAGGGTTAGAAGCCAAGTAAGGACTTCTGGCCTACAATCACTTTATTTGCTCTCCCACTACACGCCTCTTATGACTGTCCCGTGGCGTCCTTGTCATCCCTCCGTTCAAAATACCAAATTTATACGACATTTCAATGTTTCACAGCGAAGTTCTTTGATAGGTTAGTCCCCGTACCACCTGACGACATTGAGCAGCGCCTTATAAACGCATTCACTGCTTTGTGCTCATCGAAAATTCTTGAAAGTGCACAGTTAATGATGAATGATAGCATTTTAAAGGTGCTATATTTATGGCAATTAATATTTAAATAAAATTGGAAGAGCAATAAATCGGGGAAAATATTAGGAAGAAGAAAAACAAAACATGTTAAAGAATTAAAGTGAAAAATTTTGGTTTAAAAGAATAAACTACTGATTTATTGTTGAAAGTATTAACATTTTCAAGAATCAATACTCAGTGTTTTTTGAATAGGAAGAACTGAAGGAAAATTAGCATTTAAATAATTTTATTCCAAATTTTATTTTGAATGAGCTTTCGCAAGAATTCTAGAATGACTCATCCATTAGTTTAGAAATCCATTAGTTTCTGTTTATTTTTATTTTCATGGGCTCATAAATTGCATATTATTTGAATTATCTATGAAACAGTGTATGTAAATATTTATGTAAAAAGAGTTGGAAGGTCTTCCCGTATTAATTTTCTTGAAGTGAATGGTACCAAAACAAAGTAAACTTTATCTAGACTAAAATGTTATGTTGAGTCAAAGGTCATGAGAGCAATAGTTCGGAAGATTTTTATTTTGAAAAGCACAAAAATATAAGTTGAAAAATGACAGCAACATAACTTTTTTTGAATCTTCTGCCCGAAAACAAAAATGATTAATCAGCTAAATATTCTTCAACCAATAAGTTTCTGCCATGGAACATTTATGTTAGCATTTATGTACTAACTGATTAAGAAATTCTGTTTTTTAAAAAAAATAAAAAACTAAATTATTTTAACTAGAACTATCAAGCAATTTTAAGAACGACACTATATAATATAGGTTAGAAATGTGCGGTAGAATGCAATTTTGTAGCAGTACAATGCGCAGTTGTCATTCACATAGTTTAGCATATATAGTAAAAAAGATGAATTAGAATTGAACAAAAGGGAGAACTATTTTTTATTGCTTTTCAAGTTTTAGCAGTTTATTTATTAATTTGCAGAACTTTAGAAATATAAGCACTACGACTTGTTTAAGTGTAGAACTTTCTAAGATAATAAATAATTTAATAATTAGCCATGTTTACCAAATTTCAAATTCGTGTCAAACTTTACAAACTTTTGAAAATAAGAAAACAAATCGTAAAATATTAATTTTAGAAGGAAAAATTCCCTTTTTCTGTCTAATTCAATGCATTAGTTATTCATGCAACAATGATCAAATGATGAGGCGAATAATTTATTTTTATCGAAAAATTTGTCAAATTTATCTTATTATAACTATCCCAGCGTTCCACAACTTAGCAAATTTCAATACAGTAAATGACTAAGTAACTATCTTTAACTACGAATTATAATCTCGGCCTTAACTCCTTTCTTCTGGCTCACTGCGAATTACAATCTCGGCCTTAACTCCTTTCTTCTGGCTCACTGCGAATTACAATCTCGGCCTTAACTCCTTTCTTCTGGCTCACTGCGAATTACAATCTCGGCCTTAACTCCTTTCTTGTGGCTCACTGCGAATTACAATCTCGGCCTTAACTCCTTTCTTCTGGCTCACTGCGAATTACAATCTCGGCCTTAACTCCTTTCTTCTAGCTTATCAATTGTATTTAATTCACTAAATTGCATAAAGCTGCAAAACAAACGGAAAACTTTTCACCACTTAATAACAAAATGTAAGAGATAAGAAAAGGTTTCGAAACGTTTCTGAAATGTCATATGGAAACGCAATAAAAGTTCTGTTATGTCAATTTTTCATTTTATAATGTTAGCAATAATCTACTGTGGTGCACTTTGACATAATGTAAATTTGCGTGAATTATGGAAAATATAAAATGGAAGTGTAAAAATTTAATTTGGTATTGGAATTCTTGAAGCAATGGTTATAACTGGTGGTTCCTATAATTAACTGAAATGAACTCTTTGTTAACTATCAGCAACGCTGTGCACTTCCGATGATGTCTTATCCTTACGTGGAGCAGTTCCTCGTTTCACTTTATGATGATGAGATACGATCATCTGTGAATTTGTAGATCTTTGAGTTAGGTTAGATATGCTCCAGCAATTCCATCTGCTTCGAATTTGGATTAGTAGACTTGTTTGATGAAAGGCAACGAATTATTTCCTTTTGGCAATTTTTTGGAACTCAGTTCTGTTTTGAAACAAAAATGAATGAAAGTCAGTTAATTCTCATTAAGTCATACAACCAACATTCCAACTGAATTATTTTGTCCTGAACAAAACTATATAGAATTCATAAAAAAGTGATCTCTTGTCCATCACATCCATTCGATAGAGCTCCTAATTTACACGAATAAAAATTACAACGGTTAATTTAATAAGTCGATCTTGATGTTCTCAAAAACCTACAATCTGGCATTTCCTCGATTGTTTAGGATTTCTTTACTATTAGTAAGAAACATTTTATATAAACAGTGCACAGGAACTCTACAATACTGAAATTCGAATTTCAATTTTCATTAACCGATGGCGTTGAAGTATTTATTTGTTCAGTGTTATTCTGATCACTGGGAGACAGAAACGCTCATCAGAAGCTAGCAGCACTTTTCAGAAAATTTAATTCAGTATGAAGCTTTGCAGTAAATTTAATTCAGCATGAGTCTCAGACAATACTTCTGGACTGCTTATTAAGAGTAAAAAGAAGCCTAGCAAGTGACATGTGCTTACTGCTTCCACATTTCAAAATACACCGAGATACTTCCATGTCGTCAAGATCAATCCGGGATACAAGTCAACCACCCAATCAACCAGCATGCATCACCACCCCGTCATCACACCACTACGTTCATATTGATTGCACTGTGCTCACTATGCGTCGAATGCGCCTATTGACTACAGGCGCACATAGTACTACACGACTGCCTGTTTTCGCTTTCCTTTTTGCCTGCCACCTTTTGCTTTCTTACTGTCAAGCAATTTCCATCTATGCGAAGTCACTTCAATCAATAAAGCTTTGATGTTGAAGCATAAAGTGGAATTGAATGAACTGATTTCATTGAGGCGAAATTGGATGCTTGCATAAACAAAGTTAGCCTCATCTTGGCTTGTGGTAAATCGATAGCAATGAGTGAATCCTGTACACTTTGGCTTCAGCTTAGTGCTTTATCCTTTATGATAATTGTTGAGATGTAGTCAAGCAAATATTTTTGTTATTGCTATTGAAATGAGTCGCTTTTTTCTTCCTTGATGGCAAATAAACAATGATGAATTTCAAAAAAGAAAAAAGCCTATGATTAGCTGAAAAATATACAAACAATACTTACATGTGATACGTACGAATAAATAAGCCTAGGGACTGAGAAATATCGAATCATACAATTTTTAATTTACTAATAAGACATATTGTGCTGTTTGACTTTTTCTAAGGGAAATCGATGGTTAGTATATTTACTTAAATGATGAAGTACTAAGTTTACATATGGTTGCCATAAAATTGAAAGCAATCTCAAGAAAAAAATTGCGTACTACTATAACTTTAAGTCATATTAGCAAGTTTATAAAATTCAATAAATTACTAAATTTTTGTTTCAGTTGGCAATATTGTTCATACCTTCTTCTAGTGATAAGTTTTTATCAGTCATACATTTGACACATCATATGAAATTTCTTAAAAAGTTTTTCATGTTTTGATTCTTTAGTAAGATAGAATTAGATGGCACTGAATCATAAAAAAACGTATATTTGTTGAATTGAATTTCTTTCTTGTGTGACATTTATTTCCATCAATTCCATATATTCAGCAGGAATTAAATATTGCAGTTGTTTTAGCACAATAAATCATTTTCAAGATTGCGGAGCTTTGATTAAAATTGGACTTTTTGAACTAAACAAACAAAAAGACAACAATGTCTGATGTACGTCGTTTGTTCACTTTAATTTGAACGGTGGAAGAAGTTAAATTATCTCTAATCATCATTCTCCTATAATAGGTAACTATCGGAAATCTCCAGAGTACATATATGAATATGTAGTTACTATGACAAGGTCATGATCTAAAAGAGGAATTTAATCGTCCGAGATTTTTAATCAATCAGTTCAGCTCCTTGTTAAAACAATTATATCAATACATGACTCAGTGATATGGTTTATTTTGGAAAACGCTTTAAAACTATTTTTTGTTATGTCAAATGAATCCAAAAATGAGTAAGAAACAAGGAACTAAATGCCTTTATGCTTTGTCCTAGCTTTCTCGTAAATTTTACAAAAGCAATGTCACATCTTTTTTGCCAAATCTTTCACATTAAACAAAAATCCAGTTGAATGTTTTAGTTTTTTGACGAAAATCGAAAAAAAAAAATATGATTATATCTAAAAAGTAGCCTAAAACATTTTTAACTTAATTTTAACAATAGAATTACTTTTGTGATTGTCCTAATTCGCATTGTATGCAATATTCACTAGGTTAAAACTGAGCTAACTTAAACATTGATATTTCTAAGGAAGAACAGATGAGATGAAAAATGATACCTTCTTCGGAATCGGTATGATATCTTTCTGATCTCTCATCCTTTCGAGCCACTATATTCCTTGAAAAAATAACTTTTGGAAAATTATTTTTCATCTCCCATCATTCATCGATTAATAATTTTCCATCATGATGTACAACACCAGCTTCAAGTCTCTTTTCATATTTATATTTCCTGTACAGTTATTCGATTTTCATCCAAAGTTCACGCTACTTAGTTCAATTTCTTTACAACTACCACATTTGTTTGCAATTTGTTTCAACTGTTGTGGATCTTAAAAGTTTTAAAGTATTAAATTTTCTAAAATTGAATTTTTTTATTATCCCTTTTCATCGTATTGTTTAGAAGTAGAATTAGCAAAGTTATAAAGTTGGGACTGTCAATCAGTAAATTTTCTTAAAAATCATTAGAAAGTACTAACCAGTAACCAATCTATTAGCCAAGAAAATGAGAACTGCTTGAGAAGGCTTCATTCAAGGTCTAAAATGCATGGAATTTAAATTCAATTATAATCAAAATAGCTTACCTCACTCAAGTTACCCAATTGAAGTTGCATGCGATCAATTTAAAGACTGCTTTTTTTTTCCCTCTTCTAGTGCTCATATCCAATGAAAATATTACAGTTTAATTCATTTCTTTCAATCTGTGTAACACTCCGTCACCAGTCGAAAGTTACTAATTTGTCTCAGTTTTTTCCTTTCTAAACATTAAAACATTAAAAATTGCTGGCATTATATTTTTTATATTTTAATTAATTTATTTCATTGCTTTCTTTTGTTTTTAGCTTTTTGATAAAATGACGCAACGTTTAGAGAAGACCGTCCTTTAGGCTACTTGTGCTCTTCAACTCGATGAACCATCTAACACTTTCGTTAGTTTCTTGGCCTTCATTTTTTTGTTTATATGAGCATTTAGCAATCAAAAACAGCGTTAAATATAAGCCAAATAAATGTTTGAAACCAAAGAAACATTTAACATTTATAAGTAAGTAAGTAGAGCATACTTAGTTGAATTTAATTACTATATAAAAAAAAAAAAAACAAACAAAACAAAAAAAGACATGCATGGCTCATTCGCTTACGAAGCTTTAGGAGAGAATTCGAGAGCTGGGATAGTAAATTATCCCATTTTTATATCAGTAAAAAAGTGTTATATTTTTTTGATCTGTATTTCTACAATTCAAGCAATACTCTTGACAACATTGACCATTTCACTGCTAAAAATAGACAAGTAAATTTTGTTCTTTTCATTAATTAATCTATTATTGGACTCTGTTTTTGTCCAATATTTTCGCTAAATTTTTGATTTATGAAGCTTAGTTCGTTCATCAAACATTTCAGTTGGGTCATCAATTCAATTCATCTATTAGTAAGTTGACAACACTTTATTAATGCTCTGTGAATATATGCAGCTCTCTTAACTCTCAGAAATCCATTTTCCTGCATATATGTACCCCAAATCTATTTTTGCTTATTTGTCAACTAGGATAAAACTTCGTTACTGGTATGCTTCATAGGCAATAGCTATCTAACATATTGTAATCATCGTCTGAAGCAGAAATTCAATAATAGTAGTTGTGATCGATATAATGTTAGTGTTTGGATTTCTTAATTTTGAAATATTAAGTACTCTCTCTATCATCTAATTAAAATTTTACTTCTGATTTTAATAGCTTAAATATGTAATGAATGAATTATTTGGAAATCAATAATTTTAACTGAAATCTTCCTCTAATATCTTTCTTTCTTTTGCAATTTCCCGAATAATATGTTCATATTCTCATCATTTACTGAATTACAATCCTTCATATAGCATTAAAACTTTTCGACAGAAATAAATTTCTGTAGTTCCCTCCTGGAAACTGATTAATCCTCCAATTTTAGCCGATTACTTGAGCCTAGTCCACTGCTTATGCTCAAGTAACCGTTATTTTTGGACAGGAAATTGTTAGTGAAAAAAAGAACCGTTGAATAAGCGAATTTGTTTTGTCATGCAGATGGATTATATTACTAGTGGAGCAGTTGTCATCTGTGTATTTATCCAGGCTTCATTGACTCATCATATGATATTTTAACTTGACCCCCCAGTAATAGTTAAGCAGTAAACATTCACTGCGTTTTACTGCATTTTTTATATTAAACTTTTAAAATGATGCGTAAATTTTCAACTTCCTTTGCTCCTCGAATATAAATAATAAAAAATTTTGCAAATGTTCAAAGTTATTGAAATATAGAAATTTTATTATGTTGAAAAAAGGAAGTAACGAGAAATGCTGCTACATCTCTAGACTTATTCCCCTTCCTTTCTGCTTATTATTACTTCTTTCCAAGCACTTCCATCTCATTTTTTCACGCAAACTTAGTGAAATTTTAGATTGTTTCTTCTTATTTTCCAGCTACCGAAAATTACGTCAGTTTTCGAATTAGAACTCACAATTTTTGTCAAATCATCCACATATTGAGGTTTTTATTGAAATTCAAATTATTTAAGTATGAACTTTGCAAAGTTTTCCTTTCGCTTAAAGTAGTTAAAGAGAGATTCTCTCAGTGTAAGTAGTCTAAAAGGAAATTCTGACATAGAAAATATTGGTTTTCATATTTGGTTCAATAAGAAAATCGTTAAGTTATTGTGAAGTGATTGACATTCCTCGTTCATATCAAAATTTTGAGTAATTGCCTGCCTCTTTTTAGGCGACAAATCGAATGAGCATTTTAGAAAGTAAAGTTAAGTTGATTTTATGGCAGAAATAGTCAAGTGATGCTTATGGAACTGTTCGACTTCACAAACAGTTCCGAAAGAGATCTATCTCCGACCTCTTTCGCTGAAATATTTTTTTTTTCCACCGCAAATTATTTACTTTATTTGGTATATGGACAGACAAAGAGAGATACACACACACACACACACACAAACACACAATGTGTATATGAAAAGGATAGGAGCGCTCCTTATACACTCATTCAGGCGCTCTTTCCCATCATTGTTTACAGCAATAGTGCTGCTTACTTCTGCGACTGCGCTGAATCAAAGGTCTTTGTGTCCTAGTGACACAGTTATTGTCTGAACTATGCTGATGTACGTACTTTAATTGTGCTAGCACACATCGTCTCATCTCATTACTTAGCAATGTTATCTTACCTTGCACTCCAGTTCAGATAAGCAATCTGTTTATTGATTTGTTATGTGCAGAATATGTGAAAATTTGGGAGACAGTTATGCTCTTCCCGCAATGATAGATGAATGTAGAGGAACAGTGACAACAAATGACGATGACCTTTGGAGGAAGAGATGAGTGTAGATATGTTGCGAGAATATTGAGAAGGAATGCAAGTGTGAACTTTCGTTGGAACGGAGAGGGAAACTGGGCGGAGAGTGTATCTCAACGGGTTACGGGCAAAACAGGAAGCAAGTGCATCATCATCCTCAGGTGCTCTCAGTAAATGTATTGATGGGTAAGGAAGTACACCTGTTCGCTCTTCTTTCTCTCTTCCTCTTTCCCTTCATTTATACATTTCCATTGTTTCAATGAAAAATTAGATTGAAAACTGAACAGTGCACTTTGAAAATAACGAATTTCGGCACAACATTTACTTATGTGAGGCACATTTCAATTTCAAACTTTCTGAAGTGGGTATGTGGATTAGGTAGGAGATAGTGTATGAAGTGCTAAGGATTGAAATAATGAAATCCTGAAATTCATAGGTTTATTGTTCCCACGTCATCTTTTGTTTAAACGAAAACGTAAAAAAATATTTCTCTTCTTTCCTGTCTTTTTTTTTTTTATGAAAAGAAGAAAAACTAATTCACATTTAAAGCTTTGTTTGAAAGCAAGAATCGTTTTGCTTCTTGTCATCCTTACAGTTAAACGTATTTTGTTGTGTTAGGAATATTTATTCATTTATTTAGGAATTATTATTAGTTATTTGAAAGTTTTACGACGAGTTTTGTCTTTTGATTTCTCTCTCCAATTTATAGGAATATGAAAGTGTAAAAAAAAAAAAAAATCTTCCAATATAGTATCAGCTGATTCATTTTAATTTGAACTCTTTTCTTTGCAATATGGTACACAAGTTACCATTGAGATAAGACCGATTTTATCATTTTTGCTAGCTTTATTGGGGAATTGTTTCTCTAGGTTATCTTAAAAATGATAAACTGATTATAATTTCTTGATTGCCTGAAAATTATGTGAAAGGCATTTTCCTAGTAATCAATAGTATTATTATTATAAAATTTAATTTTATTAAATTAAGAGATTAGTTACAAAAAAAGTGAGTGAGATCGATATGTTGATAAGGGTCAGAAACATCGACTCGAGAATATTCCTTCGAAAATAAAAAAAGAAAATTGATTACTAATAAAATTTCCCAGGAACAACATTGTAAGAGAATGAAGGAAGAAGACGACGAAGTACACAGCATCAATTTCAAGCAGCCAAAAGGGTTAAGTGTCACTGATGACCAATTGTGGCGTCGAATGACCATCGAAGAAGAACAAAGCGGAGAATATTTCCGGTTCGTTATGATTACACTAATGCTTTTGCTCTCACTGTCCTGTGTTAACAATAGTCTTATTTGATTTCAATTTCTTTTTGAGATTATAACTGGAAGAAATTCAATTGGACTAGCAGTAATTGTATTATAGTTATTTACTTCACTTGTCTTTCATGTTTGTATTAGAGGATGCAAAAGGTTTCTTTTTTTCAAAACATCTAAATTACTAGTTTCTTTAAAGAATGTACTCTCGAAAAATATTGAGGAACTGTGGAATTTCTTTTTATTCCTCAAACATTAGAAGTTTATTAATGCAAGAAGTGAAGTTGACTAATAGTACAGACTGAGAAGTTTAAGATTAGCAACCACAGTACATTTATAAATCATCGTTTTGTTGTTAATGGCATTAAGGGCAAGGAAGAGGAAAACAGAAAAGATGAGAGAAGGAATATTTTATCTTCCAAAGCAATAAGATACTGATGTTAAAAGGTCCTGCAAGCATTTCATTCACATCCTCTTTCTTCAAAAACAGCTATACAGCTATGACTCATATCTTCCAAAGCAATAAGATACAAAAACTTTATAAGTTTTGATTTTAAAAAAAAGAAATATTGCAAAGTTGAAGATCAGCAATAGCAGCAATAAAAGTAACAATTGATATTTACTTTTCTGTTTGACAAACACAAAATTTCGGTTTAATTTCTCATCTCATCTTATCAGAGTTCTGTAAAATGCTAAGGGATAACACTGGTAGGACCACTGAGATTGATAGGAGCTATTAAAGTGACACAAAAATTTGCTATAGTAAGAATAAAGGTATCTCCATTTGATGTAACTTTAATTAGCTGCAGCTTGAAGGGTAAATTAAAATTTTAATAAGATCTAGTTATCAGAGGTATGTCGGTCAGGCATTCAAAAAATAACTAACCAATAAGGAACCGATGGAATTAGTCTAAGGATTAGAGAGCAAAGATCGAAAGAGAACTCAGTTCAAATAAATTCAGATGAGATGGATGGATGATATCAAATTCATTCGTACTATGACTAATGCGTGTATGCGTGACACTCTTCTCCACAGAGTGTGGTAGGTGGGAGGGTTGGAACTGTTTGAATAATTGCAATGATTTGGACATAAAAAAGGGTCTCGCTAGAGTTGCTGGCTCTTCAGAGCAGCTCTTCTTCTTATGGCTTTCAGTGTGTGCTGTGTGACGTGTCAAGTGGAGGAGGAAGAAGGGAGTGTGTTGATTTGTCTTCAAAGGTGCTGTAGATATTTGTGATGGTAGATATTTCAAAGTGTTCCTACTCTGATTCATTCTATTTGTAGCTTCCCCTGTAAGAAAGTTAAGATATGAGACCACCGCAACATAACAATGACGATAAAGAACTCATGTTAAAATATCGCAGTGGTTATGATCGCTTAATTTCGTTAGTTTTTTTTCCTACTGCTTATTTACAGACCGTAACCATCCTGTTGGTCTCCTCTTAATGTTCTTGTTGACAACATTTTGTTGCGTTAAGTTATAATAAAAATCGTAGGTGAAGTGGTCATTTCAACAACTGACAGAACTGTAGAATTCTACAAAATTCTTCAACTGGTGCTAGATATGATTTTGTAGTGCTATTTCGGACTATTTCATCTTTTAACTTCTGTTAGGAACAATCCGTTTTTAACTCAAATAAAGTCTATCTCATTTTGCAAATGATGATAGCATCATGCACTGTTGAGTTGTTTACTTTGTCTCAGATTTGGATGAAAGGAGCTAGCATAGGTGATGTTTCCGTTTTTTGCTTTTCATGTCCATCTAATGCTGGAAAAATGGTTAAATTTAAAATTAACAAAGGTTAGTATATGTCTGGATTAGTACCATCTTATTTATAAGATTTAATAAATAGAATTTCCCGAGAACTGTGTGATGGACTTGCACTGCCAGATGTTACTAAAAGTTTTCTAATTTTCCAACTTTTTGATTTTTTTTCATTTGTTAAATCATTGTTCTTTAAAAAAAATATTTTCTCTGTAAATATACATATTTCATCAACGCAGGTTTTTGATGACTAAGTTAACAAATTTGTTAACTAAACCATTGAATGAACTCAAAACTAATTTTTTATTTGATCCAAACTGATTTCGAGTAATCGATTAATTGGGTTATATTAGCATATCACTAAATTCATGAGTTTGTCACGCCTGTTTTTAAAAAGATGCTTTTGATGTTAATTGTAAAGAAGATTTTATATGATCAGTGATCAATCTTATCGTTACTTATAATAAACTTTAACGTACTTTACAGGCAAGAACAAAAATTGGCACCATTGCCTGAAAGTACAAACTTGGAACATTTATGCAAATTAAATATTCGTGAACAGCCATGTGTGGTTCGAAAAACTGGAATAATTTGTACTATTGGTGAGTATAGATCATCATTTGGCAATCAAATTGTGATATAAAGAAATGTGATATAAGAAGTTAACTTTTAAATGATTGTAGGACCAGCATGCCGAAGCGTGGAGAAATTGCAGGAAATGATTATCAACGGAATGAATATTGCCCGCATGAATTTCAGCCATGGATCATATGAAGTAAGGAGTATGGCCAAAGTCTAATTCTTAACCTCTGCATGTGCAATTTTAAATATTGTAGATGGGAATTCGAATTTTAATAAAAATATTGAGTCAAAAATCAGTTCTGTCCATTTTTTTTTAATTTTTAATTTCAGTACCACGCGGAAACAATAGCAAATGTTCGCTCAGCAGCACACAGTTTCAGCGAGCCACGGTTGGTTGCAATTGCCCTCGATACGAAAGGTCCAGAAATACGTACCGGTCTGCTGAAGGGAGTCCGTCCTTTTTTTTTTTACTAAGTATAAGAATAGCAGTTAATAGCCATGCATCAAAATTAAAGAAATGAAAACTCTCGAAGTCCTTATTATTTAGGGTGCTACTGCAGAAGTAGAACTGGTGAAAGGAAATCGGATCCGATTAACTACTGATCCATCCATGGAAAATGCAGGAACTGCTCAGAACATTTTCGTTGATTATAAGAACATCACTAAAGTTCTGAGTGTTGGCTCACGAGTCTTTATTGATGACGGTCTTATTTCATTAATCGTCAATTCCATCGGTAAATTGTCATTTTCTAATCACACAAAGAAATTGAAATGCTTATAATTTATTGAGCATGAACATATTTAGCGCTGATGGGAATTTTGAGTTTTTGTAAATGAATTTACCATACACATTTTCATGGAAATCACTGTTAAAAAAATCCTTCATAATTTTTGTTGACTTAGATGACATTCCTATACTATGCTATAATGAGAAAAATACAAGTTCAACTGCAAATTCGTATTTTTTTTAACCTGAATTTTTATGTTGCGTTGTTATTTTAGAAGCTTTTGTGTTCGATTCTTCCTTAATCACTCATTATATGAGGTTATTGCACACTTAGTTTTATTAACTGAGTTTATACCTATCTTGAAATGTGAATTCTATTGCATATTCCTTTGAAGATTTATGAGTCTTTTAGAAGATGAAGGTATATTGTGCACCGTTGAAAATGGGGGTATGTTAGGAAGCAGAAAGGGTGTCAATTTGCCCGGTACACCTGTCGATTTACCAGCTGTGTCTGAAAAAGACATCAAGGATTTGCAGTTTGGTGTGGAGCAGGTATTCTTTGTAAATTATCAGGCCAAAAATCAAACGATAGCAGCAAAGAAGTTTACTTTTTTACACAGTAATGGCGCTGAAAATAAAGCATGTGCCATAATTATGTAAGTCCACAAGAAATTTGTTAGCTTATTTGTTTCACGTTATTAACCAGGACTGAGTGAATGAAGCAATTCATTATTAATGTTTCAGAAAGTAGATATTGTTTTTGCTTCATTTATACGCAATGGTAAAGGTGTTAGCACGATAAGGAAGGTGCTTGGTGAAAAAGGAAAATACATAAAAATCATAGCAAAGATTGAAAATCAAGAAGGCGTTGATAAGTAAGTGATTTCTTATCCAACAAGATTATGGAGTGGGAATTTGGAAATTGTATTATTAGTGCCGTAATGTGGAAATAATACAATTTCATGTGTATGAGTCCTTAAAGGTTGTCAGCAAAATTTAGGAGACAGAATGACAATTTTTCTAGAGCCGATGAAATTATTGAAGAAGCAGATGGTGTTATGGTTGCCCGCGGAGATTTGGGTATTGAAATTCCACCTGAAAAAGTATTTTTGGCCCAAAAAATGTTGATTGCTAAATGTAACAAAGCGGGAAAACCGGTCATCTGTGCTACCCAAATGCTTGAATCGATGATAAAAAAGCCGAGACCAACTCGTGCTGAAGGTTACTGGTCTTACATTGCTTTATGAGTTGAAAAAATATATAGGACAGATTTTTAGTAGCACTGATCATTTTTATGCAGTAATAGGTGCATTACTATAAGCATAGTCTTAAAAGTAGTGATATATTTGCGAAGGAATAATTTCAGTTGTTTGAAATCATTTCAGGCAGTGACGTTGCAAACGCAGTTCTGGACGGAGCTGACTGTGTAATGCTTAGTGGTGAAACTGCTAAAGGTGAATACCCATTAGAAGCTCTCAAAATCATGCACGAGGTTAGTTATTCTAGTTATAAACAGTAAATAAATACTCCATCATACCCACTTAGGATTATGATTGTGATAGGATTTTTTTTTATTTTGGGTGACAATAAATATATGTGCATACTTTGTTATGCATCTGCTTTGTTACATCTGATAATTTGTTAGTTTAAATAACATGATCATAAGTTCAAGAATAATGTCAAATGCATTACTTCTAGACAATTCATTTGCAGATCTGCAAAGAAGCGGAAGCAGCGGTGTATCATACGCGATTTTTCGAGGAACTTCTCCACGCAACCCCAAAACCGACGGATATCGCACATACTGTTGCCATTGCAGCAACATCAGCTGCGGCGTCTTGTCATGCCAGTGCAATGATTCTAGTTACTACTACCGGACGGTTCGCTCTAACTGGAAGTCTAAATACATGTTCAGACGATGAGTCCAACAACCTTAAGAACTTTTTTATTTCTTGACTTTAAATCTTACTTCAAATCATAAATCTGACCAAAAACTTTGATATTATTCACGTCCCATACATGCTGTGTTGAAATATTAAAGGTTATATGAGAACATTGTAAGTTAAGCTTGAATAATTACTAATATTTAGTTCTGAATTTCCAATAAAATTCTGCAAAATATAACTGTTTACTTTTATCAGGTCTGCTGATTTGGTATCTCGTTATCGGCCGATGATGCCTGTCTTTGCAATATGCCGGGATGAGCATGTCGCTCGACAGCTTCATCTTTGGCGTGGTATATTTCCGCTTCATTACGGAGGTAAAATTGTTTGCTTCTTTTCCCAAACTATTTCTATTTCTACAGCAAGACATACACTAAAACGTAAATTGGATGAGCCGAAAGATGACTGAATTGTTTAGCAAATCGAGAAAGTGACTGGTCGAGCGATGTCGATGCCCGAATTAATTATGGTATTTCGGTTGGTAAGGACCGTGGTTTTATCAAAAAGAACGACCTGGTGGTTGTCATCACTGGATGGAGACAAGGTTCCTTTGTTCTTATTTTTATAAGCTCAGATGTTTTCATGTCTCGTGTCTTGTGAGCTCTCTTCATCTAAAAATTTTAAAGTCATTTATGTTCGAATACCGAGTTTGAAGCAGTTATGTTTACAACTTAAAAGCAGCTCTAATGAGATGAAATTCAAAATTTCAAATAAATGAATTAATTTTGTGAGGTTATACTATTTGAATAGAAAAGCATTTTTCTAGGCGCTGGACACACGAACACATTACGTATCATCAAGGTACCTTAAAAAATGGTCTGATAGTCGCAGTTCATTTCCAGCTTAGCCTGCTTATTCGCTTAGAAGTCCAGTTCATTTCCAATGTCGATCAATATTATCTCCTATCAACAGCAATCTCTATCCGAATCTCTTCAGATATACTATTTCTAAAAATAAAATTTCTTTTTAGGTAAAATTTTGTAAGCAGATTGTGACTTACCAGATTAATGAATCTGTTTTACGCAGCATTCTTAAATAGGATTATTTACCACGATTTTTTCTAAGTGTGAAGAAGTATTTCTGCTCACAGTCAATGCTATGTTTGCTTAGTATTTAGCTAAATTTTAATAAAACTTGATAAACTTATTAATAGCAATCTTTATGCCTAATAATATTCTTTGTTTTTCCGAAATTTCATACCAGTTTAGGCTTGAGCTCATTAGTTGTTTTCCTTTTACTTTAGTTACTGGAACCGAGATTTATACTGTCACTGAACTTTAATAAAATATGATTACAGTTATTACCGTGTAAAACTTTAATTACAAAAAATCATTTCATGTAAGGAATTCCTTGACTCTTTGACAAGGATTCAGCAATTGGAAAATGCTCTGCTTCGATCTATATTTTTTTTAGAGGATTTTCAGTCAGCAGTAATAAAATGTTCCTGGCAATTCTAATTTCATATGAATTTTGTTTCACTTTTCTAAGCATGTTGTTTCATTTTAGAAATATTGGCATGTGTGCTCAGCAATTTTAAATGTAGGTTGAGTCGGACTACTGTTAACACAATGATTTTGTTTTCTGAGCTTTAAATGTTTGTTTGAATATACATTATGTATTAAGCAGCTCTTGCACACATTTCATATCTTCCACTCTATTTCTCATTCTATTAGAAGTTTTTCAGTAAGTGTTTTTTAATAATTCTGAATGTTATTCTAATGTGGGGCTTAGACTGTTTTTTCTGTTTCCGCTATTTAGGATTAATTAGAGAGTCTTTGCATCCCTTCTTTATATTAAAATGGAATAAGGAGTTCTTCAGTTTGGATTGAGTAGAGTTTTAATAAAGAATTTAATAGCATGTCTTCATTGTAACTAGATACTAAAGAATGAAGATATATTGAAAAAATGCACACGAGATTCACTTCATAGCGATGAAGATCGATCGACGAAGCATTTCAAAAAAGATTCATTGGCGATGAAATGAAGTGCTCAACTGAGTAAAATTGCCAATTACTTCAACCTTCATGACTGCTTTTTTCACATGGTTTAGTCTCAATTTAAGCACAGAGTTCTAGATTTATGTTGGGATTAGCATTGAGATTAACAATGTTATTAATATGAGGGAAGGGTACGTAGTGGGTTTCTAGAAAGTACAAAATCATTTATGCATCTGACCAAAGTTAGGTGCATTTTGTAAAACTTCATATGCTTATGTTTCGTGACTTTCACATACTGAATGAGAGAGTTTCATATTCATATTTTAAAAGATTCGAAAAGAGACAAAAGGTAGTTGTTTCTTTACTTTATAATGTCGAATCTGCTCTGCTGGAATGTAGAAATACTGACAAATCTCGAAAGAATTCACTTAGCAAGTGTTGTTTCAGTTTTTTGTTTAGAGTTGTTAACTTTGAAGGCAAACTTTTAAAGTTTACAGCTACACTTAGGGCATTAGATTAATATTAGAGAGATTACGAAAGGCCGGATGTTAAACACAAAAGTACGATTAGCAACAGTCCTGATGTTCCAGATTTTGGTGTTGGGAATTGCTTTGTCGCGGATTTTTAATATTGCGATACTCTAAAATATATAAAAAGAAATGATTGAGAGTAGAAAATAAGAGTAGGGAATAATGTGTAAATGGTTTACAGCATAAGCATTAGAAAGAGTTTAAGATATACTGTTTTGCGAAGGTTCATGGAATATCCTATCTCTTATTTTCTACTCTCACTCATTTTCTAATATACATGCAATATTTTATAAAAAATAGTTTGCAATATAAAAATACTTCCGACACGGAAGTTCAATAGGGAATTTCGGATGGAGAATTTGAGTTGTTCCTTTCCATTGAAATTTGTTTTAGCCTCGCAGCACTCCTAGTTCGTTGAGCTATGGGTTTCTCTTGTTTATTTATGAGTTTCAACAGGTACCAGTTTTTCTAAAGTTGTCAGCTGTAAATTGGAGGAGATAGCTTTAATGTATTTTTGTTTTCATAGGGTGTTGATATGATATTTGCATCATTTATTCGAAACGCTGAAGGTGTACGTACAATACGACGTATTCTTGGCGAGAAAGGAAGATTTATTAAAATTATAGCGAAAATTGAAAATCAAGAAGGCATTGAAAAGTGAGAACTAATTATTGCAAGTTAATGATAAGTAGTAGATGATAATCGAATTTGCAAAAGTGAAAATAAGTTGCTTCGGACTAGCAAGCTATCGTTGCAAGTTTATTCTGAAATGCAGTAAGATGTGGCTTATTGTTTTGTTGATAAATGAAGGAGAAAATGTCGTTATGGCTTTCAGCGCAGATGAAATAATCAGAGAGGCAGATGGGCTGATGATAGCACGCGGTGATTTGGGTATCGAAATTCCCACTGAGAAAGTATTCGCAGCGCAAAAAATGCTAATCGCACGATGTAACTTAATGGGAAAGCCCGTAGTATGTGCTACTCAAATGCTTGAATCAATGACCAAGAAGCCAAGACCTACCCGAGCTGAGGGTCAGTTAACCATTAGGGATAGCATAATCCAATGGCTATACTTTGCGAGATTTTTGTTGCCTAAGGATTTTGCTAAAAATAGTAGCAATTTGTTACATTATTAATTACATATTCAAGAAGTGTTTCATTTATCAAGCCATACCTGTCATTGTCACTGTAAGAATATCTCAACTGTAGCTTATTGTAAGGAAAGAGCCAATCAATAAAAACACAATTTTTTTATAATTGAATTCGAAATAAAACAAACAATGCACTTTCTTTTTACATTACTATAAGATTTAAAAAAATCAATAAAAACACCCCGAACAGCGAATTTTCTTCTCACAAATTGAAAATTTCAACTGTGCTCTTCTGACAAGAAAAGATCGTCCGACAGGGCTAATTATAACGATTGGTAGTGAAAAGCAGTCCACATGATGATTGCATCTATCGCTAGATACACTACCAATTTTGCGTACATATGAGGCTGCACCCACTTATTATTTCTGTTAAGAAATGGTAGTGCAGCAAAGTATTATTTTTTTTTGTTAATTTGATCATCCGAAGTTCTAACGGTTGGACCTGAACTACAAGAATATAATGGCTTATAGGATTTCCTCCTAACTTATCGAGGAGGAAGCATAAAAGTAGTGGAATAATTATCTTATTCTAACAAATCTTAATTTACGCGTTCAGTGAAGTAGTTTTTCAAACTAGCTTTGAAGTAAACTTTTATTAAAATTAAAAAAAAAATTATTATTACAATTTATTGTCATAGAGCATAATATGTCAAAATCCCAATCAGCAGGGTTGTGATATGTTTTCAGGATCTGTATAAATGGATACGATGAAACTAATGAGAGTTCCTTGCTTCTAAGTCAATTAACACAGTTCATTCCTGAGAAGAAATGAATTACTTTGGTTACTTTGGTATATAAAAATAATTTGCTGACTCAAACTGCTGATCAATTAAGTGAAATAGACATAAAATAGTGATATGCAATGAACATTCATTACATGACAAACAAATACTTTAAAACAAGAAGAGAAAACTGAAATTATTAATGTAGAGAATTAAATATTCACAAATTACCGAAACAAGTTCGCAAACAGCTTATTGTGGATATCGTCAACAAATCAGTAGTGCTAAAATGAAATTTAGAAAAAGGACGAGTTAATTCATTTATATCAATAAAAACTATAAACAAAAACTTTGATGCAAAACAACTGAAGCGCTGGTGATAAAAAACCAATATCGAAAAACAAAGCTGCAACTACATATTTGTCGCTTAATACCGCACTGAACAGAAGAAAAGTAAATAAAGAAAAGGAATTAATAAAAGAAATTTAACAGAAACATGAACATAAATTCATTACTAGACAAATGAATGACTAAAGTAAAGAAAATGGGAAAAGACCAATAATTCATCAGAGGACGATCACAATTTGTGATAAAATATGTATAAAAATACGTATAAATATGTATAAAAATAAAAATACGTACTACTCAAAAATACCTTACTGGAGTATGTTCGCTGGTATAAGATGTCTAATGGAATCACTTCGTACTGGAACAAATAAATCATCATCGCTGTCTTCAGAACCATTATGCTCCGGAACAAGTTGTTTTGCTGACAAAATATCATACCGTCGAGTACGGATTTCGTTTTTCCTAAATCTGCAATGATAAAGGATATAAATATACATCATCAACACTTCTAATTTGTAGTTTCTTTAGTATTTTTCAGTTCGTTTTAGTATTTTCTCATCTAGAAATATGCTTTATTTATAAGCTGCAATAATGTCGCCTTAGAATTTTCATGACAAACGAAACCTCAATAATCACTACAAGACCTATCACCAACAATAATCCGTAATAAATCAACGATAGTTACCTTAGAATTTTCATGACAATCCAAACCCCGATAATCGCTACAAGAAGACCTATCACCAGTAGCGATCTGTAATAAATCAACTGTGAAATCATTTAGCCAACGGACTTACTGCATAACTTTCTTCTATATTTCTAATTACCACCATATAGAAAGGATGAAATTATGCAGTGTGAACTGTCTATCCCACACCAATAATAGTTGCTAATGAATCCTCATATGCAAATAACTGATTAAAACTATATCAGACTGATTGGAATATTCTACAGCCACCACAATGTTTTACTGTTATGTCTGATATGTTAATATCGCTAACAATTGCATTAATAATGGCGGTGTTACAGATCTGATAATGGCTGGTATATAATACCTGTAAATGGCATTACTATCCATATCAAAGGCTCCTTGTTTGTGCAAAGCTGTCGATGTGGATGTATTCACACGTGTTACGTTCATAGCACAAGTATACACTTCACAATCTGAACATCACTTTAGTTCCCACGTCACGTCACGCCATCTACGCCCAGTAAATGCTGCTTCATGTTGACAATGGACATATTCGTGCCACTTTATTAAAAAGTGGTTCTCAACAGCAAATTCATTTGTTGGTGGCTCTGTGTTACATGAAGGGTTTCCCGTTTTGGTTACGAGGATGGTTTAGGGATTATTTTCTGGAAGGGGAGGGGGAAGGGAGGGTTGTCATTGATTACTGACTGATTAATAAAGTGGTTGTAGGATGAGAGAGAGAGAAAAGGATGAGCAAAATGGGGTCGAAGGTCAAACGGATCGAATGCCCAAAGATACATCAAAGAGTAAGGATTGGGCTGCGGCTGATCTTGAAAAGGTTTACTCATGCATTAGTTATTGGTAGAAAATCATTAAATTATAAAAATAATTATAAGAATCATGATTCTACAGGTCACTGATTTCAATGAAGACAGCGACATCGGTCGAGAGGTGTCCAATGAGAAACTTGACAGCTTAATCAGTGGACCTAGCGGACCACTGAGAGAAAGCGGGAAAGTTGTCAATGTAAAGAAAGAGGACGTGCTGCTTATCGTAAGTTATGATACTGATAAATCAATTATACATTTGTGCAAAGGTGCTGGCGCTAGCTGCAGTCATTAATGAGTTGATAACAGCTGATCATTTGCAACTAATGCATGGGCTCGTTTTTCCTATATTTTACTGATGTTGTGTACAGGAAGGGATAAATTTGTAGTGTCCTAAAATATGCAGCACAGTGTGGTGAACCTCAGTCTGGTTGTTCGTTATCGGATAGTTGTATGCATTCTAGCTGTTAAATCAAAGACTGATTTAAAAAAAATTATGCGTTGCAGAAATGGCAAAGACTGTCATAGTCGCGGCTTGATATTTTTTCATTTTCCTTTTTGTTTAGAATCTTCAGTATGCAAAACCTAACAATCTTTAAGATGGATGAATTAGAATTGCCAAGAATTCGAGCGGAGAAAAAGCTGATTGAACATAATGGTGACATCATAGCCGCAACAAAGGATCTCCTAGGCTTTTGATGTTGCCGGATATTTAAGGAAAAACGATGTGGAATAGCTCATTACCTCATCTCGACTGGAATTGATTAAGCTGCAACCAGTTTTGTTCGAATATTTTGGAATGAATCCGTAATTTACATCATATACCACTTTTTAGTAGTGATTATTAGTCTTTTCTCACATCCCAAAAAATCCAATTTATTTGCCCAAGTAGAAGCTTATAAAAACAACTTTCCAATTTTGGTGATGAGTACCTTCTTGGAATTCTCCCAGAAAATCTTAATAAAACGGTCGGATTTACTCCGAAAAATGCATTTTATTACTTCATCTACTTTATGTTCAGCTTTACTTATGTCTTATACGATGAAATACTAATGTAATTTATTATAAGTACACAAAATAACAGCAATGTGACACGAATAGATTACATACACAGCACAGAATCACAGTTCTTGAATCTTCGACTGACTATCAGCTGTGGAAAAATCCCGAAAATTCACATCAAAGGAGGATCATCGAAAGGTGTCAAATCAGGATCCAGACTGAATGGCACATATTGGTCGTGGTCTAGTCGGACCACTCCAACACCGCCACCAAGCCGTCGGTATGTCATACATCCCGACTGACGCCATTGATTTGTTTCTCGATCATAAACTTCTACGGTCTTTAGGTATGTGGTACCATCAAAACCGCCGACTGCATACAACTGATCATTAACTACAGCCAAACCCACCTAAACTTAAATCAGTCAAGAAATTGCTCCTTAAAAATATAGAAAAGATGTCGGGTTTCCAGTGTTTTCTTAATGAAAAATATTAATTTCTTAGTGCGAGTATTATATGCTGATTACCATTCAAAACATAACAGCAAAAAGCATGATTCAAGCTTGTTTACTGTAGTCATATACTGTACATCAGGATGCCCACGTAGTCGCTGATAAAAAATGACAAATAAACTTTAAACTACGAATGTGCATTCCCGCAAATGAACTTACAAACTCGTCATGAATTTCCCCAGATATACAAGGATGCCGAGATAATATGAAAAATATGGGAATGTAGAAGTACCACAATTAAATATCAGTTATCTGAAATGCGATTAAAAAGAATACCCCAGATCTGCGATTGTTCATTGCAACAACATTGACCCATTCATTCGTGTTCGGATCATATTTCTCTGCCGATGATAGTTCACAAGCATTATCTCGACCACCTACGGCATATAAACATCCATCATGCACAGCAGTTCCCAAATGCTTTCGTCTCGTATTCATTGGTTTTACTGTCATCCATTTGTTAATTCTCGAATCATAACTATAACAGTTTTTCACCATTAAGATTCAGTAATTTCAATGTTTGGATCTGTACTAATATTTCCTTTAGACTCAACTGAAGTAACCGGAAAATAAATGGGAAACCCAACAGAAGCAGCAACACACCGTTCAACAGTATTCAGTGGATTCTGTCCATCAGAACCACCCACAGCATACAAACAACCATTTAAAACCGACACCGATACGCCTAATCTGCGTGTACTCATTGGAGCTACTTCAGCCCATTCATTTCGGTGCGCATCATATCTATAACAAAATTTGTTAAAAGCGATACTATCCGTATTACTTCTAAAAATGTAAGAACGTTTTAACTTTAACATGTTGAATCAAAATAATTAACACCTAATTTCTCAGTGTCTTTCCTATCAAACTTGTAAAAGCAAACATGAACCTTTCCACGACATTCAAGCAACAAACTCCATCCTGACCACCAATTGCATAAAGCAAACCACCAAGAACAGCTACGCCAACTGATGTCCTGCAAGTGGATGTCGGTGCAATATCACTACTCCATTGATTTGTTGCTGGGTCATATCTAAATCATATCTAAAATTTATGTGTAATAATCTTTATATCATATTTATGATGAATAACTCTTCTTAAAATTTCTCCTTCCCTACTGGCCCATGAGAAGCATTAAAAACGAGTAACACAAACATATTTTTTATTACAGTTGCCCATAACAGTAAACATGTAGCAACAGTTATCGACTCGTTACTATAAAACCTAACTTTTTAGCATTGAGCTAACATTAACAGCAAGATAAAAAGCAGTATTATATACATGACCACCTTTCAACAGAATTGAGATAACTTTGTCCGTCATGCCCTCCCACAGCATATAATAAATTATCAAGCACGGCTACACCAACACCACATCGTCGTTTGCTCATAGGAGCAACACAACGCCATTCGCCAGTCCGACCATCCATGCGTTCCACCGAAGCAATAGCATCACCGCTACACCAACCGCCTACAGCGTATAGAACTTCACCATAACGTAGTGGTTTCCTACTCCTGAACATTACCAGTTACTGGAACGAAGTCACTGGAATGAAAATAACAGAATTTATTGCAAAATAACAGAAATTTAGAAGAATGTTTTAGAAGGTCTCAAAGATACCTTGTTCTCGGTCCTTGCATGTTCGGTCTTTCCAGAGGCAAGAGAAGATAATTCTTAGCTTCGTCAACCAAATCTCGACACTGTGCATCAATTTTAATTAATGGATCCTCACTTACTACACTAACCAGGAATTTCGCAGGACAAAGAGGTAATCGAATATGCTCCAAAACCTAAAGACACTATAGCTAAGAAAAAAATTTTTCTAACTATGCTTGGATTTAACAGCAAACATATACAAGGAAATGGAAAAAAGAGACCTTCGGCAAAAACTGACGTCGATTGGAAAGATCATGACGGATCCACGCCATTGCAGCTCGGAAAACAACTTCTTCTGACCGAACGTTTAGTTCTTCACTTGATATAATGTTGATTAACTGATCTGCAGGCAGTGATATGAATTCTTCACTTTTCGCAACATCCTGTAGTTTTATCTCTTACTCGAAATTAAAACTTGTAAATTGTCACAAGTTTTTCAATGCTTAGGGTGAATAACTCTAAAATTTAAGACTTTAATGTTAAATGTTAATGTTTTAATATGAAGACATTAATTTCTAAAGGAAAGACCTGAAAATTGTGATGAGTAAATTTATCGGCAATCCTCATCAAATCTCGACAAGCGTGAGTGTCAGCAAATGCCCTTATACCTAAACAATTCGTTGCATCCAACTGCTTTTTCAGAAATTCACAACAAACTTCCTGCAAATACCATGCGTTAACTCTAGACTATCCATTTTAGTTACCGGACAAATAAGCAAAATCAGAATGATACAAATGTAGTGACCTGCACTTCGCCGAGTTGCAATAAGCATGCAGCTGGTAGGATGGATTGGACGTTGAAATCAGCAATCGTTATTTCGCCCGTGTAACAAAAATTAATTAGCCCTTGCAATGTGCGAGGTTCAATATCCACCATCTGAATTTCTTCTAAAAATTGAATATTTCATTGTTTAGCAGGTTTTCCAATCGAAAAAAAGAAAGGAAACGTCAAACACCATTTTTGCTTTCATGAGGAAAATGGCAATAGCAATATGTTTTCCAACGATAAATTGAAAATTCATAACTAAATAATTATATAAATCTTTCTTTTCTGATATTAATAAGGATGAAATGAAAAATAAGCTAACGTTGCCGACTTTCAGCCATTTCTGAGGTGAACATAGCACGAAAGTAGCTGGAACATGAAGCAAGCAGTAGTCGATGAGCATTGATACGGACGGTTCCAACGATCAGGGTCACGTCACACAGAGAACCATCTGACCGCATTTCATTCATCTGCTCAAGTGCCAAACGGGAATGTTTCTGACTTCGATACATCATTGGAGGACACAGTAAAGTTGAACTCGAGCATGGTACTACTCTCTGGTGATGCCGGTGGTGATGATCCTGAGATATGGTACTTTCTGGAGACACATTCCCAATAAAGAAGTTCTCATCCATAAGTATTCTGTACCTGTAATCTTATTATATCAACAGTCCGGATACGATTCATTATCTATACATCATATGATGTGATCTCATCATGAAATCATTTAAAAAGTGGACCCAAAAGAGGTCAAGATATTGCTGAAGTGCAACCAGCAGCATCAGAATAGTTGAAAAAGAAATAGAAGGTCAAAGGGGTCACCAACAACATTGCCAGTCATTAATCTCAATTTCAACAATGCAATGAAGGAGGAGTGGACGGACCCTCGATTATGTCTCTAAATAAAATAAATGATATGCTGGCACGTTGCCAACTCTTTCCAATTTTAATTCTTTGTTCTCTTCGATGGTTCTGCCGGATACGTGAGGACCATTTTATTCGGCCTCCGGCCTGAATGAGTGACTGGCATTATACTCTGTCTACCATCTTACTTTGCCAGAATATCTTCCTCGGATGAGCAAAGAGCAAGGAAGGTCAGAAGGAAAGTGAGGCGAAGCTTCTTATCACAGGTGTGTCACCGTTGACCCTCACTGATTCTCGTCTCTTGCTGGTGACGTAGTTCTGCAATGACATTGCATTGCTGTGACAGCGGTGATGCTCAGAAAAATTTTGTCAAAAGTGATGATTGAAAAGAAGTCGAAAAAAATTTTCCATAGGGAATTAATTGTATTTCATCGCTTTATCCATCACATATCACACAGCAATGGTCCAAAAGCCATTTCAAACATATTTGCAAATTTCTTCTGTTTAATAAAGTGATAGATAGCATGGAAAAGTCACTAATAATGATTTATACTTCTTGATACATCAATTTCGATTATTATGCAGTTTTTCCAAAAAAGTTTTGTTGATATCTATCACTCTTTCAAATTTGCCATATGAATTTAGATTTCAGTAATTGTGTTTGTTTCGGAATACAAAACATACTCAAGGAGGTTGGTGGAGAAAGAGCTTCCTTGAGGAGAAAGTACTTCTTTATGACACCACTAATGGATGAATTAAACAGAAGACTTAATAGCTTGTATTCTGTGCTTCCTCCATAGATTCCATTATTTGATTTCTGTTGTACAGTACCATTATTCTGGGTTTCCTAATATAGCATTATCGCTATAAGGAAATCATTTTGAAAAGAGTAGTGGTAATTATGGTAGAGGAATTCCTTTTCATATAAATAATTCATGTAGAAATGCAATTTGTTTCAAAGCTCATTCTACAGTGATAAGAGTTAGTCCCACCATAACAGGTCAGATGTCAATGTGATGTCATCGATAGTAATGAATCTATTATTGCAAACTTAGTTGAATTTAACCACATTTTTATCTTATTGTCTTTTTTAAGTTGCCATCTATGAATGAAGTGCTTTGTTTGTAGATAAACACATTTTGTTCTATACCTAAGTCTCAATGTATATATTTCGTGCGCTCTGATTACAATCGCGAAGTAAACTTTATTGTACAGTTGTCGGATTTGTTGATAGTACAAAGATCTCAAAACAGAAAATCTGAAATCGAGAATTGTAATGTATTTCCTTACCATCTGAAACAAAATTCTCGCACTGCATAATATCCATTCCATACAATTTTATATGTATTTTCAATTAAGAAATGAAGTCCAACATCCTTTATTAATTTTGCACTTCATAAAAACAATTTACTGGACAATAAAAGCTTTGAAAAAAGCATTAATAGTGTTGCCATTTGGTAATTTGGTAATGATGTACTGTTGAAATAAGAAAAGATATAACATAAAAACATGCTTTTCTATTTTACAATAAATTTCATATAGATTGTCAAAGCAGACAACTGCAGATTGTCGAACATTTTAGATATATCAATTACAATAAATCAAATCTGAACGGCAAATGATGTATCACTTGTACGGAGTGGTTTATAAGCAAATAATAAGCATTCACCACAATGTGACATTCTGTTGCTGTTTGCAACGAAGATGAAAACTGCAAGGATGATGGTGATAGCAAGGATACAGCAAATTATTGTAAATAATGCTGAGAACCAAACAGATCTAGTCGAAAGACATGCAGTTGCACTATCTAAATAGTTTCGCAGAGGATATTGCCAACTCCCGGAAAAGCAGTAATATAAATAATCATTAGTTGAGGTGGAATATGTGTCATTTGGGATCCACTGGATGATTTGCAACAATGTGCAATGACAAATAAGTGGATTTCGTGATATATCCATTTCACGAAGTTCACTGTTCTTCATACAGGTATCATTGAATAAATAATGGATAAGATTTTCACTTACATCCAAGAAGTATAGATTACGAGGTAATAAGGCTCCGTCTAGAGATGATAATCGATTTCTAGATAAATCAAGTTTACGCATTGCTTGAAAACTAGAAAGATCTGGCTGCCATTCTAGATTACAATCTGAAATGTCTAAATCGATAAGATTTCCAAGCTGATTTAGGGACATTATCCAGCACTGAGATATTCCACTACACTTCGAAAATAAACCAACATTTGATTTTAGATAGAAATGTTGGAGGAGAGGAAGTCCTGCTAACAAATAAGAGTCTAAACCTTCAAGAGCATTATTAGAGAGGTCAAGAAGAAGTAGTGACGGTAATATCGGGTGCACGAATCGAGAGAGTTTGTTGTGGGACATGTTGATGGAGCGAATTTGCATTCCAATTATTGGAAATGATTGAGTAGACAAGTTTGCCAAAACATTTTGAGAAATATCGAGGTGCTGAAGTTGT
Organism: Brugia malayi; assembly: GCF_000002995.4. Taxonomy (NCBI): domain Eukaryota; kingdom Metazoa; phylum Nematoda; class Chromadorea; order Rhabditida; family Onchocercidae; genus Brugia; species Brugia malayi. The sequence goes on from NW_025062477.1 coordinate 13,339,143, forward strand.
GGATAATAAGCCAAAGCATTTTTGGGTAAATAAGGTATTCTATTGAAGGACAAGGAAAGTGTCAACATATGAGTAAAGGTAGTACCAGGTGGAGGTACAATCCAAGAAGACAAATTGTTCCGTTCTAAAAATAAGGTTTCCAACGAATTAGCACGAATGAAAACCTTATCCAAATGATTATCGTTCGCTTTTAAATAACGAATCTTGCAATGTCTTGGAATAATAAGAGTGCGTAAATTAAGGTGAGATATGTCAAGCCATTCCAGATACTGACTACACCATTCCCAAGAATAATTTGCATTTGGAAGGACGGTAAATGGTATACTTAGATGTCGGACACGACTAGAAATCTGAAGCCAATCAGGAAAAGAGTCAGGAAGTTTGGTTGTGCTGAGATTTAGCACGCTAACATTACTGATAACTGGAAGGAGCGATGGGTGAATTGAAAGCTCTTCCTGAGATGATAAATCTAACGAACGCAGAATGAACCATTGCTGGTTCGAAATGTGCATACTGCGACAAAGTGTCTCTGATACATTGCATCCGATACTGGGCAGAAAAGTTATGGTAGAATCGTTAATTGTTTCCATATTTGTATCCGAAAGATGCAACTGTCGAGCTAAAGGAAACTGAGTACTAACAGAACTAATTTGTATTGGATTACCATCTATACTAAATTGCTCCAGAATATGACTTCTTGGAAGCATTTCACTGATTAGATCTAGGTTACGAATCAGATTTCTTGCCAGATTTATGATCCGCAACTTGGTAAGTTCAAAGAAACATTCCGAAGGTAAATCCGTTAACCGATTATCAGAAAGGTGCAGAGTTTCCAGATTTGGCAGTGAGGTAAGCGACAGCGAATGAATATGTGTCAAACCACAGAAATTAATCCGAAGAATTTTGATATTTTCATTATGAGCAAAATGAGGCAAATGTCGCATAGACATATGGTGGAAATAGAGAATCTTGGCCCAGTGCGGTGCAATTACCGATCGTAACAAAATGTTATATCCCGTACAACTGACAGTACTAGAATATCGATCACAGCGGCAATAATGACATATGTCGACACATGCCAAGAACGGCACTTGTAGAATGAAATACAGTAGTGGTAACTTCGTCATATTACTGTAAATTACACTAATTTCTTGGCCTGGGACGGAAATAAGGTAGTTGAGAGCAGTGAAAATGATTAGGTTAAAAAACTTTCTCCGTCTAATGAGATAGGCTAATTCACAATTTACTGGAATTTCAAGTTTCCTGTAATCGAATGAATGACTAGGAAATGAAATGGAATGGAAAGATGTGACGAACAAGGAAGCCTAACGAATCCAAGTGCATAAGCAAATCACAACAAAAGAAATAACAGCAGTATCAGGACTTTGTTTAGTGGCAGATAATCGCCTTAATCGACTTGGTCCATTAAACAGATGATGATATATTGCTTATGATCAAGGTACCAGAAAAATAATGTTCCGAAAAATGAATAAAATATTCGTCAAGATTCGGAAGAGTCAAAAAAGTGGAAGGAAGAAATCTTGCGTTCCTATCTTGTATCAAAAGAAATGAAGGAAGACTCCGGATCCTGCACATTTCGTCATCCACATTCAAAACAAAATCAGCAGTCCTTGCCCTCTCCAGTCTCAATCCCGTTGGCCAAGATTAATTGGACCCTAACACTGATGGGGATTCTTTTTCTCCAATTCAACTTTAACTAATGCAAAGCTGAAGTTTAAACACGCCACGCCTCGATTTTCCTACTCCGTTCGTGGAACACTTTCAACGCCACAATCTTTTTTATATGGGATGAACAATGTCTTCCGACGAACTTTTGATCAAAAACTTTCAACATATTTTCTGTCACGTTGAAGCATTTCTATAGAACGCCAATAACACTGTCATGGAAATTTAAAGCCTTGATGATTAACTCAAAATTGAATTCAATCTCATCTAAAATTCCTCTCCTAACAATTTCTTCAGACCACATCACATTGACATCACATCAGTCATAGGATCATTACGCTTGGTAATAGTAGTAGTAGCATAGTCAAGAATGGATTAGAGTCTACAAATGAATTATTTAGTATTGTTTAATATGAATTAAACAGTTATTTGTTAGATGAATAAAGTTCAATGCTGATTTCAAAAAACATTTAAGCTTTCCTCTTTAATTATTCAGCACTCATCATTTAAAACAATGTTCCTTTTCGAAAATAACAAGCTAGTGATCAACCATCCACTGACTTTTAAAAAACCAATTATTAAGCAAAGAAATAAAAAGTAACGAAGGTATGCATCCATCTCTATACCAAAGAGCATTGAGTATCATAATATACCAATTCCACTTTTTCCTTTCTTGATTAGCAAGCTTCGATTTCTGTAATCAGCTAAACCGACCAGTAAAATAAACCTTTGAGGAGAGCTAATGTTAACGCTACAGTACATCAGATGATCCACATTTCTACAAAATATACATGTAATATACACATACAATGTTTGCATTCCTGGTTTTTCATAACCTGGGTGACAGTTTTGTGGTGATATACAAGAAGACGGTGAAGGTTACGTCTTCTAGAGAATAGATCATAAGGAATTATGTGTTTAGTGTCTCATATAAAAAGATGAATGGATATCCAAAGATATATTAGATTATGTCAGATTACATCCTTGTTCGTAACAGTCAACTAAAGCCATAAATTTTAAAATTTACTCAAACTTATACTTCTCTATTCGATAGTGAGGACGACGAATACTTGAACTAGACACAAACTAGAACTGAAAAATTCAACTCCAAGAAATCTGCAAAATTCTTACAGATGTGTCTTAGCATTACAACATTTCTTTCTGCACGAAGTATTGTATCAGTAAATATCATTCTTCTTTAAAGCAAAACATAGAAATAAACCCACAATCAAATTCATATGTGTGACCTTATTTATATAAAATGTTCAATGTATCATAACAGTGAATAAGAATTATAGTATAGCAGTATAAGTGTAACGAAAAAAACAGTACGATATTTTGCATCATATGATGAGCCAAGAATATAAGGCGATAGATTTACAGATATCCAGAACAAGCACTTCCGTTAGAAGCAGCAATAAAGAAACATACCAAAATACTTTTAAAGTATTTCAAAAATTTATAGTTCACAGATAATAATAACTGGAATTCGGCCACTTCACCTCATTTCAGTAGCACTCATTTTCTGTAAATGTTCCACCATGAAATTACTGGCGTCGATCATCCTATTCACGCAGTTGTTGATACAATTCTGTGTTTTGCCGTCTAACTTACTTGGTGGTCGATAATCCGAGAAACACACATCCCAACAACGACCTGTCAACGTTTGCACCTGCAAAGCTTCAATGAATAAATTTAAAGATCAAATTTCTTGACAGCTGAATATGACTGACAACTACCAAATCTCAATTCCACTTGTCTAATTAATGGGATCAGCTACTCCACGCAGTTGTTACCTCAGTAAGCGCGCAATCATACATGTCATCCTCTTCATGAGTATCAAAATGTTAAACTTGAATGGATAAAGTTCACATATTATACAAATCATATGCATCTCAGATGCATGAAATCAATGTTCACCTGTTCTGTGAATTTCTGACGTTGATTTTCAGCTTGTAATTGGTGCAAGAAAAGATTCCAATTTGGGTCCGTTGAATTAATGTTTGGGTTCGTTGAACTGATATCCATCCTGTCACTACAATCTTGATAAATTATCATAGCTTATCAAAACAAAACGAACGCATACACAAGAAATATCTATACGAGTTCAAAGACAATTACATAAATGATTCGAAATCCAGATCAGACCAAGTGATATCCATTCCTTTAACCTGCATATCTATTCATCCTTTTCTTGATATTCGCGAACGTTTATCAACCTAAGCAATCCTGACTTCTCGGAAACAAAGGTCTAAACAGATAGAAACAGACGGACCACCTGTTGGTAAACGAAGCATCTGACAGCAACGCGAAGCCAGCCACGAACAAACCAATCAAAGTAGCATACATTGGTTAGGATGCGGAAGCATATCTGATTTCCCTCCTCGTATCAACAGAGACAATTCCGAATTACGGCAGAGTGTGGTGTCGGAATGGATATGTCCGGCAGTGTCCTCACTTTTCTTCGTTTTAACTTTATTCTTATCATACCCCAATTTCTGATAATTTAAAACACAAAATTTAGAAATTACATCTTCAGTAATTCATTCACCCAACTATTCATTGGTCGCGACAAACTCAACTAACTACCCTTACCGCATTCCATTCAGACGCCTCAGTACCTATCGCATTCCATTCAGACGCCTCAGTACCTATCGAGTGCATTACTACGACTAAACTGCAGCATCTTGGACTTGCTCGGAATTCTCTAGTTATCTCGAAAATTCTTTCTTCCTCTCTGATCATCAAATAATTTCCCGTGTCTTTCTGTCCTGACCCAAAGCATACCCATATCTCCCTATTTATTAGTGTATATCTAGTCGGAGCATGTCTAATAGCAACGTACTGGTTGAAAGCTTAATTAGTTTTTTTCTTTTTTCAGGTTAGAACTTTTTACTTTTGTCCCTGGATTGAGAAACATCATTTGACCATTGCACTGGCGATAACATAGCTTGAGCTAGATTAGCTGTTATTTGCTTCCATTTTATATCAGATGGTTTTGGTGGAATATCCCAGATATTTCAGCGGAATTGTTTATTATAATGGATGTGTTGTTGATAAGAAGCCGACGAAAGTAAAGCTCAGTAAGATAGTATTGAAATGAGCCTGAGAGAAGAATGTAGGTGTGAGGGGAAATGGAGAGCGCTGGCTCGAAGAAATCGATTCAATCCAATTCCTTTTCACTCAATTCTAGCTTTCTTTACCTCCATTTATTATTATGGCTCCAGTGTCGCTTTCACGGCAGTTGCAGTGAGAACTACAACTAAGTGCGCTTGTTTTCTCTTTTTTTTTGCTCGAAATCACCAGACTCTGTTGTCTGCATTTCCAGAAACTTAACTGGAATTTACTCACCTGACCATCTACGTTTTTGATTCTTGAAAACTTTGACTCATCATCGTCTACATATGTGTTATGTCATAAATGACTTGAAACAAATAATCAGATTTTTAATTCTACTCAAAAATAAGTAATATTTGTACTTTTTACTGAGTTGCATACTCTCGATATAGTTCTGGATCATTGCGAATCCTCTATTAACACATCATTTGCACTCCACCGGATGTTTTGAGTCGAAATCTAGGAATTATACTGCTTGGGTTTTGAAGGTTACTGGTGTTATGTATGTGACGCGTAAAATCAGTGAGAGAAGAAAGGCGGGTCTTTAACAGTGTTAGAGTAGGGAATATGATTTTTCTATTTATTGCTGCATATCAGTCCTTTGTATATAAATAACATTAAAAGTTATGCTAGATTTTCTGTTGAAAATTTTCAAAAACAGTATATAATTGATAGATCATTTCGTTAGAATTACTTTAAATTGACGTATGGTGAAAACGATATCAATCATTTCTATGTTGATGGTATATTTCAACCTTTCCTAGAAAAGTTAGATTATTTAACAATTAGAACGTAATTCTTTATCTTCTTTAATCCTGTTATTTATAACAGAATTTTGAGGAATTCTGATCTATAAAGTATTTTCTAGTGATATCCATGTCTATAGAAATCACTGATAATACACTGAAGGAAAAAGATTATCAGAATTATTTAGTTTTAAACAGTTTTTTTAATGAATCTATAACATCAGCCAGTAGGTTATATAAGAGTTGAACAGTACTTTACATTCAAAAACTTTTTTCCATAAAACATCCTGAAATAATACGTCAACTCTTTACTGTTTGAGATTCATGTGAGGACTAATGAGACATTTTTACATGGTCTTCGTTGTTTAAGTTTTCGAAAAATTGTTTCTAGTATCATTCGTTGCATTATTTATTTTCAGGTTTTTATCTAATAGTTTCGTTTTGGAAAAATTGTCTGGGAAAGAATTTAGCGAATCAACATGCTACTGCTGCGTATGCAAGACAGGAATGGACGACCAGAACGGGAGTCACAAAACATGGATCGGTACTAGTACCCATATTAGTGTCATCGTTGTCGTTAGATGCTGTCAGTTTGCTGATAATGAATCCTTTACACGGTGTTGTTGATGCTGCTGCTGCTACTGCTTCATATCTTCAAAAAATGGATTCATTCAGTTGTTCATGACGAACCATAAGTAACAATAAAATCTCCATCTTTTCCTTTTAATGGTGGTTTCCTCTATCATTTTATTATTAGGTAAGTTCCATCGTCATCAGAGCCACCCTCATCATAATTTTATCCAGATAGATCTTACTGAATTAGAAGAAAAAAAAAAAAAGCAAAAAGTATTGTTATTAGGCAAAGATAGATTGCAATCAAGTTTTCCATTACTAAAATAGTAATATTAATATTCTTTTATTAAAGCCGTCTTCATCATAGCGATAATGCTAGCACTTAAATGATGGCCTTATTCATTAAGCTGTTAAAAAGGCAAATGCTTTTCCGACATTTCTCTAAAAAAAAAAGGAACAGTGTTAAAATTCAGTACAACTTCTGCTGAAAAACGTGATAGGAATAGTTAAATGATAGTTCCTATATTGTAATTAAATTTATGTGCATCAATCATTTATTTTTTATGGACTTATAAAAAACTGCTAATTGGAAGTCTCCGATTAGCGTTATTTTTCCTTTTCTTATTTTTCGCGAAATAGAGAGTATTTCATATCTAGACTAATAGTTTACTGAAAAAGTTACGACTACCAGATTATTTAGGTATTTATTTATAGTTGAAAAAAAAAAAAAGGAATGTAGTCAAAAGGAATCTGTTCCAGTAGTACAGGTTGTTTTGCTTTTTATATGGTTCACTTTGCAATGCAACGATAATTTGCTTTTTGGTAGTTTCATAAGATTGCTGGAAAAGCAAGTAAGATGGTTTTTATATTAAAAACAAATCTACACAGTAAAACATACAGATTTGTAAAAAATCTGTTAGGACTGAAAGAAATATGGTGTAACATCGCCCTAAATGGTTGATGGGAAGCACTTATAAGAAAGATCTTCCATAAATAGTCTTGGAAGAGCTTACTGTGGTCCTCAGAAAAAGACTAACGAGTTTTACATATGCAAAAAGATTGTCCAAACTTCATTACAGCATAAGACACATCCCTAATATGGCACTAATATTTTGAAAAATAATTTCGAATTTTACTGAAAATTTCTTGATTTGAATTCCTAAGCGACAAATAAGTCTAATTTCTTAATATCATAAAATTGTTTTATACAGAGGAAACAGTTACTTGAAATATGTCTTTGTAGTTCGACCACTCCGTATTATAATTCAATGATTTTCCGATTACAAATACCTAATAGGAAGGCTATTTAATAAGCATCTTTAGTTGCTTTTTTTTCCTGTTATTAAGAAGTTTCCTAAGAATCACACGAAGCTCTTCCAAGACTATATAGTATCTGTCTCATCTTTCTTACAAATGCTTCCCATCAGCCATTTAGGGCGATGTTACCGTATTTTTTTCAGTCTTAACAGATTTTTTGAAATCTTTATGTTTTACTGTATAGATTCTCTTTTTTAATCGTAAACTGGTGAAGAAAAAAGATTTATCAACTTTGGTACTGGATAAGCTTGCAGCAGGATTATCAGCTTTCGGAGATAGTAATTTTATTAACTTTCATCTTGTTTTTTGCGTATCGAGTTTTTCAAGTTTTCTAGCTGCTTGAACTTGAGTTTCAAAAGCACTGAGGTACTGAAACATCTTTTGTCCTTCATCACATTGTCAGAGGTAACTGTAAATAAGAAGTGGAGAGAGTAACATTCCAGCATTTGATTAAGATTATTACGAGACAACTGAATTGTGGCGTGGTATTCATATATATATATATAATAGAATTCTACCGAATAGAAGAATGAGCAAGAAATGCATTCATCCTTTTGTCTTTTTCCACAACCTTAATCGGACCTTATAGCTCTTCCAGATATGCCTCCTTCATTTTTTTACTAACAGGTCATCGTTCCTTCCCGTTAGAGGCTTTATCCCTCTTGATTTGCAAAGCTACTTACTGTACTGTTTGGGATCTATAAGAATGTGTAATTGTAGGGACATGTTGTTTCACATTGTCCTGTGTGGTTGCTGTTCAGTAAGATATATTTGTAATAGTTTATGGGATCGATCGTGAACAGGATTTCGTCGTTGTCGTCATGGAAGTGGTTGATGTTTTGTTTTATTCGCAGTGTTTTACTTCTATCGTAAAGATGTCAAATATGCTTGAATCTACATTTTTTGTTGATGATACATCCTATTATCTACATAACTGTGGTTCGTTCGGTGTGCTGTTGTGTGTGATTTTCAAAATATACCTATCATAACGATCGATTGTGGTGATAATTTCATCGACAGTTGTCAAATGCACTTTCGCCTCTAATGAATGAGCAGTCATTATGGACAGTGAAATTAATGTTGCTTTCTATCACATGACAGTTCTGAGCCTCAGCAGGAGTGTGACAAGCGCACTGCCTACAAACATATAATGATACTAGAATCCTATATTAAATCCTACTTCAAAATGAAAGTATTGTAATATTGCTAAAATGAAGTGGTCAGTTGAGTAAGCAAAACATTATATCAGTAAAGTGCTATGTCGTATTTGCGATTATTATACTTGTTGTAGTGCGAATCTTTAGTATTAAATGAGTGACGTAGAATTATCCTTGTAACTGTCTTCTTTTTTTTTCCAGTACTGAATTACGGTGCGCGGGATATTTTGCTTCGTCATGGTTCCAATAATTTTTAGCGATTGTGGAAGAAAGCCGTTTTGATATTTTTGACAGTTTTTACTAATTGACACATCTGTTTTGAGAACATAAATAATAGGTCCAATGGTATGCTTTTTTGTATTTAAAGCTTTTTGCGATTTGGAAGTGTACGAATACAAATATTCCTTCTATCTCTCACTTATATTCGAATTATGTATTGGAAATGGTGTAGCTTCAGTTTTCAATCGATTACTCAATTTAAGTTGGAACGATGACGTCTCTGTGTCTGTTGTCCTCATTATTGATGTCTATCCAGAAGTCATGCATCGAAATTTAGATTCAGTTCAGTAACTGTAGAAATTATCGATTGATAAATAATCCAAGTAATTTTCAGTTTATAGTGAAGTGCAGAAACACAAAAGTACGAATTTATATTGATAAAGACCTCGATGAACGTCTTTGAGACAGCTCCCAAGAAATATGCATGATATCATGTAATCATTCTTATAAGTGAAAGAGGTTGTATATATATAACTAGAATCCCGAATAAAATCTTGATCATTTCAGCTTTTCAGTTTAGTCCATCTGTCATCTTCTTACTTCACCATCTTCGATATCGAAACGTATTTGTCAAGCACAAAACAAGTGTTGTGTGTATGTCTCTTCATGTCATAAATACATCTCCGTGTCGTCCTGGTATGCTGATTTCTGCGGATAGCGGTAATGAGATGGCTTACTGAGTGGTCGCGCCATCACTACGGTATTAAGGAACGTTCACTTTGCTGCGGAATTTATTGGTTTTTTTGCTGTGATTCAAAAAATTTAATCTTTATAAAATCTATTTTTGACAGTAGATTGAGAGCAAAATTTCTCGGAAGTCAACGTTTAATAACACACTTTTCAGATAGTAGTGGTATTTGAAGCAGTGGTCTTGAAATTATCTAGGTAATATTAGTTTTTAAATTATCAATAGATGTAACTACAAAGTCGACACACAGTTTCCTAATGTTGTTTGGATATTATAAAAGGGATCTGGATTAGATAATAGTTGTCCCAATAATATTGAGCATAGAAAGATATTAATGATTGGTTTGAGCAAAATCTTCTTTTATTTTATGGTGCATTCGCTCACACATTCATCTGATTTATTTTATGTCGAAACATTAAGACAATTAATGGCATTGAGTGAAAAGTGAAAGGTGTCACTTCTGCTGTAACAATTTTCTTTGTATTTCTCAATTTAGCTTACAATTAAAGTTAAAAATATCCGAGAGGAGCAGAAATTCTACAGTGCAATAATGTTGTGGAATTCACTCTCAGGTCAGCGTCCAAACCAGTGACAAGTATCCTGCAGTTTCAAGCAGTGACATTTCTATAATTGACTTGTTTTAGATTGGCTGACTTCTTGAAATTGTTTAGTAATAAAGTGATGTTGCTTCCAATCTTTACTTTCATCCGCAAAAGGAATGTGCTGGAACTTATGCATTCGTTGATGCCTTAATGAAAACGGACTGCATTTTTTTTCTTTGTTTTTTATAGTAGTAAAACACCTAAAATTTATTTCAATAGATATTAACAGTAACGTCTTATACTATCTTGTCTTTCATCTCATTTATTTCGTAGCTAATCCCATTGCTTCTTCCACACCTGAATGCAATTATTCATCACTGCGACTGGAAGAATCGTCCACCAGTTAGGTCATGATGTAAATATTGATTGTATTAAGTGAGATTAGTTTCTAGAATTTTTTCAAAAAAATTATCAAAGGTTGGCAAGCAAAAGCAGAAGTAAGCAAGCAATCTTCTATGGCGGCCGTTTAAGAAAGTTGTGTTTTGTATTTTGCAGACGGTCTAATGAGCTTGATGCAGTACTGAAGTCGTTGTTGTTTTGCATATATGTATGTAGTGTTGCTTGCTTTGCAATTCATTGCTTGATTTATTATTTTTGCCGTACACAATAATGCTTTTCGCTGCGTGCGTCATAAGAATGAAACAGTTTCGTAAGGCATATGTATATCTTATACTTCTATTTCTTTTAGACGGGTGCCAGCACAGCGTCCATCAAAATTATCTGGAGCCGCAGGGCTATCTCCAGGCGGCGGCCAACATTTCGCTCATATTTTGCAGACTTTAGAGGGTTTGTTAATCCTTTCAGTATTTTAACACCGAATTTCTTGAAAATATACTGAATCTCTTTCATCTGTTGTAACGACATTCCTTTTGATTATTTATGCTGTCTCCCACAGAATCTGAGTTCGATTTCTTGTCACGGAGAAGAAATAGCGACGATCTGTCATTATCGAAAACAGCCGAAACAACAGAAAGGTAATTGTAGGACTCGAATATGTTAGGCCATCTAACGCTGAAAGGTCGAAATCATCATTAGCTATTTGGGATAAATTTAGAACGACTAAAACTAATACCCAACTTTTTCTGAAAAAAGTAACGTTTTATACAGAGTATTTGAGCAACCATGTAAAATTTTTGAGACAGCTGTCATTTTCTCAAATGTCTCGTCTTGTGTATTTCAGGTAATAGCTCACAAGTAGCAGCGCAGTCATTTGGTATGACGAACGCGCGAGGGCCAAACTCTTCTGCAACTCCATCCGCAACTGCGTCATCAGGAGTTTTGATGGTCGGACCTAATTTCAAGGTGTGATTGCGCATCATGTTGACTTAATATATTAATATTTTAGTAATTAATTGTATGAACTATGATATCGTTAGCGTCTTGCCAAAGGCTTAGTTTACTTTATTTGAGTAATGTTACTTTTCCTGGTCGTTTAATGGAAAGCTGAAAAATATCTAAACCGCGAACTAAACTTTCTAGATTTAGGATTTTGTACATTTTCACCATATATGACATGTTAAATTAATAAAAGTAATTCTTTTAAAAAAACTGAAAAGTTATAGGGAACTTGACGTTTATCCTTTTCGTTCCTAATTACAGCTCTTTATCTTGCTGATTCTGATTTTGGAAGAGAGATTTTGAAGCAGAATTTTAATAGACATTTAATATTTTAATTTATCCCTACTGATATCAGCAATAGAAAGTTGCGGTCAAACTTGCTATCTTACATAGTGCAGTTCAGCCTTGTGGAACGTGAGTTGAAGAGAAAGATCTGCATCGCTTTGAGATTTTCAAACAGTCATCTTCCCTGTGATTTGTGAGCTGTTGCCATTACCATTCCTTTTAATTCCAGTATAATTAGTGAAGCATTAGATTTAAAAAATATATTTTTTTTTCTTTGTTTGGTGTTTCCTGAACATTTTTAATTCACAATGTAGCGTAGCATTAAAATTTAGATGGACAGGATATTGTTGGGATACATTTCATGATACACAACCGGAAATCTTAAAAAGTTCTGCCGAATGGGTATTATGAAAATGAAAAATGGCATCTGTATGGTTATTTCGCAGGAAATGTTGTCTGGTATTGCAGTAAAAGAGTGCACGCAAAATGCATAGGATAATGCTTATTTAATACTACTTCTGAATGTAAGGATTTAAAGTTCATTTCAGGTAGGAAAAAAAATTGGATGCGGTAATTTTGGAGAACTACGTTTAGGAAAGAATTTATACAATAACGAACATGTGGCTATCAAGTTAGAACCCTTGAAGAGCAAAGCGCCTCAGCTTCATCTCGAATATCGTTTTTACAAACTGCTTGGCCAGCACGGTTTATTTATGTCATTAGCTTCTTTTTCTTTATCTTTTGAATTCCTTTGAACGTTATGGTTAGCATGTTTGTCATATTTATCTTAGAAATCTTAAAAGCATTTACCTTCGCTGTCGACGGATTTCATTTCTGATGAGAAAATTTGAAAAAGATGGAATTCTTCATTGGTTTGCATCTTGCTTTCTCTCCATGTCTTAGATGTTTTGAGATTTATAACTTGGATTTCATTATCCATTTTTAGGTTTAAATTTGTAGGAACCTATTTTTCGTTTTTGTTTAAAGTTTTTTATTTATAGTAGGTGTTTTTACAGAAGGACTGCCGCAAGTGCATTATTTTGGACCATGTGGGAAATACAATGCTTTGGTAATGGAATTATTAGGACATTCTTTAGAAGATCTCTTTGATTTGTGCGATCGGAAATTCTCATTGAAAACTGTTGCAATGATTGCAATGCAGCTGGTATAGTCTGTTTCAAGCTTACTTTTATTATAGTGCAATGCTATTAAGCACAGTTGCGACTTTACCCAACAGTTTATTTGAATAATTCGGGATTCTCTGTGATGAACAATGCTAAGTTTTAGACTACGGACTTTATAATAGGCTATAAGAAGTACTTAATAATGACTATTATAGCAATATGGAAAGCAAAATAGTTCAGCACAATAACTCGATAACCTTGTAAAAACTTAACTTCCCCATATATAATTTATAGCTGAAATATTCTACTTTTTATTTTATAGATGAGGCGCATTGAATATGTACATATGAAGCATCTGATTTATCGAGATGTAAAACCGGAAAATTTCCTAATAGGACGGCATTCTACTAGGAAGCAGCACTTACTTCATATTATCGACTTTGGTCTTGCAAAAGAATACATTGATTGTGATACTGGTAACTTCATTCTGTGTAACGGCGGTATTGATTTTCATGATTTCGGCTATTGGTATGCTGGTTATGTTCAGTCTTTGTACCATTATCCGAACAGTTGCAAGCTGTGCTTTAACTCTATCAATAATTTGATGGTCAAGTAGGAGCAGAGTTGATGGGTAGAAGAAATTCGTTTCGATTTTTTTACAACTTCTGAATGCATTTGAAACAAATGAAATGAAAAAGTCCAAGTCAATTACAGGTAAGCACATTGCATACAGGGAACATAAGTCACTGACAGGCACGGCGAGGTACATGTCAATAAACACACATCTGGGTAAAGAACAGAGTAGAAGGGACGACTTGGAAGCACTTGGGCATATGTTCATGTACTTCTTGCGTGGATCATTGCCTTGGCAAGGTCTTAAGGCGGATACTCTCAAAGAACGGTATCAAAAGATTGGTGATACCAAACGAGCAACTCCAATTGAAGTACTTTGCGAGGGCTTTCCTGGTACGATTTTTCACTACACCTACTTAATTATTAACGCTGTATACCACTACTGAGATTGTATCAGTGACGGTATTTAGAATCAAAGCTAGGCGCCCTGCGTCCTACACAGTTGTCTCTTTATTTCCTATATAATTATCTCTTTTTGAAATCATTCTGAAAAAGTAGATAATACTGTTTGCTGTTTTAGTTCACTATATTGTTTGAGAATTTAAAATAGCTTTAGATGCAAAATCAAGCTGATGAAGCAATATAAATTGTAATTATAACTATAGCTGATTCCCCTGCAAAAAAGAGTTTAGTGTGTTGAATGTTGAGTAATTGGAGCTCGTTATAAATATCTAGAGTAATTATTTGTTGTTATGTATTAGGGTGCAATTACAGAGGAATTTGCTCAGTATTTACGATATGCACGTCGATTAGACTTCTTCGAAGCGCCAGACTACGAATATTGTTATAATCTGTTTAAGTCAGTGCTTGATAGACTTGGTTATACATACGATTACGAGTTTGATTGGACTCCAAAGCTCAATCAAGCGGTATATGAATTTCCTTTTAATTGTTAAGTATGTAAAGACAAAACTTTTTGGATTATATTCTTTGGAACAACTTGCAACTTGATTTCCTTGTCGAAATTTGCAGTGCAGAATTTGGACTAGAATTGGTAGCGATAGAAACTTTATTATGATCAGTTTTGTAGATGCATGTGATGTCTGTGAATCTCACTCTTCCTGCTAATTTAGTAATGTGAAATGGTTTTAATTTGGATGATTTAATAGGCACTATTTTTAACACTTTATACTACAGTCAACTCCTTCGGGTTCTCTTCATGCCGGTGAAGCACACAAAGGAGAGGGAAAACGGGCTGGTATTACGAAAGGACGACAAAATGAAACCCTCAAACCGTCCAATCAAGGCGCTGTACAACAGGGTGGTTTTGGCTCTACCCAAGTAGGTATTTCAAGTAGTATTTTCATGTTGCCGAAGAGTCTGCATAAATGAAATGTTTCTAGCAAGAAAAAAACGCAGTTTAACATCTAATTATTACATTGAAGGACTACTATCTCTATTGTCAAATATGTAGTTATGAAGGAAAGTATGTTTTTGAGGTAATCAATTCAAATGTGGGCGAAGTGATGGAAGACAATGGTGGACGGTCACAACAACCCGTCACACACCTAGAAGATAATAGTGAAGTGAAGTAAATTGATTTTTTCACATTTATTGACACTGTCTATGTAAAGTTTACAAATTTTATTTGTACAAGAACTCTTTCTTGGATTTGATCAGCCAGTGGAAGTTAGCAGCAAGAAACAACGGTACTTCTTTTAAATAATTTTTTAGGTGTTGTTGCTTCCGACGACGAAGACGAAAGACTCCACAGCAAAAATGATGATGCAGTTCCAGTCATTTGTTGGCTTAAAAGGATGCTAAAAAACGAGGTGTTATAAGCATATTTTAACAGTTATTGCATCATACTTTGAAACTCGGCTCGCCTTTTATCGCCTAGTGTCATTTTTTAGTCTTTACCTTGGTTTTTTTTTTTACACTTACTATTGTGATTATTTGTATTTCTAATCTTCTCTCTTGGGGTTTGTTTTTTTTTCACTGCCTTCGCCCCATTTCAGTTATTTTCCATTTAGCAACATTGACATTTTTATAACAAAATCTGAATATTTCGAAATGTTAGTGCTATCAGGTTTTGCTATACCGATTACTTTGTGTGGAATTCAAGAATGCTTTGCAGTGGGACGAGGCAATATTCAAATTCCATGTTATCGGGTGTAGTGAATATAAGGCGTCCTTTGTGTATGTGTTCTTTTGTTTTTGTACATGTTGTTTTTTGGCTTCAAATTTTAAGGTTTATGTTCACTTCAAAGCTTGTACATTTAAAATTTTTATTTGTTATTGCGTTTCACCTTTGTCGATGTTCGTCCATTATGTTTTGCCTGTATTTTTGATTGTCCTGAATTCCATAATCAATTAAGAAAAAATTCGGTTACATCACACATTGCTGTCTGATGACCTCTTTTCGATGCTTTTCCGTTTAAAATTCTAAAAACTTAAACTCTGGAGATAAATTCACCATCGGATATATTATTTACACTGTTCATACTGAGGAAGCAATATAAACAAGATTATTCTCTTAGTTAAAGTTTGTCTGATTTTGAGTTAAAAAGGAAATCTATGGAAGATATTAGACAGTATTTGGGGTAGAAATGTGAGAATGTGTTATGAATGCTTCGGCGGTTTTAAATAGGTTTCTTAAAAATATAGTAAATACTATGTTCTTGAATTAACTATCGGGAAATTACTGTAGCGAGAATTTACAATGACGAATTAATTTTTCTTGTTTGGAAGTGTGTGAAGTACAAACAGTAATGCACTTTTGAAATGTGTAATGATGGTAATGTAATAGGAGGTTAAAGTTTAGGCAATGTATTCTGCCATTCCTCAGTCAGCTGTGTTAGCACCTTGTAAGTCATTTTTGAACTACGAGCAAATACATGTTCGTTATGTTCTAGTGATCCCATCTACTGATGCTACACATTATAAACACGGAAGTAATTATAGTTGACCCCGAAGTAAGGCATAGCTCCCGTGAAGGGGAGCCTTTTACAGCATGAGACACCTCACACCCCAGCTTCACCGGAGACTGGGAATTTAAATGGTATGTGATACAAAGTGGCCTGTGAAACAAACCAGTTCCACAAGTGGTTGTTTTGCAAGAGACAGATCAAAGCTGCAGTGGGAAGGGGTGGGGGGAGGAGGTGAGTATTCTGGATTTTGATTGCTTGGTTAATTTATAATGGTCATGATGCGAATATAAGAAATGAGTAAGACAGTGACTCAGATAGAGTTTTGAAAATTTTGGAACAGGTTCATCTTTTCAAGACAATAAGCAGATATGTGAATTTGAAAAAAGTCAGTGTTATGAAATGGTATTTTTCCTGTTATATGATTTAATATTGATAATTTCTGGGACGCTTTATGACTGTTATGTACTGCCAACTTGAACGATTTTCTGTATTCCGCTCTTCAACATTTTCACTACTTTTCTCGGGTATCACAAGGAATGCAACAAATGCTTCGAATACTGTCAAAATTGTGAAGGAAAATTTGAATGTTGGTACCATAGGTCACGTAGATCACGGAAAGACCACGTTAACTGCCGCTATCACCAAAATTCTGTCCACCAGAGGTAAATTGCCTCCTCAAGTTTTCAATTTGTTGTCGACTAGTTACTGGTTGAACTGATGTGTTGATAATCTCGGGGGCAGGTCACGGAATCCTGTTGACCTTTAAGTTCCAGAAATGGTTTGATCTCAAAACTTCTCAAACGAAAGAGAAGTTTTTTTTCCTTTTTTTAAGAAGGGTGTCAACTAGTTGATAGGGAATACCGTGTGTTTAGGAAAAACAAGATTTGTCAAATTCGAGGAAATTGATAAGGCAAAAGAAGAACAAAGACGGGGCATAACGATAAATATCGCACATATTGGTTATGAAAGTGATATACGGCGGTATGCTCATATTGATTGTCCCGGGCACAGTGATTTTATCAAAAATATGATTTGTGGTGCTACACAGATGGATGTCGCTATTTTAGGTGAATTTCAAAATATTCATAAAGACATTACTAACATCACTTTCTGTTCCATAAAAAATTATGTTTTTTGAGTCATTAAGCTTCACCTCAGCCTGTATATTACGTTAATTGGCAAAAGTTTCGCTTAAATCAGATTTGAAGTGTTTTAAAATTAGCTGATCGACAATGCTTAGCAGAGAAATCATAAAAACATTTGTAGTAGTCCGATTTTAGATTTCTAAAATTTAAAGAAAAATTCTGATATTCAGTGATTGCTGCAACGGATGGTGTTATGACACAAACAAAGGAGCATCTCTTATTAGCTAAACAAGTTGGTGTTTCTAGCATAATTGTATTTATAAATAAGGTGGATTTGGTCGACAGTGACGTCGTTACACTAGTAGAGATTGAGTCACGAGAATTACTAGAGCATCACGGTTACACAGGTGTGTTTTGTATCACTTTTCTTTGTAGTACTGGAGATGTAGTACTGCTTATAAATTGAATTGAATTTATACAGATTTCGGCATTTGTATTTTGCTGTGATGTTGAATGCATTGGAAAGTTAATAAAATTGCAAACCAGTTATTTCAAAAAACTTCTTATTATATTTTTGTAGATGAATCAGTTGTTGTGTTGAAGGGATCAGCATTGCAAGCTTTAGAAGGAAGTGATGGAGAATGCATTGAAAAGTTAATTTCGGCTTTGGATAACATTCCTCTCCCGATGAGGCTGCAAGTTGTTCATTTCTGCTAATAGCTAATTGATTTTTTTATTAATTTCAATGTATTCTGTGGATGGGATTATAAACTAGAACATATTTAGTGCAATCATGTAAAATGTTATCAAAGGGTCGAAAATTTTACTGTTTAACAATTTTTGTTTTTTTGTGAAACAGGTAATTTCTTCTGTTTTCCTTTTATATCATTATTCTTTTACAGGATGGGCCATTTCTGATGCCTATTTCATCGCGAGTATCAATTACTGGGAGGGGAACTGTTGTTGTTGGAACGGTTGAACAAGGAAAAGTCAGGAAAGGTGATAAAGTGGAAATCAAGGGAGAAGATCAATGCCTTCATTCCGTTGTTTCAGATATACAAGTTTTTAAAAAAAGTGTTCTTGAAGTGAGCAAATTTGTATAAATTTTATTATATCTAAAATAAAGTTTACCGAGAGAGATAGAGGGTAAGATCCTTTATATTGGAGATGTCTTCTACAAATTTTTTGTAGGTCTCAATTTTGAAGTTTCTCTTTTAAAGTAAGTATAGAATTGTATATATAATCATATCATGATGTACTCAACTACAGAGATTATCAACTTTTTTAAGTTCACTATAAATTTCTATAAAACTAAATACATACTGCAGTATTAAAAAATTTGATAATTGAGGTTTTTGCTGGAGATCACTGTGGTATTTTATGCCGTGGTGTCAAAGCGAATATAGTGAACAGAGGTATGTGGCTTGGAGCCGTGGATGCGGTTACTACATCAAACTTCTTTAAGGTGTTTTATTCGATTTAAATATCTTTGGTACTTGTGTGATCAAAATAGCCTTCAGAATTTCTTAGAAAAAGGAATTTAGTGCTAGTTATTTCTTAATTTTTAGATTGAGTTGTATTTGTTATCTGAAAAGGAAGGTGGAAGACGTTTGGCGGTGCATTCTGGTTATACTGAAAAGATATTCTGTAGTACATGGGATCAGGTTTGCTTATCTTTTTTTATGATTCATACTTTTGCTTTGTCCCAATAATTGCACTTTAAACTTCTAAATACAGCTAGACTGATTTTCAGGCTGGACGTCTACATCTGGAATCTGATATACTAATGCCTGGGGAACATTGCACGGCTTACTTGGTTCTGCTCAAAAGAATGCCTGTGAAGCAATCACTGCCTTTTACAATCCGAGAAAGCAGCAAAAAAACGATTGCTCGTGGTATAATTCGGGAAGTTTTCCCTCCAATTAATTTGGATTCCTTTAAGGATATCAAGGACAAAGGGTTTGAAAATTTTATCAGACAGTAGCAGTGATGCTCTTTGTATGCTATCATTAAAATTATTATGTATAATTAAAAATTAAATGGTAAGATTTGTGTAGTCTTCGAAGGTTCTGAAATTTTATCACATCATATCAAAGTTCCTTGAATTCATGCAACTGAAATATCAGATTTTATTTTTTGCTCGGATAATCTTAGATAAACATTAATTTGATATTGTGCAGTTAGCACTTCGAAAGTGGTTCTGTATGTCTAAGCATCAGTAACTGTTCGAAAATAGGAATGAATTGCATGAAAAGTTATGTTTTGAGCATATTGTTTCTTGATTTTTATTTAGTCGGTTAAGAGCTAATTATAATTTAAAATTGAAATGATCTTGAAATTTTTTATTGTCGCTACTATTCGGACATAAGATGTTGTATAATCTGATTAAAATTTATGACGTTTGTATTATATTGAATTATATTGAATGAATATTTGTTGAATTGATTTTGAAATGAAGGTGGTTATACAAAACCAGTTATTTTATACTAGGCTAAGTAAGGAAAAGAGAAAAAAGTCTGTTGTGAATTTCTGTCCTATCCTTCAAGCATATAGTAATTGTATATTTTTTTATTGTTTTTAATAATTTTAAAGTTTCATTCAGAATGCTTCATTCAGTTTGTAAATAAGAAATCTAATTAAAGTTGAAAAATTCCGAGAACTAGCTTCTTTAATTTTAGTTATTATATATTAAGTTATCATTGTGATCTTTTAGTTATAATTTTTGATTTTTTTGATGAAAATGGAAGATAGCTTGGAGGATTGCATTTGGGGTAAGTCCGATTGGAATGCATATATTGAGAAACTGGTTCGAGCAGTTAAAATTGATGAAGAAGCTCTTTTGGGGAAAATTGATGTTGTTAAAGAAAATATTGGTCGACAGATCCGGGAAGCTGTAAGTTTTACACTATTTAATGGTATAGATTTGTTTCCCTTTCGAAATGAAGTATTATAGCTCAAATGAAGCGACATTTTTCTATATTTTTCAGTTATAATTTCTCAGGTTGAGCAACATCATCCTCGTTTGGTGGAACAGGCAAGCGCTCTGCAAAATTTGGATCGTGTACAAACAACTATAAACCATGGGATGTCTCATCTTTACAAAAAATGTAAAGAACTGGGTGAAAGATTCCAATTTGAATATGAAAAGTTATGTCATACATCAAGTAGACTTGAACAGCTGTATGCATTAAGGCGGACTTTGGCATCAGCTAACAGGTACGTATAATTAAGTGTCTTGATCTTTATCAGGTGTGGGTGAATATACCAGTCATTAATTTAAAACATCCTTTTAAGATGCCAACAGTTAGTTGGGAAACTTGGAAATACAAACGAATTGGTAAAACGCTCCGAAATAATTTGCCAATTAGAAGCAATTACAACTGAGATGCCATCTTTGAAAGATTTGAGCAGTACGCGTGAAATGGTCTTAGTTTTGGTATGAGTCAGTGCTATGGTTTTCATATTCCATCAGATCTTTAAAATTAAAAAAAAAATTCAATTATAATTGTTTTAATTTATATTTTACAAAAAAAAAAAAAAAAAATCCTTTGCAGATACCAAAACTAATTGCTGAAGCCAGACAAAACACAGCCAGTCATCTAAGATCTTCGCTTGAAAGTCTCAGTGCACCACTTGTTTCTTCTTGCATTCAAGCACTGAATAATCTATCTTTATATGAATCTGAAGTAAGCATTCTATACTGGCTAACTTGGTAGCTCATTAATCAGAATTTGTATATATTTCGTATATGATTTGTATATATTCTAAAATTTGTATATAATTTGAAATTTGTACATAATTTGTATATATTCTAAAAGAATGTAGAAATCTCTTTTTCTATTTGCAAGTGTGGTTCAGTAATTTTGCGAATGAAAATATTGCTTGTTTGGATTTTCAGATCAGTCGCCTTTTAGATGATAATATCAAAAGCCTAGATAATCAGCTTTTACAGCTTAATAGTAGCACTGTAATGGCAGCAAAACTTCTTCCTCAGATAGCAAATCAGATTCAGGTATGCTTTTGTTCACTGTGGTTATGTAAATACTTGTAATCAGTTTGTATTAATTTGTACATTATGGAACTCTTTATAGATTAAGCAGCTAAAAATTGTGTTCTTTTAGTTCAAAGAATTTTAGAATTAGTGTCATATATCAAATGTTTCCATTTTTCAGATGTTACTGGAGCAATATTCTTTGTTAAGCGCGGAAATTATTGTAGAATTCTGTGAAAGGCTTGCAAAAGTCATTTCAAGACGTGTTTCTGAAAACGCTTCATATGCTACTCGTTTTGTACATCATCTGTCCAAAATCGTATCTATGTATCCCGCTAGAACTATGCAACCATTGGATCAAAGTCTTCGGCCTCTACGCAGAGCTATATTGTCTCATTCTCTTAATAGAATGTTTAAAGCAGTTGACAACGCTTTTGAAGAAAATAATCTAGTGAATTTTTCTGTGGAGAGAGTATGTTTAATATATCCATTTTATTACGCTTTTGATCAGTGATGAGATTGGTTAATCTGACTTTTTGCATATCAGAAAAAATTTTCTTAAGATTGATTCCGCTATTAAAGAGGAACTGGGAGGTGTGGAATGGGATGTGCAGCTGAACAAAGAAATGGAGACGAATGTGGCGAAAGTGCTGCAGTATGTTGCACAAAAGATTGAGCAGCATCTTATCTTGGATTTGTCTACGCTTCAAATGAGTGAGCGACTTAGCACTGCGCAGGTGAAAATGAATAGTAGATTATTTATGGAATGGACTTACTTGATCGATTGATCGATACAAACATATCTTTAGTTTGTAAAATATTGTTAAATATCTCAATATATTAGAAAAAAGGATTGTATTTTCTGAATTTTTATACTGAACAGAGTGAATAGTGATTTGGGAGCATTAAGCAGGCATGAAATAAAAGAGTAAATAATATCGGTTTATGCATGTCTTAGTGGCTCTGTATCGACTAGTTTCTGATACAGTAAATTTTTCTGTGAATACAGTATCTCAGCGTAATGATATCCATCCTTTATAATAAGTTCTTTTTTCCCCTTCTGAAAACAAAGTGCAGATAAAAAGAATACTAACCTTACAATTGTTTTTAGGTGCAAAATTATGCTTTAGTCTCTGTGGCCCACATATTAAGTTTATCTTGGCCGGAGCACAACGAATCTCTAATACGAATCTCTCAACAAGTTCGAGAAGCGCTAATGGATGTGGCACGTTCATCTGTTTTCACGATCTTGTTATCAATGCACTACGAAAAGTTAGGTGACCCTTCTCCATATGTGAAGGAACTTTGCAACTATCTTCGGATTTTGCAGTCGCACTCATCTTTTTTGAAGTTTGCTGGTTTTGAAGAAGTTTTCAGTTCGTTTTTGGACTATGTGATTGAGTTATTTTTGATGAATTCATCGCTTCTGCGACCTCTTTGTTCAGATCAGCTTTCACGTTTATCTTTTGATTTGCAATATATTGCCGATCATGGACTTTCGTTATACAGTGTTCCGTCTTCTCTTATGCCTGCTATACCCCAATTTGTTGACGCTTTCAAGCTGTCCGCAGAGCAGCTAGCGCAATCGGAATCATTGCCTTTTTGGTTTGTTGTACAGTTGTTGATAAGTATGAGTGAGGAATCGCTATTGTCGCCGCATATATCAGCCGATTGGTCATTGGAAGAATATTTAAAATGGTGTTTGGGTCACGGTGCAGCAGATCGTTTGGATTTCTTGTCATCTCTTATGCGTTCCTATATTTCATCTGTTATCTCATCTAGCCGTACCGAGTATGTCACCAATTATCCTTTAATTATGAACGTTCTGCAAAAGATTGCCTCCAGGAGCTGATTTTATTGATTTTGAATATTGTTATTCACTGTAAAATAAATGTGGTACAGTGTCTGTCCCAACTGTTGAACTTTTGTGGAGAAATAAACTGTCACTCATGCTCAGACCATTCCTTCATCGTTTGGTAGGTAATTTGGATCAGTATGTGCCATCGACTATTTCAATAATGCATATTTTCAGCGAATGATACATTGCAGATGCTTTAATTCTTTTGTTGAACTGTAGCAGATTATTCCAGTTAATTTTTTTGGTTTCAGTAGGTTTCTCAACAAGGATTTCAAGTTTGTGACCAGTAATCTTAGGAATCAGTCATACCAGCAAAAAGTAATTAATGAACTCAAGAATAAATGTAATTTCAGTAACGTTGGTCAGGAAAGGGACAAGATTTCAGTTGGCAAAAACGCTTACCAACATGTCAGAGATTCGTGGAGAGGGTATTTTTTGGACGAATTCTTTATTGCGTAAAAGAAGATAACTGGTGTACTGGTGTATTGATATACCATAGCGATATTTAATGTGTTTTTTGTAATATGAATTTAGTTCTGATAAAATTTACTACTCGAATCTTTCAGATAAAGACGATAATAAGGCCATAGAACAAGATGAAGAATGGGAATCAAAAACACTGATATTGGAGATTGGTGGTATAATGGATGTAAGCACAGCACGACAGGCTTTGAACCGAAGTGATAGTGCTATACGTCGATGTAACACGGAAAATCCCATACTACAAATTTCAAATTCTCTCTTTACAGCTGAATGGAATTCTACTATAGGCACTGACATGATTTTCAAATTAGAAGAAAAGCAGCTTCGTTTTGTTGAGTGCTCGGATGTTAGATTGAAAGCTGAAAAAGCTTTAATCATTGATAATGATGACAAGTAATAAATGATGTTTTTTCCATATAACTGTTGATGTGTCTGCTGCATCTGGTTTCTTTGCACCTGTATTTCAAGTTTAAAATCTAGATTTATAGAGAACTTTTATTCCAGTTCGATATTCCCGAAAACTTTAAAATATTAGCTGGACGAATGAAATGACCTGAAGATTAGTTCACCTGTTGGGTTAAGAAGGCTTCCAAAAGGTGATGGTAAAATTATAAATGATGAACTTGAATTTTTGAAAAAAAAATTTTTTTTTCTAATGTTGAGTAAATAGATAGCTGTTTCAAGTTATGCTGTTGTGATGTTTTGTGTCTCTGCATCCTCCAAGCATGAATAAGAACAATCTGAATCTCGAGAAATTCTTCCTTTCAGAAGTTTCTCAGTATTTTGTTCTGAAATGAATGTGACAACGTATGGTTGTGGTGACACATATTTCCACGTACACACTTATTGGCTGCCATTAAAAAGTTTACGAAAATACCCAAAACTGAAGCAGCGACAACAGCTTTTCATTGTGCGTCTCTTTCGGAGGAAGGCTTATGTCGTTGGCCTATGTCCGACGTACAATCGATTCGTCTTCAATGAGAGCGTGACAATGGATGATCCATCGGTGCTGGCAACTGGTTATTCTAATTGACGCAGCGGTGAGTTAGTTAGTATCTGTCTTATTAGGAAGTGTTTTTAGTAGGGAAAAGTTAGTATCCTTTTTTTTTATAAGGGACTGTACAGTACCATATAGAAATAAAGTATTTGTTTCATCAGGTTTGATATCATTATACATGACGACGAGCGATCCCTTACCTTTCCAAGACTTATGGCATAATAGCGCACATTTGAGAGAATAGACATTCTCTGCATCTTCGATATTCATGCTAAATGCAACAAGATTCATCTGAGTTTCTTGTTATAGACAACATCCTTGTGTTGGCAACCAAAAAATATGGAATTATAGGGATGACACATACTTGACGACGTGTTTTTTATAAAAGATTCGATTTTAAGTCTTAGGAAATATTTTCATAACAAATAGGTTTGCGAATATAATGACTTTTTAAAAGTGTTTACGAATATGCTTTGAATACCACAATATTGTAGTGTTATTATTAATAAGCATTTATTAATAAGTCAAACTATGCCTTAAATTCATTACTTGGAAAAATCCGAAATTTTACACTACAAGCTATACTATATAAGAATTATCACAGCCTAATATCTGACGAAATAGTTGGATATGTGAATATGTACGGTGCATCTAGTTTGTTGTTCTCTACAGATATAAAACAGAGTGCTGAAATTACAGGATCCTGATAGTCCTGTTGTTAATCGATGTAGTAGAGATCTGAGATTCGCATTTTTCAGACGTCGTGGAATGCATACTGCTAAGTCTGCGAAGGGTTCGTGTTTTTCTTATTTCGTTGAATTTTAAAGAGTTTAAATTCGACATTCGTGAATTTGGAACTTTTCGACCACAAGTCAATCTCTAATTACTCCGAATAATATATTTTGAATAAAAAATGATTTTGACTCTTAATTAGCGGCTTTTGAGATTAAAAATTGAAGTATAATCTCGTACTTCTTGTTGTCAACAAGCAGACGAGTTTTAAACATAATTTCGCTTACTACTTTGTGATATGTACGATACTATCTGCAGTTTACTCTGAATTCACGAGATGTTATTTCAGGAGATATCTGGAGAGAAAAGGGATTAGCTGTATGATGGGATTCGAGTGCAGCTGAAAGGCAACGTAACGCTTAGAGATGGCCGTCGGAGGAGAGATGGAGAGAGAAGAGCAATCGATATGTGCTGTTGATTGGAAGTTGCCCACTTACACTACTGTTTCTGCCTCTCCTGCATCTTCACTTCATGTCTTGTGCAAACACAAAAGGAACAGGAGTACCCTTTCAGCCGACATTAATTTCAGTCGTAAAAGATCCTAAATATTCAGGAAGCCTCTAGGACATTTTTTTCATTCAGGTTTCGCGATGGGAGAGTATTTCTTTGTTTACTTGCTACACCTCTTTCTGGATAACAGTGTTGTAGAGTATTTACTCTGATTTGAAAAATAGATTAAAATTTTTTGAGTTGCAGGAACTGGTGGAAATTCTGCATATTTTTCATATTTTTTTACCTGTAATCCCCTAGAAGAGACCTATCTCTACAAATAGAAATCGTGATTTGGCATCCATATATGTATATATAATAGTCGTGGTTTCAAAGCGGTTGCTCCTTCGGCTTCATTTCTTAGTCCACGTTTTTTCTTTTCTTTTTTTTTCTATATATCTGAATTAATCGCAGTCGTTTGTAACTAGAGCAATATAATAATATACACTAAGAGCCCTGATACCGTTTCACTTTTCTGGATTTGGCGACACCAAATAAGATATACTACTGAAACGATACTGCGTGTGATTACTTATTTTACAAACGAGTTCAAACAGAAAAGTTTATATTTCAGGATCTTGCTGATTTATTGGAAATGTCCCTATAATTTATTATTTTATTGCTGTCGGGAACAAGACATGAGTATCAAATTAATGAAACAACGTTGGCTAGTGAAAGAAGTGGATGACAAAAAAGATTCAACTGAAATAGTAAGTAATTTCAACTTATTTGGAGTAACAGGTTTTTACAGATCATGTTGATAGTTGCTGTAAAAAGGATAGGAGAGCATAGTTTTATATGCAAATTTTTGGGGAAACTTGTTTCTTTACGAAGCAAAAAATTGTTAAGAGTAGAAATTGTTTATCGTCCACTCAATTATGTTGATCAATATTTTGTGTATTTCACATTGATGAGATTACCTTGTGTTTCGGGAGTTTTCTATCGTTTCGTGGACTGATGTATATACACTTTAAATCTTCTTGAAAGTTTGTAATGCAGTTTAAACACGAAGCTAGTTTTTTTAAAAGACTTGTTGAAGTGTTGTATTTTTATTATGAGTTTTGATAAATTGCATGTGGTGAGTTTTTTCATCTTAAATTATGCATGTTTTATGGAAGCACTGCGAAAAATGTTTTTGCTACTACTATTCAGAATAATAACAAAG
The DNA here is from genome assembly GCF_000002995.4 of Brugia malayi. Classification (NCBI taxonomy): domain Eukaryota; kingdom Metazoa; phylum Nematoda; class Chromadorea; order Rhabditida; family Onchocercidae; genus Brugia; species Brugia malayi. Next base: position 13,366,418 of record NW_025062477.1, read on the forward strand.
AAAAAGGGCTGTTAGAGTGGGTTGTAGTTTGTTTATTGCAGTAGAAATCTGTGTCCAATATTTAAGTCAATGATGGTTTTTTTTTTTCTTTTGCTATGTAACCAGTCAACTAGAAATGTGCGAGCGTAGCGCTTCTTGCAGATTTTGTCCGGTATGTGTACAAGTAAATATTACATAGTTAAAAATAATTGACACATGGTTCCTTATTAAAACTAAAAGTTAAGATGGTAGAAATATAAAGGGTTTTTTTTTGGTTTCAATATGAACTTTGTTTGAGATCGACGAAGTACGAAGAATGTCTTAGCAGCAACCCTATGCAAATATAATTAGGAATGGTCAGTTAGTTGCTCTGTTATACTGAGGTTTTTTGTTAAGTTTTTTTATAAATTTTTATTTCAAATCTCTTTCTAGGTCGATATGGATGTCGATGAAAAGGACGAGTATGAAATTATTTCTGAGATGGAAAAACCCTCAAATTTTCTCACGCAAAGAGATGTGGAGAATGAAGAGCCGGAGGCGATTGGAATCAGTATGCATACTCAGGGAAATGTCGCGAGTTTAGAGGTGAAGAGGCCTTCGAGATGGGATGTCGGAGCACCATTCTGTATTCAGTTAAATGATGCTTTGGCGCCAAATACAAGTGACACCATTATGGACAAATGTACTACTAGTTTGGATGAGGCGTTCAATGGATATAATAAAACCACTGGTGAAAATGAAAGAAAAGAGATGTTAACAAATGAGACGACTGCATTCAAAACTTCCAGTACGATAATGGAGAAGTATACTGAGAGTAATGAGATATCCATTGCAACGGAACATGGATATCACCAAGATAGTAGCCTTGTTGATTTGTCGCTGGACAAAATAGCGCTTCCATGTGATCCTTGTGATATAGCTTTGCCGCCTGAACCATCTGAACTTTATGGTAATATTAGTTGTGCACTTCTACCTCGCATTACGGATGATAAGCTTGCTTCCGAAGCAACATTGGACAAGGGGAAAGTAATAATTAAATGGAAGTTCACAAAAACACCAAAAGAACTTTCTACTGGACATGTGAAAATTTGGGAACCGGAGGTTGAAACACGTGAATTACCGAAATTATGTCCTGAAGAAGAGTCAAGATCACAGAGATGTGTAGAAGCTTCATTGAATTCAAGAACTGTTGCTGAACGTTTAGATTCTTATGGAGGCGAAAGTTTGTTGCACACCAAATCTTTACTTCAATATTCCGCAGATGTTGAAGGAGCAGCTCTTTCACCGTGCTCATCAAAGCCGAAGTCAAATGTTCAATTACAAGATAACACTACTTTGTCATCTGAACAGGACCAATCAAATTATGCAATGCATGAAATGGAAATTTTGGAAAATCAATGTGTACAGATGACGGCACTGCAGAAAGCAAGTGAAGAGCAATCAACGTCAAATAAAGATTTAGGATCGATCTACGATAATGTTTCAGAAATTGTATTGTCCTCTTCAAAGCTTCATTACGATCACAATTTGAACACGGATTCGAGAACTCTGTGTGGTAATGAAACTGAGAGAACTGCAGAAACCAGCGTACAAAAACCAGTCACATCGTGGTTTGCGAAGCATTTTCCGCAGGAACCTCACTTAAAAGAAACGAAATTACCATCAGAATCGTTATCTTTTCTTCAACAGCAATGGATAATGAATGTTTCTAAAATTGAAACAAGTGGAGAAGGTGAAAAAGAATCTTCAATATCCTCTGTTTCATCAGCAACATCAGTTTCCATGTATTCCTTCGATTCTACCCCCAAAACACTTCCTTCATCAGATCTTGGCATTTTACGAACTACTGAAGGACGGAAACAGATATCAGAAACCGCTGGTACTGTAAATGTACCTGCTGATTCAACTGGTTCGTCAAATAATGAATCTTTGTTACCGGAACCTGCGTTAGATCTTAATGAGGATGAAGGAGAACTTGATCCATCAACGCTAGAAATTTCCCCTATGATGTTAAAGTCAGCCGGTGAACCTGTGCAGTATGAATATTTGGATGAAAATATTATATTGTGTGATGAAAGTTTAATTAAAGAGGCGAAGGTAGGTAGAATTTTCTTCAGTTTTATCCAGAGTTTGCTTCCAAACTTGCTCAAGTAGGATACCCCAATATTCTGTTCATGGATTAATTCAGTACTTGAAGTTAGATTGTGTTTTTTTCTATTTCGGGAAAAGATAGTTGTAAGAAAACACTTACTTATTTGCTACAGGTTGTGCGTTGTTTTTGTGAACCGACGTCGGTTGAAATAGCAGAAGGTCGTGGTTGCAGTTCCGGTTGCATTAATCGAGAGCTCTATACCGAATGTGGGTCACGATGTCCAAGTGGGGCGGGATGCGCCAATAGGCGGTTTCATAATGTAAGTTATTTAATGTACCATATTCTTTGGTAGTTAAACTTTCTGGTCCAGGATGAAAATTTAAAGTAAGATGAAATCTTTCATGTCTGGTTTCCAGAAACAATATGCGAAAGTGGAAGTATTCAATGCAGGTATAAAAGGTTGGGGATTGAGAGCTGCAGAACCACTTGAGCCGTATGTTTTAACAAATTGTTTTAGTGAGCATTGTTTTTGCCATGTCTGCAATGTTGAAGGTTTATTTCTTGTTAGATCAGAATTTCCTGTTTTACGTTTTGCAAAATATAATCTCTTTCTGATTAGAGTTTTTCAGGCAGGATGGTTGTATTTATTTTGTTTTTGTTAGACTTTCTTAGTTTTGGAAATTTTCAGTGGACGTTTTATCATTGAATATGTTGGTGAGGTTATTGATGCTGAGGAAATGATACGTCGTGGAAGAAGGTTATTTGTTTTCGAATTATAATCATTGGGAACAAAGAGTACTTCCGAAATTAGAGAAAAAAAATTTTGGATTTCCAGGTATGGTAAAGACCCAAAACATGTGCATCACTATCTTATGGCGCTAAAGAATGGTGCTGTGATAGATGCAACTGCGAAAGGGAATGTTTCACGATTCATAAATCATTCTTGTGATCCCAATTGTGAAAGTCAGAAGGTACGTGTTGTTTTTTGTGGTGGTTTATTGGTAGTTGCGACCCATTCAATTTGAGTTTTTTTAGCTTCCATTTCTCTTTCATTTATCTTAAAAGAACTGATTTCAAAGAGATTAAAATTTGTTAATCCCAACTTAAACGTCTTTTTTTCTCTGAAATACCTGTTTAGAAAAGTTTTGGTAGTATTAGAAAATTTCGCATTGTCTTTTTAAATTACAGTTGTCGAATACCGAAGTGCAATGCCAAAGTTGGTGAGTTTTCCTGAAATGCGCTTGCTATGGATTTTGCGAAAAGGCGATCGAAATAGTATGCTGAAATGCACAAGAGTACCGAGACAACTGTAATTTATCAAGATGACTTTTGAAATAAGTAGTTCTAGCTTAATCATAGTGGGTTCAGTTAGTTTCATTATTTGAGTTTTTTGTAAGTTCGCTATTTTCTTTTATCCTGCAAATCTATTTCATCTTTCAACATATTTTTCCTACAAATCCATTTCATCTTTCAACATGATATTAACTTAGCCGTTAGCTTTATATCATAGTTTCACCAATTTGAATTTAATAATTTTCATATATTGTTGCTCATGTGTTGGTTTGGTCTTATCAAAACTTTTTTTCTACTTGTTTATATCTTTATAAAGAAAAAATAAGAGTTTTAGTGTAAACCTACACAGTGTCAAGGTTCTCTAATAAGCTATAACTACATTTTTTTTTTAAATTTATTTTTACATTTCAATAGATTAGACGAATATGTTGAACTGGTAGTATTAATATTTATAAATGTGCTTTGATGAGTAATAGTTATGGAAATTTATTTTTTTTAAAAATGATTGCAGTGGACAGTTAACCGTCAGTTGAGAGTTGGTTTCTTCGTGATCAAGCCAATTGCGTTGGGAGAGGAAATCGTTTTCGACTATCAACTTGAGCGTTACGGGTAATTTTTTATTTCATGTCTAACTCCGTTGGTGTATGGAGTATCTTTTGATGAAGACTGTTGCAAGTTGTGCTAGAATGCTAGATCTCAGTTTCATGCTTCTGCTACTATCCTAGAAAGTTCTTTTGACTGTAATGAAATGAATTGTGTGTGGGTAAATAATCTAATGGGCACTCCATACACCAACGGAATTTGGAATTAAAATGTAATTTGCCAGATTGTACTGATTAAAATGTGGATATTATTTCAAAATTGAATGAATCTAGGCGAAAAGCACAACGATGCTTCTGTGGTGCTGCAAATTGTCGAGGCCGAATAGGTGATGATAGTGAAAGCGAAGAAGAAGACAAAATCAGTGATGAAGCCGAAGTTGAGGGAAGTGGAACGGATGATGAAGTTTTATTGACGAAGCGCAAATTAAAATCAGAAAAAAAGGAAAAAAGTTTGCGCACTGCGAAAAAGCGAAAGAGACAACCATCAGCTCAGCGTTGCAATAAGGTATTTTTTAGCATTTTTTTTTTTTTTAAGATCATATATCTTTTTTTTTCAACAAATTTATTTTGAGTATGTAGTTGCATATGCTTAGGCAATAGTGAATGCTTTGTCACGAGGACCCCCTCGAAATCGCACTCAAGTTCGTGATCTCGTTAGATTAATGGTACAAGTAGAACAAGCACCACAGCGTTCCTCCCTAATACAGTGTGTCCGATTTGCACATCCTGATGTACTACGGCTATTCATTCAAGAAAGTGGTTCGTTTTGTTGACCGTATTTTTTTTAAAGTTTTTCTTAAACCTTTTTTTCAATTAAGTTCTTTGGATTAAACTTTTTTTAAAATATGAAGTTGCGTTTATAAAGTTTTGTTATGTGATGTTTTTTACTCATTATTTGGATCTAGAAAACACTCTAAAAGCTTGATACTTGCAGGTCTGAGGCTTTTATACGTTTTCTTAGCTACCGATTACCCGATTGATGATGAGCAGTCTGTTCTTCAGTTGCAAATCAAATCACTTGATCTGTTGAACGTTATGCCTATTGTGAATAAGAATCAAGTGATAGATAGTCATCTAGCTTCAACTGTGGAAAAAATTACTAGTAAAGTGAGTTTTTGATTGCTCATTTTTCTTCTCTGATTTTTTTTTTTTTTTCATTCAATTTTACTCATTTTGTAGAGAGGTCCAGTAGATGAAATTGTGGAAGATATCGTAAGGAAATTAGAAGATGCGGTGTGTTGTGATATACCTTCAACTTCAAAACATTCGCTTTTAAAAGATCCAGATCCTATAATAGAACGTTTACACTACGAAATGGTTACAAAAGCTGCGAAACTGATGGAAAAGGTTGATGTTATCAAATATATTTTTTTAAAAAAATGAAATATGTTTATCTGTCCTCTTCCTCAAGTTTCTCTTCAAATTGTTAATTTTTATTAAAAATTTAAGTGGAGAAATTTGCGTGAGGAATATCGAATCCCACGTCGGGAACGCACTGATCCTGTTCCAACTCAACATGATATTAGTCGTTATGTACGGGTAAGTTCTGTCTTTTCCATTTTTCAAGTTTGTTGTTTTTACTTTAACTGAGTTTTGAAATGCATTATGTTTTTGCGCATACTGTAAAGTCGCATATGTTTTGCTTCCAATTTAGAAGACTGATGAGGATGAAAGGAACAAACGAGTTATAGTAGATAAGAAGGATGATGGCAGTACACTGTGGAGATTAAGTGGATTTGGACCACCCTCCAAAAAGCGCTGCTTCGACCGACGTCGCCTCCCCAAAAGTAATCTTTTCTGAATCATAGGACATGATATTTTCATACATTTCATATTTTACCTTTTTTCACATTATTCTCATTTGTTTTAAGCAAACTAATTTTAAGAAGGTTTTTTTTCTCTTTTTTAGCGTAGTGAGGAGGTTTGATATATTTTAGCCGATTTGCCAATTTTCGTCAAAGATTTGACGCATCTCGAAAATGAAGATTTCAAGCAATCACCGATAACTGTAACTGATTCACTACGCATTAATGAAGATGATGAAGGAGAAAACAAACCAAAGAAACGTCGTTCGCGGTTTGATATCGTTGGTGAAAGAAATCCGAGTTCAATGTATGAATTGTATGCTGCAGATTGTGATTTCTACGCTCCTCCACCACCAAAGCTTCTTCCGGAAGCATTATTTGCTGCCGGTTTACCAGATTCAGTAAATTTCACATACAATGAGCATTCGTTTCCGGAATTTTTCGATTGGAACACCGTATATGCAAAATATGATCCATCATCCGCTGCCTACCAACAGTTTATTAACTATTATCAGCAGCAACAGTATCCTATGATGGGATTACTACCATGTCCACTAACTCCGCAGGTGATTCGTATTGGCCTCTGAAAGATAATTTCAGTCTACTTTGATGACAAGCGCATTTTTTTTTTTAATTTATTGAAGTAATTTTTTTTTCAACTCTTTTAAATTTGTATAATCAGTTGATTCCTTGCAGAATACCACAGAAATAACAAATATCTTAGAAGCACCTTCTCCGCCACCGCCTAAACGACCCAAAACTCCAGAAGAAAGGCCAAATATGCTTATAATTGGTCCAATCGATGCAGAAAATCCGACAGACGAAGATATTGAAATGCTCGAGAAAGTTAGTCTTTTTTTTAAATTATGCTAATGCTCAGTTTTTCTCCAACTTAGGTAAACTTTCAGTATATGCAAATCCAAACTATCAGATAATAAAACTATTTCAGCATTTGGTAACGCTCAAGGCAAAACGAGCAGAAATCAGAAAACGTTTGCAAGAGGCACAAAGGAAGATTGCACAAGAATCAAATGAAATGAGTGATGTGCCGCCGCCTCCTCCACCTTCACAAACTAAGCAGTCGTTGTGGATACAGGCTACAACAGAGGAAGGAGCTGTTTATTATTACAATAAAGAAACCAGGTGCAGTGGGCATTAGTGTTAACTATTACTTTATTATATCGTGCTCACATTTACAGCTCTATTTTTTTACCATGTCTAGAAATGTTTTCAATCTTTACAAATCACTGCTTGTAAAGAGTGATTTTGAAATTCATAGTTGACAGATATTTAAATGCTCTTGTTTTTCATTTTTCTGTACTATATACTACAAATTTAATGCTTACTAGCAATGAATATAGCTATGAGAAATAGCACATGCAGAGATCGGAGCTCTCAAATTTCTTAAAACTGTGGATTATATCTTTATATATATAATGTTTTTAGGGAATCCGTTTGGACTTTGCCCGATGAATCTGAAGGTGGAAATGCCTCAGCTGACACTACGACTATTGATACGCGTGCAACATTCAAAGCTGAGATAGTGAAGTATGTTGGTGGCATGTTGGAACCAATTCGAAAGCTGAAGTTTGCATCTGCTGATGATTATAAATATGTTTTACGGAAAGTAAGACTCTTTTAGATTTTTAGATAAAGGTTTTAGAACTAAATCTTCTATCCAAACCTCTCTCAGATATACATGTTTTACAATCTTATGTATTGTTTATCGAATGAGCTGTTAACTTTTATGTACGATGGGAAAAATATCATTTGTAAAGAAATGTTCACATATTAAAGAGAATGCAACATCATTGGTAGTTTACACTATTTAAAATCCTGGTCTGTTTTTGTCCTGTTATTTCAGGATAGCTTGATGTAACGGTGCATTTCACTTTTTCTTTTAGTAACGAATGACTGTCTGCTCTGTTGATACTTCAGCAGTGTTTCGTTAATTTTGTAGAAGCATGAATTAATTTTATGCTTTTTCTTCTGCGAAATGCTGTAAACAAATCATATGAGGTGCTGAATAATTTCTCACCAGTATTGATAGTTCATGAAAAATGGTGACACTAATGTTTTCAAAGTGTTTTGGTTTTGTAGCTGACACACACGATATTGGAGAAAGAATTGAAACGGGTCGGTGAGACGGAGCTTAAAGTCACAGAATCAGTGCGAGATAAGGCGCGGAAGTTTGTAGCTGAATATTTGGCGAGGCTTGGAGATGGCCAGTACTCGCGAAAAAATAAAGTTCACAATTCCTACTGATAACTTAAGGTTTGTTATGTAGTGATCGCTGAATTATATTAAGGATGAGTGTAAATTCGTTTATGCAAGAGTCACTGTGCCATCTTTTACGTCCATCTCATAAGTTCCTGAAGAAAGTGTAATCTTCACAGACTTCTTGGAATTCATTTTTCTTTCAATGGTAGTTCATAACTTCCTTATGACTGAAACAGATTCAACAGTAGTTCTGTTTTTGTTCATTAGCTGTTAGACCCGTTTTTAACACTGCTATTTACATGCAAATATTTTGCCACTCTGGGTGTGTGTATGTATGTATGTTGAAGATGTAAAACCCGGTGTGGTCAGTCAATTATACCTCTGTCAATCGGTTCATTGTTTATTTTTGAACCATTTCCTGTTTCGTTTTTCATTCATTTTTATTTTGTGCTGTTTTCCAGCATTTTTTTATCCAAACTGCCTAACAATCTTCAGATTTTTTTCTTTTTCCTTCAGATTTAAAGTTCCTCTTGGTGTTTGCAAAGACCGATAGTATACTCTCACGATTTTCAAAGAACTGTTTCAACTCATGATTACCATTATTCAATTTCTCATTTGATGCTTATTGTTAGAAGACATTTGCACATTGGGTTAAACTGCCAAAGGCTTTCTGCACTTTTATGCAAATCAACATATAACATTTCTATAAAATAATTTGTTAGGGGAATTTAGCAACAAAAAAGAGAGAAAGTATATTGAAAATAACAAATATATAGCGAAGAATTTCGAGATTGCTTCATTTCCACTTCATTTAGAAACTTTACTCGAGTTTATGTATTTTTTCACTTTGTTCAAGTTAAGTTTCCATATGTGCACACAATAATAAACACAACATTAGGTGAGGTGTTCGAATTTTCAGTGCCGCTTGTCATTGTTTCATTCGGTTACGTCTGTTGTTTTCCATTTCTTGTACAGTGACGAGGTAATACAGTGATCTTGCATTTTTCTTCATTGTTGGATTCTTTTAAATAAAATGTTGATTTTTTTTCGGTTCATTTGCATGGAAAGACAAATTTTTGTCGGGATTTTACCCACCAATAGTTCTCAGTTTCTTTAATTTACTTTTGCAGACATCAAAAGTAATGGTGACCCCACTTTTTGTTCTGCCAAAGAAAAATCTGACAGACGCTGTGAACAATGAGTTTCTTCAACCATATGCTTGTTCGAGATGTCCACTAATTCAAATCCAGGGATTTCTTTGTGTATTACAACATATATATTGACTCATGCTGAAAAAAAAAAGGCTTATTTTGTTGAATAATGTTAAAATGCTTCATTGCCAAGGGTTTTTGTGTATTATTGGGTATTGCATCTGCGTGGATTTCAGGCACTTATATAGTGACGAAGCATCTATGAATCGGGTGAAAATACATCGTATTTTTCCACGAAACAGATTTTATGTAGGAATATTATTGGACTGGAAGGAGAGCGTGGACGATCGTAATTTTCGTTCTGTTTTATGCCGAGCATTGATCAGTTTGAGAGCATATCCTTTAGAAATTGCTACATTTACAGATCTCAAAAATATCCGAGGTAATCTGCTTTTTCTTCTTTGTGATATCATGCTCTTTTTTGATTACTGCTGTTGGTTACAAGTCGAAAAAGATAGGCATTAATAGAAGCAGCCGCACAACTGCAATAATAATACATCGTTTTGATCGGTGTAGCCATATATATTCATAGAAAATAAGTCTTTTCAAAAACAGAGAAGATGAAACTGTAGTTAAAATTCGACCAGTTCTTTGATATTCACTGGCATGGTGATATACAAAATAAACGTTGCTGTGTTATGGATCATGTTTTTGCCATTAACTCATAAATTAATGATTATTCAAATGGATTCATTAGTGGTTGTTTGATGTTCGACTATTCCAGGTATTGGTGATCAAATAGCTCGAAAACTTGAAGAAGCGTGGAATGTATTTTGCTCACGAAATTTGACTACACCAAGTTTGAAGCAGATTAATCAGATGAAAAAGGGAGAATTCTTACAATTTTTAAACCATTCAAATCTTCTAGAAAAAAAATCTAGGCTCCCTCGAACTATGGAAACATTATCCGCGGACTGTGTTGATCTTCTCAAATCAAAGGCTGTGGAACATTTGCTTCAACATGTGGATGCTGCGAATGTGAAGCAGAGTCGTAATCACATACGTAAACGTGTTATGAGAACAGTTCAGCCATTACAGTTATCGAAGAAAGTAGCACTGGAAAACGAAGGTACTAGTAATTCATCAGTAACCATAAATGAATCGTACTGTGGTGAAGTACAAGTTATTCGAAGACCTAGTGCGCTGAATGTTAAGATGGTAAACTACGTAACTGATGACGTTGAACTAATTGGTTCTGTTGCCGATGATGATAAAAATGATCATGTTTATACAGTATCACAGGAATATGCTGATAGCATTATCTACCATCCTTCTGCATTTACTAATACTCAAGTATGATTTTACTTTCCAATCCTATTAATGTGAGGATGATAAGTGGGCTGTCTTTAAAATCATGCAGAATTATATAGCATTCTTTGACTACAGTTCGATTTCTTTCAGATAATATTAATTATTGACAATCGAGAAAGTGCTAATACGAGAAAATTTCAGCAAATGTGCAGTTTGTTCCAGAAAAAGGTCAGTAGTAAGCTCCGATTGAGAGGTGTTTGAATTTCTAGCGTTAATGTAAATGGATCCGTAAATTTCTTTTTGAACCACCATTACTATCCACGCCTTCAGCTCAAAAATTTTCAGTTATGAGTCTAGCATGAGCTATTCGGTGAATAAATTCTAATATAAAATTCCTGTAATTGTATAATTTGAGCCGGGAATGTACTAGAAAAATCATCCAATTTTAGGGAATTTTTTACGAGATGCGTTCGTTATCTGTTGGTGATTACTTGTGGGTAATGCGTATGTGTGATGGTACAGAGATGGTGCTTGACACTATTGTTGAACGTAAAACACTTGACGATCTGTGGTCTAGTATAGTACAAAAAAGGTTGTTTTTAGATGATTTCCTAAACATGAAGATATCTTGCGAGAAAAACCACGTCCGTTCTATCAAACTGCTTAATTCCAGGTACGAGGAACAGAAACAACGCTTAATATCAGTTGGTATTCCAAACATAGTTTATATCTTGGAAGGACCCTTAATTTCTGTGCCTTCTCTTGAACAAGCGCTTGTTACTACTCATATAGAAAATCGGTACTTAATTATAAATTTAAATGACTGTTTTCATGCTGCTATGTATATTCATTAAAGGTGAATTGCAGATTTCTGGTTTATCGTACCAGTAGTATGGAGCACACTTCACTTGTTTTATCTAAAATTGGAAAACGACTAGCAAGAAAAGCAATTTCTCAGGAGGTTAGTTGTACTCATCAGGTGTCGTTAGCGTCCTCTTCACAAACCAAATGCTATATAAAGATAGCACAAATACAAGGCGCGGATCAGTGAGACGTCTCAAGAAAGCTAATTCTTCTTTTTGTTTCAGCTAACAGGAATGAGCTTTGAAAAATTCCAAAAAATGTCGAAAAAAACCCAGCGTCGTAGCGTTAAAGATGTCTTCTTGCGGCAACTTGTCGTATGCCCACAGATCAGCATCCAGAAAGCAGCACATATCGTTGATCGGTTTCCATCCTTTGCAGCACTCACAGTTTTTTACTCTTCACTCCCAAAGAATCAACGAGCAACAGCCCTGTCCGAAAATTTTTTGGGTATAACCAAAAGTGTCAGCGCACATATAGCAAAATTTTATTCCGAAGTTTGATTTTTGAATAGGTCGAATCCAATTTAAATGCATCACTGTCAAATTTGCCTGAACTCCATGTCTTTGTATTATCTTTTTAAACGAATTTTTTTTTCAACTTTTCCAAAATAAAAACAAGACAGACATTATTACAGTGGAAATATATTAAGTTAACATAGCTTCATTACGAATATACTCTCCAAGATCCGCCTGATGTAATACAACAATAGATGTTAGATCAGCGCGTCTGCATTCCGCAGTACCCTAAATAAACATCGTTTTCAAATAAAACTATTAGCAGTGGAATTCACTGTCTAATTCTAATTTTCTGTTTTAGAACATCTGACAAACGAACTGTAATTGCAGTCCAACCTCAAAATTTCCAAAAATTGCAAGATAGAAGTAGAGAAAACATTAACATAACGCATCTGGAATTATGAAACGCTTACTTCAGCTCCTCAAGTCATTTATCACAAGCTAATACATATTTAATAAGAGCTAACAAATTATGCTAGGAAATTCGCTTCGGTTTCGAAAAAGAAATTTAAGAAAAATCCATTATACCTTAGCTGTAACTCCAAATCCGAGTGGTAAATCGTTCATGTTATACACAACAGCTCCTTGGTGCGATCCGGCACCCTCTGTCATTCGATTCATTCCCGACTTCAATACATTATTACCATACAAGAACTGTTGCTCTGCACTCGGTTTTACCCAAACTTTACACTAAATAAAGCATTACATTTCTACGGAAAAATCTCTCTAAATTACGCTAAGGTTCGTCTAGTCTTAAAAAAACAAGCAAAGAAATACAAAAAATTTTTTTTCTACACATGTCAGCTCTTTCATGATTATTGGTCTTCATTTAGTTTTTTGTAAAATGTACTTTAGCATAAGGTGCTATATAGTCAAGCGCAGTGATATGCAGTCGAAATTTCTTTGTTTTCGTGAACTTGCCAAGACATGTACCAAAGCTGAGTAATGGTTCTCGCGACACACAAGCTGCTTTCCGCATCAGCGTTTCAGTGCAATAATATACCCGGTCCTTCAAAAATCCACGATTATTTTGCAACCGGAAATTTAGCTTCTCTAGTTTAAAACACCACCTTGTGTAACCTGAAACAGTAAGCGGTATCTCCTCGTTCAACCAGTGATCTCACATTGTCACCAATATAATGCGCCAACTTCCTAAAAACAATTTCTGTTTCTTCATCCGATAATGGTCGCATCTGAAATTTATTATAACTTACATAATCAAGACATTTGTAGGCTGATATGCATTACTTGTTATTGTTATTCTCCTCGAGGTTAAGTGTACTGAAATCTTTGTCAGTTTAATCCGACAAAAAAGATATAAGTACTACTGAACGCGGCCAATTATATATTTCACTCGGAGCCATCATATGCAATCAATTTATTCAGAGAACCGACATGGCAATTCAAAACAAAAAAAAAAAGAAATGGAAAATGCAATAAGGGAAATACAAAGTGGAAAATGAGCGGGCGAAAAAAGATCTGAAAGATTTTTTTGATTGAATGTAATATGGCGAAGATATATCAAAAATTTGCCAGTTTGCACAATATAGACTGTCAACAAATTAAGGAGATTAGACCATGTAAGCCGTATACATGCGCATTATTGCTCCAGTAACAACAAAAAAACAAAAGATGAAAGCATGCTAAATCATAAATACCATTAATTTATGCTATTCTCATCTAAACAAATTGTATTAATCTGTGATAGCAGTGAAGAATCGGCAATTATTTTTCCGGCTACTGTTTTATCAACGAGCAACTGACATGAGGAAGGTTTCAACTTCAAAATCGACTGAGACTCGAGTAATGATAATGCTTCGTGTATTTCATCCATTTCAAGCGATGGTAGTAATAAGAGTTTACATAGTTTCTTGTAAGCCGACAGCAGAGAACCTTTAAAGAGAGGAAAATTTTTAATATACTTTGAAAACAATAATTTGACGGAAGACTATGAAAATACGATCATGCAATACCCTCTCGAAAACCGCGAAATTAAACCATAAGTAATCCGACCTAATTATATTACTACGACTATGAAGAAAAAAAAAAAGCTGCACATGGGATACACTGCCTTATAGAGTGTAGTCTATCGCATCCAAACATTGAGGATCGAAATACCTAATTTTCAACATATTTCAATTATACCGAGAACAACTCACTGTGAACCGAAGAATTTAGGTTTGTATGTAGGTCTCAATAGAGTTATATTAACCAATTTAATATCTCTTAACGATTCTAAAGTATTTAACTAAAGTATATAAACACATTTTATCATTTCATTTAAATCCACTGTTAACTATGTAAATAGTAAATATATCATATACCAGAAAAAAACTCAAAATTTCACGAACCCTTCTCAACTGTTGTGGACGAATTATTACCAGCGAGACGAAGCATCGCTGCCAGAAGTATCTTTTGCTGTAGTGGTATTTTCACTTGCAGCAACGGAGAACCATAAACACTACCTAGCGTTCCAAAGACATTGCGACAAGTATTTCCATTTGCTAAATCTATCGATAGGGAACTAAAATTGGAAAAATAGCTTATCAAAATTGAAAACTAAAATTGAAAAAAAATAGCAGCTTATCATTAAAAGACTAAAATAAGTAAACGAGTAATCAAAACCGCTGATATTTTGCAAAGAATTTATTGAAAAAAAAAATACCGTCGCGCAACCTGCACTGCTTTTCGTGCATCTCCTGTTATCGCAGCTACTTTTCGAGCGCAAAGTTCGATCGCATCCCCATCGTTCTTGGATTTCTAAAATTAAACGAGTTTTAAATGTAAAAAGAAAACATCCTAGAAGACAAGTGCCTTATAATTTTTACGATATGATCAAAATCGTCGTTATGTTTATTATCAAGAACTTACCAATTTCTTTGACAATATAACCTGTAGTTGGACTTCAGTGTACGGAGCAAAAATAATCAGTTCTGGTACAGATTTCAATTTTTGCTTCAATAATTCCATCGTATCTAATGTATTAGCAATACCTGAAATGAACTTTATTCCAGTTTATATTTTAGATTAAAAGTGATAACGAATATGCAAAAATATCGAAACCCCTCACGAGCAAACAGCATATGTTCAGCACTTTGAATTATATAAATTTTCAAAATTATTTTAATAACGAATTTACTAAACAAAAGAAGATGGCTTTTACAAAAAATTACGGACTAATTAAAAAAAAAGGTGTGGAGCCGTCTCCATATCTTTTTTTTTGAATTTATATATAAATATATATATAATTTCATCCATCAATTCGGAGCAAGATTGTCATTCGGACGCTTACCGATAAGTGAAACATTCTCATAAATGAGAGGCCACTGAAACATCGAACAAACAAAATCACGATCTTTCAGTCTTATGCAATCTACTTCATCGAGTACAACAATACTGAAAATTAGTCACGGTGGGTGATTTGATATTTAACATACTGGAAAGTTTTTAATTATGCTAAAATAATTTTTATAACAGAAACAATGTATTCTTTTCCCAAAAAATTAAAATCATATGCTTATGACAAAAAAAAAAAAATAATACGCTACAAGATCGTAAAATACTCACCTATGTTTGTTTATTTTCGCAAGCAACTTGTGAAATTCCATAAGCAATTTTTTCATGGGAAGCCTTTTGCTGCATTTACTATAACCGTTTAACATAGCGGTTAGTATATCCCGTTCAGTATTTTCCGAAGCACAGTTAATATATGTGAAATAAACACTGAAAAAGTTCACGGTAGCATAAATTTTTTCAATCTAGGCGATTTTAAAACTGAGTAACCTAGCAGTTACTAATCTTGTGATTAATGCCTCTCCATATAATAGTCATTGCGGGATAAAAACTTGATGAACATTACACGACACATATCGAAAAAAACATAATGACAAAATCGTAATACTACTTACTGATACTGTGACGACATATGCTGCAGGAGTGTTTTGACAGCCAAAGTTTTACCAGTACCTGGTGGTCCAGAAACAAAGATTGATGCAGGACACCGATTAATTATGCCTTTATGTAAAAACTTTTCTAGCAAAGCCACTTCCTTTTCTCGGCCATATATGGTCTCCAAAACATCTTTAAATTTCAAATCAAGAAATAGCTTTCAAAATTTAGAGATTTATTGGATTTTTTTGAAATATAACTAGAAATTTATTGGAATATAACTCTTACTATTCTTAGGGAGTGAATTCTCGACATCACCTTGATGCAACACCAGTTCACTCTTGAAGCGCTTACTACTGCTCGCAAATTGCTCCGATTCATATCTTTTTCTTCTTTTCACCATCTTTAAACAGTTTCAGCAATAAAAAAGTGAAGAAATGGGCAATCACAACAGAATGATGTAGTTCCTCTCATCTTGCTTCTAGAGCTATAGTTTGAGTTAAAGGACACTAAAGTTCATCGCTACGCCAGAAATTAAACTCCTCACGACTTACACTGACAAAAATGCTAAACTGATGCCGGTAAGAAACACATCAAGACGTCCTAGTATGATCACCCTTGGAAATTAACATTAAACAGTATTGCGTTCTCACAAATTGTCAGTAGTACTGTTGATATCACACGTCAATTCTCGACGCTTTAATGCTCTCATTGGTGCTAACATGGTTCAACGAAAGTTAGAAGTGAATGAAATTAATATGGTTTTCGGTAAATTACCCAGGAGGCGTAAACATTCGTTCAGCCTTACCAGCTTCTTTCTAGTGAGAATGTCAATAAAGGCGGTAAAAGAGCATATCAATTCAGGAGTGGCACTGACGAAACGACATGGAAGTGATGAAGTGTGAACGAGATGAAGGAATACCGATTAGAGTGATATTGCCAGTTGTCAAACATGCAGGCAAGTAAGCATGCAGGCCGGTAAACAGAAATGTCTATATATATATACGTATACATTCGGTAAACATGAAAGAGATGTGTATACTGCTGTGATGGCTGCCACACGGATGCAGGCAGTCATCATGTGTTTCATGTTGATCGATCGATCGATCAACATTTGGTGGATAGCGGAGGCAGCAATATAGCACGGTATGTATACATCGATCGACCGGTGGCTGGGAGAGACTAGTTAAATGATGCGGTTGCAAGAGCCAGCTGACTGCAGCAATCTTTCTCTCTAGAGTGTATGCAAGTCCTTCGAACTTGCAATAATATTACGTCGTTGTGGCTGCTCGAAGTTGCTAGTTGTCGCTCTCTTCTGATGTGTTCCTCTCCCACAACTTAGGCAGGAAAGTGCGGAACAGAACAGAACATGACATATGGTCTCGTTGTCATCCTCTTTTGCGTAATTCGTTATATCATCATCATCATCATCGTCATCATTAATCCCACTCACGGTTGTAATGTCAACGTTGATCATTCATTATTCTGTCATTTCAGATAGCTAAGATAGGAGCTTTGCTGAATTTGAAAGAAGGACGGAAGAGGAGAGGTCCCTCCTCGGAGGGGCTGCACCGAGATTACTCCACTATTAGTATAGGTGAACAACAACAACAGGATGAGGCTACTGATACACCAATTATTTGCACCGCTTCCCAAACTGAGGCATTTCGGCATGTTTATCCAGTCATTGATGCCGATTCGTAAGTTTTTTCTTACCATCTTGTTTATCAAGGTAATCCCACTGTGTAAAAGTTAAAGGAGCGACAATATGGAGTTCAATGACTGTTATTCATCATGCATAATAGAAGACTAATTTAGTCTTGCTATTTCCTTCGCCCATATTCACCACCAGCTCTTATTCTTTTTCACGCACAAACCAAATTCTTGAAGAAAAATCCTTTTTTAATGCAGTCGTAAATGAAATGGTCTATAATCAAGTTATATATAAATTACCGCAACAAACGTTTATGTTACTACCTTTAACATAGTCTCATATTTTTGATATGATTCTGGTCCTCTTTGAGAAGAATCGGGAAGAGGGAGAGATAATACGGAGCTATATTCTTTATTGGGCCAGTTTAAAATTCTCAGCTTACAGACATATTATGGGAAGTCTTATTTTCAGTGATTGTGAAGAAAAGTTCAAGTCAAATGAACTTGCGCTTTTCTCGACTTTTAATATTAAAACTGCTATATTGCAGAATATTCCTGTTACGACACCTACCGCCGCTTAGTGACGAAATGCGTTACCGATGTCCAGCGTTGCCACTCCGCACGCGTTCAACACCAGAATTTTCCCTCGTCCTTGATTTGGTCAGTTTCCCTGTAAATTCTTTTATTCAATAAACTTCGTAGTGGTCACTAACAAATTTGCGTAATATCTCCAAAGCACTACTTTTGACTAAAGTTTCTTAAAATAACGATTAGACAACAATAGATTTAAAGGAACGAATAAACAGTCCTGATTTACGAGAAAAAGATATCTTGCAGGACGAGACATTGGTACACTGCAGTTTAACCGAATTACCTGATGCTTCTTTAACGTTTCCGGTACATTTTCAGGAAAATACCTATCAAGTAAGTAAAATTATTATTGCTCACTAAATCTAAACATTCCGAAAGACAACATTTTTGCACTTTTCAAATTTTTTGCTGCTTTTTGGACAAATATTTACAACTATATTAAAATCTATAATCCTTGCTTCAGAAAAAAATTAGCCTCAAATTTTGCATCAAAATATTTACAAAAATATTGGTTGAGAAAATCTTATTCATTTCTTAAAAGAGAAAAACATGCGTTATTGTTGAGCTTTATCCAGTGGGAAGGATATGAATACTGATTTAAATTTTTCCTGAATGAATATTGGTTAAAATTTCTAACAAATGCAAAGTATGACAGTGAATTAATTCGCTGCTGAATAATTTATCAGCCGTGGCACTTGTGAAACATATCACCATAGAACATTATCACTGTGCTACTATTCTGAATATTGAAACCGCGTGTATCGTTGATATTATCCGCACAAAGGACTATAACGTTTTGTTACTCCTCGTTTTTTTATTTGTTTAGTCGATTCATATCCACATATTGAAAAATACCATACTTTTTAATTGCTAGAGATACATCGCTCTGGAGACTAAATGCATCATCAAAAGTAGTGCAAAATGGTTATCATCAATAATAACAAATACTGATACACTAATAACAAATCGTTAAAATAGGAGTTCTCGAAAAGAAGCTTGGTTTTACGTAGGTCCTGAGAATTGGTTATATCTAAACTTCAGGATTCATAAAACTTTGAAGGTTTACGTTCGTGTACGGCCACATTTGCAAGAATTTTTGGAACGGTTGTCGCGCTCATTTGAAATCATCTTATTCACAGCAAGTAAACGTGTTTATGCTGATAAACTTTTGGTAAGCTGCTTGAGATCCTAAAACAATGTATAAACATTCCAAGATTCTCAGTTTTTTTTTTTTTGTTCGGGCTTTATTGTTCGGGTCATAAAATAGCAAACCTTAAGTATTTGGAAGCATATAAAAGCTCTTGGTATTCTTACATTAGTTGTTAAAATGCAAATGTTTGCATGAAGTTTGATATAAAGAGAAACAAAAGAAAAATGTTTTTAGGTTTGACATCCTATTGGTGATTTGCGTAATAAAATAGTAAGAACATAAAACGAGTCACCATTAAAAAAAAAAATTATATAAATAACAAATATAAAATGAGCTGTTTAGATTATATTTTGTGAAACTTTATAATTGCACCTAAACTCATTCCTAATATTTTTACAGAATCTGCTCGATCCTGGGAAGAGATTAATACGTCATCGACTTTTTCGAGAGCACTGTGTATTCGTGTATGGGAATTACATCAAAGATTTAACCATTTTGGGTAGGGATCTGTCAAAAACAATAATTATCGACAATTCCTTGCAATCATTTGCATATCAAATCGATAACGGTATACCCATCGAAAGCTGGTTTTTCCAACAGGACGATCAAGAATTACTGAAACTAATCCCATTTTTAGAACAGATTACCAATCAGGTAGCAAACTTAGATATATCCTGACAAATTACTACTAACCTTAGATATAGAATGCTTTGAATGAAAATCTTAGATGGTTTTTGCGACACGTTACGTAAAAATAAGCACATTTTTTATTTTATTTCTGAAGAAATATGGTTAAATGCTACCATAATAAAGCGCATCGACCCCTTCTATAATGACTGTGGTTAAAAAAAATTAAAGTCTTTCAGAAAAACGATGTACGTCACATACTACGAGCAAGGTATCGAATACGTGACCTACTGCCTCCTCTTCCATACTGTGATATAACGTGATAAACATGGTAGGATACGATTGTATATAACTGTTTATATGGAATTACTTATCTGGATAGATTTTTGTAGAATTTTGTACAAACTTCGAAAATACCGTTTCTTATAAACATTTCATAGTGCACTTCCTTGTAGAAATTAATACAGTAGTTTGTTCAAAAAATCTCACTAAGACCGGTACTGTTAACGGCATATGCACTACTTATTCTTTTTTGGAACTAAATATTTCAGCAGTTGTTTATTTATCACGAAACACACAACGATCTTTTCACACACTTCAAATACGATGAATTTAAGAGCGTCTAACAAATAAATAAAGTATTAGCTGGGTTAATCTCTAAAAGTCCACGAAAAACGACAAAATTCGATGTGATCTTGAATAGGCATCGAGAAAAAGATCGGAATAACCACAAACCGAATTAGCCCGAAAACAACAATTCAGGTAATTGTAGCAGCTAATACTTTACTTATTTGTTTACATCACAATCTTCCACCAATATACCATATACACAAACACGTCAACTCATTCGAAGACCTAATCATTCTCAAATGCGTTGGAAACGCGGCCCCACCTCATACGCAAAGACCATGATGCTCTTGAACGGATCAGACAATATTCACCATTTGCCAAGATTTTTCTGGGCAATGTGGTAGTCTGTTGGTAAAAATCGTACATACTATGGCCTTTCGTGAGAAGCAGTTTTAAGTATGGTAAGGTCAAAGATTGGTTAGTTCCATAAATTAATTCTAATAACATAATATTCAAGCAACTCGGGAAGTAAAGTAAATGTGGAGCTGATTACAATAGTTAATATACGTGACGTTGTCTTTCAAGTGGGACTTGTTTATCCATCACAAATATTCAGCTGTATTGCTTCTGACTAGATAAAGTAAGCTGTGGATAGTTGACATCTAATAACATAAATCTCTAGTGGACATATTAAAATAGAGATAATTTGCTTTCCCTTTATAATTGTACTACTGTTCACATCTCTTCAGACAAAAGCTGAATAAGGAGTTGAAATCTTGTTCATATGGCATGTATGCAAAATAGTCGCAGGTATGAAAGAAATGCTTCAACTCATGATGGTTAGGAATTAGCGAAAAATTACCAAACGTTCACTGTCACAACAAATTTCATTCTGATTTATCGGGGCAATGGTGACATGACGAAATTTCCAAATTTTTGCAGTGACGCAGTAAAGGAAAGAGAGGAAACTTATGCCACCTGCGTAAATACCAAAAGCCATCCTTTTCGGACTATGTATTTTAGCTTTTAGCCATGTACTGCATGTGGAAAAAATTGGGTATGAAGCCCAGAAGTAAGCTGAATATCTAGCCCAGTTATGTGTTAATGTGATAAACTGCCTGAATACCGTTCTTTCAGACCGACTCGTGATGATAGCTTTCCTGCCACTTTATTTCAATCCACTTGGTTGTTGCTTCAGCAAAATTTTTTGATTTTCAGGACTGATGGAGTATGGTTGTCCGTTACTGGAGAAAATCAGTCCTTATCTCTGTAATCGTATTTTCATTTCTTTTTTCACTCTATTATTTACCATCCAGTGACGACAGCTTCTTCAGGTCATTACTGTGTTTTCTATCCTCATTTTGAGACTCTGGTTGTTTTACCACTCAGCTTATAATACCTTAATGAAATGGAGTGGACATGTCCAGTTTCATATAAATATATTGGAAATGCGTAAAGACGCTGTGCCATATTTTAACTTAATAATTTTGGGCGGGACGAAGTGCTTTATGCTTCATAAATTCGAAAGCAAATATTCAAAGTGCAGCATGGATGATTGTAAGTGAATTGAGCTTCTTGTATTGAGGCCGAATGGCTTAGTAACTCAGTATTTGTTAACTTCAGAAGTCTTTATATTTTTAAGGGCTCAAAGAACACCTCAGTTTTCTTCAGATCCGGACGATTATTTCAAAGTGATAGAAGTCGTTTTTTGGCTCAAGTCCGGCAGCAGAGATTTGAATTAGAGGAACGTCAGTTCGATGAGGAACCGAGGAAGGTGGAAGATGAATCTGACGCCATATCTGTTGAGCGTTGTCAATTCATAATTAATGTATAAATTTTAGAATTTTTTGGGTTCTGAGACGATTATTGGAAACTATAGCAAACAACTTAAAAACAAAAAAATACAATAAAGTGCAAATTTCTGTAATCATTAAGATTCTTCTATACATGAACTTAGCAAATGACTTACCAACCTTTCGATGAATTCATTTGTGGTGTGAGGGCTGTCGTATTTTTGCCTAAGCCCGTGGGCTATGGGCTTAGAACTCGGGATCGTCAGCTTTTTGGCTTTTCCGGTGCTTGTTTCCGGAAACATTTCTCAGAAACACTGGGATTTTTAAGCATTATTACTCCTACTTATTTTAAATTTGCGAAAATTAGTTCTTTGATAAAATCTATGTAATTTATTACTGAATATGATAAAATCTATGTAATTTATTACTGAATATGCATACTTTGCCCAGAAATTTTTTTTGGGTAATTTTTTTGATTTTTTTTTTTTTACTCATTGGTTGTATAGAATGGTACTATAAGGTAGCTAGATGATCCCAGCTTTCAAATTTTTAATATAAATTAGAAAATGGAAAGAGTAGTCAGGATTAGGTATATTTATCCTTTACCCTTTAAGTTAGTCATTCTGTAGTGAATTTGAAGATTTAATTTTTTTTGGTCTAATTTTTTCCCAATTTTTCACATTTCCTATTGCAGATGACCAAATTTGCTTGGGAGAATTATCGGAAATATGCATGGGGTTTCAACGAATTAAAACCTTTATCACGCTCTGAGCATAGTGCATCAGTATTTGGTAACGGAAAACTGGGTGCAACCATTGTGGATGCACTTGATACTTTGTATATTATGGGGCTAAAAGAAGAGTATGAGGAGGGCCGAAACTGGGTGAAAAACTTTTTCGATCTGAAGGTTTCCGTGAGTTTTTTAATGAGTTCTATGATACATCTAAGACATGTATGTTAAGGAATGCAGCATATAATTTATAAAAACGTAGAGGATAAGAAATAAAAGCGTTTAATTTAATAAGCTTTTCTGTCGACCTTCCGTTTCAAGGCAATATGTTGCGACTAAAGAAAACAAATATTTCAAGACGAGATTCTCACAGTTAGTGCTTGAAAATGTAACTTCCTAAAAATAAACTAAACTGGTAAACGTGAAGTAGTGGAAAAATAACGTGAGGAAATAACCTGAAAACAATTCTAAAAACTCAAGGACAGGATTGGATATTTCTCACAATTCTTTGGACTAATGGTCTATCTGAGGAGATTTGTTCACGATCATTGCTATTGCAAAGCCAAGTTGTACTGCGCTTATGATTATGGTGCTATTGTTTTGATTCTGTTAGGCATCTCAATTCTTCATGCAATTTAGAATTAGGAAAAAGACGTTACTGATAATAGCATCTTTCTAAAATAAACTGTCATCATACTGTAACAAATTAAGAGAGAAAGCATCATTATATACTTGATTTATTAATTATTTGTTTTAGATTTTTTTTTATTTTCAGACTGCTGATATATCTGTTTTCGAGACAAATATCCGTTTCATTGGGGGCTTGTTGGCTGCTTATGCGTTAACTGAAGATAAGGTAATTGTTTCATTTCATCACTGATCTAGTTATTTTCGTTATCTGGATCAAAGAACGTAGCAGTGCGATGATAAGTTTTTTCTTTTAAAATAAGCATATTTACAAAAAAAAAGTAGATGGTCATATTTTCTTATATAGTTTTATCATCAGTATTATTAACGTTTTGTCCATGATAATGTAGCTTGAAAGTTGCTATGTGCATTTTAAAGCACGAAGATTTCATTTTTTCTTTATCCACAGTAGATATGATATTCAAAATCTACGGAGTCAGTGAAATTCAAAAAAGCTAAGTTTTTACAGATGTACATACAAAAGGCAACTAATGTCGCAAACATATTGTTACCAGCTTTTGAGACACCAACTGGTATACCTCACGCGCTAGTTAATCCTGTTTCGGGTCGTTCACATAATTGGGCTTGGGCTAATGGCGGTTTTTCAATATTATCGGAATTTGGTTCTTTACAGCTAGAATTAGATTATTTATCTCAGCTCACTCAAAATTCCATATACTCTACCAAGGTTCGTTTTTAAGTTCTTTCACTTTGGTTTTATAAACTGATTTGTTGATTGGATATCATGACTTCGAATTCAGTAAATGGTTGGGGTTGCATACTGAATGTACTTTGCATTACGTTCATTATGCTTAAGTGTATATTGCTTGCATTACTTTCTAGAAAAGATTGGGAAAGACTTAAACAATTACGATTCGGTATTTTTCTTTTAGTGTTCATTGTAAAGATAGAAGTCAGTTTACTAACCTTTCTTTCAGTTACACTATTTGTCTTGACCACGTTTTGGTTTTTTGACTGCGATTTTCAGGTTGCACGTATACGAGAAATAGTGCTTTCTGTAAGGACGGAAGATGGTCTTTATCCGAATTATTTGCATCCAAAATCTGGAAAGTGGGGTCCCAGTAAGTTTTTCTCGTAAAATTCAAATTATTTTCCGCTGTCCTTTTCAATGTTATAGGTCTATAACTCATTATCTTCTGTAACAGTCAGTTAGATGCATACGCTCAGCGCAGTAAAGAAATGACAGTTTAATTGTATTAATCCTTTTGGACTATACTGTAATATGCTACTATAATTCAAAATTTCAATTGCGGCTTCGTTCAGAGCATGTCTCAGTTGGTGCATTGGGTGATAGTTTCTACGAATATCTTTTGAAATCATGGCTTAGATCAAGTAAAAATGATACAGTTTACAAAGAAATGTATGATGCAGCATTAGCAGCAATAAAAAAATATTTGTTACGTTATTCGAGTCAGAATCACCTTGCATATTTTATTGGTTTGTACTTTTGTTTTTTGTTTTTTTATTTGAAAAGAATTAGAGTCTTCGAATTTTAACAGTAACATACATATCCATATCTGATTTCCGTATCCACTTTATCAAAAGTAATCATTTGCGTCGGAAAATCGACTAAAAGTAGTTATGGTTCTCACTGTTGCTGTTTTTACACATTATACAACATTTTACATTTCATGGTGAAAATAGAAGAATATACTTCAGAACTAAAGGGGAAACGTGAAGTGCACAAAATGGATCATTTGGCATGCTTTATTGTTGGTCTGCTTGCTCTGGAAGCTTTAAACGAAAATGATATAAAGAGACGCAATGATGCGTTGAAACTTGCAGAAGAAATTGCCAATACATGTCATGAGTCATACATTAGGACTGGTAATACTTTTGCTTTTCTTTGATGTGTTTAAGACAAACTGTGTTTCATATATAAATATAGTTAGTTTACAGCTACGGGTATTGGTCCTGAGTCGTTTCGATTCACAAAGGAAGTGGAGGTGATGGCGATAAAGGATAGTGAGAAATACTATATTCTTCGACCTGAGGTTAGAATTATTCTTTTCTGTTTTTTCTATTTTCATTAAAATGCACATTCGGGATACTTTAGAAGAATCTTGTTAATTGATTCAGTTTTAGGTGATTGAGGGGTGGTTTTATTTGTGGCGTGTGACGCGAAAAAATAAATACAGAGAGTGGTGTTGGATGGCCGCTAAAAATATTGAGAAATACTGTAGGACAACAGGAGGGTGAGTTCTAATTTTTTGATTGTTGATAGCAACAGGGAAACATTGCGACATATGTTTATATAAAGTTTTTTTACTACCCCTCTATTTCATTCTGCATCTCTGCATTTGAAATGCTTTATGAAATAAATTATAAAGGAACCTGTCCTTTCAGTATACAACATAAATTTCAGTGTTGTGTTCAAAATTATTTATGCAATTTTTACCATTTGCTTGTTTTCTAGAGTATTCAAGAATTGAAATGGAAAGTCAAAATTTAAAGTGTATAAGTGCCTTAAATATATTATAACAGTTTAAGTAACATCAGCTTTCTAAACTTAGGAAAATTACTGTCTCGAATTTTTTTCAGGTACTCTGGCATAAAAAATGTGTACAGTTCAGAAGTAGTACACGATGATGTACAGCAGAGCTTTGTATTTGCAGAAACATTCAAGTATTTATACCTCACTTTTTCGAACGACAGTATCATGCCTTTGAATAAATGGGTATTTAATACTGAAGCTCATGCCTTTCCAATAGTCACATAAATTATGCTTCGATCTTTTTGAATCATAAGTACAACTCACGAGATCCTTCTTTGTTCTTTATCTGAAAACATTGTTACTGGTAAAACTTTCACGTTTTTTCCTTAAATTCTAGTGAAAAAGCTCTCGATTTTTTAGGAAATTATTGATCTTAATAGTTTCTGCTGCACCTTTCCTTTCCTACTTCATACATACTAATTTACTAGGGAAATAGTCAAATCTTACATGTCTGTGTTTTAAGAACTTTTTGCTCAATCATATTAGTTGGGTTTTCGGCTATTTAATAAAAAATAAAGAGTTTTAACACAGGCTCCTATGAGAGGGAATGGATGTAAAACCCATTTGAATGGAGACATTCGGCATGGATTTTATTGCAGAGCATACATTTCTTATACATATGCATATTCATCATAGCACTAACGCAGTCTATGTCAATCACCAAATATGTATTGAAATTATTCAAGAGAAAATCCTTTTATCCACAGAGCTGTTAAATCACAATTACCTCCACTTCGGTATTTTGTTCACAATTGAAATTAACCCTTCTGTTTGTTCTTATTTTTTATTGAAGTTCACGGTTCATGCTTTATTTATAACAAGGAGTACATTAGCAAGCATAAGGACATCACAGCTTGGATAGGGCCCATATGTCCTAAAAATTAGGTCGCTTCGATAGATTGTGTTTCTGGCGCAAATATTTCCCAGCATTTGAGGAATTGTTTCTGCGTTTCAAGCAGTTCTTGAAGATATTGCTTAAACGTATCGTTCATGTCATTTTTACGCTCCACTAAGAATGTTTCATACTCACCACGAATGACTTTGCTTACTTCAGAAAATTCTTTTTCCACTTCATCCACTGCTTTCTCTGCCTGAATATGATAATGAGGTAAATAGGGGAAAATAAAGAGTTAATTATTAGATCACCTGAATGTTTCGATACACAAGCCACACAGGGTTCTCATTTCACTTTGGATATAACGTGGACAAATGTCTAAGAACACTCATTAATTCATTCATCAATGCGCCTATCTGCATTTAGTGTTTTAACACAAGGCTATAAAAATGGAAATAGTGATGCTCAAAAAATGATTATCATAAAAAAAAAAGCATACGCTGTTGAGTTCCGCTATAATTTGATTAGTCCTATCGGTTCGGCCAGAAAGTTCATGACGAGCTTTCATTTCTCGTTTTCTTGTAAGATTTTGTTGTGCAGCTTGCCAATTCTGCCAAATTTTAACACGCTCGAAAAAAAGTTCCTGAAAAGCTGTCTATGACATATGTAATGACTATTTGTGAAGTGGTAGACATGAAATGTGATATGTTTAAACAAATGTCGGCAAGTTTAAACAAGCAATGGTTAGATATTTGAACGACAGCAAATGGGCTACAATAGTCATGAACGAAGACCAAGGAAAGAAACTAAAAGAGATTCGAAATTAATCATTTTTATGCTTGGACGCTACAAAGTTTTGTTTATCAGATTCAATTTAATACTTAAGTTCTAATCACGCTGCTGACATCTGGTACACAACATACTTTTAGCGTGTAGATAATCTGCAACTGTTCACTGATCCCTTCAGCGAGCAGTGCACAATCTTTATCTGACTGCACACCATGCAACTGATCAATATTTTCATATGTTTCGGTTAAATGCGACAAACATCGTGCAAGAGTTGTATTTTCCTCACATGAAGAAAGCATTGAAAGTGCTTTGGAGAACGAATCTGTCCCAGAAATTAATTCACGTCGGTATGAACTCAATGATTCGACTGCTCGGAGTAGTTTGCTTAAGTTCTGTTCCATATCTTCCATCTAAAATGGTTGCATAAATGAAAAAAACAAACATAAAGGAAAAAAAATTAAAATGAAATCATCAAGAATGTGAAGAAATCCACTAAATAAACAAAAGAAAAAGTAAACGATTTAAAGCAACCCTAATCTTCCTTAAAATGTAATAAAAAAATTCACTTGTTGTTGTGCAGCTTCAAACCAACGATCATTTTCATCCATATGGAAAGCCATTTTCGAAAAAACGTCACTAACAGTTTTGAATATTCGCTTAACTCCTGCACCACTTAGAGCCACAGTAGAATTAGCTTTAGGTAATGAAGCAGTCATTGTTAAAAAATCGCGAAAATCACAATCAAGAACTAATTTCGGATGACGTGCTATGCGCCTGCAGAATCTCTGAAGACCTCTAGCGCGACGTTCAGCGAATTCACTGAAAAAGCCTCAGAAAGCAAAATTTAAGGTCTCCATCCCATATTTCATGCATTTTATTCCAAAAATAAACTAACTTGTTGGTATTATCGTCCACGGATGTATTCATTTTTGTTCGTGTAAGAGCGGCGATACTTTTCTCAGGTGCTGCCGGCACTAAATAACCCTTGTAAAAATATTTGTCCACTAATTTTTCATGAAGACCAAGAAAATCACTGAATCGCCTCCAGACAACGTATTCCCGATCTATATAACCTTGCATGTTCTGTGTCTGCAAGCAGCAAGTCTATCAGCCAAATTAAATACAAGTATTTCAAACCAGCTAACTTTCAGTTCTAAACAAGACAAGTTTGTACTTACTGCTGTCACAACTTTATAAACAATATAAGCGCCCATCCCTTCTCCTTTCTTCTCGAACTGTTTAATAACAATTTCAATCTGCGAATC
The DNA here is from genome assembly GCF_000002995.4 of Brugia malayi. NCBI lineage: Eukaryota > Metazoa > Nematoda > Chromadorea > Rhabditida > Onchocercidae > Brugia > Brugia malayi. Next base: position 13,395,343 of record NW_025062477.1, read on the forward strand.
TGAAGAATATGATGAAGGCTCATTTGTATCTGGATTTTCCGTAAACGAAAGCTTAGCAGGTATACTGGGCTGGGGCAAATCGTCTTCCAGATGCAAATCGACTGACGTCATGCCATCCGTGTCCTGAATAACTAGGTATCTTCTGAAGGATTTCACAAGGGCGACAGATGCTAGGAAGTAAAGATAAGAATAAAAGTTTCAAACGAAAAAATTATTATTGAATTCGGATTAGTATTATTAAATTCTCCACTAGTCTTGCTGAATTAGAAGAGAATTCTCGAGTGTTTTATGTATTTGTATTTGGAAGCACACGTAAAATGAAGAATCTTAGAAACAACTTAAAATAGAGGTTCACTTCTGCAATTCTAACAAGATCAAAAATAACAAAAAGATTTATTTAATGTTTTTTGCTGCTATCTGAACAGGAGAACAGTGAAAGTATTTAATCTTAATGATGCATTTTGAATAGATTAGAAAGCTCTGCAAACTAAATTACCTTTACAGAAGTGATATCTTCCGAGTCGTTAAGAGTATCGTCCCCAGCGATCATTCTTCTAGGCTCTAACTGCAAAAGTCTGCATTAACATAAAGCCAATAAATCTAGGACGACCTTTAACCCCTATAACGAAAAAACGCCCCTCAGTTCCCAATTCATTGAGTCCTGTGAGCATACTAATCACATACTTCTCACCGTTAAATCGAAACTAGCAATGCATTTCTTGTCGGTTAGATTTTGTCAGGAATTAGACTGCGACAGGAACACACACACACACACACACAGACACATACATGCAAAGAGAGAGACAGACATGCACATACACATACACATACGTATACAGAGACAGACTATATGAGGAGTATAGAGGTGTGTTTGGTATTTTATAACATCATCTATTGTGGTGAATAATTAGAGGTGATGTTGTGGATTGATTTTCAGAATGGAATCACTGTTGAAAACGGATCCATCACTGTATGAGGGTGCATTTCCATCATTCCATAAACCATCGGTGATTGGAGAAATGTGTCTTACCAAGCAGCATGATGTATTGCCGGGTAGATGTCGGGCAAAATATCTTTACGAGAAAGCTATTGGGCAGCGATGTAATTTTGACTTAAATATTGGTTATTATCAGTTTGAAGGCAAAGACATTTTACACAACGAAAAACTGGACGTATTGTTGAAATGGATACTTATACACAGCGAACCTGGATCTTCTCTGGATAAGGTATTTCTCATTGCTGCTTCCACTTTTTTTTTGCTGTCACTCTGATTCCTCTCTTTTTTTTAATTGCAAAAGTGTAAAATGAGAAAATACATTCATAGAATCATTGCTGTATTATTCGGTGATCAGGCAACAGCTAGAATAAGATTTTACTGTGTATCATCTGCATAATTGACTGAACTAAATTAACTGCTATTTTCAATTAACCTATAGCTTAGAAAATCCCAACTAATGCAGGAATTTATTTGATCATGATAAGGTAATTCCTATTTAAAATGATGCCACTTATTCAACTTTTTTTGAAGTACGTGTAAATTAGATCTGCGTCATTTTAAGGTTTGCCATAGCGCTGATTTTATTTGTTGGCGTGGCACTCTGACACGGATCGCATGCTCACCGTATGAATATCGAGATGGTTGGCGGTTAGCTGCTGTTCGGTATAAATCTGTAATTTTCATATGTGAGTTCCCGACCAATGAAAAAATCCTTCAGTTGAAATCAATGTCTGATCGCGACAAACGAATGACATATTGGGGCTTTAAGTTTGAACAATATATGACAAGTGACTCTTTATCGGTGATCTTTTCTCATGAATTCCTTGAGGTTTCTCAAGTTTATTTTGAAAATTTTGGAGAATTAAATAGAATGTTTAAATGTTACGGTTTAGAATTTTTCCAGAAGGAACCAAATATAAATGAACCAGTGACGAATTTAGAGGAATTTGATGTTGTCGTTAAGGCACGCTTGGGTGGACGAAAGGAAGGATTCCGTATTCTGTATTCTGGCGAGACTGACTGCATTGATGCCGGTAGCTTGTTTTTTCTGATTTTGAAATCTCGAAAATGCATATTAAGAAGGCGACAGATAGAACTAAAAGCTGTTTATGGGTTGTCTATATATTTTGAGACGTAATATTATGATTCTTTAGGTTTACAAGTAGACATATAGAGGTTATAGTAACTGTGCTCAACAGATCAGTAGCTAATTATGAATTCTGCTAAAACTAGTATAAGAAGGGTCAGGAGCACTTTATTGTTACCTGTCTTATCTCAATTCACATTGATTTTATGACGGTTTTATCAATAGACGGCGAATACGTGGAATTGAAGACGCAGTGTAAAGAACTAACAAATAACTTTTGGAAACACAAAGCGATGAAATGGTGGGTGCAATCCTTTCTGATTGGAATAGAAAATATAGTTGTCGGCTATAGAGATAACGATGGTACGTTACAATTCATATTTGACTTTCACAGGATATTTTAGTAGTATTTTTCCATCCCATTGCAGATTTTATGGTCGCAAAGTTTGTTCCAGGTATGGTAACACACACTGAAAGGCTCAAGGTATCACAACTCACAAAAAAAGCTCATCAGTGGTCCGCGAGTGTTACCTTCAACTTCCTTTATGCAACGTTGAGTCGTTTGAAAAAAATGCTGGAAGTTTCTCCAGACCTTATCTACTATGTTTTAGAATTTGATCCTTCCAAACGATGCATAACATATCAGAAATCCCCACCAGCCAGTGCATTCAGTTTCCTTCCGGACTGGTTTCTAGTGCATTTTGATAAGTCCTGAGCTGGGCATTGTCGAAATTATGACAAAAGAAACTGCATTGGGCAACTTCATTCATAAGCGAAGTCTAAGAAAAGTTTTCTCTGCTTTGTTGTTATGAATGTAGACTGAAAATGAATCAGTCTTTAATTCTTTTAGAATCGTTACAAAAAATGCAATTCTATAAATTCATGTCAAAGGCCACTGATTTTTACTGGAATGTTTCACACTGCTTAAGATTAAAAAACCGCAGCGTTTTAGATGAAAAATTCTAAACAGATGCAAACTTACGACTATGAAATTCATATAGGTCAAATGTCACGATTCAATAAACCAAAATAATGGAATGAACTGATAGATTCAATGTATTTTGAGGACATTTTTTGTTAGACAGTTATTTTCAGTTGCCACAGCATACCCCATGAGTCCTAATTAACATGGATGGATGGCATATAGCAACTGACATAATATGGTAATTCGGAGAGACAGCACTCATACAATCTAGATCTCTAGTAACAAGATGGACGCATAATACATTCAGACTTCTCCCAAAATAAAACTGAATCATACATAATGAAAGGGGAAGGTTACACTGACGCAGACTAAGCGCGGTCAAATATATTATTTTAAAAAGTTAGTAATCAAGGGATGCAACATGACAACAATATGATTTATATAGCTGTATGATTCACAGAAGAGTCTTCGCTAAGGATGGAAAATCGTCCGGATTGCTCCACAGCCGACGGCAGTGGGGGCATGTACTGTTTTGTTTGAGCCATTTGATCCCACACTGCAATGAATTCATGAGTAGTCTCCAATATTTTGATGCCGAGGCACATATTACACTCTCTCGAAGTAGCACAAGAATGTTTGGTGCAGAATACTATGTTTAAAACCGAATAAAAGAAATCACCTCATAGTGATAGGAATCGAAACAGGAAGGGCATTGTATTAGTTTATCACCATGTGCCAATGACTGTAAGCAAATTTTACAGTCCTGATTTTCCAAATCCACGGAACGGCGAACGGTCTGAAAGACAAAGTTCAGAGTATCTGCTTCAAACAGGCATTATAAAAGAAACCGGAAACATATAAAAGACAATCACATGGGATGCACATTGGCATATCAACTACCAATAAAAAGTAACAAATTTTTATGGCTTTTATGAAGACAAAAATAATTCTGTCGGAAGCATGAACCTTGAAAAAATTTAAAGAAGCAATTTTTCAGCATAACAAAGTGGAAGTACCTATTTCATTTCATTAAGATACGTCTTTTTCAAAAAAAGACCTCTTACTAAAAGAGTTTTATGACAAGTTTCGTAAGTCGGTCATAAAATTTTTTAAATAGTTCTTTTAATTTTACATTTCGCATGTACATCAACTCAGGAAGGTAAATTTATTAAATGTCTCCCAGCGATGATGAAATCCCTTCTTATTCCGCTTTTTGACATCATTTTCTCATATTAAACCCAAAAGAAAGGTCATGATGACTCATGAATGTACGATGCTAATTTTTTTTTTGCTGCAGTCACAACACAAAACGACCAATACACATCAACAACATGCATATAGCTTGAAGATGATACATCCAACGCCAGTACCCTAATATCAGCTATCTAAAAACAAGGCTAATAAAATTACAGGAAACAAACCGGGATAAAAGAATTATTACGTCGAAAGAAAAAGAATAAAACATTATGCTACACATAAAAAAAACGACACAAAAGGTGTCATTATTTAAAATCGAAATGTAGTTAAAGCTCTAAATAACAGAAAACTACCGAAGAAAAGGTAATGTTTGATAGAGTATCACCCCACATACTATAAATTACCTCAAAGTATGAATGATATGACAAAGTGATGAACGGTGCCTAAAAGAATTTTCACTTTAGGCTTGAGCAACATAAAGTGCTAAAACGTATTTGCCAGAGATCATAACAATCCTTAAATTATAATTCTAAAAGTGAATTAATGGCAGATTAATCATGTTGTATTAAATTTAAGAAAAATGTTATTTGAAGTACTATGATCAAATTAGCACAATAACTGTTCCTCTATATCGATCTTAGTGAAAGGATATGAAAAGGTTACAGATGACTCAGATGATAACGATGTCCAGCATGGTGTGCCTGGTTGACTGCTATTTTTTCCATCACTCGTACCACTTACTTCCATAACTCGTTTTATTACCTGTAACTTCTTACTACAGTAAAGATTAAAAAAAAAAAAAATTATACTCACAATATATGGCAAAGGGACTTATAATTTCAACATATATATAATAAACACACAAAGGCTTAATTTCGAGTTTTTCCAATTACTTTTGTTTCATTATAGCATTTTCTTTTTTTCAAGGAAGAAAAAACCCGAGATGAAAAAATATGACAATAGGGACTTACATGAGAAAGAACAGAAGAAAGAGTTGCATCGGATGCAAACACTAAAGGACGTCGTTCGAGGTCGTTCAATATATTTCTGATCTCTTCCCTGGAAAAAGATTCATAAAAAACATGAAAATTTGAAATCAACTTTAGAACAAGTTGCAGACAACTTAAAACATACGCGCTTAAGTTTGAAGAACTTCCGTAAGTATCCTGGAAATGTTTCAGCGTTTTCTCAACCTATAAACAGTTATGAAATATAATAAAAATGAAAAAGTTCAAGTGAGGTAAACAAATCCTGATATATAATGAATAAAGAAGGTAAAAAAAAAAACGTGCAAACCAATTTATTTATTTGTGCTTCCGTGAATATCTTCCTCTGTGGCGGAGGGGCAGGTTGTCCAATTGCACCAAATCGACCACCTGTTACAGCTTCTTTTTCAAAACCGATCGGAGGACCAATTACTCGCTAAATGATTATTAATAACAGTAATTTTACATGCGAAGAAAGAATAAAATATACTTCAGCTACAATAATAAAATTTTCTGCTATAAGATGGCAGTTAGCCATTCGCACCTCCCGTGTGCCTTAATCATTTGGAAATGATTGAATGACAACATTACTCCGTCCAGCAGCAGAATATCATAAACAAAGTGTCAGAAGAGATTTGCTGCATCATTCACAAACATTTTTTTTCAAATACAAATTTATCTTTTAGCATACAAGCAGTTCCGACGAGGGGTCACTCGAGCTGCACTCGAATTCAAGTTGTTGAAAATACTTCAAAGCATTAGGAGGTAACTGTGGAGCACATGGAATATTATCCGGTGGCTGAAATATATTTTAAAGAATATAGAATAGAATTGCTGGAATAGAACTTCATAAATTTAACAGAATTAAATCATATACGGTAAAAAATGATATAAAACTAACCGACAGAAGGGCCAACTCATCAAAACGATAATTTGAATCTACTTGTGCCTTTTGACCATCTACTATTCTCTAAAATTTTTATTGATTATTATTTGGTTATTGATATATTATTGATATAAGAAGTTCACGAGACATAAAATTTTACAATTTCATAGAAAAAACACAATGTGCTGAAATATGAAATGGACTGATTACTTTAAACTATAGCAGTGTCCATCAGTAAAAAACACAAAACACTGTAATGATATGCTTAACAATATACAAACATCTAAATTAGCATGCCAAGCCTTATAATCCCTGAGGATTTGTTCCCATTGCCTTATCATTTGTTTTATATCTGATTTAACCGTTTCGTCTGCAATCCTGAAAAAATATTGCACAAGTAAAATGCTAAATAAAACATGAAGTCCTGGACGAGATGCATTCCAATGAAGAATGTTTTTCCTTCAAAATCCTTAAATTTTAATTCGTTCAGTCTGAAATAATGGCAGTCCAAAAATATTACCTACATATTAGTTAAAAAAGTTCAGGCTTGCAAGGTATTTTTCCAAATTAAACTTGTGACGAGCAACTCTTAAGTCCAAGAATATTTATCTGCATATTACAATTAATGCAGCATTAACTTTTCCTTACACTCCATTTGTCATTTGCTTGCAGCATCTAATTTAATTACAACTTCCACATGACAAATTATGCAACAGTGAAACAAATGAACTCCTGCAAAAATTTAAAAAAATAATTGACCTGCTATGTATTGCATTAGCGTGTTTTAATGCAAGTTCCGCCTGCCCCATTCTTTTATTTGCTAATGCTTTTGCTTTTCCCAATCGTAAATCTAATATTTCTTTCTGAAAATTATTGGAATGAAAGCATTTAATACCAAATTCAAGTATTATAGATGCAAAAAATAGATGAAACAATGCTTGTATGAACAAGTGAAATTTAAATAATTATTAACGAACTTTAATAAAACCAGTGTCTCCACCGAACAACGGATTAGAAAATGAAAGATTACTTACGTAAGCTTTTTTTAACATTAAAGAAGCGTTAGATAATCTCTCCTCGTATCTTTTTTCCACATCTTTCAATCTCTGTTCTATAAATCTTCTTCTGAAATTTCGGTTATGTAGTTATTTTCACATTTTTGAGCATTAGTACTCCAGTTGAAAATGATAATATATATAGCAAAAACTTCGTACAACTTTTATTGAAAATTAATATGAGAGGAGTAAAAGAAAACTAAAAATGATCTCACTCCAAATGAAACCTCGCATCCTGCAAAAACATCCTCTGATCCACCAGTTCAGTGTTTTGGTCATAAAAAATATCCCCGTTTTGCTGAAAAAGTAACTCATCCTAAATTCAAAAAATAGAAAAACAAAAAATAAAAAACTAAAACTGAAATCCGAAGCAGTCAATAAAAAACGCCCAATTCATAGCAGCTTTATGAAAAAGATTATAAAAATGTAGATGACAAAATATTTCTTTGCTAAAGAGTTAAACTTTAAGAAATGATATTCCTTTTAAACCCCTACGGCCCATCGGAAATTTTTTTCTTCTTTATTCATGATTTGAACCTGACCCCACTCCACAGTCAAGAACATCCAATTGAAAAGTTATCACCGCAGTTTGAGTTTATATAAATAGTAAATTTGAAAAGGATTTACCGCAGATAAACGCTTATGGACCACCGTACTTCCAATAATTTTTTGATGCGAATTAATTATACTGTTAAGTTCTGTTCCCATTGTTCCTGTTCCATTTAAATACCTCTGCGGTAATCTACTAAGAAAATTGAATAAAACGGATATTATCATATTGATTGCTGAATTTCAATTTAATGAACTGAAACGATAATAACCCAGTACTTTGTGAAATCATTTGTAATCGAAGAGAGAGGTTTAGCAGTAGAAGCGTCCGAAGTACTATTCAAAGCACCCTTCATTAGTGTCAATAACTGGTTACTATTATTAACATTAGATAAGGATGAGACAGCTGGTGACAAAGCAGTATCAGAATTAGATAGGTGAAATGGTTCATCAATCTGAAAATACTGATAGTTTTCACTGAACATTTGTTGCAGTTACGACTGAAAATTATGAGATGATTCTGTTTTTTATTGTCCCATCAGCTTTCCTGCCAAAAATTCTGTCCAAACCTATTAAAACATTAAAATATGAGTAAAACTAAACTTGCCATTTGAAGAATCATCTTTGAGCCTTCATATGATATATGAAATATATTCAACTTTTCGAAAAGCTTATATAATTGCGCGTTATTTAAGGAATTAAGCAACTGTTTATATTGCAGTGCAATGTCTGATATTTTCAAGAAATTGATGACTTCTTCTATTTCACAAGCACGACTGCCAACATCATATAAAAATTCCCTAAAATACGAGTTCTTAAATATGACCCTGGTTTTATATTGAAATTATCAATACAGATATAAGATCTGCCTCAAAATTCTATATGTCGTATACATATAAAGCACAAATTTCCGAGTAAAAACAAGTTTTCTTCTTCCTTCTATGTTATAGTAAGAATCAATGTAATATGGTTTTGACGAATAAGGAAATAGCATGTCATCCACCAGAAACTTCGCTCTATTCCAAATTCCATGATCCTCATATTTTTCTTCGTATTGTTACATAATATATTTCAAGCATAAAAGGTTTTTATGACTAGGGAAACTCCTCGCTCTTGTGTCTCATCCTGTATCCTCTAATTTTTACTATTTCTTATCCGGTCGACAACAAAGCCAAAAAGTGTCATTAGAATCCCAAACAAGTAAAAAAATGATGCTTACTGCACAGCATCTCGGATAGTTGGCAAAAGCTGATTAATTACATCAGAACAATCATTCCCCACCGCAGCAGTGTCAGTCGGATATGCGGGAACAAGTTGATGATTGTTTGCGCCATAGCAAATGCTAGATTCATATGATCTGAAATAAGTTCATTTTACTTCCACAGGAAATCTACTTGGACGGTTTTGATTAATCCTTATAAAAAATGGAAAATTCGAAATAAGCTATTAAATAAACAAAACCAACAACGGAAAATGTTACTCTTCGAGCAACAAATTTAAAGTAACAAAATTCAGGCCAGGCGTATTATCGTCCCACAGTTATGGAAGTAAGGAAGACGCAAAAATCACAGAATACCAATGTTTTTTTTTTGACTATTAAAGTTTTTTTTTTTCAAATGAAAAAAAATTTCAGTCTCCAAATATATCAAGACTACAGCAACCCACTGCATTAGCCCACTCGAATGAAGTGGGAAGTCGATTTCCAATGCTCTTCCCTTCGATTTTTTCCGTTTCTTCTTGTCAGCTGATTCACTATCATTCTGATTCATCACTCCATATTTCACATCCAAATCATCTGTCATCAGTGACATTCTCGAACTTAAAGAAAAAAGTGAATACATAAGAGCAGAGCATCTTCACGATGTTTGACTATATTATCTAGCGAATATGGTAAGGGTGCTAAATAATTATATCGTTAGCAATATCTCCTTGAGTTGCTTTTGAGTAAGTAAAAAAAAAAAACCAAAGGTATGATGCCAAGACGACCCCTTCCTTATACCCAACCAATTACAACTACACACATACTCACTTCTCGAATGTCATTCAACTGAGCGGTGTGAAACGCCGGATCTCAGGCTGCTGCTGTTACGATATTGTTCGAATATCTTTTAGCTTTGGCAGACTCCTCAAGTCATCTAAAAATCATCAAAATTAATAAAAAGCAATTCAAGGAACCCGATCTCTAACGAGCTTTCATCCAATAGCGAAGATATAGTGTTTCTTTTGAGTTCAAGCCCATCCTATACCATCTTCAATTTTCCTTCATGATAATACATCGATTGATCATTCTTCCACAAATTCTTCCATGTACTTACCATTAATTTAGTAAATAGCAATCGAAGTTGTGAATTAAATTCGCAAAGTTTAAAAAAACAAAAGGTAAAGCATTTAAGAGGATGCAATATTCAAGATGTATTTCAGCTCCAGCACTATAATGAAAATTAATTTCTCGCAAACGAATATTTATACCGAGAAAGTTTACCGATATTTGCATTGAAAAAAGTAAAACTAATTCGAAAGTTCAATGTATATTAATAGTACACATATTTAGGGTATGATTATAATGATAGCATTTCTTTAACAAGCATGGGAATCCTTTATCCTTAACAGCTGCATGTACGCCGATCAACTGTACACATCCCTTCTTTTACTTTCTCTTTCTTTTTCACACACCATGGCGCTCTTCAATAAATTCAACGTATGTACATAGCATGGGAATTCAATTTGTCTCATGTTTTAAGCAAAACTTGCAGTGTTTGATGTATTATCATATTGTTCAGCATATCAGATCATTGTTTCGTATCATGTTTTCGGCAGTAGCTATTGCTACTTCAGATCAGTTGCTGTAATCTCGCAGCTAGAAGTTTACTCGAGCAAAATATAATTACATGTACCAGTAATATATAGGCATAAAATTGTACTTTGTTACTGAGTTAAAAATAAAGCAATAATATTTCACAAAGACAAACCTTTAATTTTAATAGGATTACAAAATTTTGTCTAGAATGAAGTGTAAAAAAATACATTGGTCAACAGTATATAAGATTGCAAGGGCAGCGTTTCTGAAGTGACACAGACTGAATAACAAATAGCATATACGGCGGCAAAATAAGGCAGTAAATTTCAAAGACTCTAACTATTCATTAAAATTAAAATAACAAGGACCACGGAGAAAATGCTTCTCTTCAAAGCGGAGTAAAATTTTTACAAACCAAAAAATTCTGAATATTTTGAAACAACCACTCAAAGACCTGGATTCATTTCTCATAAAATACAAATTGGAATATCATATATTGGTCTATAAAGATAAGTAATAATAATAATAATAATAAACTATGCAGACGTATAACAATGCGAAAAAATGTACAGTGTATCTAGGTAAGAAATATAAAGATTGAAAACTAAAGTGAATTATGTAAAGTTAGAAGCAGATCATATGAAGCAACCAGCGCTAGAATTGTAACAACCATTCTAATCAAAAACCAAAAAACAATGCAATAATAAATTTAATATGAAGAAATCAAATTTAAACAGATAATCTTAATCCAAATTAAATTCAATCTGGCTTGGAGCAGATTCTACTTCACCCTCATTGATACAACTTGTTTCCTAAAAAGATGAGCTTTTATACCTTCATATAAAAATTGCAAAAAACAATGCACGCTGAAATGTTTATTTTGAGAAACAAAAAAAATGGCAAACCTGCTTATGCGAAGGAATCACTAGGCATTCGGAGATATCTCCACTAAACTCATTGAAGACACATTGCATTCTTATACTGAAAATTTGACTCAGTTTAACTAAGCAACAATCATGAAGAGTAAGACTGATAACGGTGGTCAGTTATGAGCAGAAATACAATATAGACTAGAAAATCTGATTAAACTACTTATACAGATTAAACACAATAGAGACTAGAAAATCTGATTAAACTACTTACACAGATTCCTTTGTTGGATCTAAATCCGTAACAAGAACTTTTTTATGAAGGCCTCTGACTGTTCCACACGGATTACCGTTCACAGTTATCAAATACCCTTAAATAAGTGTTCTCTTGAACTTGGCTTGTTTCGAACTCATTTTGAAATTGAAAGTAAACATTGAAATAGTATAAACACAATACAGACTTGTCGGTTTTTGCGGACGTTGATGATTCTGCCACTGCAGCAATACCTCAGTGTCAGATTTCCGAATGTACTGTAATTCATCGGGAACCGGCAACAGCTTATTCATGAATTGCTTCTGGCGCTCATTACATGTTTCAGAAATTTTCTGCGAAAAAAATATCCAGTCAAAAGAAGATCCCAAATACCCAATCGTAATATACATGAGAATATTACTAAAATTAATTCTGAAACTTCATCATAGCTTAAATAGAATTTTGGAACCTACTGCTAAGCACTGTTCCATCTTCGCAATCTTCATAGCTTGCTCCTCGTTTACAGCTACAATTGTTTCAATATTATACTCCAAATTAGCAAGTTGATTTTTCAGTTTCAATATCATATTTGACTTTTCCCTGAGCAACGTTTCAAAGCGCTGGATACGCTTTTGAAGGAAAGGTACCCGATATAATCGCCGAATCTTCATACCTCTCCACCACGACTAAAATTTGGACTTAGTGATCGAGCAGTAAAAATTATTTAAAAATGACCAAATGCAGAAGTTATAACGAATTGAACTAACAATGTCGAGCTCATACCTTTGCTATTTAAGCACTTTTCTGCATAACTATCTAAAAACAAAACTAACTTGAATAAGTAAAGCAGCTTTCTTCTCTTTTTCGCTATAATTTCGAACTTTGCGAGCACTCACAAATGAAATCTCGATAGAATTTTCTGTAGAACTAAAGCGATAACGTGGATTCTGTGTAACTGATTTGGAAACACCAAAAGCCTGAAACGATGAAATTATTTACCATAATTTGATATGCAACTAACTGATGATATGGACCAATTTTAACATTAAAATTAAATAACTAAAATTAATAATATTGATTAATTAGCAGAAGGAAAATTTAAGTGCTGCTGAGAAGAAATTACATCATAATCCTTAAGTCAGACAATTCTTCGATTATTTTGTGCAACAACTGAGACTTATGTAACACATGTATCATCGTGTTTTGAAGCCAGTATTTTGCTCAGATTGGCAACATTAAAAGATGCATACACATACTAAATTATAACCTTTGGCCAATTAGGTGGAGCTTTGACAATGTTCCTCATCAACGATTTCTGGTGTTTCGCACTAGAAATATAATCACTTTCACGCAATATTTTTTCAGTGATAAGAATCTCACTGCACATGTTTTGAATGAGAAATGAACAGAAATTTTTGATTTTTACGATTATTTTGAAAAAGTGTACAACTGTATTTGTCCATTAATTCTGATCTAAATTAGATTAGATAGTTATGAAACACTCAGTGATGGCATTTCCAAAAAGCGTTTAGTGCAAATAGAAATTTCAACAGAAAATGATAAAAGAAAGTATAAAGAAACAAAAGATATTATTTCAAACCTCCAATTAGAATGATCAACAGTATTGCTCTTTTTTGGTGTGTTATTTGTTGTGAATGAGATTTTGCGAACTTGAACTGGTTTACTTTGCAGTCTTCTTCTACAACTTGTCATCAATGCGAATAGGAAAAAACACCAAGCAAAATAATAAACTGTAAGATAAATTCTGAAGAACTGAAATGTATAACTAACTGAATACGAGATCTCACTGGAGTGGAAGATGACACTGATGGAGCTGATAAAGTAACCGTTGAAGAAGAAGCATTGGAATTTGCAGAAGTTGGAGGTGTGCTGATTCTAGAACATAAACTATGAAGTATTGAACAATTCTTTGAAAATAGTAAAAGAAGCATTTAAAAGGAAATATCTATCAGAATTAAATTATACTGCTTAGGTTATCTATAATCAAAGAAAGATATTTTGGGAAATTTAATGCACAACTTTCTGAAAAAAACTGGAAAACACGAAATGCATACAGGCCATCATAAAATGCAGCGAAGCACATACCGTGCTGACAAGGATGATAAATTATTAAGATCAACCAGAGGAACACAGTTTTCTTTCTGTTGCGTCGTATAACTGTTATATTCAAGACGACTTGGAATAGAGGACACTGATTTAGAAAGCCATTCCCTGTATGGCGAAATGGCTGTTACTGTTGATTCCTCACTTGTCATATCATCCTTAAGTCGTGATGCATGTTCACGTCTTTTTTTCAAAATCTACAAAAAAATGAGTACGTAAAAGATAATCTCTTCAGAAATCTTGCAAAAAAAAAAAAATCATATTCCGAAGTCTTGTAGAGTTTGAAACATTTGATACTGTTGAAGTATTTTAAAATAGTTACCTTCATTAGACGATTGTCATCTGGTGAAAATGTATGATGGCAATCTTCTGGACATTCCTTTTCAAGGTATGCACACAACTGAGCATGTGTTTCCATACGTCGTATTTTTGCATGGGTATGTAATTCTTCACCTTCAACAACTATTCACGAATTAATAGTTATGGCTTTTTTATGCTTTCTACTATATTTAGAATTTTTTTGACATCCATATACCTAATAAAGGCATATCGAATGCCATAAATTTTATTCCAATCATTTGGATGAATGTTTTGTAAATGATACTACGAAACTTTTCCAATTTCTGATAACAAATAATAATAACCAGCATACCTTTAATGATTTCAGTCTCACTAAGTTCTTTTCCGTCAACAATTTGAAGCTGTTCAAGACAACAACAATAAAGATATGGACGATAGCAAAAGGTACGACCTTCCAAACGAACACAAGGATTTCCCGCAAATACTAAAGATCGTATGTTCTTTAAACACGACAAGTGCTGAGCCTAAAAAATTAATCATTACTAAAATTAAAACAAATAATCACTAATGATACATGACTACTTACTTCATTTATATCTGTATAACCATTATATAATCATTACAGTATAAAACACCAATTTATTCTAGTGATAACTATAACCTCTCGTAAATCTGTGATCACATTAGCACCGATATCGAGATCTTGCAGACATTGCGGCATTGTTCGATGAAGATCGTCTAGTGTGCTAATTCCATTGTCATTTAAAATAAGAATTTTTAAAACAGGCAATTTGCTCAAATTCGGTAAAACACTCAGTCGATTACTTGAGACATTCAAATAAGTTAAGTGCGCAAGTCGATCCAGCAATGGAAGAACCTATAAAGATGTTATTTACACCAGATAATCTAATCAAATAGTTCTTTGAGAAATAATCTGTCAAAAGAAAAGAAAAATAAGAACCTGGATATGATTATAAGCTGCATCAAGCCAGACTAGTTGTGTAAGTGCTGCCAAATTATCACAATTACTCAAAGCATTATGTGAAATGTCGAGACGTTTTAAAGCATCAGCAAGAGGTAGAAAGCTCGAAAATCGCTCCAACGCATTAAAGCTAACATTTATCTATAAGAAGAGATTATGGAACGCATACTTCTTATCAAACAACACAGATTTCTAGTTCTCTAGTAAAACAGTTTATTACACCATATAAAGCAATGAAGTAAATGAAATTGGAAAGACTTCTATATATACTGTACCCTTATATATGTTTAAAAAACGTATGGAATAAATAAAACTGACAAAAAAAACCCGCCTCACGACATGCACTGAATTTCGATAAATTATTAATAAACTTGAACTGATTGTGTGATAAGTTTATCACTTCCACCTTTGGATAACTTTGGCGCAAATTTGGCAATTTCTCCAAATGTTTGTTGGATAGATCAATAGAAGTTTGGGTGAACAACTTGTCATAATCGTCTGCACCTCCCGTTGACGAACTGCAATTACGAAGTATAAGTTACAAAAATGTCCAAGTAAATCAAAACAAACGAAGAACAACCTTGTAGCGGTCATACTCTGTACAATTGTGTAATCACTTTCGTCACCATCCATAATGCAGTAAGCATCCAAATTATTTAAATCTGAAAGTCAGCCAAAAATAATTAAGACCTATAAAAATTAAAATGCGCATCTCTTACTCTTCTTTTGTTAAAACGTAATCGGTGAAGTACTCAACTTAAAATAATTAAGGATGTAAACAAAAAGTTTATCAAACACAACCCAAATTACCACCGGATAGTAAATATTTGATGGGAGATGAACAAGAATAATTGTTGACAACCTGAAGTAACCCTCTCCTTTTCAAATGAAGAAACATAACCCTAATAAATATAAACGAAACCCATTGATGCAACACTATCAAAACATTATTCATTCCACCAAGCAATCGCCTAGCATTAAAACGCGGTCGCAAACATACAAGCCGGCTCGGGCGCTCTACTTCCCTTTCTAAGATGGCGATAGTTTGTCCTCATATTTTTTAAGTTTAGTAATCCAGGATGTGTGTGTAGTAGTTCAGCCTGTCACAGATTATGAAGAAAGTCTTTCGTTTCAGTTTCTGTCCCTTCATATCACTACTGCTTGTGATGTGACGTGAACCAGTTTAAACTTCAGCAGGATTGTGTGTTTCGAAATAACTTCCTTGAAATCGTTGCTTTTACAATGGACTGAAAGTGCAGAAACATTAATCCAGTATTTTCCGCACTCTTATTAATTTAGAGTACTCATGTGGGCATGGCAGGCATCTGTTTCTCAAGTGTTCTCATTTTTATATTGACAGCAGTTTGTATTTGCTGTTCTCTTTCTGTGGAAATATCATAAATTATAATCATTTAAATAGATATAATTTAGAAATAATTGATAGTGCATAGCTAATGCTGTGTTCGATTGAAGTATTTTTTATTTTTCGAAGAAATGGATGGAATAAAGTAGTTGAGCAGACAGTTAAAAAATCTGGAAACTATAAAAGAAAACCAAGTGGTCTATTTGATCAAGTTAGAAGAAAAAGCATTTTTAAAAAAAAGTTCCGAGTTGTTTTGCAGAGTTATTTTACCACTAAATTCAATTTTAATTTGCAAGTTATTCATCCATTTTTGCTGGAGGTTTCCTGAATTTTGTTCGCTCGCGAGATAGCTTGCCTAATTTACCCGAACTTGCATTAAGGTCGAATGATAATTATTATGGCTTCGTGGAATTATGACAATTTATTGAGATGATTGAACGTCGGATTTGTACTCATGAGGTGGATTGGTTTGTATATTTTTTTTAATGTTTACTAGCAGGTTTTTCATCATAATTAAATTTGCTATATTCTAATAACAGTGCTTACAAAATAAATCCTACTCATCATGCCGCATTTATTCCCTGAAAATGACGTAAGAATCAGTTGCTACAATTTTTGCAGATTCAGTGCGATGCGCAACATCTTGCCACCTTCATATTACATTATTGTGATTGAACAGATTGAGTACGTTCCTCCACTTTTTCGTATAGAACCGATGTTGAAATTTTGGATCTTCCACTTACTTCCACTGAATAGTCTCCTAAAATACTATTTCAGCTCCATTAATTTCAGTGTGCAGAGCATCGTGGTCTCAGCAGCGCTTTTTATTGCATTTAAATGCACTCATGAAACTGGATACTTTGGATGAATAGGATTCTTTGTATTTTTTTTTTTCTTTAAGATTCTTTCTCAATATTTTGTATCACTTGCATGACGTATTAACATGTTCAAGTTATCGCTAGAATGTGAACTGAAATGATTTCTTGCTACAAAAAGTTAGGTTTTTTTTTTTTTAAACTTGCTTAAAACGAACATTGAGCGAAAAGGAATTATATGACTTCTAAAGATTTTTAATCTTAAGCTGAAGTTGAGATCTTCGGCTTTGCCTAGTCTTGGATTTGCAGAACTTTTTTCTCGAAACTATTTTAGTTTTCATTCTTGATTCTTTATTTCCAAATTTTGCACTTTTCCTATTAAGTTAATCTATGTTCAGTGACATTTTATGAGTTTCACTTCATTTTTCCATGCACATCGTCGGCAATCTCTTATTCATAAAATTCCAGCTCTTTCATTTGTCAGCATTCCGATCTCTGTTTTTTGTTTGGTGCCACTTTAGTCATTGTTTTTTCTAGTTTTTCGATCTTAATTTAGAATGAAATTTGTTATGCAGTTGTTTGTTGTTAAAGTAATTGGTCATCCCAGTTAATAGTATGAATTACAAAGTGGATTACAGTTAATAATATGGATTACAAAAATTAGTTGTTCTATGATGTAGACACACGAAAAAGTATTAGAAGGAAAGGTTCATTCTGTTATTGACTGGTAAAGCTGTGTGGATGGACGTTAAACCGTTTGTCGTTATGCCATAAATCAGTATGATATTACTCATCAGGTGGAAAAATGTAAATTGATTACTCATATGTATAGATTTAGTAATAAAATATTATGACCGACTTACTAGTATCTCGCAGTAGAAAGTAGAAAGTTAAGTAAGCATTGGTCTCCATGAATTTGCAGATGGTTGATGCACAGTATGCACCACTTACTGCGACTTTGGTGAGAACGCTTACTGATAAACTGTACGAGAAGAGGAAAGCTGCTGCGCTTGATATAGAGAAGTTCGATTTATTTCGTCACATCATCTCTTTATATGTAATGATTGTGATTATGGGTTGATGACTGATTCAAGGTTCTTGAAATATATTTTTGTAGTTTGTCCGTCATTTCTTTTGCAACCTTTTACTGTTTATTTATTCGTTCAGACAAGTGCGGGATTTGCTGCAAGCAAACCATTTGGCAGAGCTGAAGAAGTTGCTCACTGTACTAAAGGGATTGACAGCAGCACAAAATGCGCATGCACGAAAGGGTGGTCTAATTGGTCTAGCAGCTGCGGCAATTGCTTTGGGAAAGGTGAGACATAAATGAATTCAAATCAGATGGAATTAAATTTTTTTGATTTTTTTTGATGTCTTCTCTATGGTAATTGTTGATTTTTGTGTTAATTAAAAATGTTATTTTGTGTGAGATATACTACAGAACACTGCTGATTATACTTCGCAGTTGATCGAACCAGTTCTGACTTGTTTTAGTGATCCCGACTCCCGAGTACGATACTATGCTTGTGAAGTAAGCGAAATATTATTTAATCAGTACTCAATATTCAATATTCAAAAGCTGTTTGTGAGGAATTTTTATCTCTTATAGATGTTACAAAGCAAAATAAGCAATTAGATTAACCAGTCATTAATCGGTACATTTATTGATTATGATTTTTATAGAAGTAAAAGGGATTTTAATTCTAAGTTTCTGTTCGTGCATCTAGAGATACTAAAAATTTTTATTTTATATTTGGATTTTCCGATCTACTGAGGAGAAATTTATTTGCAGTCATTGTACAATATTGTGAAAATATGTCGTTCATCTGCGTTATCTCATTTTGACGAACTTTTTGACACTCTTTGGCGAGTAAGTTTATGCGTAACTTTCAAGGACTATCATAGTTTTTAATTTTCTTTGATTCTCACGTTTGCTAGCATGCTGCTGTAAGAATTGGCTGGATTTTCAGTTGTCTGCTGATACAGACTTAAATGTGCGCAGCGGAGCAGAATTATTGGATCGGCTGCTAAAGGTATGAGACTTCTTGTTTCTGAAGGCTTTCAACTTTTCAAAATACTTCGTTTTGCATTTGTAGGATATTGTACTTGCCACAAATTCATTCGAGATCTCGATTTTAATGTCATTGGTCCGTGATAGAATATATTCTCAAAATAGCTCAAATCGAAGATTTGTTGTCTCTTGGGTTTGTTTTCATTAATGTTTGGGATTATTCTTAGTGTGATTGTTTTCTTGACTTTTTAGTTTCGTTTTTTTTATTCTTTTTTTTTATCTTGTAGTTTTTCTTGTAGCATAAAGTAATGTTTTGCTGTTTTTGTTTTTAAATGTTGAATTATTAGAATTTTCCAGCTATCAGCTGTATTGACAGCACCAGAACTTTCCATTTCTGTGTATCTTCCCGAAGTTCTGGATGGCTTATTCCAAATGCTGGGCGATAGTCAGCCGGGAGTCCGAGATGCCACGGAAGCAGTTCTTGGGCAGTTTCTTGAACGATTGCACGAGCAGAAGGATGGTGACAGGGTAATTTTGCTTTGAATTCTCTGGGGACCAATAGAAAAAAAAAAAATCGTTTTGGTTCTTTTAGGCTGAACTAAGTGACATGATCAATGTCCTCATAGTCCATGCTTGTGCTGAAGAAAGTGCTCTCACTCGGATGATTGCTCTTATTTGGCTGAATTGTTTTTTGAAAATGCATTCTGCTGGCCTCCTTCAGTATCTTTCATCTTTTTTGACAGCCGTGCTTCCATGTTTAAATGATTCACAGCTTAAAGGTTTTGATTTATTTTGCATATAAACAATAACGGATTGTTTAGAATAATATGTCTATGTCTTTATTAAAAAGTTATTTGAAATTGAAAAAAACACGTAAGTTATTCGAAACATTCGAATAGCAGTGCTTCCTTGCCCATTTGACCATATCGAAACATTTTGATATAATTAGATATAGTTAGTACTAAAGGCTTATATTTTGTTATTATACTCACGCGAAAGATATTCATGGGATAGTTTGAAAGTTGCATTAAAAATAAATGAAAAGTCCGAAATAAATAGTTTTTTGATAGATATTTGTAAATTTAATCACTTTATTTTAAAGAATTAATTTTACATGTTGTGAAATGAAAAAGTCCCTTTTTGGATCTCTTTAAAATACAGGATTTATTAAATCGTACAGTCGCTTTTTTTCAGCTAAAGAAATCAATACACATTTAATGGAACTGCTATCAGAGAATGCCGATATCGAGTATGATGCTGTTATTAAAGTACTTTTAAAGCATATCAAACACGAATTTCGGGATACAAGGATGGCTGTCTTGAATTGGATTAGTAGAATGCACGTTACTGCACCCGCAAAAGTAGCTTCTTTGGCTTTGTGAATATGTTTTTTGGCGGAATACTGTTTTTTCTTTTTATTGGCTACGATATGTCCGGTTGTAAAAGTTTTTAAAATATATTTTGAATTCTGATGTGTCTTCAAAATTTTTTAGTGTTTTAGCAGTAATTTACGATTTTTTTTATTTTATTCGTGTATTTGAAACGTTTAAAATTCTTACGGTTATATTGTTTATTCACAAGCGAACTTTTTTGGATACTGGATAATTTGCCCTCATGACATTACTACTAACCGTTTAGAATTAGGAGTTTGTCTATAGATTCTTATATACCGTAAATGCGGTAAAGTTATGTTTTTTCTGAAATTAATTAAGAAAAAGCTATGAAATTCATTGAATTTGTGGTAAAAATAATATTCTTCGTACTTTCTAATTAAAAACGAATTCATTTTCAGTTGTTTTCGTACATGGACCGTGTATTCCCAGTACTGCTTTCTCTACTATCCGATACATGTGATGATGTGTTATTGCTGGATTTGCAATTACTTTCCGATATATGCGAAGGCAAAAATACTAGTGGTGTTGAGCTTCAGGAGCTTAATCTTAACGAAAATATCTTGAAACAGGTCTTTGCTTTTGCATTGTAGTTTTATGACTGACTTTTTTTCCTTTTACTAGTCGAATTAGAACTAAGGGAAGGAATCATAAGGGAAATGTTTTCCTTTTGTTTGTATTTTTTAAAAAACTATTTTAATGTTTTAGCTTTCAGGCATATCGCCATATTTAGTGAAATTCACATCAAGCTTATTAGCAATGTTTCGAAGTGATAAGGCCTTGCTCAATGATAGAGGTGTCTTGATCGTCAGGTAACTTTGGGGTTTTTTGGTATATTTCCATTTTGAAGATGGTAAGTTTCATAAGACAATGCTTTTAGAGTTTAAGAATATTTTTGTAGGCAGTTATGTATTCTACTCGGATCCGGATCCATCTATCGCTGTTTGTCAGTTCTTTTACTAAATGATAGTGATACGGGATTCATATCTCAAATGGTTGCTTTACTAAATGGGATACTGCTCACTTCTAGTGAGCTATTCGAGTTAAGGAAGCAATTAAGAACACTGGAATCTGAAGCAAGTCTTTTTTCCTAATCTCTAATTTGATTTTTTTTTTTTTTTTCATAGGTTCCCATATACATCTATGCTACAATTAAGAATAGATCTCACGAAACTTCTCAGGGCAACATGATCATGATCATCGATCATTTAAATGCAAACTTCCTCAAGAGAGCAATAACTTAGAGTTTTAAAGACTTGCATAAATCTCTTCGAATCTTTATATCGTACATGGGCTTTCCAACCTATCGCATTACTTGGCTTGTGTGTGTTATCGCAAAACTACGAACATGCAAGTATACTGGTACGGCATCTATGGAAAGTCGATGTTACGGTTGATGTGCTTATTGAAATTGATCGACTTGTACAGCTTATCGAAAGTCCCATACTTTCATGTATGTTTCGGATCGAAATTTGAAAGTTTTTGTATTATAAAAATTCTGAAAAGCTATTTAAATAAAGTTATTAACTTTAAGCTTGAAGTCTAAATTTTGCTTGAAATTAGGATTAACACGTGAAAGTCCTTCAGATGTACGGCTCGATTTATTGGATGCTAGACACCAACGACCTCTTACAGCCGTTCTTTCAGCTCTTCTAATGATATTGCCTCAAACCGATGCTTTCAATACATTACATAAGCGCATACAGTGCATTCCATCTATCGTTGTTCATGAGTAAGTAGCTATTCTTGTTCGTGATTAGCACATAACATTTACTAGCACAAGTCCGTTAGAAAGCGAGGAGTTGAACCTTTAAAAAGATTGTCAACAGCAGTACTTCAGTAAAGTTTGCTTCAGTTTTTTTTTTTTTTTTTTTGAGTGAGTTATCTTCCCTAAAACAGTTTTTGGCAGTTTATCATAAACTTTTCTACTTGAGGGAAAACGAACAAAATCAGTTGGATGCAAAAGTGGATTTTAAACCTTTGTTGCAACATTTCTTGAGGATCCTTGAAGAACAACAGGAAGTTCTTAGAAGGAAACATCGACAAATGCTGAGTTCAATTGAGTAATAAAGATGAAATCTGTCAAAATTTCATGCCATTTTTAACCTGTTTGACGTTCTATAAAGTCTACTGCATATGTACTTATCATTCACTACATTATTTTAGCATGATTTAAATTCTTACCCACAGAATTGGTCTATCTTTGGATTCTATATATCAATAAAAAGTATTGAAGAAAAAAGCTGGATAAGGATATTTGATCCAAATATGCAGTAAACAACTTTGATGTTGCAAGTTCTGGAATAAATGTGCTACATCTGTATTGGTTTTAATGTATTTAATGTAGAACTCATTGAAGTTAGATCAGTTTAGTCTCCATGCAAAATCAAGAAAATAAAAATTGCAGTCTTTAGCATGGACTTATCGACCGAGCTCAGCAAAAGTACAGTGAAAGGATGTTAGACAAAATACAATTATTTTTGTGCGGAGCTCGCTAGTACTATCTATTCTGCTTTTTACTTAAGCTCTTCTCAGCAAATTCCGAGCGTGTGATTCTTTTTAGCAAACTTTAAAGTGGAGTATCAAGAAGCAGTGCATTTCTCGATATAATTGGACACCATGAACTATTCACAAATATTAGAGGAAAGTAATCTAATAATGGGTCTAGGTACGGCATCGGAAATTTAAGTGAAGCAGTCAATAAATGACAGCCCAGTTGCCAATCTTTTGATATCAAAACTGAAAAAGAACCGAAATGATTGAAGTGCAAACAGATTTGAGGACTACATCCAATAGCTACCAGTACTAAATAACATTAGTGAATACCGAATGTAAATAATTACATTGGTCATTGGTTATAATATGTGCAAAAGATCGCGCATGTAATTAGTACTAATAAAACGCAATGAAATGAAGACGGACAATAATTGAAAAGGGGCAAAAGTGGAAGTATCAAAACATCAAATTATATTCGATAAATTAATGGTGTTGAAGTGATGCTGTGTAACCAGTGTCTTTTTATAACTACATATGATCTTACGCTAGTTATAAAATCCCCTACATGTAAAAAGTTCGTTTTCATTACATAATAAACATTATGAAAATTTCACTTT
Organism: Brugia malayi; assembly: GCF_000002995.4. Lineage (NCBI taxonomy): Eukaryota > Metazoa > Nematoda > Chromadorea > Rhabditida > Onchocercidae > Brugia > Brugia malayi. Next base: position 13,419,043 of record NW_025062477.1, read on the forward strand.
ACAATACTAGCGACGCTTTTTTTGCCATTAAGTTTAAATCGGTACATTAAGTTCCATACTCCCTCACGGTATTCAAATATAAGATATCATTGTAAAGAGAGCTAAATTAAAATCATGAAATGAAAAGCATGAACAAGAAGAATTACAATGGTACAAGTACGTGCACATAAGAGATCGGGAAGTAACCGGTTTTTCCTAGAAGTGAACCTTCATACCAGTTTTCGTCAATTTGTGAAATCAAATTAATAACGTCACCTTCCTTAAAATCCAGTTCAGTTTCATTTTGTGCTTCGAAATCATATAAGGCTCGACAAGACGGCTTAACAGGTTGGGCAGAAGAGGATGGCGCATTCGGACCACCAAAACTAGCCGGTGAGCTGTGAACTTTTGCATTCAAACTCCAATCACCACTATCTGCTACCTGTTTTTGTGGATACATAGGAGGCGATACTGAAGGTGCTTGAAAGTTGGCGTTGTTGACTGATGTCGAATTTTCCGCATGCACTGGCGATCTGTAATACAACTCCGTCAATTAAAACGTCCTTTTACAGAAATTGATGTGACGAAAAGTTTTTTAATTTAGAAATTTATCATGTGCAAAATATTTCACAATCAACTCAATATTATATCCTTATATCATCCACTGATGATTTTTAATAAGTCTCAGCTACTCTGCTCTCACACTACAATGAACTAAATGCAAGATACAACAGAAAACGTTACCAAGTACTCGTCACATTTTTCGAGTATTCATGTCTTTTACCCAAAAATTCAAACATTTGAAAATTCAAACGTATAAAAAAAATTCAAACGAAAATTCAAAAAATTCAAACGAAAATTCAAACGTATAAAACTTGCCGAGAATTAGGTAGTCTATCTGCTAAAACGGGCTTGATGACATGCTCCACACGTAGCCGAGTGCCTGCTTCTGCGACACTAAAATGTGTCATATTTTATGTCAACAATAATTTAATTGGAATAATTTATTGAACGAAATATCCATGCCGAAGTTGTGATATGAAGAAATACCGTTCATTTAGCTGTGTTTTCAAATGTTCCAACACTTGCGTAGTTTGTCGATGAAAATCCAATTGTGCATCTATTAAAGCGCAAAGCTGAGTCACCTGTTCAACCTAAATCTGAGTACATACCACATTTGGTCAAAAAACTATAAACAAATATATCTGTGATAGATTTTTTCCTTTCTTTACAATGAAAATTTCAAGAAGTAGAATCTCATAAAAATGAATTCTGCTGAAAATGTTTCCACATACATCATTGCTTAAAAGATTATACATTGCTTGTTCTGCTAACTGCTTCGACTCTTCTAATTTGTCTTCTGCTTGAATCAATTCCTCATCTGAAAAATCAAAGATCTTAGTTGACAACCGTATTAAGTTGCTCACAGCAAATAATAACATGAAACGGTAGGACGCATCATATAGGCAGTACAAATACGCATTTATATAAGGTGTGTAGCTGGGCTGTTAAGAAAGATCTTATTAGTACCAAGCGGTGCCCTTTAGTTTTTTTCTTTAGTGTCTTTTTATCTTCATACGCCTTCCCATACTGTTGAATGTCACATCACAAAGTATGCAGATCAGAAGTAGAATCCTTGTATACATTTCGCATTAATGCTACTTTTATCATGTGAAGACATAATTACTTGTTCTTCTTTTAATTTCTAATATCAGTAGCAAATAATTCCCATTTAAATATTCGTTTCTACTAATATTCATTAAATTTGAGTTGAGTATTTTTTAGCAAATAATTAAATAATTAACCCCGTGTTTGTTTCCGCTTTTTGCAGTCGTAATCTAGGCGTCGACCCTTAAGTTTTGTTCGATGATGCTGGAACGATAATCTGATAAGAAGCGAGTGACTGAAAACTGCATTTTAAATTAGAATGAAAAACATCCCAAAAAACCAACAAACATACATTAACTTCTTTTAAGTCAGTCTGTTGTAGATGTGCTAATGGATCCAAAAAGTTATGCTTCACATTATCCTCCATTTGATATTTAATATCGGCTAGCTGACGATAAGCTTCCGAAGCATCGATCAAAGCTGAAATAACCATTACATCTACATCCAATGCTGTTCCATATTTTTGAATATCTGCTAGGAGGCCTTCGGTTGCGGATATGCTAGGCTTTCGATATTGCGCGCATTTTTGACAAAGCTCCCACTGTGGCTACTTGTTTGCTAACAACAAATTTTAAATGAAGAATAAAATTATGAATTTAAGGACGAATGGAATTAAAATCCAATAATGGATGAAAAGTTGAGTATTACAAAAAATTTTTTCCTTTACCTGGATTGGGCTGCAATAGCAAACAGAAACTAACAAAATAAAACCATAAAGTGGAATAAGCTCAATTCAAACCTTTTCCAAGATCCGAATCTACACCTAGTGCCGTTCCATATTTTTGCATAGTATCTGCTAGAAGGCCTTCGGTCTGAGGATATGGTTGGGCTTTTGATGTTCCGCGCACTTTTGACAAAGCTCCCATTGTGGCCATTTTTGCCCGGGTTGCTAACAACAAATTTTTAAATAAGAAATAAAATTATGACTATAAGGACCGATGAAATTAAAATTCAATGATGAGTGAAAAGTTGTGCATTACGAAAACTTTTTCCTTTTACCTGGATTGGGCTGCAATAGTTCGTGGGTTCCGGCAATTAACGCACTAATTAGTTCATATGTCAGATCCACTTTCTTAAAAAATGAAGCACCCAAATATTACGATTAACAATTAACAGCTAAATTAATAACTAAAATAAATAATAACTACCATAATAAAAGGTCAAAATTCAAAATAATTTTGCTGCTAAAATAATGCTCGTTAATCATTATCAAGTCAAGATTCAAAAGGATATCTATAACAAACCCGTTCCATTTCATTGTATTGCTCATCGAACTTCGTCGCTTCGGCAGCACCCATGGTTTCACTGAGGTACTATACAAACAACAAATATACAAATGTATAACATTTAGTAATTACTATCAGGTTAAGGAATTTGCACAAAACCTTCATATAGTATCACGCTTGGCATCTTTATATAGTATCATGCTCGAGATTTATGAAAAAACCCCTAGAAATTACTGCCATTATTGTTACAACTGACATAGTTATGCAATTAATTATATTTGTAGTAAACATTATCGATAATATCAAATATACGGAAAATAACTTTTTTTTTTTCTTTTGCAGATCTATGTCTCATGCTAAGTGCTGCATACGGATAAGAAAAAAATTCAACTACAGCAAGCTGAATATGTACTGTTAAAAGGTTGAAAATATATTTTATTAAAAAATGTACCTGATTCGCTTTGTTTAATTGCTTTTTCAAACCAGAGAAAGACATGTTGATTGCAGATTGTCGTTAATTTCAGGAACCGACAGTTTAAACCTAAATCATACAGAATGCCCGTTAATGAACATCATTTGCTATATAATACCTTTGCTTAGATGATCTAATATATTTCGTTACCGATAATACAAGTTAAAAAACAACCATTAAAAAAAATTAAAAAAGTAGCAATCGAAATTAAGAAAAACAAGAAGGTATAGGTGAATTTTGCCACTGATGCAATAAAACATAACTAGTGATAAACATCACAGTTCGGTCCCATATTCCTGAACACATTATCAAGAATGCAACAATTTTTAATGATAAAAAGATTCTTCTTTAAATCTTACGCCTAACATTCACAAATTCTAGTTTTTTTCTGTTGTCAAGAAAATGAGTGTTTAGCTTGATAATGTTTTTAAAGTTTCCTACAATGACATATAAATCTGCTACTATATGAACTTTGGCTTTTCACTGAAGGTGAGATTTTTAAAATACTGAAGAAAAGCTTAGCAAATATTTATATCTGCTATTATTCATTGTCGGTGAAAAATGAAATCTTGAATTTTTATAACACACCATGAAACAATCATTAATTCCACCAATTTCTTGTCAAATGAATGTGCTATATTTAGAAAGCAGCTACTCGATTATATTGAGTGTATGGTTGTGGTACTGAAGCCGAAGCATCTTACTGGTAAGGCTGGTCTAGGAATGAAATCGAGATAAGCATATCTGGAGCAGAGCTAACATAGAAAGCTTTAGCAGATAAATATGGGTGTCAAGGTTAACTGTGTACTTGCACATTAATTCTAAATGTAAGCAAGTTCTATGTCTAGGTTCATGACAGTGTATATAATCTAGTCATGAGCGCCATAAGATCTCTCCAACTAGTTAGTTACCATGTAGTAAAAGATTATCGCAATGAGAGATACGTATATCCGATCAACATATGAATAAATATAGCGGAGAATTTGTCGATCTGTTGCAAATTGCAGCAGCGCTTCTCTCAGCGAATATCAGCCAGCTTCATAGCATGGCGAGAAATCCTAAAGATGAATGAAATGAAAGAAGTGAACAGAAGAGAATGCTTGTAAGTATTACTAAAGATAATAGACAATATGAACAGAAATCAGTGGCATGTTTAATTCTTTTGAATGATTTCTACTGTTTATTTTAAACGGAGAGTTTATGCTCGAAAGGTTCACCATTTATGAGAGGACATTATAACGCAAAAAAAGAGAAAATAATAATGTAATGAATAAAGAAAAAAATTGATGTAAGATACGATGCAAAGTTGTCTCAATAGTAAAAATGATCTCCAAATTTAAATTAATCACATTTACTAATTATTTCACCGAAAGTAGAGTCCAAGTCCAGGAGTACGAAGAATCTAAAGAGTGTAAAAATATCTAGAATAAAATGAGAACTGAGCTGCATTGCCTTTGCAATACTATCTGTACTTCAAAATGGGAAATACAAATTCAGAAAATATAACTTGATAACTTTGATTCTTGACAATTCTTCAAAGATTTCTAATGAATTCCTCATACTTTAGCTTACAATTAATTAACTTATTTTTCTGACTAAATATGCATGATTTGCTGAACCACTAATAAATGTCTCTCATCTTCTTGCCATTAAAATGATCCCTTAATCTATCATACTGTACTTTCTTTATTGGAAGGTTCCTTGATGATACACAAACACAAACACAAACACACACACACACAATAAATTTAATAAAACTCTTATTATAAATATGTAAAGATCAAACTGTCGTCTAAATACACATAGGATAATCAATTAAAGAAATGAAACAGTGTGATTATGCATGACGACATATAAATACGACTGAAATCATGACAAACAGGCCTAAGCCATTTTAGAAAAAGCAATGAACGGCCTAGAGTTCGAGGAGTAATCTATAAGCTGAGCCTTCCTCTATCTATCTCTGCCACTCACATGTGTGTTTGTGCACTAGGCACGGAGAAAATCTATATCCCACTTTCATCAGGAACTAACTCATTGATCGAATTCCTTACCACTTCAAAAATGCATCGAGTGCATTGTAACGAACTGATATCTCATCAAAGCTCATCAGTTATCGCAATCACGGAAATCAAAGTTTCAAAGTTACCCTCAAGTTATTATATCATGCAAAAAGCATCTTAATAAGACGTAGGTTCCGCTAAATTCATCCTAAAATGCCTCATATAGCAGCTACTTTTAAAGCTCAAAAAAAAATGAATGATGGGAATTCATCCACGTCCTCCCATCTATCAAAAATTTTTGTAACAAGATGAAATCATGGCACCATTAATCGTCATATTAAAGCAAAAAAAATTATTCACTCCAGAAATATGCAATTCCAAAAGTAGTGACGCAATTTTAGGAAATATCCAACAAAGGATGATCATTCCAGTAACAATTTCACAACCGTCACACTTTCAAGACATGATCAGAATAAAACTATATGAAATCATCAAAGCGCTCAGTCGAATCCAATTGCATGACCAATTTAAATCCTTATAATCAGAAAACTTCATATAAACAAATCCCTAATATGTTCTGTTATGAAATTTTATGAGAAAAACAGGAAATAAATAGTGACCACGGGGAAATGACGAAGGTATCTACTCAATAATTTTTAGCAATAAAACTTAATGGATAAACCAGAACCAAAAAATTGAGACATTTAGAATATAATAAACGAAATTTAAAAATTGCAAATAAAACCACAAAATTCTAAATTTTGAAACACCTTCTACATTTTCCCAAAGTTCATTATTTAAGAAACATTATTTAACATAGGTTAAATAATAAGTTAAAACATGAATTGTTCCTTGAAGAATGACAGGACAAAATTACTAACGAGCAATTATTAACAGATACAATTCATCGCTTTGGATGATATCTAATGATTCCAGTTTTCTTTTCTTCCGAAAACAATAACTACCAAACAAAAAAAAAAGTGGAATTAAAAATACCAATCCCAGAACAAAGCAAAAATACTGAAATAAATAAAATTTCATGTAGTTACTGCACCAAGCTGTTCGTTTAAAGTTACATAACATCATAAAAATTTTAAGGAAACATACTGCACAAAGTCTTTAAATTACAATGACCGTTTCATATAGCAAGCTTAATGGTGAGATATGGCACGTTTAGACATGTAAATTATGAGAATTTGTAATCATTAATTCATTAGCTATATTTTTTAACAAAATTTGTGTGTATGTAAAAAATAGCTTACAAACAAGACCAAACTAAAAAGAGGTAATGAAACTTTACACTAAAAAACCCTACGTCTAGTGGCTTTGAAAAACTACAAACTTAAATCTTACATTCTTGATATTGAAAACCTTTCTGAGAAAAAAATTTTCTGAAATTCAGTTCATGGACTGGCAATTTCATAAGATCAATCCATGTCTCTTATACGTCTGCAAATTTCATCGGTAAACGAAGAACACGTGCCGTGTCCGCCTAAATCGCCAGTCTTCTCATTGCCTTCTCTAATCGCATCAAAACAGGCCTGGAGAAAAAAGTAATTTCCAAGAAAACCATAATCAAAAAAGTACAATTGTCATTAAGAATAGAGCAATATATCAAATAATTTATTACAGACAGACCACGTGTAATTGCGATATAATATAGTCAAAGTAAGAAAAGAAAAATAATAAATTTACTTTTTCTATCTTATCTGCATATGATATTAATCCCATATAACGTAGCATCATCACTGCTGAAAGAAGTAATGCCGTAGGATTTGCTTTGTTCTGCAATAATTACAAAATAAGAAAAACTTGATTCTTGACTTTTAAAAACATGTTCGCATTCATTTGTTGTCTTCAATAATTTAAAATGTTAATTTTAAATTGTTGGAAATAATGATAATATTAAAATACTGGAAATTATTACCTGTCCAGCTATATCTGGTGCAGTACCGTGAACAGATTCGAAAACGGCAACGTTCTCACCAATATTTCCTGAGGGAGTCACACCAAGACCTCCAATCAAACCTGCGCATAAGTCAGATAATATATCACCATACAGATTTGGCATTACTAACACATCATATTGATTTGGATCTTGAACCATCTAAAATACAAGTTACAAAAATTTTTGTCATCCAGAATCCATATAAATAACTAAATGGTAAATGCTGTAAAAAGAAAGCAGTTGAAAAAAGAATCAAGCAATTCACATTTAAACAAACAGTGTCCAAATAAGCCTCATTGAATTTTATGTCCAAATAGTTTGCGGCTTGTTCACGGCACATATTCAGGAATAGACCATCTGACATACGCATTATATTTGCTTTGTGGACAGCAGTTACTACTTTTCGACCATTTGCTCGTGCATATTCAAATGCGTATTTAGCGATGCGTCTTGATGCATCTTCAGTTATCAGCTTAATGCTCTGGACAACACCATTTACAATCTGAAATAATTAAAATGATTTAAAATAACTTTCAATTTGACAATTTAATGAAGTCAAAGTGATATAATATGGAAAACCACTTGACATGCAAAATAAAATCCTTTATATAGCAAGCATATCGCCTTCAACAAGAAATTCAATAAGAAACACAAGCTCAAATTTGCAGCAATTAAACTGGAAAGATATGAAAAAAAAGAACTGCTGTGTATAAGTAATAGTCTTGCTTATTGAAGACTTAATTTATAAATACAAATGTTCAGATCATTCACAACCTGTACTGCAAACATCGAAATCGTATGGACAATAAATGAAAAATAAAAAAAAAAAAAAAAAAAAAAAGAAAAAGAAAGCGAAATTTAGTTCAGTTCAGATATAAAATATAATACCTCGTGTTCGATTCCAGAATATTCGCCTTCAGTATTTTCTCTAATTGTTACAATATCGACATTATCATAAAGTGTTTTATGACCTGCCAAGGATCTGCAAGGTCGCACATTGGCATAGAGATTGAATTCTCTGCAATTTATGCCATTATCATTCCTTACAATGTCCATTTGATTTATCCAAAGCAAATTCATCTCAAATAACTCACTTCCGGACAGCAAGATTAAGCGAACGATGTCCTTTGCCAATTGGGGTTGCAAGGGGACCTTTCAAGCCAATTTTGTTTATCCTCATTAGCTCAATACATCTGTAACAAAGCCGTAGTAAATTATAAACAGACATGATCATAAACTACTCTTTGTTGATTTTTCGATTTTTTTTATTACGGTTCATCTAGCATGACATTGCTCTGTAAACTCATTCATTCTTCTGATCAACAAGAATAATTTATGACCATAAATGTAAATCTTTGCAAATTTGTGCCAAAGTTCAGAAAAAAATTTGTTCAACAGATCTATCGACAAAATTAAAATGAACTTCGAAGGTATTCGGAAAATTCCGTCGTCTCCTTTGACAGGCGTAACATCCACTGGATCCCACTCGATTGGTGCATTTGCAGCTTCGAATATCTTTTGCACTGAAGAAGATATTTCGGGTCCGATGCCATCTCCTAAAATTTTTGACAAAAAACATACATAATTTCAGCTAATAATTTCAATATCACCAATTTATAGATAATTTATAAGGAAAGGATTTAGATGTTAGTTCACATTCTAAGTTAAATAATGTAACAAAACAACACAAAATGAGTTGCACAAGATAAGCAAAATTATTCAGCTTAAGTTCACGTTGCACCGTATTCAAAAACAGAACAGGAAATACAATGTAATACCTGGAATTAGCGTGACTCTACGGAAGCTATTTGTACTAGCTTTAGCAATATTGGGTGCTAACGCTGTAGCCACTTTTATGCAATGCCGTGCTATCATACTGAAAATGATCAATTCAGTCTCTGATCGGAAGGTACATCACTGATAAGAATTAACAAATCCCTTTAGTAATTAGTCAGTCAGCTAAGCATCCCAGCACCACCACAAAGCATTCAACTGATCACTAAACACACATATGCACACATATGCACACATACACACACATACACATACACACACATACACACACATACACATACACACACATACACATACACACAACAAATCGATCCGCCCCCTCACAGAGTTGTAATTGCATTGCGTGCATTGTCACAGAAACACGTCACGTGTCACGCACGGCATGTTCGCGATATTTTTTATTTCTATTAATGGTTTGAGTAAGTATGTCATAAATGTTCTTCATTGTAGCTTCTAAAAAAATTTACCGATGGTGAAAGATTTTATACGACCTTCCAGTTGTTGTATACTCTTCCCGAGCACAATCAGACTGCCCCTCATTGTTGTAGATTCATGAGAGTCATGAAAGGACTGTTAATATTTTCAGGTCTTATCAAAATGAATAAAAATTACTTAAAGAAATAAAACTAAATTCGAATAAGTGGTACTAATTGTATTATGATAGAAAATGTCCGTATTTCGTCTGTTGTAGTGGATAGATTTGTTCACTGACCTTTTTATTGTCGCATGAACAAGAGTAACTGAACTGTGAAGGTAAATTGTTTACTTATACTGAGTGACTGTTAGACTTAAAAATTAAAAGACTCGTAAATAATAGTTCTTTGAAAATTTCGACGTTTTTGATGTCATCTATTTTTCAATTGTTTTCAGGTGGAATGATCAGTCCACGTGCTGTTGAAGGCAGCAGTACGGAGACGATAGAATTACGGTCGAGGAATGCTAATAAGAACAATGGAGAAAATCGAAATCGATGGGACAAGACAATGAATGGCAATAAAGTTAATTTTGACGACTCTTTTTTTATTTTTTGATTTCATTCATTTTGAACTGTGTATTGCATCAGCAACTTATTTTGGTTACAGATTATTATCGAGAAGAAATTAAGGCCAGGTGATAATTTAAACAAAATTGCCGTGCAGTATTCCGTTTCGGTATGTATTCATTGTCTTGTAAGCAAATATGTTCATCTCTTAACACTGAACAATTTCATTTTGCTTAACTGTCTTACTGATCAACCAAATGAAATGGAATAATTCGCTTGTAGCTGTCGGACTTGAAAAGGGTCAACAACATCGTTTCTGAACAGGATATTTATGCTATGCCATTTGTCAAAATCCCAGTGAGCAAATTCCGAAAGGAACTGGATTTGGAACATGGAAGTCATTTATTAGGTAACAATAGCCGTGGCGAACTGATGGCGGAGGAAATGGCTGATGATAGGTTATTAAAAGCTGCTTTTTAAATATCTTTCTGAAAAAACTGCATATTGAGAAGACATAAGTTTATATATACTCTTCTATTTTTTGTTCATTCTTATTTTTTCCATTTTGCAGGCCTCTTTTGAGTAGAAATGATTTATCTGATAAAAGGGTCGAGGAGTTGTTTGAGAAAACAGATGCTTATGTTGCACAAATACGGGATAATTTGTCAGTTGAAAATACGGATGGTGCTGTTCATTTCGTAGATGCAAGATCTCCTGACACTACTTTTAAGGTGGTTATGACCATTTTTACATTTTTATGTGAGTGGTTTTTTTGGCAGTTGAATTCTGATAGTTATTTTGAAGCCATTTTTATATACTGACCAATAGGTTCACAGATTCCATGGCGGATCGCTTGCAAATTGTCTCATGTGTGTATCATACTTTCAACTGCAACCTGCAACAATCTTTCGTCGTTAATGTATTTTCTTTTTTCTTTAAATGTGTTAAAATAAAGGTCTTAATGTAACATACTTTATGTAAAATCTATCAATTCGTTACAGGGACTTTGGTTCATTGTGGTATTCGTCATTTTCATATTCATCTTTGTACCGCTAATACTGACATTTGTGGAAGAAGAACGAAAGACTTCTCATGTTGCCAAGAAAAATTTTATCAAAAATTGATGACTGCAAGAGATCTTTCTGTGCGCTTTAGGTCTCTCATTTATCACTTTCCAGTTATTCAAATGTGTCATTTCCGGTAAGATTAGGGATCTTTTTTCGTCATTATGGATGTAATATGGAGGACGGTTAATTATATACGTATTATATATATATATCATGGCATCAGTTGAAAAGTTTTAGTTACAGTTTAAATCATATTAATTAATGTATCTGTGAATTTAGGGGTTTCTTTTCAAGGAATTTTCTTGTTTAAAATGTTTTTGTTATGTATAAGAATATTATTTCTGCTTAATGATTTTGATTTTGTATCGAATGTTTTCTCTGATACTATACAAATGATTCCATTTGTAAGACGTGATGTGTTTTTCCGAGCGTTTTATATTCAGCACTATTTGATTTGACTACTTTTTTGATAAAAATTAAAATATTAGTTTGTTAGTCATGTTATCAGGTTGCTTCAGGTGCAGAGTTTGAATTATCTGTTCTATCCTGTATTATATTGTTTATTTATGATGCAAATTTTACATGCAGTAGAAGGCGAAATTTTGATGATAGGAACTGCCATTTAACAAAGAGGGAACAACGACTGGGAGTACTTGATTTTACTTTAGTAGGAATAGCTGTTTAAAAGTTCACTTATTTTTCAAATTTTTCTTGAATTTTATTAAAACACTTTAATTTTCTAGAGAATTATCATACCAGTATATTGAATTCGTCTCAAACGGAGTGATATTTTATTGGGGTAGAATATTGCGGACGAGCTCAGCGAAGGATCAGGCCTATAGTTCGTTTTATAATTTGTAATTTTCCCGAAAAATTTCCTTCACTTTTTTTCCTAAGGATTGTTATTCAACTGACATTTTCATGGCAAAATAATATCAAAATAGCAAACAACAGTTATTATTTTTACTATGGAATAAGTTGTCTATGAGATAATCTCGTGTTGTCACTGCTGTTATAGCTTGGGATGTTTAGTGATTAAAATCTGATTATAGTAAATAAAACATTTAGCTGTGAATCGTTGTCCCTCCTGTTTGAAAAATCTATGTTTTATGTTTTATTATGACATATCTCAGTGAGCTTTCCTTTGCGGAAGTAGCAGTTGCGATGCTCTCTGTTGATATGCTGATATAATGTAAACATTATAGAGATATGGGTAATTGCTTCTCTGGATCACCGCGTCAGTCATCTCCTTCTTCGGATATTCGTAGTGAACGTAATTCTCCGAAATTTTCTGTTGATCGCGGCAGTATCGAGCCATTGAAAGAAGCGAACTGTAGTGATGCACTGACTCCTCGAAGACAAGAAAGTCGTTGCCTGCAAGGTTTTCAAGAGTTTTGGGTTTTAAGATGAACTAAATGAAGTTAAAAAAATATTTAGCGAATAAACAGTGAAAAAAGTATATTTTGCAACTTTGGTTTCCAGATCCAACTTCTGGCAAAGAGGTCTTGGTTGCTTTGTATGCTTATGAATCACGAGCAGATGGCGATCTTAGTTTCAGAAAAGGCGATGTCATGTATTTGTTAGATCACAGGTCTTTTTTCTTTTTTTCACTGCGCAGTAATTAAGTCTTGTTGTTTTCAGTAGGCTTAATTGATTTCATTTCTCTAAGACATTACAAAAGTAGCACTTTCATCCAAATAATAATTTCAGCAACTCAGATTGGTGGTATGTGAGACATTCGAAAGGTGGTACGGGGTACGTTCCGCGGAATTTCGTCGCAAAACAGCAAACAGTAGAGAGTGAAGAGTAAGCTTGTTCTTTACTATCCGACTTTTTTCACTTGCTGTTAGTGATTGTAACCTCCTTTCCACTACAAAATTTTGCGACTTTCAATGTACAGGATTTGTCACATATTTTAACATGTAATAGTCATACTCTATATTTGGAAACTTTTTTATCTCTCATATCAAAATTTTTATCTCAAAAGTTTTATTTCAGATGGTTCGCCGGTCGAATCGCACGCAATCGAGCAGAAAGATTAGTTTTGGCAAGTAATCTTCCGAAAGGGACGTTTCTTATACGTGAACGAGAAGCAGATACACGGGAATATGCACTTACGATTAGGGATTCAGATGATCAGCGTGGAGGTACTGTGAAACATTACAAAATCAAACGGTTCGTATTCTTGCTTAAATTGTTTGTCTCGTTAGAATAAATTTAGTTGATGTAATTCTTTACGGTTTTATAAGCCTTTTCATAAATTATTTCCATTTTTTTTTATTGTTCACTACTAAGTAATGATGAGTAACGATGAATATTGAGTGGAAGTTGCAAAGAAATCGATTTAAAGATTCGAGTGCCACATGTTTATTCTGTTAGCTTCTCTCTTTCGTTTAGACTGGACGGCGATGCTGGTTTCTTTATTACAACTAGAAGGACTTTTGCAACTCTCAGGGATCTCGTTAGCTATTATTCAGGTAAATTAATTTAGTATGTTTTCTTATATAATTTTTTTTATAAGCAGTGGCATTTACTCATGACACTTCATGTCGCTTAATATTCTTAATATTTTGGCGTTAATTCTTTCTAACTGTTTTTTTTTTTTTTTTTTTTTGAGCGATGTTTTTATTACAGAAGTAGCTGATGGCCTTTGTTGTCAGTTATCGTTTCCTGCACCACGTATTGCTCCCACTCGTCCCGATCTTTCCCATGATACACAGCAGGTTGATGTTTTTACTAATTTGCTGTAAGGTGTTTTTTTCGTAACAAAGATTATTGTCAGAAAAGAATGAGTTCATTCTTACTTTTTTCTTGGTGTTAGATGGAAAAATTTACTTTTTCAGAATTGGGAAATCCCACGAAATCAGCTTCAGCTAAAGCGTAAGTTAGGGGATGGAAATTTCGGTGATGTGTGGTACGGTAAATGGCGTGGTATGGTAGAAGTGGCTATCAAAACAATGAAACCTGGGACGATGTCACCAGAAGCATTTCTAGGGTGATTATGCATAACTGTGAATGAAACTCATAGCGTTTAATCAGATTTGAAGCAGCTGCATACTACAAACGAGTGATCCATAAATATAATTATCAAATAAGCAGCAGGAGTTTTCTGTTGTTGTAATATTTTATATTTAAGAAGAAAATTTTGTCATTTCAGCGAGGCCCAAATCATGAAACAGTGTGACCATCCCAACCTTGTTAAATTATATGCTGTTTGCACTAAAGAAGAACCATTTTACATCATAACTGAATATATGGTGAATGGAGCATTGCTTCATTATTTGAGGAGCGAGGGTAGCAGTCTTACTTTACAAGCGCTTGTGGATATGTGTGCACAGGTTGGACTTTATGCACTACTTTTTACAATAATTCTGCTGGAATCTTTTTATGTTTCGTCATTCTTTGCAGGTTTTTATTACCAGTACTGCTTTCCTCGGCTGATGCCAATTTTACTAAAGGTAATAAACTTAATATTATATTGACTTTTTAAGATAGCAAATGGTATGATGTACTTGGAGGAGCGAAAATTAGTACACCGAGATCTTGCTGCAAGAAATGTGTTGGTTGGTGACAAGATTTCTGGTGTCCCTGTTGTTAAAGTATGCAAATTTTATCTTGTTTTCTACTTCCTAGGTATGCTGAGCTGGGTAGCAGTAATGTATTAAACGCTACTTGATTTTTAGGTTGCTGATTTTGGGTTAGCACGAAAGTTAATGGAAGAAGATATCTATGAAGCAAGAACAGGAGCAAAGTTCCCGATAAAATGGACTGCACCAGAGGCAGCAACTTGCGGCAATTTTACCGTGAAGTCTGATGTTTGGTCGTATGGAATTCTGTTGTATGAGATCATTACCAAGGGTCAGGTACCTTATCCAGGTAAGTTAAAACAACGATGGTTACTGTATATTAAGGCGTGACCTACTTTTTTTGATTACTTAATATTTTCCATAGGTACTGTGATTAAGAATTTTATTTTTACTTATTCGTTTTAATCATATGAAAGTGATATATGCTGCACTTTTTAGGCGATAACATAATAGCTTGAATCATGTTAATTTTTATTTTTCTGAAAAATTTTCAGGAATGCATAATCGAGAGGTAATAGAACAAGTGGAATTAGGCTATCGTATGCCAATGCCACGTGGATGCCCCGAGCAAATATACACTGAAGTCATGTTGAAGTGCTGGGATAAGGTACCATACTTGATTGTTAATTGTTATTTATTTGCACTTTCCCAAAAAAAAAATGTTTCAAGTTCTTAAAAATTTGGTGTTTAACATCAATTCTTGAAAATTGATTTGATAACGTTTAACATTTCCGATGTTTTACTTCTTGTTAACATTTTTGTTTTGACATGTTAAGTATTATGATTTCAGGTACCTGATCGAAGACCAACTTTCGATTATCTTTTCCACTTTTTCGACGATTATTTTGTGAGTTCGCAGCCGAGTTATGTACCACCGTCGCAAAATTAATTTTCTAGTGGCATCCGGTTTCATATTGATAATTTCGTTCTTTCACTTCCTGCATTAAGAGCTTTAAATTATTGCTGTCATTTTCAAGACAACACTTTGATTTGTTGTCGCTGGTTCTTTTTCTCAAATTTCGCAGTGGAGGACAGCATTTCTCAAAGAATCAGTCAGATATAAACAGCGAAGAGTTTCTAAGAGTTTGTTTTTAGATCATTTCCATAAAATGTTCCAAATTATACTTTTTTTGTTCCTGTTTACAAAGCGCACTTTAGTTTATTTTTGATTTAATTTTTCTTTTATTGGGAATGTTTTACTTGTCTTTTGTGCTGACCTTTTTTTCTTAAATAGTTTTCTCCTTGCCTCCACGTAGTGTTAAAGTTTTAAATTTGAAATTAAAAAAATGCTGTGAATGCAATTTTTTGAATTTGGAGAAATCTTTCTTCCCCTTCTCTCTTCCTCTTTCTCCCTCTCTCTCTCTCTCCCTCTCTCTCTATGTGTATATATACATATTTGTATACCTCACAAAATCTTGCATGTTCAAGTCATGAAATCTAATTTGTTGTTCCTTGCTTTGATTTTTTGCATTGTTATAATTTCTTTTCCATTATTCTTATTTGATAAATATGTGATCTTGTTAGTTTCTTTTATTCAGTCTGTTAGGAAAGAAAATTGGCAAGTTGAAACTTTGAGATCATCCATTTATATATATTTATTTTTTAATACCATAGTATTACTTATTAATTGCATTTACGAGAGTGTCTCTGCCAGTTTATTTTCTCACTTTGTTTAATTTTCTTATGCCACTTTCATCCATATTGATTTTTTTCATTATACGTTAATACCTAAATTTGATCTATAAACTAAATGAACTGAATTGTCAGAATTTGCTACAATTATCAATCACATTCTCTGTGTTTTTGATGCAAATTGTTCCATTACCAGTAGCCTTTTATATACTGCTAGTTGTT
This sequence comes from Brugia malayi, assembly GCF_000002995.4. Classification (NCBI taxonomy): domain Eukaryota; kingdom Metazoa; phylum Nematoda; class Chromadorea; order Rhabditida; family Onchocercidae; genus Brugia; species Brugia malayi. Next base: position 13,435,623 of record NW_025062477.1, read on the forward strand.
TTTGTATACATTAATCAGTTTTTTGTCCGTTTAGCAAGAAACATTCACATATCAGTATATCAGTAAAATCTCGATGTTTTGCATTTAGAAAAAAGACGGTATCGTTCGTACATACGTGATATTTTAGTGGACTGCCAACTTTTAAATTTCACTTTTCAAAAATATTCGGATGTCTGGAATTGCAGAAAAAGAAAATTTTTAATGCATAAATGTGCAGTATTCTTATTTCAGGTGGGATGGAGAGTACACCATTCGATCTCGATTTGGATAAAATATTAACGGACCCACATACAGACTTGATGTTATCCGGTGGCAACTCCTCAGATGTTTATAATCCATTTTTATCGAATGATGATCCTAATCTTGTCGAAAATAATTCGGAATCTAACGGGTCATACATATCGCCAGTGCCATATTTAGATGGTTCGAACTGTTTGCTGGATAGTTTATGTTTACAGTTAGACGCGCATGAGAATGTTGAAGAGGAACATTCCTATGCGTCCGTACGAAGTAAGTTTTTGTGAGGATGAGTGGGTGAGTTTCACGAGATTTCGTGACTTGTCACTGTCTAATCGTCTTTATGCATGCATCCAGTTGCTGTTGGCTTCCTGAATTATAAAATGAATTTTTGAAATTTGAGACTTACTGTAATTCGTTTTTAGCAGAATCGGCCACATCCTCGATATATGGAGGAAGCAGTTCCATGGCTTCGTTTCTACAGAGTACAGAGTTTGATGTGCTTCAAGTATTTTACTTTTATTCTACTGATTTAGATTTCGTCTTTATTTCCTTACTTTTTTAATAATACTTAACCGGCAATGAAGTGCACGAAACTTACTTCATCCATTTAATTTCGGTATTTAGGAAGCAAGTAGAGAAATCCTTGAAGATTGGAACAGTGAACAAAACTTTTTACCACCACCACAAAGGGAAAATAAAACAGGTATGTTTCCTCTAATGTGTGAATTGAGTATCTTGATAATTGTCAGTGTTCATATATATCTTTAGAGCATACTTTAAAAGCGGTCTGCTCTACTCCTTCGATTGTTTCTACGCATAAAGCGAATCGGTTCAATATAATTGAGATTAACAAGAAGACAAGAACGCCATTTACTCGAGTTGGCTCAGGAGGTATTTTTTTTTGTTGACACTTTCATCTCTTATCATATTAGGACCGTTTATATTCTTTGTTCTTATTGTTTTTTACTATATCCTATATATTGATTATTTGGTATTTTTTAGCACTAAAACAGAGGTTTAAGACAAATAGCGGATCAATGATAATTCAAAGTATAGTTTTAAATATCTTTAGGCAAACGGAAATACTCACCACTTATATTGACCGATGAGGAAAAGAAATTATGTAAAAAGGAAGGGATTCGGTTGCCAGAATATTACCCGTTGACAAAAGCAGAAGAAAGAGAACTGAAGCGTATACGTCGGAAAATTAGAAATAAACATTCAGCTCAAACAAGTCGCAAAAAAAAACAAGTAACTTATTATTGGATCTCTACTTTCTTTCTTCAAGCTTGTTTATATTTTGAATTCATTACGAAGCTTCCAGGACTATATTGAAGCACTAGAGGACCGCGTGGAGAATTGCACTCAGGAGAATGAGGAACTGAAGAAACAGGTATCTTTTTTAACTGTTCCATTTTTCGATTTTTCGTCGCTTATGATCTTGTTAAGTTGTGCTCAAATGAGAAAACGGGAGTTGTACATGCTAAGGATTTCACATATCGACCTTATTCTTTTTTCTTACTTTATAAATGCTTCATTCATTAGAATAACAAAAATGAAGAACAAGCAGTTGCAGGTGGAACATCTGAAAATATTAAATTCAACATATTTATCGCAGTTGCGAAAACTACAAAGCATGGTTGCTAATGGATCGAAACGAAAGGTACATGCTGGTACTTGCCTTGCGGTGTTGATGCTTTCAGTATGCTTACTTGCTGCACCGAACTTGTCACCTTTGTCGAAAAAACGTAGTGAAGAAGAAGCGGAACAGACTATAGCGTCTTCGATTCAGCTATCGAAACGAACTCCTCCACTTGCAGGTCAGTTGTTTATAGTCAATTTGTTTAAGAGAAACAACAGTTGTACAAACGGGAACATTTATTTATTCATTTATTGAAGTGATCAAGAAAAATATTTAATGGAAAATAAAATGATTTGTTATTATTGTTAGGAATGATTATATATATATATGCTAGAAAAAGTGGTAGTTGCCGGTCCGAAGACTATTTTGAGGAATGATGATGTAATTCTTTATTTCATTCAGAGCCATACGAATCAGTGAGCACTTTCTAAGAAGAATTTTCATTACTGAATCGAATTAAAATCGTTGATAATAATAACTAAAAATGTTTTAAGGACGTTCGAGATCGCTTCTGCAGTTTGTGAACTCTGTTACTGACAAATTTGATATTGATTTTTGTGGTGAAGAAGAATATGAAGATGTTTCTGTTGCCAAGTTTGTATTCTTTTTCTTTTGCTAAAATATAGAAGGACAGAAACATCCTATGTTCTATTAAACATCGGATCTCTTTCTAACAATGACATTTAGTTTGGAGGATCAGCGAATGTCATTCAAGAATAATTCACTAAGACGCAGAGAGAAGCGCATTACGTTTTGGAATGATAATGTAACAGTGAGAGCACAGCAACATCCTGTTGAGATGGAAAGCAGAACTCTCCCAAATTATGAATGCGTTAGAATTGGAAGCTACACACGAAAACGAAAAGTCTTACCTCAAGGAAGATTAAATCCAACTTCACCAGACAATAATAAACCATGGATACAGGCAATGAACAGTGAGGAATATAAACATGCAAAACTATCTAATGGCTCTACGCTTCGTGTTTATACAAATCCTGGCAGTTATGTTTCAATGAATTCAAAACGTTTCAAAATATAGCACTATAACTAGATTTTAAACTTTATTAACGAATTGAACGAAAAGAATGAATTTTGAAAGGCTAGAGCTATCAAAGCATAGTCTAATATTAGAATGAATATCTTCCACTAGTGAAACAAAATTTCTCTTGAATGTCCTCAAGAATATTGAGTAAATGGAATAAAAAAATTGTTTATAGTTTTCACTTTTTGAGATCTATATATACGGCACTTCCAATATGACATTTTTAAATAAAATGCGAAAACTTTCCTTAACTTTCATAAATCAGTGAAGATCCATTGGCCATTTGGCCATTTTCCTTTCCAAACTCGTATCAAAGCGACGGTTTTGGAATTTATTTCACATCAAACTTTTGGATGATTACGGACTTCATATTTTGTATTAATTTTGACCAACTCTTCGGTTAATTTTTTCCCTTCATTTTTATTAGTTATATTAAGTAACTCTTCTGGTTTTGTTTAGAATTTTCACTTTTTTTAATATAATATTTTGTTCTCTCATCTGTTTACACTATGTGATATCTTTTCTTTCCCTATGTGAAAACACAAAATGTTTTTTGGGTGATATTTTGGAGTTTTTTTTAATAAAACAATTTTATAAATTTCATTCTATCGCGATTTGTTTCAATTTTGCAAATATGTAAATCGAGGATTGGATGATTTTAGAATTTTTATTACCAATTAGTTGGTAATAAAATTAGTTGTTAGTGGGGGTTTATATGCATGAGTAGGAATATTCGAGACTGTACGTTTATAAGGATTCTTTAACACTTTTGATGCCTTCTGATTTTGGTGTTACTCAGGCTTTCAGATATTAGCTACGTTCTCTGGTCTCAAATAATCAATCTCGATGTGAGTTCACGCTGCATCATCAATTTAATATTGTTGATTATACATCCACTCCAGTTTCCATCCTCAACCTGTCCTATTTTTTATCACTATGCAGGGGAAATGCCCTATAGCGTACCAAACGCTGTTTACAACACAAAAGTATTGTAAACCAAAAATTCAATTTTTTTTTTTTTTTTTTGAGTTATACGTTTAGTCTCCTTTTTTGTCAAATTATTGCAATGAATATTATATAAAACTGGAGATAAAAACTCAGTCTGTTTCACTTCTCCGATGTGACGTAAACATAAACCTCTAAATATTTTGCTAGCGGTAATGTCGGATGTTTCTTGTTTTCCAGTTCGTATAATAATTAAGAAGCAAGTTAAGCGATGTAGTCGAACTAATCTCAGTTATGTTTACTAAAAGATAGGATGTTTCATATCAAATACGATTGAAGTTGACATTTTGATATGGCTTTGATGAATGCTAATCAAACATGAAAGAGTTGCACATGTACTTTAAATGAGATGGGAAAATGCAGCACTTACGTAGTTGTTGCAAATATTTTGTGTTTCTCGAGATACTTTACTGAGAGTTTTCATCTTTTCTAATTTTTGTAGATAAAGCTGGGAATTAGATTGTTTCCCGAGTAAAATGTTTTGAAGAAAAGTCCGCAATTTTTTCAGAAAGTTACTACTCACTGTAGAGGAACATTTTTCTACTGTTTTCAAAGCAAATCCAAATTATTACTCGGTTAAATTTCCGATTATCAAATTCTATGTTTGGAGTCTGTCTATCAATGAATTAATACTGCGGTGCCTTTCATATTTGGTGTCTCTATCTTTTTGTTTGTAAAACTGAATGTCTTTGTCTCTTCAGTAAACGATTTATCATAAACATTAAATAATATCGATGGTAATGGTTGTCTTCTGTAGTAAACTGCAAAATCATTTTCATATGTAAGTGCTGCCTTGTCATCTCAGACCAGGTAATTAAATTCTTTATGAAGTTTGCGGTTGTGCTGCACTGTTGCATCCGCTTAAGACTTTTATGAGAAGCCTTTCTTGCGTTAAAATTTCAAAATAAATTCATTGAACAAATTGATTATTTCTAACATAACATAACATAACATAACAATAGATGTGAGTTTTGTTTGATACGCTTATGAATGTAAACAGAAGGGCAAAAGATGGGATCCATTTACTAAATATATAACAAAAATATAAAAAAAGAATTGCTTACCTAATACATATATCGAAAAATGCTTACATCTACTTAAAGTACTTAAATCGTGGCGTGCTTAAAATTGATTTCGTATATTTTCAAACATATTAATAATGGATATTTTCTTTATTTTTGGACTAATTATAATAATTAAGTGGGATTATTTAAACTAATAACCATTATTACTACTAACTAAATTTATATGTTAAATTTATAGTAATAATAATAATAGAAATTGCGTTAATAATAATAAATTATTATTATTGTAATTTATTATTATTATATATTATTATTATTGTAATTTATTATCATAATAAATTATTATTATTATCGTTATTATTTTATTTTAATATATTACCATCGTTATTATCAATTATTAGTTATCAGTTATTAATTATTACTGATTAAAAAATAAAGAAAAGTGGGTGATGGGGAATGCACTGAGAAAATTAAATGCAGTAATGAATGCTTTCAACGTTTGATTGTCGATCAGTCGAATCGATATGAATCAGTACTGTGGCTTATAAGGAAATGCTTTCACCTTTCAGATACAGCAAGGGTTCCTTTATTACAAAGTGCCCTTCATTGCTTTAATTAAAATATCCCACTTGTCTGCTTAAAATGTTTATTTGTATTTCCACGCCGAATACAAACATCCGTTTGGTTGATTGGCTTCTTTCTTCTCCATACTTTATGATATAATTGAACCATTTCCCAAAATTGATTTCGTTCTGGGTCACGTTTTATTATTGGAAAAAACTATTTGCTTATTAATTAGTGAATTATTCATTCGTTACGTATTTTTTTAGAAATAATCTTACATTTGAGTGAAATGCAGCTGTATCAATTAAGAAGTATAAGGTGGAGATTGCAAGCGGAAAAGACAGTTGTAGCCACTAATTTCAGTACTTATATTTATACGTCTTTTTTTGAGATCTTTTCAAAAATATGATTCATTGTCTTTGAAGTTCCGACTTAGAAGAATGTGAATGAGTTAAAAAAGGAGAATGGGTTTATCAGAATTATTATTATTGATTACAGACATCATGCATATATGTTGCAATGCTGGCATTGATGATTTAAAGTAATTTATAAGAACATATTTGCAGAGAAATATAGCGATACCTTGTGATATGTGGATGATGGGTTGATTATTCTTGCTGATGCAATACCCCTGGAACATCGTTAACGTTGACTGATATCGCAGCGATAACCTAGATCTGCTTTTCTAGGTACACTAGTAGTGATCGCTGTACTCATTCATTCATCGTTATCCTCTTCAAGGAATGGTCCACATTTCATTGCACTAATTTCTCTCTTATTATTTTTTCTCTTAACATTTTTAATTGTTAATATTATTTATTATATATCTCTGATGTTATTAGCAGTGTCTTTTGATTCTGCAGTGATATTTTCCTGATAGAATAGTAATAAAATCTGAAAAAGACTAATGAATAATTTTTGATCAGAAAAAAACGAAAAGACTATTTATAAGTAATTTCAAGGTATGAAATTAAGACAAACCGGCCTTTCCAGATTTCCTTATAATAATTTTGAGACTTTTAGCGAATCTTTAGCGAAGATAATTTGTATTATTGTCAGATAAGATTGGCGCATCATGGAACATTACGGAAGCTCAGAAAAGTTTATCCTTCATCAGCTTCTGACCCTCAATCCATTAGCAGATGGTTAGAAGCCGATAATGGTCAGAGATTTCCATTCTTGAAAAGCGAATGAATAGTTGATTCAAACGAAACAGGGTAGTGCGTAAAGTCGCACAAAAACACATTTTAGCATTGTGTTTGGCTTTTTACTTTCATTCGATACTTAAAATTTTAATCTAGAATTTTTTTCTACTCTTTAAGGTTGGAGAAAATTCCAATTCTAAAGCTAATCAAATTCATCAGGAAAAAACTCATCATTTGCAATCTTTTCCCTTTCTGAAGGTCTGAATCAGTATGCTTTCCATTCCATATTTGTTGTAGTCAAAAGTTCATTTCTTATTTACTTAGCATTCCTCCAAGAAATAGTAATAAATGCTATGGCGTGACATGATATAAACGAATGAGACCATATCCAATATGTCGTCGATACAATCAGGTGAGAAAGACAGTTGATATCTTCGAGTATTAATTTGATAAGTCTGAGCCTTTTCCGTGATACTGTTTTTTTAATAGGTTATGAAAACATATAACATAATGCTGAGAGAACTTGTTCATCTGGAATGTAGTAATAGTTAATAGTATTGATAAATGAATTTCAAAAATTTCGAAAATAGTTTGATTTCTTCAAATTTGACCAGATCAATTACTCTTAAATAGTCAAATTTCATTGTTGTATGTATTATGCACTTTCGATTTTCGTAATAAAGATCAGTTTTTCTTAATCATTTTCTATCCTTTCCTTCTGATGTTTACTTGTTAAATGCTATCATTCATTGTTCAACATGAATTTTGATAGGCTTTTACAACCAAATGTCTCACTTCAAAGCTAATGTGATTTTAAAAATGTCAAACCTGAAATGCGAACTGTTTTGATACTATAAAAGCAATGATCATCTGAATGATAGTTATGTAAGGTAAGGGATTTCTCGCTAATTAGCAATTAATTACCATCATACAGAATAGCAATTTATCAATTTATTTCAATTTTTAAATATCTGTTTCGGCTTCTTAACTTATGTTAGTCGGATTTTCTGAGAATGGACATTTGCAATATTTTAATAATTATTTCTTTCTCCTCGAATTCAAACACTTCTGGGCCATCACTGTTATTATTATATTGCTATTTTTTATTATTTGACGAGTGATATGGTTTCTTCATTTTTTATTATTTGGAAAAAGACAAATTTCTTCTAAAAGTACACTTAAAATCGATCACTTAGCCTGCCGTTTTTCTTGGCTTTTTCTTGGCTGCAAAGAAAGATAAAATATTATTTTACACAAACGAATTTTCCCGATTTATAGAAATGCATCAATGGTTTGCTTCCATCGATAATTGTTGCAAGATGTCTGCGACATGACGCATTAATTTCATTTTGTTGTAGATTCCTACTATTCTGATAACTTCAGATCAATTTTTCTCTGTGTAAATATCTCTCATGCAGTGCAGATCGTTCTGCTAGAATATTTTTTTTTTCTAAGCAATCGGAAAATCCTTCTAGTTCAGTTCAGCCACTCATCCAGGTTAGAAGCAAGTCATAGTTGAATAGTTTGCAATTGAAGCTATTGTGCTGTTCATCGAATTGCTTGGAATTTCACTCAATTTAAATGAATGAAATCGCATTATCTCTCTTCTTTACTTCACGGATATAAAACAAACTTCTTTTTTAATCCAGTGAATAATTAATTTGTTCCTTAATCTTTGTGCCTTGTAAATCAACCTTTTTAGTTCTGACCTTCATTTATAAAAAATTCAACAAGAATTTTAGTAGCCTCAATTCCTTTTTTTGACATGCATTTGTCAATTTTGGAAAATTGTTGAGTGAACAGTAGAAAGCATTGAGGAACACCGTTAATGGAATATGAGGAATTGAAACAATATCTCATCATCGCTGGCACTATTCTACTTCTGTTTACTGTGTTTATTATAATTTATTGTATTTTCAAGAAAACGAGAACATTCTCTATTGTATTCCCCGTGTAAGTTCAATTATTTTTTGTTTTATTTATTGCAGAGTAGCATTGCAATCTCGTTTTGATCCTTTGAGTAAGTAAAAAGCTGGACAAAGATGGAGAAATCTGGAACTAGCGATCATTATAATCTGTTCATCCGATCAGTTCTAATCATTTTCATTAGCTTTTTTTTTTTTTTTTTTTTGAGAACGAGGACAACTGCAATCAAAGTTTTAGGTCAAAGCCGAACAATGGTAAATCTACGTTGCCAGGTATCGATGATAATGCAATGGGTGATGGAAGAAGTATATATATAGAATTGAAAAAGAAAACTATTGGAAATTTAAACGTAGTCACCTTGGAGAATGAAAGCGGACTCATCTGATTCAGTGCATAATTTTCTAATTTGTATTTATATTTTTGAAGAAACGATGATGTAATTAAAGATTTTCAAGTTATGCTAAGATTAAAATATTCAAATGTAGCTTCAGTGATATGGTTTTGATTTTAAGCCAACATAAAATTATATATATACTTCGATTTTAATAGTAATATAAATGTTCACAATGATTAACTGTTCCTCGTGAAATATTTGAAAAGTGACAAGCAGCTTAAGATATTTTGAAAGACGTTTTCATCGTCTATGTGTGTATATGTGTGTGTGTGTGGTAAAATTGCTGAATTCATACTGCATAATTTTATTTTTTAGCGCAAAGAATTGAATCCTTTCTTCCATTTCTCTCTTTGCTCTCTTTCTGAAATTTGAGTAATAATTGCTTTCTATATTATTTTAACTTAACTGTTTCAGCGCCATCAGTAAGAAAATCAAATCATCTGAATAGAATTTTTTCATTTAAACTAAATTTTTCGTGGTTTAAGCAGACTTTGGATTTTCAGGTAAATTTAGGAAATTTCCATTATTTATGATGAACTTAATGACAAAATAATCGGATTATATTCGACTTCATCTACACCTAGCTATTATGAAAAGTTACATGATGTATTCTCAAGTAATTAGGCTGAGAAAGTTAGATGAGCTCACCATAAAGCTTTCAAAGACCACTAACACTTCGAGATGAAAAAGTAGATCGTCTCATGATAATCATTATCTACCAATTAGTTTTTCATTGATAATGAACTCTTATCTTTCTTATGAGATGTTTCTTTCAGTTTATCAAGGAGTATTATTTGTTTTTATCATTGTCAAAGCTTCTTTAATCAACAATTTCACTTAAATATTTTACTTCAAATGAACTTCTATGGCGTAGTTAATAACTTTTATGCATAAAATAAATTAAATTCATTATTTTAACCAATTTCTGTATGAGTATAGTAATATCAATCCGGCATCATTTTTGCCATCGTTGGATTTCTCCATTATCACTTAGATTACTCTTCCTCAGCGTCGTTGGAACTTCGCAGTATCACTCTGGTTGCAGACAGAAGAAAGAATACCAGCGCAAGTGAACACGCAAATAGTGCACCCACTGCTATTCCCACTAATACCGGTTTTTCTTAAAAGAATATCTTCGACTAATTAGTTCTAGTTTGAGTTCTGTAAATTTTAGAAATTGTCAAATATTTCGAAGAGTTAGTTGAAGATCTAACAATCAACTGGGAATTATTTCTTGTAGATTTTCTCAGAAGAAATCTAAAGAAAAAAAAAAATCACTCAAAACATGTAGGAAAAGCTTACCAAAGTTCCTTCTATCTTTACGCTTTGGACCAGGAGGGCCTGGTGGACCAGGTGGACCTTGTTCACCGGGTGGCCCTCTTTCTCCTTGCAGTCCTGGAGGACCTGTGGGACCCGGTGGACCCCGTGGTCCTTTCTTACCTTGTGGACCTTCTACAATATTGTTTGCAAGTTCACGCTTTAATCGTCGAATTCTTTGGCTATCATACGAAGTACTCAGATCAGATGGCTTGATATCTCTCTGACACAGGACACAATGCTAAAAAGTTTTCACATAATTTGCATAGTTTATTATTAATTAAGACTGATTTTAATGCTGGAATTTGGTGGTTCAACAATAATAATGGCTTAAAAAATAATCACTAGGTTATTGAAAATAGCACTGGGTTTTTTGCAAAAACTCAGAAATTTCTACTAAAATATGAATATATTCCCATATAGGAATATGCGAGTCAAATTTAAAAACATTCCCAAATTATTATTTTTTCCTGGATTTTTTAATCGAAGAAAACATAAGCAACCTAAATATAAAACATCAAGAATTGTATAATTTCAATGATTGTTGATGGAAGTTTCTTAAACGCATTTTTAATTATTTCACAGACTTATTGTAATAAACGAGTAAAAACTTACTAATTTAATGAAATAAATTATCAAAATAAGTGAAATAGTTTCCAGTTGCATAAATTTCTTATTGCTGAAAATAATTCATGATAAAATTTGTTTCGTTTCATATAAAATTATGTTATTGATTTTATAAGTCATACAGATAAAATGATACTTATTCCGCTCGATGCTTTAAATATCTTTGAGTAAAACATCGGAACCTTAAAATAACTGCTTATCAGAAGCACAGTAGCACTAAACGTCTTGCAAATTCTATTATGTATAAATGAACCAACCATTGGTTAGAGAATACGATAGCTTTGCATGATAAAAAAACAATGAAAATTTGCATAGCCGAAAGTGAATTTCATGCAGAAAAGTAATATTTTGTTAATGTTATCTTGTAAGTGTATTCCTTGTCTCTCTTGCAATTAATTATAATAGAAGTAAAAGTGTTAATTGCTAACAGTTGCTTCACATAACTAGACTAAGCCAAAGTAAAGTTTGACCATTATTACTGAATATTTCTCTTACTGTTTAGTTCCTCTCTTCACTTTTCTCATTGCTTATATATCTTAAATTGTAAAACGCATCTGATGAAGTGTAGATGAAATGGATATTTTTTTACAAGTTTGCAAAAAAAAAATTGCAAATTGACATGTCTACATGAAAGCATTTCTTGGTGATTAGAGATTTTCATCCCAATTTCTTCATTTCTTATTTCGTTAATCGATTTCACTTTATCTTAATAATTTTAATTTAAATTAATAATTTTAATTATTAAGCTGTACCTTAATAATTTTAATGAGTCTCATCATGTTTCTTTTTTCTTTTTTTTGAATTCATTATATTTTTTTTGTTACATAAAATTGTAAATTTGATGGCAAAGGAAATAAGGGAAATGAGAAGAACAGCTGAGATTAAAGTTTTGTTTTAGTGAGTAATCACTATTATGCTCAAATAATAATATACTGTTAACATTCGTTGTTAATTTAAATTGTTCTTTTTTTTTTTTCAAACATTAATTCACATTAATATTTGTCCATTTGTACATGATGTAAATTCATCGAAGGAGATGAATTTGAATTGTCCTGTGTGAGAGGTATTGTGAAGAGATATAATAAATGAAGTGACCGATGTTCATAGACTAAGATACGAATTAATCAAACAAAAGTATGAAATAATTTGCTGGTTGCAAGAAATCATCAACCAATGAAGAGGTCGCAATCTTATTGATAAAATGTAAGAGTTTATTGGTAGGTCAAAAATTAGTTGTATATTATAAAATATGCTATCAATGTTATCAGTAATCTCGGTGACTGTATTGACAGTATTTTGTTTTAGCAATTATCCGTTGGTTTATTCATGTTCCTTCCTGATCCGATCAGCAACAGCAGCGACAAGTGCTGCTCCACGACCGCTTCCATCTTCCGACAGCATAAGTTGGTACTGGAAAACTTTATTCGGTCAAATTTTTGACAAAATGTAGACTTTAATGGTCATATAACAGAGATGTTCACCACTGCTGCCCCCTTGACTTAATTATTTTGAAAGGCGCTATTTATTATCTAAAAGGAGTCTAAATTGAACTGGGAATTTTATTAAATAAGTTCAGGTTATTAAAACAAAATTTAGCAGAAAATTTGACATACATCAAGATTTTTTGGCAATAAGTCATTGATTTTCGCATCAAGAATTTTGTCGAATTTCGGGTGAAACCGATACACCGATCCATCTACTCCCACTGTTACAAATTTCTTTTGCATACGGGTCAAAATACATGATATGCCAGCTGCAGTGAGATATGCAGCCCTAAAAATGCTTACTCTGTTAAAAGTAATTAATGTGCTAGTAATGAAAACTCAATTTAATTTATCATAAATTTGATTTAACTGATCAACATTTACCAAATTATCAATAATCTCTAGTTTTACTTATTACCAATTTATTCGTTAAAGAGGTATTATCTTTGAATAGAGAATAAAGTTAAAAGAAATGTTAATAAAATGCCACTTAAGATTATATTTTTTTCCTGAAAGGAACCAAAGATAAAACAAGGATGGAAAGATGGCTTCCTAGAACCAAAAATGAAAGTACCGAGTGCTGACCACTTCGCAAACATATGCAACATGAAAGCAATCGCTATCACTTATTTTATTAATTCCGATTTGTTGAAGGATTTGAAGTGTTCTTCGTAAATCGCCGAGACCCTTTTGTCTGAATTAGTCATAAAATAACTGTAGAAAGCATTTTTAAAAATAACTAAGATATTACTAAGAAATTAAGAGTAACAATATAAGAAATCAAGTTTTTGCTAATATTTATTATCCCTATGTTTTACTTTTACCGTCTCTTTTTTGAAAAGCTTGATTCGAATGACATAAAAAACCATTTGACAATTCATAAATGATATCGAAAAGGAAAAAATTGAACTCCTCAATATCGGAGACAAATTTGGTTGGAAAACAATTTGGCTTTGAAATAGCTTCATAATCACCATCGAAGAGCATTTTCTCCTTTGCAAGTTTTACAAGAACAAGGCGCACAATCTCTCCCAAGTACATCCCAGAAATCATCTTTTCAAATCTTCAAATATACCTTATGACTTCTAAATAGTAGTCATATTTTAATAAAATAAATGGAAAATAAACTCTCAATCTTATTTTACTTTATAAGTTTGAACATTCAAGTCTATCAGAAGAGCTAACTTACAGATGTTTACCCGGATTGATAGATCCACCATCGACGTCTCTGTCAAATTCTGTGCGAAGAAAATCTATGCAGCCATTATCACCAAAGGCTCCCCATTCTATGTTTATAATCATCTAAATGTATTTTGATCTATAAACCAGAAAGCAATACATAAGTGTCGGAATTATCTTCAATTGAAATCTAATAAAATGATTAGTTTTCGTTAAATTATTAAATTATATTATCAAACTAACTTCTTTTGGATATTTGTCTCTGTCAAATCCATATTTTTTGAATTTTGGGCAATTGGATAGCTTTTCCATGTAGCAGGCATTTGTGCCAGTTCCAAGGATAACACCGATTTGACAAGTATTGTCTTTAAAGGCACATGCCATCAAAGTGCCAACTGTATCATTAAGTAATGCTACTACATCAATACTTATATCCTAAAATTTCAACTATTTAATACCTGAATTATGCATTAATTTCAGTGAAATAGAAGGTTTAATGAAATGCAGAAAAGCGTTCAGCGATTGAGCAAAGAATAAAATATCACATAGGAAAATGGACAATGTTATACCTTACGTCGATTACACGCATCTCGAAGGAATTGAACGACGTCTTGGCCTTCCACTCCTTTCGCATTGAAACCTTTCGTCCAATTAATTAGTTTGCCAGCGGTAAGGTTTTCTTGTTCCACGGGGAATGAGAATGTGAAACCGAGAGGCAACTCTTTGGATTCTTTTAAATTATGTTCTTCTAGGAAATCCGCTAAGCATTGGCCAATATGATCAAATAGCTATAAATCATAGATGGCCAATCCAATTTATAAATAATTTTTTCTATACACAACTAGACTTGTCTGCTCGTTGCTGGTTTACTTGAAGTTCTTAAAGTAAATATTCCTTCTCTTATAAAGCAAATGCGGAAATGACTGCTTTAGCTTTTACAGCATTAATTAAATTAGTAGGCAATTATTAATCAAATTAGTTTCTTAAATATTTTATGATTCTGGCTAATAATCTAAGGATTTCTCCAAGCCGAATAGTACTGTAAAGAGGAATAGTGTCATCCCGTGACTGTTGCTTAACTTCGTAGTCATATTTCAAAGATGAAGCAATGAAAGAAGAAAACTAGTCAAATCTGGTTAATTTTTCATTGAAATCGTAAATTTAAAGTGCTTCAAATCTATTCAATCATGAAATGGAAGACCATCAATTCACCAAAGCAGGTTATGATTAAATTTTTAGAAATGGCTTTTATATTTGAATTCGTTATAAGCAAAAAAAAAAAAGACAAAATTCTGCTTCCAATACGAATTAAGCAATTATGATTTTGGATAGTTTAAAAGTAAGCTTCACTTGTTCAGTCTGATGAAAATACGATCAGTTATTGAGCGTATTGAAGATAATGAAAATAAAGACTATATGTCTAATTTATCTGACTCTACCGTTAGTAGAAAACAGAACATTTCCGGAATTTACAACTAAAGAAATGTCACCACGAAGTTAATCTGTTGCCACTTTTTTTTGCTTTTCGCAGAATCAAGTTGTTTTTTCGTGATAATATTTTGAATTATTAAGTTATTAATATAATATGGTGACAAAAACTAAGAAATTGAGAGTTCTGATTGTAAGCAACAATACAAGGAGCATAGAATTTGGAAATAAACCGCCAACTTTTATCAAAATTTTATATTTAACTTCTGGATGAAGTATGGTTGTTGTTGAAGTTAGAAAATTTTGGCTATTAAGAAAATAGAAGATATTGTTTTCCTGAAAAACCGAAATCCGTGGAATTTATTAAGTTTCAGTGCCCTCTTTAATTAATAAATCTCTAATTATCTTGGTCTATAAATAAGCAAATTGTTCAGTCTAGTAATCAGTTATTCAGTAGGTTGAAGAATCAGATAATTAGATCAAATAATTTTATGCATCCTAGAAGGGATTAGCAAAAACGTAACTGCAGTATGCAAGCAAGTTCTGCAATTTGTTTGTTTCTGTTTGATTTGAATGCAAGTAAATTGCAAGTATTTCGGAATACTTAAAAAGAATATAAGATATACCGCAGTGCCAACACCTCTCATAATTTCCTCAGGTATACGATATACTTTACCAGTCATCTCAGCTACATCACCCTTCAGTTTAATCAGCAACACTCGAAAATTGGTACCGCCAAGATCAAGTGCCAGGAAATCGCCTCGTTCCGTACCGTTCGGAACTGCCCGAACGAACGATGGCAACATTTTCAGGCAACCTGTAGTAGAGAAATTCGTACGATACCTATTCTTTTCTTGCATTCATAATTTTAAGTTTGAAAATGTTATAAAAAGATTTTTGAGACTTTTGTGTCACATTTCATTTATCTTTTGAGTAGAAATCATCCTGCAACTTTACGCTTTAAATTATTAGCATTACAATCAATACACATTATCATTTATATCAGTGTCTTACTGGACTCGCCCCGCAAGCCCCGGTTCATTTCGTCATCCATGATTTTTGACACTTTCATAAGATTATCATCGGACAACATGAACTTCTCGCATGCTTTTTTGATCTGAAACTCAAACATCAACCAACGAATTTCCATTTATTGTATTACTGATATCTATAGCAATTTCTATGCCTGTAATATTTCAACAAAAAAAGCATGAAATTGATCATCTAGATCATTTTTTTAAAATAAGTTTCTTGTACTACTAAAGTAAGTCATAAATTTACCTCTAAACGAACTTTGTCTGCATCCGGGTTTTTTAAGTCGGGAATACTAAACTGGTTTCTCGGCATTTAATTTCTGAAGGTTACTACCAGGTTAATTTTAGAAATAACAGTGACTGCCACAATTTTTAATTTTTCAGTTCGTCAATGAGCTTTCGAATGCAAACAATTTATTATAACCCTCCCACATTCTAATCCAATCTCAATAATATTTAATATTAAAGTTTCAGCAAATAGGCAACGAACAGTATAAAACTCAGCTAACAACTGCACACCAATATAAAATGAATTACTGCCAATTAACAGAAAATCATCAATTTATAGCTTTTTTTTCAAGCTCATTTAAATAAAAATTCCTTGTGCATTACATTTAGAAAGTGACAAATTAGCTATGAGCTGTACCTGTACTGTATTCTGCTGTATACCCTGCAATAAAATCTTGCATTTCGTCCCAGTTTTCTTTCATTTGCACAAAAATCATTGAGAGCTGAGATTGCAGAGACTAAACATAGTGGTGTGGGAAGACGTAAAATAATTCATTAAAATCTAACAAAATATTTAATACGATTATGACGATGCACTCCACTTCCTTTTGATCTCCGCTATGTAAATTGTTTGAAGCCACAATTTTTGAGATGGAAGGAAATCACATGTGGAAATACTAGCATTTTTAAAAATTGATATTTCTTTTCACAAATTATCTAGATGTAAAATATTGTTAATGGCTCATGTAAAATTTAAAGAACTTATTGTCCTAACTTCAATCAATTATTTGTGGATATGTGGGCAAAATTTTTCAGTACCGCAACCATACGTAGGCTCATTTTTCTCGAATCCTCAAATTGTTTCATTTCTCGTGACTACAAAGTTAATCAAGTAATAAAATTCTGAACACAACAGCTTATTCGACAAATATTTAAAAGTGAATCCACTGAGCTTAACAATGACAGCGACAATGATCTTTATATTTTTGAATGTGAAAGGTAAGCATGATCTCTATCAGTTCCTTTATGATCATTTCTATTTCTCAACGCAACTTGCGTTTTAAATGATAGAAATTAGTATACCGCATTACAGTATGTTCTCCGTACATTGATTATCTCATCGAATATCGAAGCAATATCGCACAAATCGAATAAAATGAAAACTTTAAGATCAACAGGCATCGTTCTTAAGCTAATAATTGCAAAGAATAGCTGAACAACTGGTAATTCGATAATTCCAGCTCTTTAAATCTGGCAATCAAATAGAAAAATCTTTTTTAATACAATCATAACATAGAAGAATATAATTAAGTGATGTGATATCCGGCAAAGTGCAATCACTAAACTCTATAATTCAAACGAACTAACTGTTGTAATAAAAATAAACGAACTGGAGTTGAGAAAAATATCTTGAGTTAACTTTTTTAATTTAAGATGAAATTTGAATGATGAACATTTCGGAAATATTTATCACTCTTCACATTAAATAATAAAGATTAAATTTGATCAGTAATGACAATCAGGATACTCAAAAACAGTGCATGCATTTTCTCAGAATGACAAAGGCACCATACAAAAGTCAATATTGAAAAAAAGACTTGAAGGGATTTCTAACTTCACGAACTTACTAGATGTGATCCTTCAATCACTTATTTCCATCTTTTTCTGCCAATTGCTTTTCATCCTTTTTGGAAAAATTCATAGTACCATAAAAGAACAATCGAGTGATAAATGAAGTCAGCAAAAGAAATGATCATAAAGACTAAAGTAATCACTTTCTAGTTGCTTTCTCTTTATCCTTTTCTTTATCGCCTTCTTTGTCGTCTTTTATCTCCTTATTTTCTTTTTTTTCTTCTTTACTTTCATCTTTCTTTTCTATTCCTTCACCTTTATCTTTATCTTTTTCATTCTTCTGTAGTGAAAGCTGAAAAAAAAAAAAATCATTAAATGAATTCAACGCTTTGAACGTTTGAAAATATGTTTTCAGAAACTTTCTTTATCTATTTATAAAAACTTCAGGAATTACCTTATTATCAATGAGATTATGTAGAGCAATCACAGTTCGTACCAGAGATCCCATATAAACGCACATCAACTGGTCATTTGTCTGCACATTATGTGCTTCAACAAATTGAGGTGATGTGACATCCGGTAAAAGATTCAATACTTCCTCAATACAGAAAAAGACTGTTTGACTGAAGCAATTTTCAAATTGTAAAAGTTAATATAATCAAGTAAAACATGACATATTCTATTCATATTTTTTCCTCCTTATTATTCCATCATAAGATCTTGAATCTCTAATTTTTTGGTCGGATCAACTAAGGGCAGGTGCAGTCATTTGCATCTACGATTGAAAAAAAAAATGGAATTACGATGAAAAACCAAAAGTTTCGATATCAAAATATTCAATAGTATAATGGACTTCACTGCACAGAAATAATAAAAGTACCTGTATATAATAGATAACAGCATGATTGATTGGCAATTTACCCTCGGCTACCTCATGCAAATAAGACTGCAAATCAAGCAACTGCCCATGTAAACCTCTCAATCCCATTAATTGATCAGTGATTCTTTGAGAAAGAGTTCCTGCGGTCTGGTCTTTGATATCCCTGTAAAGTCAGAAATTTAAGTGAAAAGCTATTCCACTTCTTGGGAACTAATACAATCGAAGAGAAAAAACTAACCTCAAAAGATGCTCAACTCCAACTTCTTCGGCTTCTTCGGCACCGATTTCACTTGGAACATGCTCGAAAGTTTTGATTGGTGGTGTACCATCCTAGAAGATAGTCTTAATACAAAAAAAAAAAAAAATGCAGAACGAGTTAAAAATATACCAGTTCAGAGATCATAACTCCTATAAATAATTCTTGTCAAATTACGAAAAATAAACATACATCATGGACTTCTTGCACTTCCACATAAGCTTCCGTTGGTAACCCTAAATCTTTTGGTTCAGCCTGTATAACAACAAGAACAGGGTTACATGTGAAGCGTTTCAATTGCTCGTTGATCACAATGTCATTCTAGAAGTTCATAAAAATAACAAATAAACCGAAGAATATATTAGCCAAAAACTTAATTTCTGGAAAAGGCATAAGCAGAATCAGACCGGGTTTCTTCATTCATCCTATTCAGAGCCCAGTGCTACCCGTTATGATCATCACATTCTGCAAACACGATACAACGAAAGGAATCGAACCACGTCCAATTATTGCAAACCAAAATCGCAACTGCTGCACTATTTCCCATTTTCATTGCCAAGTATTAAATACCCTTCCCCTTTTCGTTTCTATCCAGAATTTAGGTACAATAATGGTAAATTCAGTAATCAGAGAAATTTACGGACATATTACACACATAAATGAATCGAAACTCTGCTAACCTGACAGAGTTTTGGACCAGTATGGTACCATCCAACGATTTTTTCGCGTGCAGCAACCTTAACAGTAGTTCATAAATCATAGGTAAAAAGGAAGACAATATAAAAGCGTCCATATGTAAAAAAAAAAAAAAAAGCCTAACACACCCCCAATAATCTGTTTATTTATTGACAAAAAAAAAAATACTTACTTTGTGGAACATACCATACATGCTCTCTAAATAATCCATGTCGAGGAACCAAGTTTTCTTGTCTCGTTCATCCTCATCAAACGGAACTCAAAACAAATAACTCCAGCAACTAGTGAGAGAGTCAATAATAAAATGTAAATGTAAGAAGGAAAAAGGAAAAAAAAAAATAGATGGAAAACGAAGCAAAAAGGAATCTACCAGCAAAGCTATTAGCAATATCTAGCGTCCTATTCGGTTTCATGCTTCCTAACAAAACGCCAACCACACGTTTCACATTTTGAGTTTTACTCACGCGATTGAAATGATCAACCACAGACAGTAACACAAGCGGATGAACCACAACCTGAGTAATGTCAAACTCTCCATTATTTTACTCTTGCATGAATCTTAACATAGTTTTCTTAGCATAAATATAACATAACTCACTATTTTTAGATGACGAAGCATTTTTATTTCCCTCAGGAAGAAAAGTAAAAAATGTAAGTCAACATTTGACTTACATTTTTTACTTTTTTTACTGAAATATCTATCCAACATTTGGAGAAATATTTCATCCACAACCGCTTGTTAGTCTGGTTTTGATTTTTAACATTTCCTACCCCGAAAAGCAGATAAAAGCGCACTAAAACTTCATAAGCAGCAAACCTTGGAGACATATAAATTAACATGAACATTACTGGCACAGTGGGGTTTGACAGTGTCAACAATCTTTACCACATTATTCACTTCCACTTCATCTTCCTTGTACGGTGCCATTCTGGAAGAAATTATTCAATTTAGAAGAATACGGAAGAAAAATTAACTGGAAAGAAAATACATTCGTTTAAAAATGCATTCAGCACTTCAAAATTTGGTGTCCAAAAATGAACTTGAATTTGAGGAATAAAATATTTCAGCATCGATCAGTTTAAAACTAGTAAGCATGTGAAAGCATCGAACAAGATAAGATTTCCTAGGTTAAAAGGAAAGAGAAAACTAGCAGGCTGAAAAAATGTATAGATAACAACCGAAGGTAATTTTGTTGAAATTAAGAACATTTTAGCCAAAATAATAAATTGGTACACTATTAGCTATTCTTGAAAAGACTATCAGAGATGTAAGGTTTAAATTTATATCGAATGATGAGTGGTAAACAATTAATCAAATGAGACGAGACAGTCCACTCCACTCGCATGCAAAGGAGAATAAACACATTCAGGCTATTTGATGCTGGAGGACGAACCAAAATGCAGTGAAGAACGGTTCGGGCACTGTAAGCCTTAAACGTGTGAATACGTCAATGACAGTTCTAAGTGAGGAAACACCGAGCAGGGAGGAGTGTTTCGTGACCCTTAAAAAGATCCCAAAAGGTTCGTTTTGTCTTTTTAGCATTTGTATGTAAAATACCATCACTCATTTAAAAATTAACAAATATCATATAAAGTGAGTTGTTCTGTTCAAATTTCAGTAGTTTCCACTGATTGATAACTATTTGATTTGTAGTTCATGGACGTGCAATCATCGGTGTATCTTACATACAGGATCCTTATTCATTGGAAGACTACTTAATTACATGCGCACATGATTCCTTGAAAGTATGGCATGTGTGAGTTCCCTTTTCTTATTCTTTTTACAAGTTACAGACCAGTATTTAACTTTTTCATATTTCTAGTCCTTAGATCTGTTTTTTGATAACATAGTTTGAAATATTAAGCTGCACTTATAATTTTTAGCATTACTATAACCGAAATCGTAACAAAGTAATTAAATAAAACAAAACGAGAACTTCATTAGAAGAAAACAATAAATTGAAAAATAGCTATGAAGGGAATATGGCTTAATTTAATAAAAAAACACTTTTTTTTTTTCATAAATCTTTAAATACAGATGTGGATTATAGCATGTTCCTTTGGCGTAATTCTTAAAAGGAAATATGGAAATTTGAAGATAGTGAAAAGCTCATACTTTAGGGATAAAAGTGACCCAGGTTCATTAACTGAGAAGCAAGAAATCAAAGGATGGAGGAGCGGAGCGCAGGATTTTGATGTTACACCTGATGGCGCAAGTACAATTTTTTCTCTTTCGAAACATTTTGAAGCTAAAGTTGGACTTTGTTTTTTTACAAATCAACATGTTTAGTCATCTTTTCATCCTAATTTAAGAATTCCAATATTTGCTTTAGTGATAGCAGTTGTTGGTATCGATTCTTTATTGCATGTGTTTAATTTATCCTTATCTGACTTCACATATAATGGCGATATTTTCAATATGGGATTCATGGAACAGTGGTATGTCAGAATATCACCTTGCCGAACTCGTTATCTTACAGGTTAAATATGTTAATTTTTTTCAATTTCAGAAGTTTGCTTGATACAATGCTTTACTATATTTATTTATTGGCATAAAAGCAGGTAAAGGAGGAAGGATGTTAATTTTAGCTTGGCATTAAAGATCCTGACTACAGTATAGGAAGATTACTTTCTAGATTTGTGAAAGTCTTTCATTGTTTTTGAACTCGCTTACATAGTGTAAATTATTTATGAATTTCTCTGTGCTTTAGTAAGTTTTTCTGGATTTCTGTCGCGGTTATCTCTGAAAGGTGCTGCTGATAATAACCTCAGTTTTCCCGGAGCACGACAGGTTTCTTCGTTATCGTATGTTAGTGTTTTCATTTTTTTTCCTTCTGAATTAAATCGAAGAGATTTTGAGTTTTTACAACTGATTTCAAAAGACAAAATTTGAGTTAGTATAACTGATTCTACTTTTATTAATCAAAACAGTATCATGTCAATCTCTATTAATCAAAAGAGTTTATTTCTTTGTATAGCACAGAAATCCTTGCTCTGGAATTTGAATCAGATTTTGGAAGTATTTCCTATGCCCCGCTGATTGTGAAAGTCTTTTTCATTCGGAAAATTACAGAATGTAACGATTTTTTTTGATTGTCGCTTAGCTCATGCGATATCCAAGGCCAAATTTTTATCTCTTTTAGTTTAAGCTATTAAGAAGTTATGTTTCAGTTCATTTTTTGATTCATTTAAATACTTATGTTGGGACACTTCAAACTGCTATTTTCACTGCATTTTAGAGCCCAGACAATAAAATGATTGCTGTAGCTAACAATGAAGGCATTGTCACGATACTCAATGCACCAAAACTTGAAATTCGGTTTTTTTTTGAAGGTTTGTTGCTAGAATACGAATTTGTATGATCTTTCTTTCCCTGCAGAATGCCAGAAAAGTTCATTTATTGCTGAGTTTATCTATAATTAAATCTATAATTAACTAACATTTCTAGCACATGCAATTAAAGTGAGGGCAACATGTTTTTCTCCTTCATCGGATAGTTTGTTGACTGGCTCAGATGATAAGATCGTCAAACTTTATACGATGTGAGTTTTTCAAGGACTTATCCTCAGTTGAATTTTTGAAAGAATTTCCTTTTTTTTTTAGTTTTTATTCAAATTCCAACTCTGATTAAGATTCACAAAGAGCCAGTTGACCTTTTGTGGAGAGCATAAAAAGTGATTATAATGATTATAATCACTTTTCGTCGTACTCAATAAAAATCTATTTTAGCCGTATAGACAAGGCACAACTGGTTAAAAGTTTTTGTGGTCATCGAAGTTGTATTACGGCAGTCAAATATAACTCTCGAGATCCGCAAATGTATGGACTTTGTTTATTTTTACTTCCTTAATCCGTATATTGTATTTGTATTAAAATCTGATTAGTTAAAGGTTTGCAAGTTCATCGAACGATGGATCTGTAATTCTGTGGAGTACTACACAAGACTCTGCACTTCACGTTTTTCAAGGAGCTCATGAAGGAGTAGTTAGTTTCTGGTCATCCATTTACTTAGCATAATGTGAATTGTTTGTTATAAACCAGGATTAAAAGAGTTTCAGGAAATGACAAAATCTCTTTTTCCCCGAAGTGATAGTTACAAATTACTTTGAAATTATTATGGTTCTGGAAGCTATCTGTAGTAGATTTTGATTCTCAAGTCTTGAGTTTTTTTTTTCTCTTAAAGAAAAGAGAAAGCGAGCATTCCTGGTGCTTTTTTTTTTAATGAGATGGTTACATTGGAACATTTTTTAATTAAAAAAAATTAAATTGTCCTTCCAAATTCACCGTTTCGTATGTTTCCGTAGCCTATCAATTCCGCTCAAATTTTGTATCTTAATTTGTATCTAAGATAACAATAAGAGCTTCAGAAAAACGGTAACAGTGAATGCAATTTAAGGTGAAAAGTCTTTCATTTTCGATAGATGGAACGCATATAGCCAGTGTTGGTGAAGATCGTGCAATTTGTTTACATCGCTTAGGTAACCAAAAATCTGTAGCAGAACTTGCTGAAAGCAGCTGGTCAACCAGTCAGGTGACAAATTGTAATTTCTGTATTTTCATAAGCTTCATTTGAAACTAGCAGTTATAACAAATAGTCACTAAAAGTCTGTAATGACGAATTTCTGGTCGTCTGACGACTAATTTTGTCTGAAAGCTCAGACTCCGACCGTAAAACATTTACGGTAACATATTACGAGATTTACTAGGGCAATTCATGCATGTAGTTTTCTGTCCATTTTTGATTTCTGTGTTTCAAATGAAGTTTTGACGACAACAAGAATTTGCTTGATTTACAATTTTGCTTTCACTTAACTTTTTCCTTTTTCGTTACCGGTTGCCACTATACATAATTTTTGTTAGAAATCTTACTTATTTATTAGGAACTTCAAAATGAATGCAGCCAGCAAAAGGACTATAATGCAACAATTGTAAGCGGGAATTCCATTTTAAGAGGTAAATTCTTTCCAAAAAATTGGTGCTCCTTTTTTCATTCCTTTTATTGTTAAATTTACCGTCATGTGAACTAGGAAAATTTTTCATCTTTTAGCTCCCGAAAATAGGAAAAATGGTGAGGAAGAAGACGAAATTTTAGTAAGAGCGAGGAGAGATTTGGAAGGAATAAGTGACGAAGCATCACCTGAATGATAAAGCATCTTGATGCATAGCAAGTTGAACTTTGTCGTTAATGTTTAATATATTTTTATTAGATCGATAATTAGTTTCTTGGCTGCAAAAAGAATGTACAGTTCTGTGCTCGCTAGATATCTTTTGTTACCGTATCAAGTATTTGGCAAAAAATTGATTCAAGTATTTCACTACTGATTGCAGATTTAAAATTATCCGAAGTGGAGGGCATAGTTCTGAGATACATTTAGACTTATGCGTTCCGAAAAAGTTGACTTGTAAATATCATTATTCTACAATTCATGGAGAAATTAAATTTGAAAATATTAAGAACTAAAGAGGCTGTTGTTGTTGTTATTTCTTTGCTAAATCTTTCAATTATTAAATAAACAAAAAATAAAGTACAATAATTCACAGAGAAGGATCTTGCAAATACATTAATCGCTGCTAGGATGGACTTCTTTACTCTGTACTTGTTGCTGTTGCCCTTCAATTCCTATTTGATGTTGATTTTGTTCATTCCGAGAGAGATATGTACTGTTTCTTGCGAAACGCTTTTTAGCCCCACAGCTAAGGCATGTCCTTATCATCTGCTTCTTTCTGTTGAGTCTGATCAAAATTTTTATTAAAAGTGATAGAACTCTTTCTTGTTATTTTCCATAACAATTTATAAGCGTCTTTTCCAGAATTTTTTAAGACAAAATTTTCTAAATTTAGAGGCCTGCTACATATCCTACATTTATACACATTGGTTTTTTGCTATACTTTATACTAATTGGATCATAAATTTGTTTGAAAAAGCGAAGAACTCAGGTAGACCGATGTCAATTTGAAGTTTAATGATTACCTTACGGTAATCGACTGGGTGCCATCGGGGCGAGCAATAAAAATATTCTTGCATCGCTTACAGATAGTACGACCAAAATCTTTTTCCAGTCGTATCATTTCAACCGAGCATAGTTCTTTCATTTCACGAAGGTAAAGTTTGCTAAGCATTTCTAGACCACTGTTGCCAGAAGATTCTAAAATAATAGTATTCCCATACATTCAGAACTTTTTTGGAGGTCGGAACTGAAATCGAACATACAGGAAACTCACGTGAACAGAGTAGACTTGCTGCCATGTAAAGGTGATTACATCGATAATGGAACTCGTTTGGTTTAGGTGGTCGCGTCTTTCCATCTGTCATGAAGCCATCAATTTTGCCCCTAGAGTGTTCCTGAACAGATCTGAGTTTGTCCAAAGTCATAAACTGAAATTTGCAAGGTACATTTGACTACTGCATTCCTACAGTCAAGAACTGTCTGTAAAATTTAACTGCACGAAATCAAGTGACTGCTTGGTTCATTGTTCATACAAATACTATCAAAACAGTGTACTCTTTAATGCCATCAAAATATGAAAATAAGAGTTGGTTCTACTATTTGCACTATGCAACGAACTTGGAGGATCATTTTTTGAATATTTATTTGAATACTGAACAAAAATCAATCAACAAAAGCAAACAACAATTAATAGAGTAAGATATGAAAACGGAAATGTCTCGGATATAATTTATTGACGGTAAGAGATGATTATGACTTTTGCATCCGTTTTTCAATCTTTTCCAACAAAACTTCTATTTGAGCGTTGAGATTTGGCTGTCCCCGTTTGTTCTTTTTTAATAATGCTTTATTCATCCTTTGTTTAATTGAAGTGTATTCTTCCAAAACTTTTTGCCTCTTCTCTCTTTCCAGTTGACGTTTTTCTTTTTCAGCTTTCCGTTCTGCTGCAATTTTTTGGTAGGTAAGTTGTGCACGTTGATCAGCGTGCAAACGTCTCTTCTTCCTAAAGCATAGTATCATATATAAGAACGCTCTTATTGCAAACTGTGCTTTAAATTTCCAATGTTACTGTAAAATGCTTGTCTACTTGCGCTATAAATCCTGTCGTAATTCTATCGTTAAAGCCTAAATGTTTGCGAAAAGAATAAAATTTGTGCATGGCTTACTTCAGTTGCTATATTACGTTAAATTTTTCATTTCTTTCCCTTTCGTGTTTGCAGCAGATTGCAAAGACAGTATAACACCAGCATTATTGCTATAGAATTAAAAACTATACTAAGGAAGATTGCACTCTAAGGAATTCAAGAAAAAGCTGAACCTTTGAAGAGAACTCGAATGGCATTGATCCATAGTTGGGGAAATCTCGGATGATGGCCCAGCTTCCATACTGCTTCTTGCCATCATATCGTATCTGAAAATAGGAATTGGAATTCTACTGAACAATGTGGACATAGACAGACGTTAAAAAAGGAAGTGATTTCAATGAGTAAGCAGCAGTTCGACAACATGAGATGTTACAGAAAGAAAATATGATATAGACAAGGTCACGCAACATCCGAATTATGTAAGCATCCAACAATTCATCCCATGCAGTTTTCATGTTTGGTCGTATGGTTCTATGCGGCAAGTCCATCTTTTTATGAGCTGCAGAAGGAGTTAGTGAGGAAATGGAGATGTTTTTGTTCTCTCTGATAGGATCACTGATGGCATTCACTTTTGGTTGAAGTAATACGCTAATACAGTAAAAGTCATAAAATACGCATCATTTAGCTATCATAACCGTCATTCCATACTCCATTCCCTTTGCCATACACGCCTTCTCCAAAATCATTGCTCATTTCATTCCCAAATAATTGCCGACTTTTATTATTTCCCTCCCGTCTCCAATCATCGAAATTTCGCTCCTTACTCTTAATCAGAGTTTTCTTACTGCATATCGTAGTTATATGTTAGCTCTCTCACTGCAAGTTCACTTCTATATCCTTGGCAGCACATTATTTTGTTTTCATAGCACGCGTTACTTTCTTCCTGCATGATTATTTCTTTAAGTTTTGTGTATATTAGTTCTCTCACTGCAAGTCTCAATCACGTTATTTTGGAAATGTGAGAGAAGTTATTTTCTTAGAATTCTAGGTACGGCATTACTTTAAGATATTCGAACTATCGCTAAATGGTACTGAAACCGTTTTTGAAGAAACGCAGCGGTATTTCAGGGCGACTTATGGTAAGTTCTCGTACTACTAAACTAATTCTGGATTAAATTATTACCAGCTTATAGCACTGAACTTCTGATCTGACTTATTACAGGAAAAAATACATTATCCAATAAGCATAAATACTGCAGAACAACGGTCAACTTCATCAAATATTTCAAACGATAATGCGAGTAAGTTCAAAAACAGTAGAAATTAGAACGTTTCATTGTGCACAATTGTATGATAAACTTCTGTCACACTTTTTAAGGTAGCAATGAAGCTCAAGATTCAAATCGACCTTACACAGCTGGCACAGCCGACAGCGGTTGTCCGGAAGACGCTTGTTCAGTGGTGCTTAGTCCAAATAGTAACAGAAAAGATGACGGCGTTGAATCAGTGATTATAGACGTTACTGACTGCAGTAACAGGAATTCAGCAGTTTCATCAGGTTCATTATTTTTACTTTTCGGTGATATTGGTGAAATTGCTAGTGATATTTGTTTTTTTTTTGTTTTTTTTTGATGTATTATTTTAGAAGTTCGGGGCAACAGCGGTACGCCATCAGTAATTCATGATTTGAGCAGTTTTTCAACGAACGAAACTAACAATGCATCTGCAACATCGGATAATTTTAATGATGACCACAATGTACAAAAAAGTATTGAATTTTTCAACTGCTGTAAAGTTGTGTTAGTTTCTACCTCCATATTATTTATATTTGTCTAATCAGACAGCTTGATTTCAGTATCTACCAATACAGCAGTAGGAAGTTCGGTTAGAGGGTGTCTTGAGCCTCAAGTGCACGAGGTAATTTCGCCAGGAACCTCCGAAAATTCTCAGGACACTGATGGTACAAGATCGCGCCATTGGCGACAAGTTATCCGAGAGTTTGCATCAGAAGCAAAACAGAAGGCGGTAATTAGATTGAATTGCTGCTAATTCAACTCCTCTATTGACCCGTGATTTAATTAATTGATTTTTCGTTTTACTAGGAGTTACTTCCTTTGGAATCGATCTCTGCAAATGAAGGATCTTTATCAACTGTAAGCTCAAATAAATCGGAACAGATTTCACAAGAAATTCCACATTTCATGGATTGGCACAGGACATCCGAAAAAAGTAACTGCATATTACCTTTATTATTAATTTCGAAATATTTCAAATTCGAAAATTCAGATATACTTATCAGCTGCTATTTTTCTCTCTTAATTAGTAACAAATATCGTTTTAGAAGCACAACGAAAGTCACATACCGCACAAAAAATATTGCCAGCCATTTTTAATGAGGTTAGATTTATTTATTGCTGTAATTTTTTCTTGGTTGTATTTTTTATGAAGTTATTCATTAATAGTTTATGAAACACGAAGCTTTAAAGATTATGTTGAATTATTTGTAGAAAACACAAGATGGTATTTATGCTCATGTAAAGAAGGTTGGAAATAATGTAGAAAAAATAAACACTGTATTATTAGAAACATCTTTGGAAAATCAGCCTTCGGGACATATTCCTGGAAGAAAGGTAACATTAGCATACTAAAAAAAATTATTCTTTTTGATAGGTACTACTTTATAAACAAAACGAAGAAGTTTTTATCTCGCTTCTAAGCGAAATTCTATTATATGTTAGTAAAGATTCTTCATATTAATATGTTTGTTTGTTGGAGTGTTTTGGAGAAATAGATCTTGAAATAAAACCTAATTTTCTCAGTTCAGCTAATTACAGAAAATGCAGCAAAATGAAGCTGTCGAAAGTAGCGTGACGGAACGGAATCTTGCAAAGCAGTTGAGAGATCTCATTGTTCATGTAGACCTTGCAAAAGAATATCGCCACCATGAATATAAAAGAGTATGTACTTACCTTTTAAAACAAAAAAGTGAGGAAGGTATGTTTATTCAGCCTTGCTCAGTGTGAAGTTTTTTAGGTCTTACTATTTTCCTTCTCATACTATTTATCAGTATACATTGATTTTTATACAAGCAATAAGTATTCATTACTTATTTCAGAATGGACATGAATTCATCTGAAAAGTCTATTCCATTGTTGGTGTTTCTTTTTTCCGTTTTATATTGTATTACTGCATTGCTGTGATTCTTTCGATTATAGCACTCTGTGCTTAATTTATGGAAATGGATTATGGTAGAATCTAGCATGAATTTGGATGTTGTCATATTTCTTATGTTATGCATGAAGTGTGTTCTCTGTCAAAATATTTGTCCGTGTAGTAAGCTTTTCAGTTTAGTCTTAAAAGCAGTTAAATTTCAGTTAGAGGAAATTTTCGATCAAGCATTAGAAGAAAAAGAATATTTTCGTCAACAAGTGAATGAATTGAAAAAATATATTGCGCAGTTGGAGGAAGATAAGCAGGCACGGCAAGAAAATCTTGCTGTAAGAAAAGAGACAGAAAAAATATGTAATGCTGATATTGAACGTCTGAGACGAGAAAATGTTGTTTTGAATCGAAAGCAAAAGCAAAACGATGGCAGTGATAGTGCTTTAGTAAATACGCTTAAGGAACAGGTTAGTATATCGATTTATATTAAAATGGAGTTGAGTAAAGTTTGTTTTAACTGCCTATAAGAATAAAAGCATTTTGAAAATATGTATTCGGACAATATTATATAGAATGTTTACTGAATAAAAAAGGCTAAAGCAGTTTTTTAGATAAGCGACCTTCGTATAATGGTGAGGGATTTTGATCGGCAACGCAGTGAGTTAAAGATGCAAATCAGAAAAAGCAATACAGCTTTAAAAGAAAAGAATGAGATTATTGAGCAGTTGAAAGGTGAAAAAACACGCTTGGAAAAACGAATTGCAATCATTACGGTTTGTTACACTACATTAAGTGTTTTAGCATTCTTATTCCTGCAAACTATTTTTTAGAAGCTTAAAAATATATTTCCTTTAATATTTACAAATATTAGATTAATGCAAAAATTATACGACTTCGGACTACAAATTTTGGATTACTCACTATATTTTGGTATTCAATATTAGAAAGCTTTTTATATATCCTACTAATTATGAAAGCGTTTTTCACTCGAGAAATTATTGAAATATTGTGAATTGGTAGACGATGTGGTCGTCTTGAAACCATCCAATTTCTGAAACAATGCTTGCTTGAAATATGGTCAGATGTTGTTGTTAGAGAATTGAACTCTTTCTATTGACTGGAATTTAATCAAAATTTAACTCCTCCCTTCTTCGCCCTCACCCTTTCCATTATTGTTGGTGTATCTGGTGATCTCAGATATAAGATGGAGATTATAATCTTTGGATGATTATCATCGTTTCACTCTTGTTGGATTTTCGTTGATACTCGCCTCTGGATCATACGCAATCCACTTCTCAGATCTCAGTTTAAGAAACAATTCACTATTACATAGAATAAGAAATCACATGAATTAAAACGGTGACTTTCTTAATAATCGGTCATTATGTGCGCACCAAACTTTTAACTCCTTTCCTTGTGTTTTAGATACTGAACAACTACAGAATGATTAGCACTTATTTTAGTAACTTCTCTTGTGGTTCTAAAAAGATGACAATGGTCAACTTTGATAACCGGTCATTATGCTATCCTTTTTTAAGGATAGTACTTCGCAATTTATGACTAATTTTGAACTTATAGAAGAAGCGATTTTGTGTAACTTCATTTGTTTAATCTGAAATAAATGTGAAGTGAGCAATATGTAATAACTCATTATAAAAAAATAAAATAAGGAATAAGCATAAAATGATACGCAGTATACCACATTCGTTTAATATGCCCATTCTTGAACAGCAAGATTAAATAATTTAAAAGTCATTGCTTTTCCAACTTAAAAAAGACTTAAGACACTTGGAAAAGTGTTTCTAGTGATTTGTCTGAAGTGTGTTCAAGAAAACGATAGTTCTCTTGAATTGGTGGCTGAAATAACGAAATGAACACGTTTCTTTCGAACATTTTCTGCAAGCAAGGATTACTTTAAAAATGCCTTTTTCAGAAAAATAAAGCGGCTCTTCGAGGTCGTGTAGCTGAAAATTTTCTTTCTGCTCAGGCAGTTGCTCGAGCATCAAAGAATGCAACTGTTACGACATCCACAAAAGACTTAACTCCTCAGAATAACGAATTTTGCATAATGAATGCAGTAGATAGAGGGCGACATATCAGTCAGGTATCAAGAACAAAAGATTTTCTACTTTTTGTTCTGCTCAATGTTTTACATGTTTCAGCGAGATGAAAAATAAACTTTATAGGGCTTACTTATAGAGCAAGAATTGAAATATTGCATAGCTTAAAATTTAATCTTAGTATAGTGATTATTGGTATTGGAATTTGATATCGGAATTGAGAAAACACAAATACCATGTGTTAAATACCATATGAAAAAAATTTTAATACCATGTGTTGAAAGGATTATCTAACACAAATAAACTTAATGGACTTCAGATTAATAACGCCCCAAATGTGCAGAATACTGTAGATATTGTCGAAAATACGGACACACTAAGCGATAATGAAGATGTCGTAGCTGTTGAAAAAGAAATAACACCGGCACGTTTCGGAAAGAATGTCCGATGGAATGAACCTCTTACAACAATGACTTCTATTTCTCCATCACTTTCAGCGCGCTCTCCTCTCGACTATGCGAATCCTGACATGGTTTATTATTTATTTGCTATTTTTTAGGCGAGGAATATGTTCGCTCAAATATTATTTAAATGAAATGCCTAAAAATAACTTTTCTTTTTATAGAAGTTAATTCTAACTGAAAATAATATGGTTGGAAGAGCATCATTGTATCGCAGTGAGAAAGATTTTACTGTCTATACTCTAACTCATTGTGGTTGTCATTTTTATGAATATAGCAACACAGATACTCGTTGGATACATTCAAGCAAGCTTTATCAGGTCATTTCAGAATGATTTTTATGTGATCTCGTGTTGCGAGTATTCGCAATTTTGTAGTAGAGGCTATTTGTTAAATCTTGCCCTCTAATAACACAGGAATTGAATTAAATCAGCAAGTTTTATGCATTTAAATTTATAGTAATAATGGAAATGCTTCAACGATGAAGATTAATTTTAACTTTGGTTGTTAAAAAAAAATAAAAAATTAACTTCGGTTGTTGAATGACTTCTTAGAATTTTCTTTTCATTATATTATTATTTTAGTTCTATCTCGCTTGCAGGTAAATTATTACGGACAAGCAGGTGCAACCACTGTTGAAATGTGTGAAGGGAAATTGCTTGTTCGACACTTTTTAACTGGTCAGTTGGAAATTTATCGCGGAGGTGGTGAAACCACTTTAATGACACCCGATGGACGACGTATAGAGGTTATCAGAGATAAATCAGGATCAGTGCGAGTTGAAATGTATGTTTTTAGATTCTTAGTAAAACAGTCTTTCGGATTTATATTCGGAAATAGGACAAATGTTTCATGGAAACTTCCTACTCAAGAATTTTCTTTTCATTAATTTTAGTTCTGTTTCGCTGTATTGGAAAAGAACGGGAAGCTTGGTTTGTTTTTTCGATTTTATCTTAGGATCGGTTCATTTTACCCCACTGTTTTTTCTTAAAATCATTGTTTTAGTTATGAACTAGATGGAAGAGTTCGCATTAGAGGACGTGATGAAGCAGAAACAGAACATCGAGCAACGCAAACTTCATGCCACCGCATGGATGGTTCCTACGCTAGTCATATTATTAGTGATGATTCGATGGAATGGCGTTCACCCGATTATACGGCAAGACTGCTAACTTTTTTTGGCTTAGTTTATAGCCTTTGATGATGTTGAATTTGGACCAGGAGTTGTTACTTTGATAAATACTTTTCATTGTATTGTCGATCTTATTGATATTTCTTCTTCCATTGCCTTGCATCTTGATATATACAACAAGTTTTAAAATAATACCCAATTTCAATAACAACTGCCTATGTAATTCTCTTATTATAGGAAATTTTCAGGTGCATCGATTTAAAAATGGTGATACAAAAGTGCGTCTAAATTTAACTGATACGAGCATTACGATGCTCGTCATGGATGTTGGTACAGTGAAGCATTTATCAAATTCTTTGGATCGACGACTGCCGAAATATTGTGTCGAATGGGGTACTGTTGCTAGAAAAAGATCCCGAGTTATTGCTGCCACCCATTCTCGTGTACTTAACCAGTTGTAAATGATTTAACTTCTTTATATAATGTAATTTTCGGTTTAAAAAAAAAAAAAAAAAAAACCTTGAGTTAATTTTCTGTTATGCAAAGAAAATTGGCAACACATTAACGATGTTGATTTTTGTATAAGTTGAATAAAATTCTTTCCTGGTTGCAACTTAATTCTGGGAAAATTCGTATTTATTTTTGAACATTATGGACATAAGGTAGTACTTTTATTAGTAACTCAACAAGTTCTGGAACTTCACTGATTTCATTTCATAATGTGTATTTCTATTTTACTATGAAATAAATTTCAAATTATCATTGGTAGCAGTTGATTTGCTTTTGTTAAAAAATTATTTCATGACATGCTGATCAGCAGACACTTTTGCAACAGATTGGTAAGATGTGTGGAAGTAATAATAACGTGAATTCAATTTTGATGTGAAACTTCAACATATCTGTTTGTAATTTATGTGTGCGCGTGTATGCGAGAGTTGGCTCGCATTTTAATATGGAGGGGATGTCTTTCGGTAGAACAGACAATGCTGTTTGTTGTTGAAATTCTTCAAATGTAGTCTCATTGGGATCGTTTTGTTTGTCAAGATGCATTCATTATGATTTGGATGCCTTCTTTCTTTATCACAGATCTCATGGAGGACATCTCACATTGTTCCAACAGATAGGGGATGCTTGTGTCACCGTGGTGCAACTGCGATACCATCAGGATTCATCACTGGAGTTTGGTTTATGTCGTTCGTTTTGTCACCGGATTGGTTCCGGTATATGTTCGGATGTGGCAGTATGAGTATGAGTCATACGTACTGTGGTGTCGCATATTTCCTGTTTACACTGTTGCGGTCTCGCTGACATGTCTCACCCAAAAGGCCATCATTTCTTCGTTTTCTTCATAGCTAACAAGAAAAACCCTAACACCGGCCTTATCATCTGACTTATCTTTTGTTGAGAATCGCTATAAACACTTTGCAACACTTCTTATTATTAAACACAAGTGCGTTACACTTATCTGTCGGTTGGATAACATAAATTTCAGTTGCCGCAATACATCAAAATATTTAGAAGCGAAAGCTAGTAGCATTATTACCTATCATTTCACCAGATTCATCAATGATCAAATCACCTTTATTTATTAAAATTTAATAAAATATTATGTAAGCTCATTACAAATTAGTTTTAGTGAAAATATGGTTCATTTTTGCAGGTATTCTGACCTGAAATATTAAGGTATTACGGTTTGTTGTTTGGAGTTGTCGATATATTGCGTCCTATTATCAAAGGTATTAAAAATTTGTTTCTTTTAATTTTTTTTCTTTCTTTTGTTTCCCTTAACATGTTTTACAAAAATCATATGCGGACAAGTCTTCGTGCCTATGCATATATTTCTTCGATCTTGAGCGGCTGGAGTTGAAGATAATACGATGAATTCGTATATTTTTTATGCAATAAAATCGTGAAAAATGTTTAGCTTTATGGAATGAAGAGATAAATTTTTATTATTAAAATCCGTTTACTTACTAAAAGTTTTTCTAGTAATTTCCGTGCTACTAGTAAAGACTTTTTGTCAGATCTGAGATATAGGTTTATTTTTTAATGCTGCTTATGAATATCAGAACTGTAAAAAACCATTTTCCTAGACTGATGAAGTCAATGTTTATTAATCCAAAGAATTGACATAAGATTTGTAAGGAAAAAGTTTCAGTAATGTAATTTTAGTGCTAATTTTCTTCAGCAAATCACTGAATTAGTGTGCATCGATCAGCCACGGGCTGAGCTTGTAAAGTGCTAACAGCAGAAAATGGGTTCCAAAAAGGATGAAGTTTCTCCATCTGATATAACTTTGAATATAGATTCCGCAAAACAAATTAATGCCAGGTCATTACGTGCTAACGCTTTTTCTGGTGAGTAAATGATTATGTTGTGATGATGATAATGATAATAATGATAACAGTATTCAACAGTCTTGATTTCTCTTGTTGAGGTTGTTGGAATAAATGTAGAAGTTGAAGTCTGATATATCTTTAATCGAAGAAAAATATAGAAGTTGAAATCTGATATATCTTTAGTCGAAGAAGAGATGCGTAATCAGGAAGAGCACGAAAAGCAGAAAATTGGTCATCGACGCATAGATCGCCAGGGCGAGGTTGTTGCATTTTTAATAATAAAAGTATAAACTTTTGTTTTGGTGTACCATGTGACTATGACCACTCTATTCCATTAGATAGTGCCATCATTTTTAGCAAATATACCATTTATCCAAATCACTACCATAAACAGAGAATGCAACAAATATACATAAAACATACCGTATCGTTTTAAAGCTGTTGATTGTAGTAATAACAACACATATCGTTTTCGTCATCTGTGTCTTTAACCCTGATGAACTTGATTTTATTGATTTTATTACGACATACGAGTCATTTTAAGGTGAGCTACAAACGTGTTCCAAGCAATGCGTTGATGGGAGCAATACAACTGGGTATCGCGAATTCAATAGGTTCACTAGCTTCTATACCAAAGAGAGATCTCCTACTGCAAGATTTTGATGTCGTCCATACTGTTTCTTTTCCATCGTATGTTTTTATATAAATTTTGGCTCTGAAAGAATAATTTTGGGATGGACAGAATTTATTGACTTTATAATTAATTGTGATTTGTTATTTCATTCTTTTGCGCCATGTAATGTAATCGGACATATGTAAACTCATCAGAATTTAGGAAGAGATCTCATCTTATTGTCTGTTTAACATTGTTTAATAATGCAAATACGAACATTTCTCTTGGTGCATTAAATTTTTTGAGTAATAATTTATATTTCAGAAATGGATCACAGTCAACACCGTCTCACAGTTATGGGGATTTTCGATTTCAGACTTATGCGCCGATCGCATTTCGGACTTTTCGTGATCTTTTTGCAATCAAAACTGCTGATTTCTTGGTGAGAAGTCATTAAACAGTTTACAAAATTATTTAAGATTTTTAACTTAGTTTGTTTTGTAGTATTTATCTTTTTGAATAAAATTTTTGACAAACTTTTTGCACTTTTTTCGCATATTTCTCGATTGCACATATTCTCGCTTCATTTCACTTAGTTGTTTCAGCGTTCTGTATGTATGTTTCCATTAAAAGAGCTATCGAATGCAGGAGCATCTGGATCCATATTCTATGTCTCTCATGATGATCAGTTTATAATCAAAACGGTGCAATCTAAAGAAGCTGAATTTCTGAAGAAATTGCTTCCGGGTTATTATATGGTTAGCATATCTTGTGCTTCTAATGCTTTTTTCGCCACACTTTTTTTCTTTCGAAATCTGATGAACACAAATTATTTACGTTTTCATTTGTTAAATTTTCAAACAAACCGCAATGAGAGGTATTTCAGAATTTTAATCAAAATCCGCATACATTGTTGCCAAAATTCTTTGGACTATTTTGTTATCAGGTAACTTATTCTATATTTGGGGTTAGTTTTGAAAATGAAATTCTATAATTACATCGCATAAGATATAATTTTGTCTTTGCTGTGCTTCAGAGTCTGGGCAAAAATATCCGACTGTTACTGATGAATAACCTGTTACCTCAAACAATTATGATGCATGAAAAGTATGATTTAAAAGGATCCACCTATAAAAGGTTGGCATCGAAACACGAACGCGCAAAGGCTTCACCTACACTGAAAGATTTGGATTTCATTTCTGTGCATCCCGATGGACTACTACTTGATGTTGGCGTGCATGATGCCATTATGAAAACTATTAGCCGGGACTGCTTGGTATTTTTTCCAAATAAATGAAATTTAAAAAACACTTTTTTTCCATGATTTCCCAGAGATTAATTCCTGTTCATACTGCAGGTACTTGAAAGTTTCAAAATAATGGATTACAGCCTTCTTGTCGGTATTCACAATAAAAGCACGGCAAAAAATGCAGTTGATGCAGTTGATGGTAACGAACCATCGACTTCAAATCAGGTTTATTTTGCAACTACTTCATTTCATTTATACATTTTATTCATCTCTATGATTCCAGCATCTCTATAATTCCAGTTTCACTCTTTTTGTTTTCAATGGTAACTGAAAATTTCGTCAAGTCTTACAGCTATAAATAATTGCAGAAAACAAAAACTAAAACCGTTCGAGTGAAAAGTGAAAAATTACTCGATTCAGATTATTATAAGCCATATGAGTATGTTTCTCACATTATTTGTTTCAAACAGTTTTATTTTTTGTTGTGATTTATATTACATAAATGAAATGGGATATGTTTCAAAAAGCAAAGCAAGCATGTTTATGTTTTTATTTAAACATTGTTGCAGACAAATATCATTCCCAGCAAGAAATCAACGAGGAGATGACTTATTATTATTTCTTGGTATAATCGATATTCTTCAGAATTATAGGTTATTGAAAAAACTGGAACATACTTGGAAAAGTGTGCTTCACGATGGTGTACGTTTTCCTTTCAAAAATTTGAAGTTTCTCAGCTGATTACACAAACAGTGATGGAATATTTCCACACATTCATAAATTTCAGGATACTATTTCTGTCCATAATCCGACATTTTACGCTCAGCGTTTTATCACTTTTCTCAAATCGCATGTATTTCACATGACAGCAGGTGAGGATCGTTAATTAAACATCATTTACTTCATACTGATTATTTACGTCACATTTTCCAATTTGAATTCATTTTGTTGATGTATGCATGTGGGGAAATCTGGTGAAAGGTTCGTTGATTATTATTTTTTTATTTTCCATTTCAATAAGTATAATTCAGAAAGTAAAAAGGGTGGTTTAATTTTCTGAGGGAACAAATTTTTTGTTTCCCCTTATCGACATTTTCCAAAAAAAAAAACGTCTGATGTATAATTCTTAGCTGAAATCCAAATCACCGTATGTAGTGCATGTTTTTTGCAGCTGAGTTGGTACCCAAAGGCGGTCACACAAAGTTCAAATCGGTCGTTACATCTTATTTGGGTATTTTTAGTATCATTCTTATAGAGGACTTTTGAAAAAAACGAGAAATATTGAAATTTATATAACAACTAGATTGCATTCATAAAGTTAATTTATGAAAAAAAAAAAAAAAATTTTGTATTAACAGTTGTTAAAGTGTTGATATTATTTCTGTTTCAAGAAAACTCGAGTTTGTAGATCTTAAGTTCAAATTCTGACATCTTTTGGCTTTTTCAACACATTATTCCCCATGTGTAGTTTTTAGTTCCCTTGTAACCTCGCCAGCATAAATTTTGTTTTCTTATATAGATGGAAAGTTTTTTTCAAGTGTTGTCTTCAGCTCTGTATTTGATTTAGTTCATTTTATTTTATTTCCACGTGTGCTTGTGATTATTTGTAGTGTTAGTGATCGACACATTTTTTAGTGTTTATACTAGCAGTTAAAGACTAAAGAATGTGAACTGTAACTTTTAATTAATCCATAGTAACATGATTTTGAAACTGATAAAATGCAGTTCATAATTGATTTCTTGAGACTTATCTGACAAATAAACATGCATTTTTATGCTCTGTCATCGATTCTTAAAGGTTATTCGTAGCATGTAGGATAATATATGGGAAGAATTCATCTTACCAAATTTAGGTTGCATTTTCAAAAGTCAGGTGGATGTAGTGCCTATAAAATGGTTACTTTTGATTCAAACTTTGTATAGAAGATCCAAAATCACATACTTAGCACTAGTAAATTTCACGTTATATTGAAAGGCATGCTTTGTATTGATTATTATCCAAATTTCAGCACTTCGACACAGTCCTTCCAAGCGGTACCTCCCTAGGCGAAGTTTAACGGAAAAAGACGAAGGCGAACCAATTACAATAGTGGATACTTCACGACGACTTTTCAATAATCTGCAGTGAGTTTATTTTTTATGTATGCTCTTTTAAAGAGTGTTCATCAACGTTGAGGAAATATCTTCATTGTAAGACCCGAAGTTTTTCTTTTAATTTCGTGCAGACTCATGAAATCATTTTTTAATAATAGCTAGGTTTTTGTGAAAACAATTCTCGTCTTAAAATTTTGTATGGTTAAGAATTAAGAAACATGGAGTATGTTTCTGTTGAACAAACTTCATTGTTATTACAACTTTCAGTATGGCACTAAACTTATATATTGATTCAAATTTAAAATATCCTTTGGATAAACCGTTGTTTTATGCGCTTGATTGAGGATGAAGTAACATAATAAAGAATACTTGTTTGTCTGCCATATCATTTTTAAGTTTGTTTCAATCTAAACTAAAGTTTTAATTACTTTTTTCTAAAGTTTCTAATTACTGTTTCAACAAAAGTGTTTTAACATATATTTCAGTATCTGATGGCTGACGTTCCAGGAGGAGCAGTCGTAATTGAAAAAAGATAGTACATTTTGGGACCATTATGGATCCTTTCATTAATTTTCTTAATTCCCTTTTCAAAAACTTCAGGAAGCCGCGAGAGAAGAAAGTTGAACGTTTATTTGCTCCTGATCCCAACCCTGCGGAACTATCGGAAACCACCAAATTACATTCCTCAGAAGAAGATATTATGGTAAGCTTTTTTGAAAAGATTCGGCAATTTATAATTTTTGGATTTTAGCATAGTTGGAGACACCTTATATCATATTTTTTTTCACGCATGCTTGCTGCAGTTACTTATGTTATCTTTTTTTTTTCTTTTTTTGCTATAATCTATCGCTTTTTTTTTTTTCGAAAAGAATTTATATATCGGGTCAATGAGAAATTGAAGAAAAAAACTGTTTTATAAGCCTTGGGTTTTTCCTAATCAGGCTTTTGGTAGCTTTAATCGTGGTGCATAGACAAATTTTGTCAAATGTCATTGTAAGACACTTAAATGAGCAAGTACCTTATTGTATTTAAAAGTAGCCAGTGTTTTGAGTACAAAGCAGAATTTGCTTCCATTTGAACCAAAATTCAATCTAATATTTTAAATTTAGAGGGAGCGCTCAAGTGAACTTATTTAAAGCTTATTGTAATTATTTTCAGACACACTTTTAAACCAAGGAAACTCTGCGTTAATCTGTCGCTTGCTTCATCTATCAGTGTGTTTATGGTTTATTTTATAATAAGTGGAGGAGAGTTGAAGTATATCATTGTTAAGTGGGGAAATGTGACGGCGCTTTTGGACTATACACCGATTTCACTTTGCTGATTCACTTTTGGGAAGCTATGACTTTCTTTTTATCATCTGCTGAATTTTTTTTACAAAATTCAGATTTCAGTATGCTTATGCACACTAGATAACAGTGCTTTTTTGATTTCAGAGCACTGCAGGAAAATGAAGCTGAATAATAAGAATGTTATAGTTTATACCTATTAAATATCGCTTATTTGCTTTTTTAATAAGATCTGCTAGTAGTATTCGTTTAGCATATAATTATTTTTGAAAACTTGCATGGACCACATTGGCACATTTTTGAACTATGCTTGATTCGTTGTACTTGTTTCTAAATTAATTCATTTCCCAGTTTTCATTATTTTTCTACGTTTCTTGATTAGTGCACTTTGACTTTTTGTACACAACTTCCATCGACTTTATTGTAGTTGGGTCTTATAATTAACAATGCCATAAAGGATAAGTGCAACATGTGGTTGCTATTTATAATGCTTCCTCTTGTTCTCAATGTACATTAATCTTTTTTGTTTTATGAATGGAAAGTTTATGAATTAGCTTGACTAAATTTTATATTTTGTGTTACATTCCAATACTTTTTATAGCAAGCAAAGTCTGTTTTCACAGATATGAAACTGTTTCCTCATATCACTACATGAACTTGTGTTGCTTTTTTACATTTTAAATCTCTTTCACCTTTTTTTCTTTCACCATTTATGCATAATCAGTCGTAGTACTTTCTTTCTTTATTGCGTAGGTTGAATATAGTTTGCAAGGTAAAAGTTTTTAAGAAGTGATTTCGGAGTTTTTTTTTAAGAGGCATTCCAAATATATTTCAAGTAAAGCTTTTGGAGGACAGCGAAGACACTATTTATGAATAGTCTTTTATATTTTTTTTTCAGTTACTTTTTTTTTACAGATGAAATCTTGATGGATAAAGTTGATGGAACAACAATGAATTAATCAATTTCAGCTCCTATGCACATGAAATTCATCGTTACCTTCTCTAGCAAGATATCTTTGTTGAGTACTCCTCAACGAAAGGTTTGTTAAGAAATATAGTTTCATTCAATAGGAAATTTTGAAGAAAAAAACTACTTTAAGTCAGATGTGTCGACATTTTAAATTAAATCTCAAACTCCAGCTTATTTGTGTCTTTTTGCGGATTTATGATTGCTATTGTTTTATATATTATAAGGAGTGAGAGAGAATGTGCTTGAGGTACAGACTGAAAGGTCTGTGAGAAAAGTCTGAGGTGATCTTGTTACCGTTTTAAAGATTGCTATGTTTTAAAAATACATGCTAATTAGTCACTGCTAACTAATGTGTAGTTTGAAAAAACTGAAATTTATGCATATATTCTTGTTGAATAGTTACAGTTTTGTCAAGTGTCTTCCTTGCAATTATTAAATTATTGTTGTCCTGTAATGTATTGTAGATTTGAACACAGTTTGTCCATTCAAATAATGCAGTGTGGTTGTTTTCATGTTTGGTACAATTGATTACTTTTTATTAGTGTATCTCTGTTTATTTATATTAGCTGATTGAGAATTGTTTTGTCATGCAACAATTCGCGACTCTGTTATCTACGAGGTCTACAGGATAAATAGGGCAGACACAGTCGTAGAACTGATAGCTTTTAGGTTTTTTTTTTCGATGTTTTTTCGTTTTTTTCGATCTTAGTGACTGTAAAGTTGAGACTTTTTAAGTGGATGAAGATGAATGATTGACTATAATGTTAACTTTATGAACTCCAAAAACCAATGTAAAAACTAACCGTTTTTCTCCGAATAAGGTTTTTAAAATTTTCAAAATTAATTGATGATGTATTTTCTTCGTCTTATTTATCACTAGCGCACGTATATGATGTCGAGAGGTATTGTGAGATTTTAAGAAGTGTAGTGCATAATGTAATATTAACTACAGGAAGTTATGCTGAATAGGCTTTTTTTACAGATGAAGATATTTCAGTTATTGATCAACAGATCTGATCAAATTATTTCTATACCAAGCCAGTTATTGCTCGGTATGGAATAATAGCAGTACTGAATAACGGTGAAGATAGGATAATATCCATGATCCATTGAAATATAAATTTTAATACTGTAACAGCGTCTTAACGTTATTGGTGGAATTTGATTTCAGATTTGCTACAAGTTTTAATTCAAGAAACGAAGTATGCATTTAAACTGCTCACGCTGCACTGCCTTACCATTTGTTCTTTGCTGCAATTTTCTAAATTTAGGGTTTGGAAATTTGATCCTGCAGCTATTAGAAAAACCATTTTTGTAGAATAATCCTTCCATTTTTGTTTTAACATATTGTTGTGTTGATTGGATTATTGATAAACGTACATAGATATCTGATGATTCATTTGAAATACATTTCACAAATATTT
This sequence comes from Brugia malayi, assembly GCF_000002995.4. Lineage (NCBI taxonomy): Eukaryota > Metazoa > Nematoda > Chromadorea > Rhabditida > Onchocercidae > Brugia > Brugia malayi. The sequence goes on from NW_025062477.1 coordinate 13,479,133, forward strand.
CCATCTAAATTGAGATGAATTTGCTGGATAAAAATTGATACAAAGAATCATGTCTTTAAAGCTATAGAACACTACTCTTTAATGTATCCTCGCTGAATCACCACAAAAGAATACCAGCAAAATGTATGGAGGATTTGAAGTTGCACTGGCAAATGAAATATCTTTTTTGGTCATCCTCCAAAAAACATTTCAAACTGTATGAGCAACTTTGGTTGGACAATGAGCAAAATTTATGCTGCTTTCGCTTGAAGATATTCGATAGAAATAAAGAAAAAATTTTAAAATTGAAATCAATCGGCAAGAGGAGTATTTAATGTCAGAGCCTTTTTTCATTGTCTCAAAATTATTTGTTTGATCATTTGAAATATGAGTAGATAGTTTAGAAGTGGTTTTGCGAAAGCGTAACTCACAACTCACTCATTAACCTTTTTACTACTTTTTGTCAAACATTCAATCACAGTTTTGATTAACTCATTGGTTAACAATTAAAGGAGAAGAGTGATCTTGATGCAAGTCTTTGTTAGTGAGAACAGTGTAGAAATCTAGTTTTCTCCCTCTCTCATATATTTCCATTTCTACTGCTGAGTTTTGCCATGAAAGTTTACAAAAGGACAAAGACGGAGATAATTCATACCAATTATTCAACTTAGAAATTGATAATTCATACCAATTATTCAACTTAGAAATTGATAATTCATACCAATTATTCAACTTAGAAATTGATAATTCATACCAATTATTCAACTTAGAAATTGATAATTCATACCAATTATTCAACTTAGAAATTGATAATTCATACCAATTATTCAACTTAGAAATTGATAATTCATACCAATTATTCAACTTAGAAATTGATAATTCATACCAATTATTCAACTTAGAAATTGATAATTCATACCAATTATTCAACTTAGAAATTGATAATTCATACCAATTATTCAACTTAGAAATTGATAATTCATACCAATTATTCAACTTAGAAATTGATAATTCATACCAATTATTCAACTTAGAAATTGATAATTCATACCAATTATTCAACTTAGAAATTGATAATTCATACCAATTATTCAACTTAGAAATTGATAATTCATACCAATTATTCAACTTAGAAATTGATAATTCATACCAATTATTCAACTTAGAAATTGATAATTCATACCAATTATTCAACTTAGAAATTGATAATTCATACCAATTATTCAACTTAGAAATTAACATTTCAAGCAGTTTACATTTCAACTTAGCAGGCTTTTTTGCTTTCACCGACAGCTCGTAACAAATCAAATAAAAAAAAAAAAAAAAAATCAAAATTAGTAGTGTTTGAAGTTCTATATTAGAAACTGTAAAGGTTTCATTTATGTGTTATGGAGGTGACATTTAGATAAGTAGTTTTTAATTTTAAATGTACTTTCGATTTGCAGCATACTGTTACCTTGGGAATTTGTGAAGGTAAAACTGGATGGGTGTGTGGACTTTTTAAAATGACGTCATTTCAGGCTAGGGAATGCACAGGATTGATTGCAAAATCAATACAGCCTCTGGGCCTAGCAGAGAGGATTCAAGAGGATGAAACAAAGGCCTCTTCTGTCTTGTTGGGCCTCTCTTGTGGTTGTGGGATGGTCGTAGTCAAGCCGTCAACTGCTTTCTACTTTTCTTCCAGTAAGTTACTTTTTTGAAAAGGAAAGAATACTTAACAAATCAGGTATTTAAAAATACAAAACATGGAAACATATTCTGTTATACTAATATCATTTTGATATTAGTATAAAATTACAATTTATAATTTCTACTCAACAGTTGAAAGATACAAACAACTCTCTCATTATCTATCATTCAATCATATGTCACAGAAGTGTTTTAAGATTACAGTAACTAATGAACATGTAAGAGACAGGGATGTTTGAACCCGTCTAACTTATCATGAATTTTATGCACTTCCAAGAAAAATATTCATCTAAATCTCAATTAAGACTTCACAAAGTGGAAAGAATATTCTCTTTTGGCAATTTTCAATTTTGTTTGCTTTATCGAATTTACAAATTTGGGTAAAGAAAATGGATAAGAACAGACAAAGAAAAGACAATTCTTTTTCGTCTTACTGAATAAAGATTACGAACGCTATCAAAAACTATGAATAATATGATAAAAGATGAATAAAAAATTATAAATAACATATTAAATAGTGAAAAAAGTGATTAATTTCCATTCATATTTAATTGCACAACGCTTATTGATTTATCCATCAAATTGTTAAGCTTAATATAACAATAGTGATCTCTCATTTTTCTTCACCAATATACTTATTATAGATGTGATTCTGTATTTAATAATCGGTGGAGCTGGCTTTGTATACTTAGCAATTTTGTCGGTATGCATCCTTCGACGGCAACGATACGCAAGTTTTAAGAGACGTAATGTTTTAATTGAACAGCGCATTGCTGTTGCCTTAAAATATGAGAGTGAAAAGAGTCCGAGAGGTCTGAAAAACTCGCCGTCATCGCTCTCGTCACCGTTTTCCTCTGATAGCTCGATATCTAGTCCTGTCATACCAACAACTCAATCATCCATTATTCCATCACAGCCGTTGAGTCGTTTGTCTTCTTCTGAACTGGGACCAGATCGAGGATTTATCAACTTCACCCTTCATTATACCATTGAGAATTCAACATTACAGGTAAATAGCTGAGACTAGTATGATTTATGGCCTAGTGCAGGACAAACATATTGACTGGCCATTTGTTCTCAGTTATAGAGAACTGAAGATCACTAGGCGTCAAACATAAATAAATGTCTTTAAACTTCATTAATGAGATGATGCACTTGAGAAAATATTGGTTGAAGAATGTCTCTATATTTTCCAATATATTCTATTAAATGAGTCTTATTCAAGTAATTCAAGCTGCTTACAGGTTAATATAATATGTTGTCGGGATTTACCAGAATTAGTAGTGGCATCCGGTGGTCAGTGTCTTCTAGAACCATATGTCAAACTTCAGTTATTACCCGAGAAAGAACATCATGTTAAGACTCGTCTTGTTCGTGCATCCAGAAATCCGCAGTATGATGAAACATTTTCCATGTATGGGTTGGATGCATTACAACTCGCTACAACCAGTATACATTTTGCGGTAAGGAAGACTTTCATTAATTTAAAAACATTAAGGTTAGTGTTACGAAACAATCAGTAGGCTTTACTTTTTCTTGGAATTGATCATTTTTCATGAATAGCTGTTTTACTGGCTTGCTTTGATTTACTTGCCATCTTTATGACAAACACTTTTCCTCCATACTTTTTCCAAATTTATGACACATTTTAGGTGATTGCATTTGATCGTTACAGTCGAGATACACTGTTAGGTGAAGCAGTATATTCACTAAAAGATGCAAATTTGTTGAACAGTGAGATTATCACCGTAGAATTGAAACTAGAAGGTCGTGGAAAAGACGCAAATAATGATAATCGGGGACAAGTACTGTTGTCATTGTGCTATCAGCCAACTACACATAGAATTACGGTTGTATTGCTTAAAGTAAAAGGTTTGCCAAAATTGGATGTCAGTGGAATGGCTGGTAAGCTCAGTTCTTAAACAATTTTTTTGATAGTTTATTTATTCAGGTTACTTTTTACTTATTCATATATCCACTTATTTCTTGACTATTATCAATTTTTGAAGACTGGCAATATTCCTTCTTCTAACATATTGCATATTATACCATAAATTTACGTAATTCGAAATATTCCTTACTATTTCTTAATCCTCGAATCATTTGCTATCTAGTTCACTTTTAGCTTCATAACATTTATTTAAAATTTCTTACCTTCTTTATTTAAATTTCAGACCCATACGTTAAAATTTATTTACTGTATAAAGAGCAGCGAATTTCTAAGAGGAAAAGTCATGTAAAAAAATGTACGCTATCACCGGTTTACAATGAATCGTTTGTTTTCGAGTTCCCGTCTAGCGAAGAACAAGATTTGGATAATATTAAATTTGAAATTGTGGTTATGGACTGGGATCGTCTGACAAAAAACGAGGTATCTTAAACTCTGTTTCGACAGTGTGACTCAAATTACTGATGAAAGAATGCATAATTTCAAGGTGTAGATTGTTGATAGCTTTGGATTCTTCTACTTTTTAATATCAGATTACAGTGTATATTATTTATAAATCAATAAATCCTGCATATGAAACAAACATGTCTTTAATCTTTTTCTTTTTGTAATTGAAGTTAGATCAAACTACATGTTTGATTTGAGACTTTCTTTTCAGGTGATGGGTAAATGTTTTATTGGACCCAATGATAAGCACTGGCTTCAGGTACGGAGTAATCCACGACGACAGATTGCTGAATGGCATCAGTTGTCGGTATGAAATGCAAACTGGGAAATTTAGGAAAAAATGTGTATTATATTTCCGTGATTATTATTACTCCTAACATTTCAAATGAAACAAATATATTCAACGACCGCTGCTGTATTTGATGGAAAAACAATCAATGGTCACTGTAATTTAATGTGATTCCAAAATCTCCGAGCATATATGCACCTGCTGTTAATAAATATGGTAAGAGCACAGCGGCTATTATGGCAATTTTAAAATCTGCAATTCATTTTTAAATCCAAAGCAAACATAAGAAAATAACGAAATATCTTAAAAGGAAATTGTTCTTAAGGCATATGATACTATAAATGATTTTTAATACTTGGGTAGGACTGTTAACACGAATTGGATGGTGAACATTAAACTAATATTGGGTCAATGATAAACTGTTTTAAACATAACCTACTGTTCGTATAAATTTATATCCTTAATCTTATCTGAGTATATATGCACGTACATTTATGGTTTCATGAATCATGACAACGAGTTGTCTGTAATCAAAATGAGGAGTCACTCTTATTATTTATCGAACTACTGGTAAATCTTTTTATCAGAATGATTGATTTAAAAATTAAATAATGAAAATATTTTCCATAAAAATTTTCAAAGTCATTTTAAAGCTAGGAAATTAAACCGTTTCTGACACTAATTTTTTTCAGAACCAAATTCCAAAAATAAAGGTGACCATGTTTGCCATCAGTCCGCATCTTTTTCTCTGTGTACAAAGAGTCATCACAGTTACATCAATAGTAGGGAAGCTATAATTTTCTTTCCTTATTTCGCAGCTTAAATTGTTCGGTTTAAATGCTGTAATAGATAAGAAAACGCTCAATTATCTTCACTAATGGATTACCTAGAAGCTACTTATCTACAGTGTTTTGCTTCGAATGAATTTCTTTCGAAAAATGCAATGCAAAGTGAAAAACTGCTTTAGTTTGGTCCCCTGAGACCGGACACTCTGACACATTATGTAAGGCAAAAAAATATTACTTTTCTACTCGGTCAAACTGCAGGACCATTAAATCGCAAGTCAGAATGAATTTCGAAATAATAAAACGCAACATTTCAATGCACTAATTTCAAAACTTCTTAATACTCATAATTACTAGTAAGAATTTTCCACTGATGATAGGCACAAAGTAGCATGTGACCCACCAAAACCAAAAGAGTTCACCAAGGCCACTCGTTCCTTATCCCACCTTTCTGATTTTTTAAGGAAGTGTAAATTTTCTTTGATATCGCTTTCTTCCAGTTTAGCATTTCCCACTAATTTTCCTTCTTCAATACACATTGCTGTGATAGCGGTTTCAATAGCACCAGCTGCGGCGAGAGTGTGACCTATATGACCTGTAATGTGCAAATTCAGTCGACAGAACAGTGAAATTTACCACTATAAAACTCTTTAAAATTCATTTCAGAGATAATGGAAATGTTTATGAAATACATTTACGAAATTTGTTTCCATCTTGTCTTGATATTTTAAAGTAACATTTAAAGGTTTCATATCTGCAGTAAATCTATGCATATAAATTCAGTGAAGTTCAATAATAAGAAGTGTAACCAATCTTTAATTGACGAAACTGAAACGCCAGGTAAAAGACGAGCAATAGCTCGTGATTCGGAATGATCACCAAGTACTGTTGAAGTTGCGTGGGCATTCACGTAAGTAACTTGCTCTGAATTGATACATGAGTCAGCCAAGCATCGTTCCATACTTAGGAAAGCTCCGATCCCATCTTCTGATGGGGTCGTTAGATGATAAGCATCGCTCGCGACACCTTGAACGTTAAAAAATCAGCAGGTCTCATATCTTCTCACATGTTGGTCAACATATGACGTTTTTCCAGATGAATCTCATTTTGATTATGAATGATTTCAAGAGGTTCATTATCATAGCAAAATGTAAATCACGGTTGTTCAAAAGGTTGTTGCAATGCAATTTAATCCTTAATTTATTAACTAAAAAATAGCTCACCGTATCCTATAATTTCAGCATAGATATTCGCTTTCCGTTTAAATGCTTCTTCCATTTCTTCCAAAACCAAAATTGCAGCACCTTCACTCAACACGAATCCATCACGCCGTTTGTCAAATGGCCGTGAACAAGTCATAGTTAATGCTCTAAATTTTAGCAAAAACACCAAAATCCACTTAACAAATTTATTTCGAAACAGGAAAGAAAGCAGTACTGCTATAAGACCACAATTAAAGATCTCAGTAAAGAAAAAACAGCACGAAAATATGAAAAAAGATGACATGTTTTCAAGCACTTGCATATGAGTATATATATGCACTACTATATATATGCAACAAACATCGGCGCAAGGGGAGAATTTGAATAGGTTAATCAGATATAGTCAATAGAGTAAAATGGAAACCTCATCTGACTGAATCCTGTTATTGCTATATTATTGATGCATGCTTCGGTAGAACCTGCAAGCATGCGTTTTGCTCGACCCATCCTAATGAATGTGGCTGAATCACCAACACTATGCAAACCTGTTGCGCACGCAGTACAGGAGCTTAATTGCGGTCCACGCATACCAAATCTGTAAATGAATGTTATGAATGTTTTTTTGCACAAGGTAAAATAATGAGCCATTTCCACGAGAGTTATAAGTTACTGAAGTCAAAGAATCAAATTTAATAGTATTGTTTTAGAAAAAACAATTTCATGAACCTACTTGATACTTACATGCCCTGCTGGCATGTTGGTCAGTATACGTGGTATAAAAAAAGGTGTTACTCGACGTCCTTTATCTTCTGCAATTTGTTTACCAACTTCATAAATTACCTCCAGATCAGCTATCCCCATCCCAATATTAACACCAGTTTCTTCCATGTGATATCCCTTTAAACCAGCATCTTTCACCGCCTCTTCTGCTGCAACTATCGCTATCACACTACCTAGAATAAAGTAAATCGTTTGTAAAATTAACATAAAGCAGATAAGAAATTCTAAGCCACAACCGGCTAAAAATGAGTTCTAACCAACAATTTTTGAAAATGCATGACCTCACTATACGGACCAGTGGGAAATACCAATAAGAATTACCTCTGCTCATTTGTTTCAACTCTCGAGGAGTCCACAGACTCAAGTCAAGACCATATTTCCCACATTCCGGAATTCGTCCCACAATTATTCTAAGCTTTTCATCACTTCGAAGTGCAACATTGTTAGCTAATAAATTGTCAAAGAGAAGTCTTTTACCAACACCAAATGGACTTACAATACCTATACCTGTTATCACAACTCGTTTCATCAAATCTGAAAGTATTGTGAGAGTACAACTCAAGTATTTCAATCCCAATCCAAGCGTAATGATGCTTACAAAAATACGTCCACAAAATGTATTAATGAGTACTAACATTATAAAAACCGTAATATGCAATAGTAAACTACATCATGTGCAGTGCACATTTTATAATTCAAGTTCAAAGTATTTCCCAAATAGATTCCTTAAATTTTAAACTCTTTGATTCGTTTCGGTTTAAAATAAACCCATGAAATTCAAGTAAAGCTAACCTATATTTGAATTAAGCACTTTGTCTGCTCATAAAAATTAGAAATGAACAGAATGAAAATTTTATGCCACATCTTACAACATCGCAAAAATAAAAAACAAATTAAACGCGACAGACAACATGTCCCTGATCAGAATCGGAAACGCAGTTCCCTAACTTTTCTTTCAATAACGACTTTTAATGAAAAATTCATATTCATTTCCAGTGTTTGCGTAAAATATCTTAATCGTCATTTAGAGATGAGTTGCGCAAGTTTTTCAAATTCTTTAGCTAGAGCAGAATTGTGATATTTTTCAAAGTAATCCTCTCCTGAATCAGCACACTTAGCCATGTGGCTATCGAAAGGTAATAAAGCAAGTAAAGGGACTGATAATTCATTGCACATCATTTCTGCACCACCAGTTGTGCGTGGAAAAAGTTGTGAAACGTTCGAACAACAGGGACAAATGAATGAAGACATGTTTTCGACTATTCCCAATATATTAATTTTTGTTCTCCGACAGAAATTAATCTAAAAAATGAAAAAATATGGTTTCAAATAATCGCAAACATACAAACATGTCGAATAAATTTTGTGCAGAAAATATAATATCAAAGATAAGGAAAACACAAACTTCTTTGCGGACATCAAGTAATGATATTTCTTGAGGTGTGGTTACTATAATCGCACCATCTACAGAACCTGCTTGTAGAAGAAATTGAACAATGGAGATATGCTCGTCCGAGGTGCCGGGAGGTGTATCGATCAACAAGTAATCCAAAGTTCCCCAGTCTACATCCTAAATTTAAATATCATGACACGGCGGTACTCGTTTCCTGTCCAGTGAAAGAAAATATTTTGTTCTGAATATAAACTTTTCACGAAGGAATGAACATACTTCATGATCAGATTAATTACATTTGAAAAAAAAAAGCCTTATTGTTTTTGGAATCATACATCATTAACTCCAGAAAAAATCACGACAAGACTGACTTTTCATTGTCCTAAAATTCTGAAAAATCAAAACTAGATATGCAAACCTAAGGTACACATTTCTCTTCTATGCTGAATTGACTTTTTTCTAAACTGAAGTTTCCTAAATCTGAATTGAGTGATGATACTGCACCATAAAGAATAATTTTTAGATGAAGACATGAACAAGAAGTTAACCTTTAAAAATTGCTTTATCAAAGCATTTTTCCGCGCTCCTCGCCAAATAACTGCTTCGGATCTATTTTGCAATAAGAATGCAATGCTCATTACTATAAGATTATCTTTTACAACAATAGGACACCAACCATCACCACTCTCATGAACGCTTTCTTGTTCAACGCCCAGCATCCGCGCTTGTGATGGTCCGCAAATGTCTATATCCAAAAGTCCAACCTTGAGAGATTTGAAGTTTAAATTATTGAAAGTATAAAAATATAAACCACATGCGATGTTCTACAACGATTACGTTTGATTTTTTGAACTTCCTCTACAGACAAAAATAAGTGCAAACATCAAGACCTACTTATTAAAGTACTTTGATAACAACAACTGTCTGCATCGGCACAAACCAACATCAAAAAAAAAAAAAAAAAAAGAAAAAAAAGTTGATTTCATTTTAAGATTACACTGCTACCTGTATTTTATCGTTCACTGCCAGAGCTCTAGCCAAATTAGCAGCTACAGCACTTTTTCCAACACCACCCTTTCCAGAAAGTATTAGGATCTTGTGTCTAACATTTTTTAAACGATCTGTAACTGCCAAAAGATCACTATCTGGTCTTCTTATTTCACCAGACGCACACAGTGTCTGGTTCGGACAGCCAGTACAAGAAAAAGCCTGCAACTCTCACAAATAATTGCAAATAAATTATTAGAAATTTCAAAATTATGTTCCATATGAGACTGCTAAGCAGCGAAAATTTATTTATAGAAATTAGGCTTATTATCTGAAAAAAAAGTTCAATTGGTCGAAATTTGGAGAATTTTCATCAAATTAACTGGAGAAAAGAAACGAGTAATGAAATAATGTGAATATAAGAATGTCAACATGCTAACATTAAAAAAAAAAAAAAGTGAAGCAAGGAAGTCACTGTGTATCCTATTGAAAAGCTAAAGAATGAAGCAAAACCATGAATCACCTTCCCTGCATCTGCGGATGTTGCGCCGGGGCAATCTTCGTTCGCATTTTCAGGGACATCATTCATCGTTTTTGGTAGTCAAAATAGCTTATGCAACACTTTTAAAAAAGCGGAAGCTAGAAAAAAATGATCTCCATAGCAGTCAAGAACAATTTTCAAATAAAAGTAAAGCCATATATATAATCTTCCAAAAGGAGTTAGAAATAAAAACAAATTAAGTAAGATGAAAATTTTATATAGTTATCTGTTACATTTCAAACAAAGTTTTTTTTAAAATTATCTGAAAAAGAAACCGTTGCTAAACGGATTAAAAAAGTAGCACAAAAAGCCATTATCGAAATTCATTTGACACTTTGACATTTAATAACAATTACATAAATCTTAATTGTCCTAGCACGAAGCAGAAAACAAAATCGAATGTGAAATTTCTACTGTACTACATTTTCAAACTTCCTCTATAAATACAATACACATTATCTGATTGTAATGCATGAAAGAAATAGTACCCTTTTCAGCTATAAATGCTACACTGTAACATACTAAATTATAAGTTCAACTTTTATATAATTTAATTCAATAATTTACATAACAAGTGAAAAAGCTCGGCTTTAAGCCTTCTGAAAAGATGACCGAAAGAATGCATGTATATTTCCTGCTTTTGTAGGACCTAAGCCAGGACATAACAGTAGCCTATCAATATCCGCATTCGCTATTTTCCGGATACTACCAAACGTAGCAATCAAACGCTGAGCATCAGATACTGTCAATGACCGAATAACAGTAAGGAATTTGACCGCCTAAAAAGTGAGACAATGATCTTCAAAAAAGTTCAGAAAGCAGGTAGATCCTCATTTTCAATACCGAAGCTTTGAGCAATATGATATTTTAAGTGCTATATAATTAAAGCAGAGCGTTTACTCGAAACATGTAGGACACTATGCAAGTACAAAGAAGAAAGATAAAAAACTAGTTTGTTGACATGGTTCGTACTGTTGCTAAACTCTACAACAATTTTACAGCAGCAACATCTTAAATATAGATTGATGAATTACCTGATGAAATTCATTGTCTTCATCTGGCAAGCAAAGCCGTTTTTTTTTTCGTTCTTGCATTGCATTAATAGCGCTTTGTTCATTCCTGTTCCTCGAAATATGTAAATTTTCCAAGTATTCTGCAGCTTCTTCAGCGGAATAACAGAGCATAAGCGTCCAACCGGTTCGATAACAAAAGAGATTTAGTTCGCGTAAAATATGACGTGGTTCCACATTCACAAGCACTAATAAGATCTGAAAAAACTCATGTCCTAAATTATATAGTCACGAACTTCGTGAAAATTGATTGATCACTTGCAATTCCAGTTTGTATTGAAGGTTTAATTTAAATAAAAGATGAATATCTTGTAATATCCTCGTAACAAAAAATAGCAAAAAAATAATACTGCTAATCAATGTTCCTTTGGATCATACCTTTATTGCATACCCAGCACCATCACTGTTTATGCGAGTTTCTATATAATTCGGGTGAAGCTTATGCCATTTTAAACTGAGGTACAAAATGCCCATTTCTTTACCAGCTTCAAAATCAGCCTGGAATTTGAACTTTTGATTAAAACAGTCAAAAAGTCTATACTTCACTCATTAGCAAAACAACAGAAAAAGAAACTTTTATTTCAGCCCATTCGAACGGCACATTGCGTATATACTTCAGAACTGGATTTCCTTCTTGACGTTTCCGGTTGATAATCAATCTTGAATTTAGTAACGCTCCTATAAGATATCCGTATCTGTACAACGTTGGTAATTCCAGAGCGAAATTAATTCATGTATTCCTAACTTTAGAGCTGGAGATATACGAGTTAGACAAAAATTGTTCCAGAGGAAATACAACGAAACCAGTATCAAAGCAAACCTGACTGACTGGAGCTAGGAATTTCCATTTCCATACACCAGCACTATGAGTAAAAAGTAAAATTATGCTGAAAAAGAAAAAGTCCACAGAGAGCTTACAAAAGCAGTTCACACCATCAGACCGAAAGCTTACAAAAAGAGCAGACAGAAGACGAATATAATCTGCATAATTTGAAATTAATAAAACGTCCATGATAAAGTTTATTGTCATTTATTGCCAAACACTGAGTGCGCCAATGACAATCAAAAAAATGACGAAAATAAGTAACCTAAGAACACTTTATCGCAGTACCAAACATAAAACGTGAAAAGACATTCCCAAATCTTAATGAGCATTATTTTCTGGAGAAATAACATACATTTCAACAACATTTATACAAGTTACAACACTAGTACTTATTTCCAAAAATGAGAAAATCAAAAATGAATCAAAAATGGCACAAAACATATAGTACAAAAAGATATAAAAACAGAAACGATACAGTTAGAACTAGAAGCATTTAATTCATTACAGTTTTTTTTTCTTTTTTTTTTTAAATAAGTTAAATATTTTCATGTTCCGATAACAAGCTTCACTTTAATCTACTATATGAAGCTTTCATGCCGCACCAAAATCATGTATCCATTTCTCATACTTCTGCACATCAGAGTAGGAAACCGATGGTGATGTATTTTGTATTGCTTGAGAAAAATCATTTGCAGTAATTGGCAAATCAACCTCTTCTTGCGTTAATGCTTTAATCTCTTCAGCTGTCAGATTGGCAATACGTACACGCATACTCATCATTGCTGCTTCACGACAAACATTTGTTATGTCCGCTCCCGAATAACCATCAAGCGAATCAGCCACCTAAAACAAGTGCTTTGCTTAACTCCTTCAGAAAATTTGAGAGAAAAGCAATTGAGTGAAGCCTTCAGAGAGCTTATGGTTGAGTCATGCAATGTTTTCGAGGTCAGGCTACCCCATTTTTCGCTTTATTAAAATATTCATTCAATAACTTTAAACAAAAACTTACAATTTCTAAATTAACTTCTTCATCGATTGAAACTTCAGCTAGAGCCAACTTTAACAGTTGAAATCTATTAGTTTTATCTGGTAGTGGAATATATATTCGTTTCTCAAGACGTCTTCTTAGAGCTTCATCCAGGTCCCAAGGAAAATTTGTAGCAGCCAGCACAAGAACTCGTGAAACATCTGGTGAACAACCTAAGAAGGGAGTTTCTATAGCACCTAACTAGTAACAAGCAAAATTACCAGGTATTTTTAAATCGATTTGGTAAATATATGACCATGGGTCACAAATCAGAAAACAACATAATTGGATTACATGAGGAATGAATGTGTCATGCAGGAATGAATGCTTTTTTTTTGAAAAAAATACATTACCATCCATCTGTGTTAACAGTTCTGACTTAACTCGGCGTGATGCCTCGTGTTCGCTATCAGCACCTCGTCTGCTACACAAACTGTCTATTTCATCGATGAATATCGTTGATGGGGCATAAAAACGAGCCTGGAAATGAAAATAATTTAAAAAAATGAAATAATCATGTCCAAATTGATAATGTAGATCAACAACAGGACTTACCATTTTGAAAAGAAGCTGCACAAGCTTTTCAGAATCTCCACGATATTTTGAAGTTAATGTTGCAGATGACACACAGAAAAATGTCGTTTGACTTTCTGTTGCAACAGCTTTTGCGAGCATAGTTTTACCTGTTCCTGGCGGACCAACCATACAAACACCTCGCCAGGGACGCCGAATACCCTAAAAACAGATTTCTGAACTTGAATTTCTTTTCAAGCAGTGTTACTGAAGGAACAAAATAAAACCTTGAAGAAATTCGGCATAACTGACGGTAAGATGACTGCCTCTTTCAAAAGTTTCTTGGCTTCATCGAGACCAGCAATATCATCCCAGTGAACATCAGGACGTTTCTGCATAATATCACGTTCAATAATTTCTACCAATTCCTTGTCGAATCCTCTGTCATCAAACACTTTCTCACTTCCTCCCTTTTCCTAAAAACATAAGGGAAACAATTTCCACAGAAATGCACTTAGTTCCTGAATAAAGCCACGATTTTAAAATCAAATCATCAATAAGATTACGGGAGTCACACAGATTGAATTAAGTCATTAATTATTAATTAGTGAAATATAGTTCTTACGTTGCTATTACTCTCTCCTTCTTCCTTCGAGGTTATTTCTGATAGTTCATTCACAGATGCACGTCCTAATGAGTTAGCTCTTTTGGTGATGTTGCGACCTCCTGAGTTGATAAAGGGAGATTTCCCTACTAAACCTTTCTTGGTTTTATTATCAACACGAGTATAAGCCTGCTTTTTAGCGCTATTTTTTGGACTCGGAATGGCCGATATCTTCTTCGTTAAAGGCGGCAGTGGCCATACATCAGGATCGCTCGGTGGTGCGTCAACGGGCGATGACGATGTTATCACACCGGCCATTTGTCTCATCTGCGAAACGACATCCGCAATACCACTCATTCGCTCCACATTCAATTTCAAGATCGATTTTACCTGAAAGAATGTTATATGAAGACCAACCATACTAATCGTTAAAAGATGAAAGGTAGTAGTAATCTTATATATTTTAACATTTTATTAATTTAATAAAAGATAAGACTAACTGTTCGCAATAATTAAGCACAAAATAATGGCCACAACATGATCATCGATAATCGGCATCAAACATTCGAAACCTAAGTGCAATACTGCGATGTATAGGTACATTTTCTGTCATAAGTCCACGAACTTTCCTCTTTCCCTTGAAAAAATGATCCCTTACTTTAATAAGTTGGTCTCTATGTGGATCATCAGTTGATATATCATTCAGACGACGTTCAACTAGCGAAAGAGCGGTACGTAAAAACAGCGCTGACTGGTCATACTTGCGGCGTACTGCAGCTTCCTTGGCGGCCCGGTAACTTTCAGAGATCTCCCATTCCATTTTTATGGCTGAAATTGAGTAAAAAATAGGGATGAGTCATCATGACTATTTATTTAACACGTTACTATTTGTTTGGACCATCGACAATCCAGCTGATGTTCAAGGTAGTCACACCATGCCCATCAAACAGAAACAGTTATGAGGGAACCGAAGATAGGAAGTAGACTGGAGAGTTGAATAAGAAATTCACGAGTGAAAATTGACATCCCATTCTGCACAGTTTTGTTAATGTTTATTCTGCACAGATCTGTTTTTTAAAAGTTCTCGGGAGAGAGAGATAAGTGTGGCTACTTAGTTCCCAATTCAAATTCAAGGAAGACTAAAGGAAGGCTGCAACAATTAATCGGACCTGAAGTCGCATTTTAATTTTTCGATATTATGTATATATCATGTAATTTTCCGATATAGGTTTATTTTTTTTTGTGTTGGAAAAGCCTTACTTAAATGTATTTTAATCATACGGCAATTAAGCTTTTTTGATGAAATTGTAAGGTTCGAGTTGGGGAAAAGTAAAGTTCACAAATGAGTATATTACATGAGTGCCGGAATGGGAATGATTTGTAGGTGAGGGAGACCGACTCAAATTTGAATCATTGAAATATGTGGAAGAGTGGAAGTTCTTGCTATTTTCAGTAATGGTCACTGTTTGTTTGTTGAAGATATTTATAATGATAGATTAGAAATTTCAGTAGAGATAGAATTGAGCATGAGATAGTAAATTCAATTCTTGGAAATACCCCTGAGACATAAAACGGGGGAGTGGAATGTATGTATTAGATGAGCCATAACATCCCCTGACATGCCATTTCTTCTCAGTCTGATTTGTTGACATGTTTTTCTGTTCCTGGCGTATTCCCATTCATGGTGGGTCTCTAAGAGACAAGTGTCCCGTCATCACTCTCTTCATCTATACATCACTGCTTATCGTCCCTAATGTGACACATACCTGCATATTGCTGCATACTATACGTGCATGCAAGCAGAGGATCGGTTGTATGTCGAGGAATTAGCCCCTCATTCCATCGTCGAGCAAAAAGCCAATCAGCAATGCCATCTCCTCCCATTTCACCGCAGGCTGGGCCAGTCTATTCCAGCTGACTGCCATCTGTCACCCATCGATCCATCCGTGTATGTGCCTGCCGAGAAGCATGTAACTGCAAGTTAAAGTCAGGAAGCTACGACAGTAGGCAGTGGCGAAACATAATGCCTCATCAGGTTTCCCTTCCGCATTTCTGTCCTCATCTGTAACATCATCATTCATTTCTTTATCTCTTCTCTCTTCTTTTTCTCCCTTACGTACGTTTGCTGGTTTACGTCGTCCGTAGTACGACACAGTGATATAGTAAATGAATCAGTGCTACTTATCTCACGCTTACCTCAGCACGCTGCAGCACTCTCTAATAAAAGCATTATCAGTTTATGGGTCATTTTATCAAGTGCAGCACGCACATCAGTGAAGGCGATTGCTCTAGCCAGCAGTATTCATCCATCCATCCATCCATCTATCCCTTCGTCCATTTGAAACGCGGAAACCCCTAAGGATTTCTCGTTGGCGTTACGGACTACATTTCAGTGATGTCCATTGTAGGTGCTAATGAAGCATTTCTTTTTCGCCTAGATCTTGTGAACGGTGCTGGGAGTGTTGCTGTGATTTGGTCTGTCTTCTTTTTGCCGCATTATCGCGACTAATTGGTCGATTAATTATTGTTCTTCCACTGATTCTACCACTTCCCTCCAAAATGGGTATAAAAAGCTCAAAGCCGAAGCTCTCGAAAGAAGATCTTGACTTCCTGAAAAAGAACACGAGTTTCACCGAAGAGCAAATCAAGGAGTGGTATAAAGGCTTCGTGGTTAGTTTTTCTTTTTCTTCCTTCTTCGAAATTCTGCCACACTGTTTGCAGTGGAGTATTACTTTACTTTTATCAGATGACAAATGGGATCATTGAAGGAATGGTGAATGAACTCACATATGGAAATGCATCATTGCACAGGGTTCCAGTCTTCTACTAGATCTTTTTTAGCATCTCTGATGCTCATATTAATCTATTATTTACTAAATCTATTATGAATGAATTGCTAATTCTGAGTTATCTAATAAAGATTTTCTGCTTGAGATCTTTGAAGTTGCTATTATACAGGAAGGAGAAAATGTAATTTTCACCGCTTTCTCATTGAAATTAATAAATCCTTTAAATGCATGAATCTTTTCAAATAAAGGTATAGATCAGTGATTTTAGGACTTAGTTATCAATTTATAAGAGCTTGGAAATCAAGATTAATTTGTACTTTCCTATGGTGCCTTTTTCACGGAAATTGTGTTTTTAAATATTTTCCCGTCAAAATAGGGAAAGTTTCTTCCTAAATCAGGTTTCATTCTGATATTTGTGAACTGGTAACCTGGGAATTTAGTATATGGGAGAGCGATAAAAGAAAATTTTGTTCCTAAAATAACGAGTACATGCAAGATATTTCAAAGCTGGGAAGAGACATTCCACTGATTGATAAGCATATATATGTTCCCTACAACAATATTCGTCTCTCATTGTGGGTTTAATGAATTGTAACAACAACCGTGGAAGGCCAGTGTTTTTTCTTTCCTAGTTGCCCTTAGGAATCTATTATTCACTGTTATAGCTACTCCGATTGCTTAATTTTTATAACAACATGATGTATGATTTTATAAACTTGATTTCTAGAGTTTTATCGTTTGTCTGTAATCAGTAAATATACCTGCAAGATTTAATAACGAAATTATATTTTCAAATGAGATAATCTAAGAGCTGTTATCACCAGCAATTTTCTTCCTCGCATTAAGGGTTATTTCCAATGAATTTTTGCCTGTCATCGGTTATCTCTAGCGAATCTGCATTCTTAACATATCGTTACCTCTAAGCTTTTCATCATAAATTCTAATACGAAAGATCAAAAATTATGCAAAATATGAGTACTTTCTTCTATATGACTTGCAAATTAAATCATTATTGGTTTGCCAAAGAATTATTTCAGCAAGATTGTCCTAAAGGTCATTTGACGAAGGATCAGTTTATCAAAGTTTACAAGGATTTCTTCCCATCTGGAAGTGCGGAAGGATTTTGTGAGCATGTCTTCCGAACATTTGATACTGATAACAGTGGTTTTATTGATTTCAAAGAATTTTTATTAGCAATAAATGTTACGAGTTCGGGTACACCAGAACAAAAGCTTGAATGGGCGTTCAGGATGTATGATATTGATGGTAATGGTACTATTGATGAGAAAGAAATGATAAAAATTATAGAGGTTCGTTTCTTTGTTTTAAAGATTATTTATGCATGATAACTAAGAATCAGGTGGTGTTAAATCTGCCTCACATGTATTATTTGACTTTATTATACAGTATGGAATTAATTTATGTTTCCTCTCTTGCAAGTGGAATTCTTGTCTGTCACGCACACTTTCAACAGGATTGCATATCAGAAAGGAACGAAGTCATTGTCGAATTTATTAAATCGCTTCTGATTTTTACTTAAATGTTTTTATTGTTAGTTATTCAGAATACGTGGGACTTATTTTTTTTTACTATGGGACAGAAATATAGGATTCCACAATTTATCTTTTGATGTAGTATTTATTACAATGCGTTTCTTTTCGCAAAAAATTTGCTAAAGGCGTAAAATTTGTATATTTTCCCCATATTAATATGATTGAAGGAGGTGATGAGTCACGAAAATTCCTGTGAAATTTATTTTAGTCTTGAAACATGACAAAATGTTCACAGCATCGGTCATTGTTCACTAAAACTGTGTAATATTTTGTACGCTATAAGGTTAGTACAGAGAGTCTAAAAAGGATTTTCCCTAAAAAGGATTTTCTGTTGGAAACTTAATTTACAGTACGAATTATGTCGGGTCTTTAAGATTTTTACTTAATTATTCATGTTTCTCATCTTTTCATATGTGTTATATATATATATATCATTGAACATTACGTTTATTTGATGCTTTATAGTTTTTTCTTTTGCTTTTCCTTCCACTCGTTAGCTTCAAGATTGTTGTTAAATTTGGTGAACACTTAATCAGGGATCAACAACTTCAGTACAATAATTTAAGAATTGTTAGCCCATCAACTAATTTACAGAGGAAATTGCTGCGTTTGAAGCACTGAACATATTTTATTTCAATTTTTATTGAACTGCAGTAGTCTGTCAATTAAATTATCTCTTCAGGCAATCTACGAAATGTTAGGACCAGAAGTCACAAAGTCTGCTGATGATTCACCTCGGAAACGGGCTAAAATGATTTTCGAGAAAATGGATGTCAATAACGATAAGGTAGTTTGTTTTGAAAATTTTAACTTCCTCTTCTCTCCTTTTTCGCCCCTCGTTAAACGATCTTTCCTCACTGTTTTATATTCATTGATGATTTCGTTTTTTATGTGTACTGCATCGTATAGCAATTATATCCTTCAGAAATACAAACTCTTTTGATCATATCTGATTCAGCTAAGACATAAATTCTTGATGTGTATAATTTTCTTTTCCAACTTCTTTGGAGTACTGTGACTCCTCTGAAATATGGAATGATATTAATAGATTACTGTTATCCTAGCTTAGGTCACTTAGGTCTGCGAAAGCAGACTGAAGTCTAGAATTAATTCCCTTCAGATCGAGAATTAATTTTTCTGTTTATTTCCACATATGGTTAAAAATGGGCTTTAGTTTTTTCTTTTTATTTTTTCAAACTGATTTGTAAAGTTTAGATATGAGGACAGGTCAACAGATTAATCAGTACTTATTTTTTATTGTCTAAAGTCTAAAATAGCATTTATTGATACGGCTGCATATCCTTATGTTTCCGTTTTCGGTTGTATTAGGCCAAACTAACTAATTAAATAATTTTATTAAATTAAATTTGCACTTAACATTTGATTATTTAGAAATTAAATTTGATTTTAGGAATTGACGCTAAAAGAGTTTGTGGACGGTTGTTTGGCTGATAAAGAGCTCTTCCAGATTCTAACAAATGAAGTAAAGAAGTGACAGCACAAATGAAGTTTGGCTTGGCTGTTAAGGTATAAAATACTCATGATTTTGTCATCGACATTTTTGCTGATTTACTGTAAAGGAAAATTCGTCGACACTGCCTTGTTGAAATTTTGATGGGAATGGAATCACTGAGTGTATATGAAACGATCACCACACTATCTGTGGTCATTCCATCTTTATTTCGAGGTTTGCCTGTGCGTGTCGCTTTTTGTTTATTTATGGACAGTGATCTTCTAACTTCATTACTCACTGTTGTCACATTATTATAAGTTTTAATTGTAATATTTTTTGCACTGTGTGAGAAAAATATATGCATTTTCGAGGTATATTTATTTTTAAACCTTGTTTTTCTTTCTTTAAATTTTTTATGAGCATGTACTATTGGTCACTTTTGAATGTTCGTGGTTTGTAGCTCACGTTGTTTTAAGACTGTCGAAAGGGATGCTCATTTAGGCAAAGAAAAATTTTTATAGCAGGAATCGAATTTTCTTGCTTAAAGAACTAACAATCTTGAACAAAATGCCAATTTATATTGTGTTATATGAGCAATCCTTTTAAACCCTTTACATTTTTGTATATTTTTACGTGATGATGACAATGATAATGTTCCGTATTTTTAATGGCCTACTCATTACTCCTTCGGGATTCTAAATTCTGACCTCTGCTTGATTTTCACTTGTCAGCAGTGCTGCTTTATAAGCTTCAACAGTAAAAAATACCCTTTAACCTTTAGTCAAATTATAAGGCCACCGTTTTGTTTAATATAATGGATACATTTTCTGGTCTTTGCAGCTTGGACGTTGATGTTGCTTGCATTCAAGATTTGATAATTATGATTAGGCAGATTTAATTCTTTACGAAAACTCGATCCCCAGAATTGTTACAATTGTTTTTTGAATTTAGTTGAAAAATAGTAGAAAATTAATAGGCATGGTATGAAATATGTTACAAGTCGAATGTTGCAAGCTTCCATCAATTAGATGTTGGTAACGCGGAATTGCTAGGATAATTCAAGGATTCAGAGTTTTATTTCAAATCAAAAAAATCAAAACTGCAAATGGGTTATATTCAGACGATATTCAGATAATAATGCTCCAAGTTTATTTGTGGGTTGTTAAACAGGGGACATTATGATCACATTCAATTTATATCCCTGTGACATTCAGAATGGTGGACACAGAGAGAAGAATGAAGTGTATAGTGCCTAATTCTATAGATGTGTCATTTTGGGCTATTTCACTTCACATTAAGGGAGAGCAATGCTGTGAATTTCATCTCCATACCAATTTTAGTTCACGGTTGAATCACTCACTGATCATTTCCCATGAGTATTCAGGATTACTGCATTATAACTGGATGACTAGTATATCTAACCGGAAACCTGTTATTGCTTTCCTCCCCTCACTGAAGCGAAACTGACCACACCTCTGTCTAATCGATGTAGTTGTGTTCCTCCTTTCCCCTGATATTTCAGAAAAAAATTCAAGAAAGGGTGTCCATACATAAATATGCAGAAGAGGTGATATGAAACATATCGACCATAAAATAAAGCTCCCCTATGCATAATTAGCATAATATGTAGGGAAATATCCATTTTACCTCCAACTTTTCTCCAATTCGTCATATCATGGCAGAAAATCTTGGAACTTGCTAAGAAAGTAATTGAAGCCTAATCTAATAAAAACCAGAGAAAATAATGCTTCCCTTGTTATATACTTTAAATAGGTCTTACATCTAAGATTATGAAGATAGGTTCACAGATTCACAAAAAAAAAAAACAATAAATAAAATCATCTATTCATTTCAGTTTTCATCCTAGTATTATTGTCCGCTTTGTTTGTCATCCTGGATAATATCCTCCATATTTGCACTTCATACTTCAATCTAATTAATTTGATTTTCTTAATTTAACCAATCGATCCAATTTTAATTAGTTTCGAATCTATGATAAAGTCGTAATAAGTTTTGTGCTGTAGTACTACGTTTCATTGGGAACGCGAAGTAGAATTTCATTATCTATCCAGAGAAATGGCTGATTAAGAAACTTTTAGCAATTAATTGCTTTATAAAGATATCTTTACAACTTATATAACTATTTGCAACTAAAAGAAACCAATCATTTTTTATAAGTTAATTTAATTTGGAATTCAGAAGTTGGCTTAAAATTACATTTATATTGCTTATTCATACCAAATATTCAAGCAGACTGTAAGAATTTTATCACTAATTGTTCGGAAGAAATTTAAGACCAAATTTATTCCAGCGGTGTTATGCAAGTCTTATGAATTGAAGTAGTAGCTGATGAAAACTGATGAAGGATCGATAACAAGTAATTCTTTCTCTGCAGTGGAAATATTAGAAAATCTAGTACTCTAAACTAAAATATACTCTTCTAGGAACATCAAAACCACTTTTCCTTTTTCCTGCTTGATGGAAATTGAAATATTTCAGAAAAATTCAGTTCTCGAAAATTCGACGGCCTGAACAAGTTCACAAAAAGTGAATAGAAAAATTGGATTCTCCTCAATTTTCCCTCTTAAGATGAGACATGTTATCAAAATGAGTTGTTTGCTCTGCACAAGCACAAAGAAAGCACTTTATTGAAATCGTCAGAACTCATTATTTTGTGCAAAAACTTATTTTGAATTATGATACAAAAAACGTTTTTTCAACTTACTTGTAATTTTTTTTATGACTAACCTGGCAGACCATCACACATGTTCCGAATTTTGGCATTCTGTTAATTTATGGTATTTAACTACTATCTTTAACAATTTCTTGCTGTTTTGTACCTTGACAAAATTTACGTTGTTTTCAAAGATCAAAAATTTGGTATATCCATATCTTTTTAAGATCCAAATTCTTTAAGAACTGAAATTCTAGGTTTGTGTCATAAATCACACTCAAGAACTTTTTTCTTGAAATCAGACCCAAATCAAAATGAATTTCAAAAAGGCAAAACTTTTTCGAAGTTTTCAATTAGAATTCTTGTTATCAACTAGCGTATGTGCAAAATCTCCGTGCCAATTAGCATATCACCAGATTTCAGCGTCACAACTCTCCGGAGTAAGTTTTTATGAAATTCAACAAATTGATATTTCCGAGGTCAAATAGTTAATTTGCAAGCAATTTACAAAGGAAGGCACAGTAACGAAGTTCACGAAGATGAATCAACGCCAGGACCAGTAAATAAATTTCTCCAATAGATTTGACAAAGGAGTGGCGACAAATCGAACATAGAGAATTTGTTGATTGCAAATTAACATCCGCAACTTAAAATCTTATTAAATCAAGTGCGCACATCTTTTCAACACGTTGTTTTTCCTGACAGTTGAAAATGTTCTTAATGCAATACATTTCACCCTCATATTTAGATTTCGAAAGGCAGTCACATATGATACATAGAGGTACAGAATGAACCCAACATCAATCCGAAGCAGTTGAAAAATATTATGATGAAATAATAGAAAGTTACGTAGTATTTCAGAGAAAGATGTGAAAGTAACGCAATTTTTCGAAAACAATTCACAGTTCCTATGCTTTTTATACGATCTTTTATATATAAATGAAATCAAAATTGTTCTTCATGCATTGCTTTTCCGGTAGTCTTCACATCCAAAAATTTTTAGTAGAAAGAGTGAAGAAATGGAGATCATTAATGTTTACAAATATGGAAATAAAAGTATACTGCAATTCACGTAGAAAAATAGCAATTCAATTCCTACAGAAAAAAAAGCGCAGTAGTTTAAAAACAGTCTAACTATCCCATTTTTATTGCCTTAAAGACAGTATTCCAATTTCATTACCAGTCAGCAATTTTTAGCAGTTAAATTAGACCTGCAGCTTGGAACATGAAAATTTATGGAATAGATCAGTTACTATTAGCAACATAAAATTGCACTGTCATTAAAAAATTTATACTTCTTTTTTATTTTGTCACTAATTAAGACTAACTCCTTCTCGATGCTGCTTACTGTTTGCAAAAAAATCTGGAAAGTTTTAAAATAAACGATTTTACGTCTCACTGAAAAACCTGCCAATAATCAATTCCTTCCACTCAGTTATATTACGCAATAGTAAAAGAAAACAAAATAAAATTTTACTTAAAAAACTAACAAGTTTATGAGAAATAATATTAAAGAGTGTTTGAGCATTACTTCTTCTGTTTAGGTTTCATGTCTTCATCACATGCATGCAAAAAGATTTTACTTCCGACAGTTTGAGGATTATATCCCTCATGGCCCTGAAAGAATATCTTTATTTTGGTTTAATGACTAATGACCGTAATTCACGAATAGTTTTTATTACATAAATTTCTATTATATTATTTTGATTCTTAAGCTGTTTTCTTCCCGAAAATTTGGTTAAAATCCTATCTTATTAACAGTAATAGCTAAAGTTATTATAAAACCCATATTCGATATGGATTTAGCAAAAGAGTCTCGGCTTATGAAAAGAATGTAAGTCATACCTTACTCCAATCGTAACCGATAGCATAGGCCATCATCTGTCCTGAAGCATGTATAACACACCGCGTTACAGGTGCTGGTAGTGGATCTGATGTTTTCAATTTTGTTCTTGCATCTTTATCCCAAAATGAAATCCGACCATCAGAACCAACAGTTGCCAGTGTCCCATAACTCGGATGAAATGCGATATCATTCACCTGAAAAACTATATATACAACAAACCCAATCTATTAAAACGTAGGATTACTGAAATTTTGGAATACACGTCATTAACATTTTTTGCAATTCTTCCACCAATTTTCATAATTTTGATTTCTTATTTCTGAGACTGTCTTATTTAACTTTCTCCCTCTATTACTGGGAGAGGAAACAAAACAGCTAAACTTGAAAAGATGCAACCAGCAAAATAAATACGTTAATAAGACTGTCAATGGAAGCATTAAATATTAGAAATTAAAATAAGGGAGATTTAAGTTAATCTGTTACTTTAGATTATCAAAAAGTTCCATATTAAAACATATCAGCATGATGAACTTAAAAAATACGGCATAGATTTCCTGGAATCCATTGATCAATTCTGGAGAGCGATGGCATTTAAATGTGAAATTATCTTTTGGGTTAGCAGCTTCAACGTATTGTATTGCAACTCGACCTTCAATAGATCCAAGAGCATATCCAGTGGGAAGTCCAGTTGTTTTGTCTTTGAAAATTGAAGCACAGCGGCTCTGAAATAAGTTAGGTTCAGAAACTTGATTAGTTAATGCCTTAATATGCATAAAATAATAAAAAAAAATATTTGCTTTTTGTATTATATATTCCAGCTCACCTGATACTTCAACGGAGTCTCGATATCTTTCACTTCGGATGGTTCGTTGTCCAATCTGTAAATCTGCAACAATTCATACAATCCAAGATTTTTATTTAAAATAATTCCTTTTGGACATGAAGATGGATCCTTGCTGTAATAATTATGTATAGTTGAAGAATCACATCGCAACAGATCATTTTATAATACTGCATATGCATACTAAGATAAAATAATTACAAATGATACGCTAACCTTCATACGCCGATTAGCGAGACCAACAATACTCATGGGAAATAACACATCACTACAATAAACACGTTCTCCAAGCTGAACTGTTGCTAAAGATGTTTGCGTAGGCAACTGCCTCATGTCCCAAAACCTACAGTAAATCAAAATTCTTAAAGTTTAAGAAACTATAATAAAAGTATATAATAAAAGTATGAACTATAATAAAAGATCCACAAATCTAAGAGATGCAACTGTATGATTAAGGAATGACTTATGAGCAAAGAATTTATCTGTACATAAAGTTTATGAATGACTCATTTTCCAATCATATGAAAATTTCATAGAACTAAGCGAAAAACAATTACTAGAACAACGAATTAACCGTAAAGTTTTATCCCATGACCCGGTCATTAAACAGCTGTAATTGGGAGCTTTGATCCAGTGACACTTCCTGACAGGTTCATCGTGCTGGAAATAAACAGAAAGAGAAGTACGGTTCCAATACCAGATGAGAGAGAAGTTCACTATAACTTTAGATATTTACAGAGCATATGAGAAAGAAAGCTCACTGTTCCCACGACGACCATCTGATTTGAAGCGAGATCCCAAACTCGTACTTGCTTATCTGCACTTGCAATAAAGATTTTGGTGCCATCCTACAATAGTGCAGACATATATAATCTGTAATACCATCGAATATCGCTCTTAATTTAATAAATTATCCATCTATACTTTGCCATCGTATACTTCGTTTTATTTTATTTAACCAGTGATCCATCATATCAAACAGTGACCGTCGAAGACATTAGTCACTTGACTTAGTTAAAACATCTCAAATTAGCAGCATGCAACACGATTCCTAACATTTCTTTCTTCTTCAGTGAACCCTCTATCAAGTAGCGAGACGCAATACGATGGACTATGTATATTGTTGATTTAAAAGTTATCATCATAATAAAGAATCCCTCAAAAAATCAGAGAAAGCCAGCATAAATGTACCATATTCGAACGAATAATTGTGTTTATAATTCTGTACGTTAGAAGTTTTGGCAGAGAAAAAATATATAAACTCGATCCCTTCTAATTTTCTTAACAAGGCTTCGTATTATAAATTATAAAGCAAGCCAATAACAAGTATGGATCAAGATCTCTGTTGCCTAAAATGATAATCGAACTTACATCAAGCCAGTCAAGATCTAAAACTGGTCCTGTAACATTTTGTTGAGCTTTTGCTTCACACTGACCGCTTTCACTGATCTGCCATACACGAATCACTGAATCCCAACTACCCGAAACAAGCAAAACTGGCTGGCCAGCAATCTGCGGATTGAATTTCAGCGCTTCAACTGTGTCATCGGGTGGTGATGGTACCTAAAAACAAATACATCATCTAAAGGGCTTGCCTTCTAAAAACTTAAAATCTTAAATCCTTCTATTAAATTTACGTAGACAATACTTCATATTAATCACAGAGTAAAGTAAATAATAGTAAATAAGCTACATTACCTAAAATTCTTTTATCGTCACCTTAAAAGACACCAAAAAAAAAATATCTGTAGAAAATCACTCTAAATCGAAAAACCAAGAACACATAGAATTCTGGTATTAAGAAAAGCTGTTAAAATTAATCCGAAGTTGAGAACATCAAATCATTCCTTCCTAAACTGCTTAAGCATCCATGAGAAATGAGATCAATGAAAAGTATGTCCGAAATGGTACAACCTACTTCAATATCGTTCAGTGGATTCTGACTTGTATTGGCTGTGCCGGATGAAAATATGCTGTTCGGTCGTGAGCCAAACGCATTAGTAGTACCAAACATTAAGACAAACCAAAACCAGCAAGAACCTTCGAAACAGTCTTCTCTTCCCACAAAATTGTAGTATTACTAGAATAAAAAAACGAGATTCCATATGCTGTGATAAAAATTTATCCAACTTCACGTTTTTCAAATCAGTCAAACGAAATAGGAAGGCAGATGGTGCGTAGCCGTGAAGTGAACACTTCAACAGTTTTTGGAGACAACTACATTTAAAGAATACTTTTACCCAAATGTATCAGCAAACACGGAAATAACTGAAAATCTTAAATGAGCATCTATTTGACAGTGTTCGATTATAAATTAAGAAAACACTACAGTCGTTGCGCAAAAATTTGGAATCTACATATCTAATGGAGATCCATCTATTACTACTGAAACAATCAAAAAGGCATTGTATATAAGTAGGTGAATAATAGATGTTGAGCAGAGAAAGAAAATGGTATGGAATGATTCAATTAAATTTAAAACATAACATCACTTAAAGATACAACAATAACGCACATTATAAATGGAAAGGTGGAAAAATAAAAAGGAGAGGCACATGAAAAAAAAAAATTCAAAACACTGTTGTTTTTGTTACAGAGCGCAAAATCATAGTTACTAAAAGAAAAAAGTGATTTCAGTGTTACATGTGCCACAGTAAGAAATGATCACAATCCAACAAAGTTCTTATGTGCAGAATCAAGAATTTCCGTCAGCCTGTATTCGCGTTATGTAAAGTTGATGTCTTTGCATTTCCTAAACAAATAAAAGAATATAATCGTGCTATCCCATCAGGGTACTAGAATGAGTGATATTCGAGCAGTACTGACAATACTGCTCGAATTTGCGGATTTATGAATGCCATGAATAAAGGTAAATGATCGTGAACAAAACAATATAAGAAAGCCATTTAACACTCATTCGAAAATTTCTGATAGTAGTTGATTGAAGTTAATCATCTTGCAACTTGAAATCCTCATTCTATAAGTGAAATAGCTGGAAAAAAATCGGAGTGATTCAAATTCATTAACTGATCAAATTATGACAACAAAATGCATAAATTACAAAGAAAAAAATATGATGCTTAGAATATGCCTGACAGAGAAAAAAATCCAATAAAAAAATACAGAACATAAAATACGAAATTGACTTATCGTATGGAGCAGTGACGTGCACACAACGTATAAAAAATATAAAAAACAACAAAAATGCCAATCTTTAAGCACAGTAAAAAATAAACGCGTCCGATATGTATTATTGTTGCCATAAGATCAAAATAAGCCGTCTTAGATTTCGTGAGATTCCAAAATATTCTCCAATACAAAACAATTACAGACCGTTCTCAATGTGTAATGAACAGCCCATTTTTACGAATTTTGCTAATAAGTTTGTCCATTGTACTACATTACCATTGAAATTAAGTCGGAAACAA
The DNA here is from genome assembly GCF_000002995.4 of Brugia malayi. NCBI lineage: Eukaryota > Metazoa > Nematoda > Chromadorea > Rhabditida > Onchocercidae > Brugia > Brugia malayi. The sequence goes on from NW_025062477.1 coordinate 13,507,797, forward strand.
ATGATATCAACGATATCATGAGGTTAAACGATAAATACAATATACAGCAAAGGCAACTGCAACTGCTGCACACGTGCATCCAATACCAGTACGACCCACTACCATACGATGCCATTTTTTATGAGCATCTTCACATTTTAAGAGGCGCGCACGCATCTCTTCTATACGTTTTTTCCTGAATCACTATAATAAATCAATCAAAATAAACGCGAACCGAGAAATCTACAAACGTAAAAAGAACTTTTCCTTTCGATTTTTTTATTTTTTCTTCCCTGATACTCAAGGGACATACTTCTCAATAATTTCAATAGGTTTTCAATTTTTTAAAGACATGTAGTAGCTTTATTACTTTGTATAATAGTCATTACTTACTTCCTTGAGAATTTGAAGTCTAAGATTTCACTGCACTACATCAACCAAAAGAATAAGAATTCAGAATACCTTTTCGAGTGTTTTGTTTCCTTATCTGTTTCGCAAGAGTCCGTGGAAGCTCTTTTTCGAAGAGATGAAAAATCACTACAAGATTTGGAGTGTAAATCAGTAGTCATCTGGTTTGCCTGAGACCTTTCCAAATGTGGCATTTCATCTACTTCGCCATTAATGTGATTGTTGGGTACGGTCAAAAGATCTCTCCCAAATTTATCATTAACAAAATTTTCCTCGTTTTTAGTAATAACTCCCTGTCGTAATGCATCAGCGATGGTCTTCCAGCAAAACTGTAACTGTTGTGGAGTTTGAATCAATCCCATCCTTGACCTTCTCATTTCTACAACCAAACTTGTTACATCTATCTCCTTTACATTTTGTTCAACCTGCAAATTGTTACTAGCTAAAATTCGTGTATGGAAAAGAGAAATTTTGAATTATCAAAAAAAAAAAAAAAAAGAAAGATGAGGGAATAAAAAAGATACATAAAGGAGCAAACCACCAAATTAAAAAAATAAGCAAACAGATAAATAAAAGGACGGAAAAAAATGCCAGTAAAACTTTGGAATTCAATTTATTACTTATTCGGAATTCAATTTTATCAATTTTTTATTCAATTTATTATCTTGTCCATGGAATACCATTGACAAGACTGAGTCTGCTACCACAAACGTTCCACTACGACCAATACCAGCTGAACAATGCACTACAGTAGGTTCCTTGCCGCATAAAAGTCCAGTGCCACGTACTTTTTGCAAGAATCCAATAAACACAGCAGTTGAATGAGGGACACCTAAACAACAACTTAAGTAAAGTACTGTACCAAGAAAGGATTAATGACTCAATTAATTTACCTTTCTGAGAGAAAAGAAAAAAACAACGAATTACCAAAATCTGGCCAACTTGTGAAATGAAAATGTTTGACTATGCGTGAAGGTGGTCTATTAGGATCATCTTTTTCCGATAAAACATCTCCATTTTTCTTCAAGAGCTCCAAATCTCGAATCACATAGTCACCAAAATCTTGCTCGTCTTTCAGAATCACATTAAAAGAATCGAACTTGCGCGTGGGACTGTCCAAAGATGGAAAATAATCATGACATCTAAAAGTATTCGTAACTCCCAAAAATGTAGATAAAACAACTCCGGAAGGTCTTCGGAAAATTACCTCAACTTTTGGGACCAAAGATTTAAAGAATCGTAGTTAAAGAAAGTACAACGTACTTCGGTAATCCTTTCTCTACCAGCTTGTTTAACATAATTATAAGAGTACTATTCTGCTCCCATACCATCTGCCAAAAATCGTTACTAGTCGTTGAAAGTGGTCCCTGAAACAATAAAGGTATTGCTTGAAATAAGCATTCCCATTATGAAACTGCAAGTTCTATAAATTCACAATAACCTGTGTTAAAATATAATTACGTTTGGCAGTTGGAACGATTAGTGGCGAAGCATTAATATAATCAGATCGCTCAGTATTTTCCCGCTTTAATACAACACGACTTGTATCATCTGGAAATTAAAATTACGAAAGGGATACAGTTATAATATAATACGAGAACTGCATTCGTGATATGAATTCTTTATGTATGATACACAAACGACACTTCATAATCCACAACATCATTACTGCTCGACAACTTTAATGGTTCAAAAAATTTTCAAAGTCTAGGAGAAAGCATCCTAAAACATTAAGTAACTCAAGCATAACTTTGGAAGAGAACAAAAGGTAAACTAACATGCTAAGACGTTCCGATAACGGTTCCTTTCCGCATTCTCCCATGAATGCGCAATTTTTGTTGTCAGTTTCAATTTCCTCTCTTGTTTGCAAGATTGCTTATCTATTTCCTAAAACTTATTCATAAATACTACAAGGAGTTGATTCTAAATGGATCATTAAATACAGGTTATGTGAGAGAGGAATAAAATACGATACTTGATAAACAGAATTCCATGAGTGGTTATCTTCGATTTCATTATACATTTCCAGGAGCTGTTCCATTGCCATTTCTCGATCCCACCTTAACTAAAACGCTTAGACATCATTCAGATTTTGTATTTATCCATGCATAGTCAAAATAAGGGCACTAACATGAAATTAATTTATGATTAAGCTACTGCTGACTATGAATTCTCAAAACGCGCATCCTATTTCAGTAGTCAAAATCGTAAAAATGATATATAAAATTTTCCTCTTGATTAATTGGGATTTTGAGGAAGAGAATTTGAAAAAATGAACTGAATGGAAGTATCATAAATAACATAAATAGAAATGTATATGCATAAATTATTGCACAGCTTTAATGGTATTAACAGCAAAAAAGTCGATTTTAGCTATGTCTACTATTTGGCTGGAAATGGAAGTTGTGAAATATTCAGTTGTTGGATTTAAACTTGAAAAGTCTTAAATTTGCCAAAAAATCAGATAATTAGAAGTGTACAGTATATGACATATGAATACAATTTCTGCTGGCTGGCGTATATGCAGAACAGGTCACACACCTGTAGTCAAGCTTCAATAATTCTTCATAGAGCCGTATCTCAGACCAGGTGCACTTGCACTGCGAAGTAACGAAGTACTATACAAACCCAACTGCACCTTACTCCAACCCAATTTAGCAATATCACCCAGACATCGACACGGAAACACACTCCAACAAATCTCTGATTGTCCCGCAATAAATCCGTCTCTCGGCCAGCAAGTATTTCACGGCTAGCACTTGCCTGCACGCGAATGCATGTCTGCTTGAAATCATCAATGAGGAATGTCAGTCATGGGTTTGAATTGAAACGTGTGGAAGTAAAGTTTTACGTGGAATTAGTTCTCAAATATTTCTTATTCTCGAAGTGGCGGCTATCAGTGATATCAGGGGAGCATTTCAGTTGTTGTGCAACGTTTATATTTTAATGGGAGATGTATCATATTTTAAGGAAATGTATCAGTGGAGATATATTTTAACCAAGTGTTACAGATATATATAAGAAATGGGGAAGAAATCGGAAGACGAGCTTAGTGAAACTTTCGATCGATGTCTGGCAGATACAGCAGTGAAGATTGTAAGTGCTGGGAGTGTTGGTTTAATAGCTGCTGCAATATTTAAAAGGCAGTTTCCACTTTGGTTAGGTACTGGCATGGGTTTCGGTATGGGTATTGCTAACTGCCGTCACGATATGAGAAAGTCATTCGGGCACTCTGAACAAGATTCGGAACAGAGATCGAGTCTTAAAATAATCGAAGAATCTGGAAATGTCGAAATTCAGCCTCAATAACTATTGTTTCCGAGATTTCGTTCTGTTAGTGTCGTTTGCTGTGATTATCGAATTGAGAGTTGTATTAATATAAACATTATGGAATTTTTTCTTTTTTTTTTAATAGTCTAGGAGAAAGGATTTATCAGACTTAAAGACGACTCATTATTTCCACATTTCTTATTGCTATTGATAGGTATTAGTTACTTTCTAAATTGGAAATCTTTCGTTCGCTACATACTTTCTGGTTGATTTGCATTGTTTTTGATGTAAAATTCAATAAAACCTTTAAAAAATTTGTTGCAAGAGATGTGTCATTGATACCAACAACGCTTTTTCTTGAAAGCTGTGCTTATACTTTAAAGATTTCGCAGTCCTTTGATATGAAAGTTGTGGATGATCATCTGTTCAGCCGCTTAAACCTTTATTCTTTTTCCAGCTACTTCATAACTGGAGATGATTAAATTGGGTCATTTGAATGTTAAATACTAAGTTTTGACGTCAGTGCGTTGTGAGATTTGTGATGACGGCTCTTTTCTATAATATAGACTTGATGTTTTCAGGTTGATTCTTAGATTTGCTCCTGGAAGCTTGCTTAGCATTGCTTCCATGGATGAGAAACGGGTCGATTGCCTTGATTTGTTAACATTTCAGGTAAGTTTCAGCACTATTGTTTTAATCAAAAAACCGCTTTACGTTTGTGATTTTTCGTGTGCTGACAAAAAAGCATGTGCGAAGTAAATACTGTTGGTGGTTTAAATTATTGAATTATAGTGTAATGAAAAATGATCAAGGATATAACTTATGAGAGATTAAAATTGAGGCATAGTACAGTTCCCTCCAAATTTTTTTAGAATTACGAGCTGATCTACACGTATTCCTCAGCTACAATCGATTGTGTTTCAGGATATGTTGGATAAATTGCGAAAGATCGATGATAAAATATTGTTTGAACTAAACACTGCTCTGCCTAGCGAATCATTTTCTTCCAATATGGACAAAGGCGAAAAATGTCGTTCCATTTATAAGGAGGTGACATATGTCTTAACAGCAGATCTGTATGTTCAAAAAAGTATTTTATATTCTTTATACAGTATGGTAATTTGAGAAAGCTTCATCCAAAAAAAACCTGCTTGCTGATGGTCTCTTTTATTCCTAAATATATTTATTATGTCATCCTAAAATTTCTCTCTCTTTACCTCATTAGTAAAGTTACAAGAAGTACATTTCCAGTTATTAACTATGAGAGTTAAAAGGATGAATTTGATACAACACTGTGTTGATGAAAATCAAACAAACATTTCCCGTTTGCGAAAGGAAAAATCCCCAATAGCAGATATTCGTAGTGCTCAAAATACTGTTAGTTTTCTGTTTGCTTTATTTTCTCTTTACTGAAATTTACATGAAAATCATTACCGATTTTCTTCCACTGTCATGGGATAACTATTACAGTATGATGCTATGCTTGTTAAGCTCAGTTTTTGTAGCTCCGAGTAATCCGATCAGAAATGGATGTAGAAAGCATTGTCAATGACCGGAGTGAAAAAGCTGTGCACGATCGTTGTAGGACCTTCCTATGAGTTTTACTTTTTATTAGTTTTTTTCTTACTTTGGAATCATTGCCATATGTTGCGACGTATTATATTTCCAGTTTGTTTACATATGCTCACTAAAAATTAAATATTTTATAAATTAGATTTATCAAAGGAGAATTATGAACCGTTAAGATATACATATAAATCACCGATGTAAGCCTAATTTCACTGTTCTACTGCCATCATCCACTTACATATCTGCATGAAGTGTATAAAAAAGTGCAAGAAAAGGCAAATATTTACCCATTAGTTATTGCTGTAATTGAAACTCAAGAAATTTAACATATATAATACATGATTTCCTAAATGAACCCATAAAACGCTGTCAAAGATCCATGAGGAAATTCGGGGTAATTCATTAATGTAAAGCTGTAATCTCTCATTACATCTAAAACATGCAAATCATTGATAACTATTCAAAGAAGGAAGTGAAGGAAGTGCAAAACTTGCTTCCAGCTGTCGTTGATGATCTGCGATAAACTGCAACTTTTGTGCTAATAAGGAAGAACGCATTTCAGCAGTTTTTACAAGCGATCCAGCACTTTTTAAATCGCAAGATACATAAATAATTTGCAAGGTAAGACTGTGTGCGGCTGCATCAGCTTTCATTGCACTTTGTTCCCAATCTTCTGTCGGCCACCGACGAGTGGATGTTTGTGCATCTGCTCTGCAATTTTAAAATACAAAATTACCCGTAGTATGTACTAACGGTTCGATTTTCACCACATGCTTGTTTTTAGTAACGTATGTCATAAACTATGATTTATGACATGCTACTTTATTTTTGATGTAGTACTCATCGGTTCACGCAATGTTACTAATAAAGCTGTTAAATGTAAAAAAAAAAAAAAAAAAAAAAAACGAATGATAATTCGTTTTTTTTTATAACCTGATTAATGGAAACACTCCGATCAAGACATATTTTGCCAAAAAAAAAGACCTTAGAAATCGCCGATGCTGTTCTTCAGAAAAAACCACGGGACCAATTGCATCCTCTTCTTTCACTTCAACTTTTGGACGCCTGCCTCTCAAGACTGGCTGGGATGTATCATGCATTTTCATTTTATTCTTCACATCACCATTATTACCAGATGCAGCAGAATCTGCTGAACTGGCCAAATACATTCCTGCAGCATTACTGCTTGGAGCAATACGAGCTCCAGCTGAATTTATTTTTGTTAAAAATATATACTAATTAGCATTTTTGTTAATTCAACATAAGTCGTAAAAAAAACTATGGCATTCAATGTTTTCTAACTATTCAAACTGAACTGTTCTAGATCTGAACTTTCTTATACTTCAACTCGTTACGATCCTGGCCATCAGTATGATGGTGAAACAAGTTTAGTAGCTAGTCCTTTTTTTTTCCTGAGCAGTTAACTCGAATTAGCTCAAGAACAGGTAAGTATGACTACATAAATATTTTAACATAATTAAAGCAGTCGATTAATAATGCTTTAACACTGCTTTTCGACTTATCCTCTCATAGAAAATGAAATATTAAGTAAATGAACACAAAAAAGGCTGAATTTAACCTAAAACTGAAGTTAGAGATAAAACAGCTAGTTATTTAATATATAATTCAAGGGATGGAAACATAACATCAGTTTCACAACTTACTGCGCCATAGAAAATTACTGCTAAGCTGAACACTACTGCTGATCAATCACAGATAAATTTTACAAAAGCAATTATACGAGCCAAAACCGTAGTAGTAGGGATTATTAAGTACGAGTTACAGCTTTTCTTTAAAGATTGATAAATACGACTAAGAGGCATACAACTAGATATAATTTATGGTAGTCGATACAACAAATTTTTATAATTCTCATCGCAGGTGAGAGTATAATTTTCTTTCTAAAGCTAAAAATGGATTTTCGACAACACGACACTTCGATCGCCGAAAATCCAGTAAGTAAATCTATTATTTCGATAATTTCTGGCTATAGTCATATATATTTCTAGAAGAATAACACAACGAGGAATAAAAAACTCACAAGCAGATGAAATAGGACTTTGATTCGCAGCGTTTTCAGACAAAAACTTTTCATATTCTCGCCATTCAGGAGGTTTTTCCCATTGTGACACCTCAGTTTCTCGATTATAAAAGTAGCGCTTCCCCGCTGAACTATATTGCTCTGTCCACGGACCAAATTCTTTCAGCCGTGCATTCGATGACGTTGTCGATTGGCGATCCTCAATTACATACTCTTAAGTTTTTCAGTACAAATAATAACTACTGAATCTTAAATCTTAATGTAAAACCGATTGGTGGAATGCATAACATTCTCGCACCCTTACGAATGCTTCACCTTCCGACACAAGTCAATTCTAATTTTTGGTAACAAAGTTCAGACTCAAGATTTTGAATAAACCTCAAGCTAAATTATTGATTTCACACAAAGCATCAATGAAAGGCAAACAATTAAATCCTACCATCAATGGATATCGGATGACTTTCAGGCAAACATAGAGCACAGAGTAGAAATCACCCACTGAAAACGAAAAAGCCCCAAGCCAGTCAGGATGCATATTGGACTACACAAGAGGCTGCAGTGAAAACGCTGATCCCAGAGGTGCGTTGCGTGGATGGCTTTTATGTCAATATTAGTGAAAGATAGGAATAATCTTCCAAAATTTGAGCTAAAAATTAAATTACTGTTGTAGTATTGTAATAGACACAAATTAAAGTTTGCAGTTACTTTCATCCTCTTTTTTTTGGTAGTAACTACTCACCTATTCTACCTGACATCCCCGGTGACCATTGTCCATTCCATCTTTTAATCGTTGTCAAATAGTTTTCAGTTTTTCTTAGCAGTCTTTCAGTCTTCAGATGATTACATTCCTTTCTGTTCAGGACATCGAAATTCAATTTCTGTATTCTAATATTTTCTAGTCATTCCCGCACGACTATGTAATTATCTGCAATCTGATTCCAGTAATGCTTGCAATTTCATTCTGGAAATTTCCATAACATTTCTTACTTACCCGCATTTTGCTTTTATTGCTATCAGCAAAATCCCAGTATGTGGTCACTTTAATCTGACATCCGGTAATTTTCAATATATAAAGGGGTAGATTCTATAATTGACTATCATAAATTTATGCTTGAAGGTCATAGTTTGGTGTGAATGTTAATATCATTAGCATTAATATCATTAATATTCACTGAAAATACTCAACAGAAGCAATGCAGACCAATAGATAAGTCATCGCTCAATTTAGTGCATGCTGGATTAAACATCAAGTAACCAAAGGAGACAATTGCACTTCGCTTCAGTCTAAAATCTCTTAAGCATGAAGTTTTATATTTCAATTCTAGAATGTCATGATGCTGTTAACCTCATGAATTTGGCAATTTAAACTACGAATGCTTACGTTTGGTTTATGTTTATCAATATTGGCCAGCAATATCGTATCATCGTTGCTAATATCTAATAAAGAATTTTTAAAGGAAACTACTTAAAAAGAACTGGTGACTTTGCAAACATATGATGACAACAATGAAAATAACGATTATAAGTGATCTGCTCACACAACAATAATTAACAGTAATGATATTTAAGATGACAGTAACTAAGTCGAATATGGATTGTCGATTATCGAATACGGATGGGTTCTTCTGTCAAAATGCATCAAATATTTGTAATGTCTTTATTGAAGGATTATTAGCAATTACTTGCTTCAAAATATCCATGAAATTTTCTCTCTTTTTTTTAGTATAATAGCTTATTAAACAAGAACAATTTATGTACACATCTATGGTTTATGCACAATTATTATGTTTTTAGAACTAATTATTTAGTTGTAATTGTAGTCGATTTTCCATGCCAATGACTTTTGTTGTGTTTATTAGTCTACTAGTAGAAATGGATTTGTAAGGAATGCTTGTTGAGGAATGAAACCAGTTCTCCAAGAGTAATGAATTTTATGCAGAAAAACAGGTTTTTTTTTTTTTTTTTTTTTTTTTTTTTTGTATTGAAAATTTTCGCATATTCTGAATTCTAAGTGTTATGGTACTAACATTATTTTCCCTTTGCATCTTTCTCAATGTCCTCTTGTTCGTTCTTTTATGAAGTTCATTTTCTGAACGGAATGGAAAAGATTTTTCAATCCTGGAAATTGATTAAGAGGCGTCACCGCAAAAACTGTTTTATTGATTTACTGACTTTCTTTAAATTTTGAAATTCCAAAAACAGTTTGAAGCTGGAGATTTTAAAACTGACTGATTTGCTAATCAGTCACATTATATGCATATTTATGTTCTTCAAAGTATGAATTCTTCTTTCTGCTCATCATCGACCATCTTGCAAAAGAGAAAACAATGATGGAAGAATCGCTCAGTTATTATTTTGATGTAAAAAATCAACTGTTCGTGATTCATTTTGAGTCACTAATTAAATATGTTTAAACTTAAACGAATTAAAATTTATGAATCTTGTTCTCTTTAGTTTGGAAATTACTTTATCCATTTTCTTCTTTTGTAACAGTTCTGGTAACTCATAAAGAGAACAAACAAGTTATTGAAATTCTTAAAACCATAAAATGTAAAAAAAAATTATGCGTTTTTCCATACATATACATATATCCAAAAACAGAGCTAATTGAAAATGATATCAACGCGGAAAAGGATAGCTCCAAGAGAAATCATGAAAATTGTATTTTTTCTAAAATCTATAAAAAAAATAAATAGAATCTATAAAAAATAAATATTTTTTTTTCTAAAATCTATAAAAATAAATAGAGTCTTTCAAAAAAAATGCTACTCATTTTCTTTCCTATCGCAAGAAGCATAAAATGGAAACAAAATGATGTACGACTTGATCAGCATAAATTAAATGAAAAAAAACCAAAGAAAAAAACAGCATAGCAATTATGTTTCAGGTTTTATTTTTAAGGCAGTGCACTCCTTCCTGTATTATTCATTTCAATTTAAACAGAAAATTTTATAATATAATTTGTACTTTTTCTATAAATGTAATTAGCTCAATCTAACGTCTTTTGTCAGATCTCTCTTAAAATCTTTCCAATTTTATTGTTCTATTACACTGCGTATGATTGCATTTCTTGAAAATGAATCACTTTAGATAAAATTATCGAACAGATCATTGCATCTAATATTGCATGTTGGCCAAAAATATAATTTTAATTATGTTGTGATATTGCTGTAAATCCATGTTTACACTACATGTATATTTATTGTTCACTTGACGATACTATTCCCATTAAATTCAATCTCGAGAAAATGACCATAAGCGAATATTTGGGAATAAAATGAAATGAACACATTTGATTCGATATTTGTTGCAATTGAGAGCATTAGAAAAATGAAATGACAGTATATTGAATAGAGAGAGAGAGAGGGAGAAGGAGAAAAACAGAGAGAGAGAGAGAGAGAGAGAGAGAGAGAGAGAAAAGTCATCTCATCAAAATACTTACTTGTTCAAATAACGACTAACTTTTCATTTAACAAGAAGCAATTGAGTTTAATGGGAGTAGAAAAAATTTTTTTTTTTGTAAGATATAATTAATAATTCTTTTTCTCTTTTATCCCTTATCTTTCTAACATTTCCTTCCATTGAAAAAAAGTGCTAAACAAAAGATCGTTCTTAAAGGTTAGAAAAATTCTGCAATACCTGATAGTTAAGTTCTTGCAACTTCTGATGGTTATATATAATTATAGGTAGTGGCAGATTCGACCATAAACTCAGTGACAACGCATAGTACTGCTAAAGCTATCAGTTTGTTATCAGTACAAAAGTGAATTTGGATACGAGAAAAAAGGGAATTGATAGTTTTTGAGTAGTCATTAACTTATTACTAATATTTTTATTGTGATAAGCTGCAGAAATAACAACCGCAGTAACTAGATGACAGCGAAGCTGGACAAAGAGGCCAATGACGAGAAGTGATCCGCATACACGTTCAAGGACACTGCGTCACGACGTGTTAATGTTGTGGAAAACATCCGAAATGTGATATCGAGAATCGTAAAACCCTCTCTTCATTTCTTGCTGTCCTCTCTTCTCAATGTCACCACTTTACACGATCGTCATATCATCGGTCAACCTTCCTTTGCACGGTCTCTTTTCAGACACGCATATGTAAACTGCCACTATTTGACCTGCCATATTCTTCTCTTTCTTTCTTTCTCTCTCTCTCTCTCTATCTCTCTCCATGTTAAACTTGTCAACTAGTCTTGTTTGTCTAAAAGTTTCATCTTCGGACGCACGAAACATACATTTTGAAAAAGTATTTCGAAAAGATTCGTCGATTCGTTTGCAACCGTTCTCGCGGCTGTCCCTGCCGGCCCTCTTTACGCGGCAATTGCTCGAATTCTTTCTCCACACCTGGCTCTCCCAACCACATTGACATATTTCCGATGCTCACTCCTCTTCACTTCGCCATCCCGATCCATCTGTCCATTCAACCCCGCAACACTTTCCCCTTTCCATATCCCATACCCCAGGGGCAGTACTTTTATCTTTTTACGTATCAATCACCTCAGTACTAACAGTAAGAAATTTTGGTAACTTTGCCGGAGCCATCCCCTGTTCCTTCCTACCTCCGCTTGGTTCTTTTATTATACCCGCCCTGTTCGTATTGAGAAGACACCGACTTAGAAAGCCAATTATATGGCACCCTGTCCACAAGCAAGTTCGGCAGTAACACCGACTTCTCTGATTCCGTTTGCTCTGAGGACATCCGGCTGCAATGCCACTAAGGAACAAGGGTCTGATTCGGCACCTGTACAAACCATTGCCTTTACTATTATTAATCAGCGATACACTAATACCCACAACAAAATCACTACTATCGAAGAATTGGATGTCACTTCTTTAGGACTAGAGGCTGCTCTCCAGAAGGTGAACTTTTTAAAATACATTTTGATCAGAGACAGTTCATCTATATCTTATATAGATTGATAAATAATACGTAACACGTTTTCGCATTACTCCTCTAGTTATCTTCTAAGAATAGTCTGATGAATGGCTTAATGGTACTTATTAGCGAAGTAAAACAAATTTGAAATTCTGCTATGACTTCTATGACCTTGAACAATTCGTCATCCTGTTCTTTAAGTTTCTTAATAGCGTTTTGATAGTACAAAGTTCCATCATTATTATCATTATAGGCATTATATTACATCATACACGACTTCTATCACATATGTTCTTTAATTTTAACAGACATGATTTAAACGAGGATCGCTTATTGCTTTGTTCATGTTTTTTTCTTGTCCCGAAACTTTTGTATGTTATCAAATTAATTCCTAATTTGCACTAAATTGTACGTATCAAGTAAGCTTCGAACTTATAAACTTGAAACAATCGGTAAAAATATTTCTTGTCCTCACCAAAATAATTTAAAACTAAAATTGGAAATATTTATCATTGTAGTTAGGTTCTCGTGCAAATATTTAAAACTTCTAACGATAGATTTATTTGGAAGCAATAGAAATTTTTATATCGAAGTGTTTACGTAATGAGTTTTAAATACGTTACTGAAATACATTACTTACTGGGAACTCTCTTTCCTCGTAATACCTCCTAAGGATAATAATATTTTAACAGTTCTGATTGTTCAGAGTGAATGTTTACTGTTAAATTAGTGATCGTATTAAATCATATCATACATATCATGCTATTAATGAATTATATCAGCTAGTAAAACTCTACTTTTTGTGTTGTCGTAAATTAGATATGATTACAGGTTGAAAATACGGTACCAGATGGTTCAGTGTTAGTAACAAATGGTATTAGTGCTATTAGACAGGTATTACATCCCCTTGCATTACGGTTATCTTTCACACTTTCTCCGCTTTTCCACAAGTTTATCGATATCTCGAGATTCGAAGCTTTACCAGTTGACGGGCAGTGTTCATTAGAGGATGAATTGGGCCTGATATGTAACGGAATTCATTATTTGTGTGAAGGTAAGTGAAGATTTTTTAGTTAAGCTTGTTTTTTATCGATAACCTTTCATCAAGTTGTGTCAACTTTTCTCTGTTGTTCTTTAGTTTTAACCTAATTGAAGCATTTTTTTTCGGTTTAGTGCATTACAAAAGATACATGTTTCTATGATTTTAAATTCTAGCTTAGCGCAACAGCAAAAGCGTTCTAAGATTTAATCTTTCGGTTTCTAAAAGTTTATTTTTAAAAGTTTAAAAAAAACGACCGGTATTTCTTTATTAGCTTTAACAATTTCTTTTCTAAGAAATTGTTGAAGCTGATTCCTCATGCTAATTTGAATGTGTATATGCTTTCATAGTGTAAAAACTGTAATATAAAAGGATTATATTTTACTTTGAACTATTTTAATTCAGTAGTTTTAGCATTCTGTTTTTCATGGGTTTTCTAAAATTTTCTCACTTTAATTAAAAGAGTTCTGGATTTGCAATATTTTATCTAAGCTTCCAATCAAAATTCCAACAATATTCACTTGTCTTAAACTTCGTTTTGTAAATAATACTGTCAACTAAAACTGCGTAAAACAAAGACAAAATTTTTAATTTAGAACAAATGTTCAAATGTTCTACTTCCTCCTCCCGAGAATTGAGGCGAAGTTTGAAATCTGAAGCTAAACTTTGACTCAGATGGTCACTATTATCATCAAGTGACATTGGTCATCGTCCTTCATTAAAAACGAGCTTAGATTAAGAAATCAGTTTTTCTCACATATCCTTGCAGCGAAGTCGACTCGATTTGATAGAATATCACGGAAGGCACTCATTAAACAAAATTTAATTACTTTCATCAAAAATAAGTAAATCAATTGCTTCAAATGAGTAAAAACAGAAATCATTTTAAAGAAAAAACGAAAATTTTGAAAGTAATTAATGATATTTGATCAATTTTAAGACAAAAAAACTAGAGAAATTTAGTGGCTTGAATTCATTTATTTACAGTTTACATGATGGAATACGAATTTAAAGTGATACTACTATAAGGAATTATGAGGAGAGGGAAGTTTGAATTTTCTTCAGATTTATTCCGCATTACGAATTGAAGAAGGTCACCCACTTTTAGAATAACTAAATAGTTTCATTCACGCTCTTATCATAGTTTCACGAAGCCAATGATGCTTCCAAAGGATGACAGTTGTCAAGAAGTTTGCTAAAGCAGAAAGCAGTACAGTATGCTGCAAATTAATGTTTATTCACTTTTATTAACAAACAGGACGAAAAAATCGAATTGTTTCTTAGAGTTTTTCAAAGTGATTACTGTTAAAACAATTCTATTCTCCAATAGCAATGTACCCTCGATACCGTAAATATCCCCGATACCTCGGTACCGGTACCGCACATATACACTCTCCTCGCAGTAGTTCGTCCCGCTATTGCTTATATCACGCTGCCTACAACATGTTTATGGAATCAAAGAATCGTAAATAGTTGTTTCATTCCTGCTAAAAAAATAGACCACTTGCGCACGCTACCTGCTTACCGCTGTGAACAATATAAGTGCGCAATTTTGTCAATATAATATTACCTTAAGATCAAGCAACAGCTCTCTTGTTATTATCGTTGCCTTTTCTTGTATTATTCTCTCAAAAGAGCAGTCTTATGTTCTTTTAAAGAATAACTTAAACCTTACATCTTTTATTTTTTACTTCACTCATCTAGCATCCCAATACCTCTTCAATGTTCATTTGTTCAGGAATTTAAACTAAATCTTATACTAACACATAAATTATAGACACATTAAAAATCAGAGAAATTTCTGATCAGAAGTTTTTTTTTCAAAAACTTCGAAGAAGAAAATTTTCGAATTTAAAGGGTTGATTTTGAGATGCGAATTATGGCAAAATTTTCTAAGAAACTCGGTTGCTGTGATAATCTGATTCAACTTATCAAATTTTCAGAATATATTAAGCAATTTCAATTAGTAAGAACATTTTCTGCACAATCTGCACGACATTTATGAATCAAAATAAAGCAGATTGTCGTAAAAAGTATCCTCAAAGCAGTGTAACTGTTTTGATGGTGTGATCAGTGTACTGTTAAACAGTTGATAACATTAAGCTAATACCATTCCACTGTTAACAAAGCACGTTGCACGAGCTCACCACGAAGCAATAAAAGAAGGAACAAAGAAGAGGAAAATTTAATTTCGTTGTTATCATTCTAATCAGAGAATGTTTCATTTTCTCGTTGAAATAGATTCAATGCAATGTGAGGAGAGAATGGAGAGTGAAAGGAAGATTATGTTTAAGAGGTCTGCGACAAATATCCATATGCCAAGATTTCGGCAACGCTTCTTAAAATGATTTATGATTATCTAGATATCAATAAGAGCAACTAAAAATATTGTGAATTATAGAACTTATATCAAATTAAAGTTTTATGAGATTTATGGTACTTTTATTATGGCAAACAGGACGAATGAATATTTTGGAATTAATCCAATTTTAAAGATTTTTTGTTACTCATTCTGTGGCTAACAAAAAAAATTGAATGTAAATATTAGAAAAGGAAGTCTCGATAAGCTTGAATTTGAAAGCACTTTTATCAATTTCTTTAAAATAATTCTTACAGGAACCAACAATTTAATGGGATCTGTAGAGGACGTAAAAACCGAACTACGCAATGGGATATGGTTCGTTTACTACGAAATGTTTCAATTCTCTCATTTTATAGCATGCTTATTTTGATTAATATTTTTGTAGCTATTGCACTCATTCATTTACTAATGCTAACCACTGAGTGTTTCAAATTTTACAAACACTTAAAAATGTATTCGTTGATTTTCGCTGTAATTCTATTACAGTATTTCTACCGATTTAACCTTTCAGTAGGAACTCGAATCATTCTCGAACTTTTATTCTTGTCTTCACGAACTTTGACTTCTCACATTTTTACAGAAACATATGCTGGCTCAAATTATTTTACCCCTAAAAAATAAGTGGGTGAAAGCTTTTTCTGTATCCAATGCTTTTTGGCCATCGTATTTAAAATGAAAATTGAATAATTGGCAGCTTACTGTTTTTAAATGCATTGTGGCAATAAATACCAACAAGTGCAAACATTTGTAATTGTTTTTAAAATTCGATTTTGTCCTGCCGTCTATTGAAATATCAAAATATTTTCAATCTATAGTCAAAAAGATAAATCATTGGAAAAGGGAAACTAAATTTAAGTTTTGAAAGTGCATCGCTTCAATTTTCATTTTCTTCTAAATTAATCAGCGTAATTGCGTTTCACAACTCTAATTTGGAAGTTTTTATTCAGATTTATTCAGAAAATCAAAAGTTTTTGTAAAATGTCATTGTTTCTTGATATCAACAACTATCGTCTAGATATCAACAGCTACAAAGTGTTAAATTCAGAATTAGAATTAGTCTGCAAAAGATTACACATTTGAAGTTTGCTAATATAGACTTGTCCTACTTCAGTTTACCGGAAACATCGCTGGTCTCAGAAGTGATCGTTCGTACTCGAGGTCTTCCCTGGCAAGCAACCGATCATGATATAGCACAATTTTTCATCGGTTTGAATATTGCCGCGTGAGCATTTTTTTTTTTTTTTTTTTAGTACAGTTGCATTTGAAAATCTTGTCAAACAGCAGAAATCCAAACTAATTATCAATAATTCTCAAAATCAGTTTCTTAATGTTGTTTAAAACTAAAAGAGATTCTTTACTTTAAAGATAGAATAATGAATAGTTTAATGGAGGAATATAAACGAACTTATAAAGGGAATGTAAATCAGAAACTGAAATTGTGAAAAAAAAAAATTAAATTCTAATCAAAACCTTTTGATATCGTATCACTATTAAACAACTCTTTTAAATTTGATTTTTTGATAACATAAGTAATTTAATTACTTTACAAATAGTAGGTGAAAAGAATGACAGAATCTGGAACCTTAAATTAAGGAGCGTACTAAGTAGGCTTGAAGATTACAGCTAACAAATTTGTAAAAAAATATTAAATTCTAGACATCTTTATACTCTTTTTTCTTTAGACTAAGCTTTAAAGAAACAACGCTTACTAAGCGCTAACCAAAATATATAATATATGACATAAAATATATAACTGAAGTGTGTGATTTATTGAAATTATTTTAAAACAAGATTCATCTCAGAAAGTATTATTTTTTCGAAATTTTATTTTTATGAAGATTTGTAAACTCGGCAGTGCTATTTCAAGAATAAGGAAATATTTTATTGACTTAAAAAAAACAAAAGAATTTGTAACAATTCCTTTTTTTGTATTTATGTAAACTGACTTTCTTAATAGAATAGTTTTTCCAAATGACAATGTTTCGAAATAGTATGTACAAAATTTCTTTATTACTTTATATTGCAACAAAAATTCATTGACATATTAGTAACATTGAAAAGTTTGATGTAACTGTCAACGTATTATTAGCAACTAAAAAAGCACACATTGCTGAGATGAAATCAAATAAAATGATGCCAATGCCAAATATGCTAATGAGCCTTACAACATTGCATATGGCATCTTCTCCTTATTATTAACGATCCATTAATGCTAATGTTAATTATTTTTGAATAGTTGCACTTTTAAGATAAGAAATTGCTTATCAATAAAATTTATTTATTTTATTGATAAAATATTTGGTACCAAGTTATAGCCAGATGTATTATTTCCCGGATGTTTTTGTACATTGGCATGATTACAGTAGTCACAGAAGCTGAAGTGTGAAGATTACCTCCTATATTTCTTAGCTAAATAGCTCATTTTTTTTTTTTTTTGAGCTATATCAGCTGTAAGTCATTAATTGAGAGATAATGATAATAATAGTGATAATATCGAGCAACTTATTTCATTTGGCTAACAGAGAGGTTTGTCCGCTAGTGTGAATAGATCTTGCATAGAGCAACGGAAAAAAAATATTTTTTTTTTTCATTTATCATCGGATACTAATCGATAATTATGGTGAAAAAAATTCATTTCATTTATTTTCAAATTTTTGTTTAAACTAGAAAAGTCTTAGATTCTCAAAAAAGAAAAAAAAAAACTTATTCGATACGTCAAGCTTTGCTCTAATGAAAAGGATATTGAATTTCTTATCAGTTGGTCAAGAAAACAAAATATTCCAACAAAAAATATTAGAAGGACTGATAGAAAGGAAAAGACAGATGAACGAAGCGACAATAAACATTGAGCACAAAATTTTCAGTTATATGACACATAAGGTAGATGTATTTTTTTGACGAAAGTGAAGTTTGACTTCTTGCGTGTTTCTTTTAAAGTAATTTACGTACGTAGCTATTTCATTCTCACTTTATCAGCTCTCTTTGATAAATAGTTACTGATTATTAGGAGCAAATTTTGTTGATTTTCTGCAATTAAATTGAAACATTTTAATCGTTACAAAAATAATCACTTTTTCCTGTGTTTATGTACAACGACACAAAACGACAAATGCTCACTTCTGTAATAATATGTTTGTCTTTCTTTTGAGGACATTATTCATATCTTCAAGTTAGGTTTTTGTTTTAAATGATATGCGTTTCATATGCATATATAAAAAGCAAGATAAGGTTAGTCTGAACAAATTCGACATAGCGTATACTTCTATCTAAGCATTTGCAATTTTAATATGCTTGATTTTAGAAGGAATGAGTCTAACTTCTTAGAATCTAATTCAACATCCTTATCACATTAATTAATCAAGTTTTATCAGCAAAAGTTTAAAATGTGATAGAAAAAGTGAGATGAAAAATAGTTAATGAAGTAATTGTGTAATAGTTTTATTTCTAACTAAGTTCACTTGAAAAAAAAAAAAAAAAAGAGAATGAGATAAAGAAGGGAAAATGATGGTTACAATGTGAGGGAGTGACTCGATAGTTTTCATTTCAGTTCTTTAAAATTGAATCATGTTTGAAGCTTAATCGTTTGCGTTTTTTGTCCAACTTTTTGCATAACCAGACGTCTAGATTAGCATTAAAAACAAATATTTAAGAGAATGCTCATTTCATCACTTTCAGTTTATTAAATTATTTCATTGTTTTGGTCTTTCAATTTTCCTTGACAGTCAGATCAGGTGGTTGTGTCGTTCGATAGTAGATGACACCATTGATAACATCTACGAGATGCATCTTTCCTCTTACCCATCTCACTCATATATACGAGCCATAAATGCATAGACACTAGGCTTGACACATCAGAAGCACAAGGGGTTCGGTTCTTGTTATACAGGTATATTATTAATTGTTCTCTAGAAGCAATCCACGGATCTATTGGTTTGAACTTTGTTATTGTCGCATCACTCTAGGCAGCCCATATCTGTTTTTTGTCAAAAAAATTCTGAAATATTAGTGACAGAAATAATAATAAGATTAATAATGAAGATAAAGACAACTAATATAGTTAATAGTGGCAGTATTAATAGTAATAGTTAACAACTAATAATAATAATAATAATAATAATGAGTAATAACAATAACAATGATAACAATAATTAATAGTCAATAACAATACAATAATAATAGTAATAATAAAACAATAATAATAATTTACTTTTTTTAAAAAAAGCTTTTTTTTTTTTCTTCTAACTAAAAAGTAAAAAAAGGTAGTAATAGTTATAAAAAAGCTAGATTCTTTAATTAAGGTTAAATTACGATGTAATAAAGCCTTTTTTTCTTTCCGTAAAGACCATAACATGTTTATTAACCACTGATTGACCACTGATCTGCTATATATTGTTAAAGCCTTGCAATGTCAGAATTTCAGGTATTTGTAAGGGGAGGAAATGAAAGGATTTCATCAATTCATGTTGATTTTGCAGTGGCGGAGTAGCACTTTGCCTCAGTCCGGAAGGTCGACGCAACGGTGAGGCTCTTGTAAGATTTGAAGATTCCGAGCAACGTGAATTAGCCCTCAAAAGGCATCGGCATTTCCTACACAATCGTTACATTGAAGTGTACCGCGCTACAGGAAGCGATTTCCTACAAGTTGCTGCAGGTTAGTAATTCTTGCGGTGATGCCAGGTTCTTCTAGATAAGGTTAAATTAAAGCTGATTACACCGGTGATTACAATTTTTTTTCTTCCCGTAATGATCATTATATGTTTATTGACTACTGATCTTCGTACTGCTGGAACTGGGCCAAGAAATATTCTATAAAACTTTGAAATAGCTTATTCAGACTCTAAAATTTTAGGAACATTTTGAAACGTTTAAAAGGAATTTTATTTTTTTGAAATGGGTGTTATGAAGGGTAGAAGTAATAAATGTATTCTCTTTAGTGCCGCATTGCTGTTTGTGATGTTCTTTAAGTCTCCCATTATTTATTCAAACAGTTATGTGTCGATGTATTGTTTGCATGTGTTTAAGCTCGGCAGATGGGTGTGTTTGTGTGTGTTTCCTTGTTGTGTTTGCTTTTCAAAAATTGTCGATGTTATATACGGCAGTCATAAACAGAAGAGCTAGTACCGATGAAGGAGACTCTTTTTATTTTAGTGTTTGGGAATGTAGCACATTGTTTCATTTCTGAAGATTTCTCCTCAGAGGAGGTCAAGTCGCAGAAACAATCTTTGAATCTTGTAGTATCTCGTATTCACGTAATTTTAAATCAACATTTACTTATCTGCGTTTCCCAGATTGTAAAATTAGCGCACATAAAACTAAAATGATGACCATGTAAGGATAGTTAAGACAAAAGACTAACTTTGAAGTACTACTATTACTTCAGTGGTCACTCATTTCATTTTCTTTATGTTATCACAGTTTGTTATTTAAAATGAGTAAATGTATTATTAGTAAGTAATAGATATTAACAAATAATATTAGTGATTAGCACATGGTATAATAAAATCCGGCCAATTTAAGGATAAGCCTGAGGGTAAGAGCCATAAATCAACCGCCAGTGTACAAGATTACACTTTCGATAACATGCAGTTTGGAAGTACAGTCGTTTGCTAATTTGTTGTGAATTGCTGGAGATGCAATGAATGAATTATAAAATCCCTTTTGAAGGTGTTGTATTAGCAGAAGGAAGGAGTAAGTAGGGAGGCAGAAATCAGAACCATCGTCATAACAGCTATTCAAATTTCATGCAGCATGCATTTATGAAAAATATCATTTTCCCATCCGTCCAGCTGTTATGGCAGTTGGACACCTGAATAAGCTCGACACTCTTCCTATATAATATTATTTGAAAATGATATAGCTAACCGAAGAGAAATAAGTGTGGAAGGGTTACTTACTGGAATAGATGCATTAAAATCAAGCATTTCAGAAGTGCTGGTGGTGCTAATGTTATGACCAGGTTTTTGATTCCTATTGTATTCACCATCCCTTTCTGGTACCTTTCTCCGATCAAGCCCGCATTTCCCTGCAGGTAGATAGGTAGGTAGGTATCCATTCTCATATCTGTCCCTGCCTAACCCGCCAGCGTCAGTGCTCACCCCTATTCCCACCCCTTTCGCATAAATTCACAATTTCATTGAATTTCCCGACTGGCTTCTCCCCTATCCTACCCCACCTGATCTCGCTTTTCGCTTCCATCACTACTACCATCATTTGCATTGCCCTTACCATATACATTGCAGGCTCCAACTCAGAAGCAGTGCGTTTTGTAAGCCGCGGTAGCACAGGTGCCATGATTGTTCGTATGCGGGGTCTTCCTTATGATTGCACCGAAGCGCAAATTGTTAGTTTTCCATCCGCAGTTTTTAAAATCCATTTTGAGGATTGAAAATCTCTTTTCATTTAAATTTAATAGTAAGCCTGATAGCATATTTAAAGTCTGAATAATTACTTCTACAAGACAAATTATAATACCCCTGTATTCTGGCTACATTTCAGAATCTTGCATGAATGAGGTTGATATTGGTAAAATTGGTTACGACTCGGTCTTAATACTGTTTCTATTCGTTCTTTTAATCTAATAATTCCTAAGCGAAGAACTTGCAATCAAAATTGGAAGTGAAAATTTAGGTTGTTCAAGTTTTGCAAGTTTGATGGTCACTATTATCTGATCTTTTAGCTTGAATTTTTCGCGGAAGGTGAAAATGGTTGTAAAGTAACAGATGGCGGTATATTATTTGTGAATAAGAGCGATGGTCGGCCAACCGGTGATGCTTTTGTAATGTTTGATAATGAGGAAGCTGGTCAAAAGGCGCTTACCAAGCATAAACGTACTATTGGCACTCGATATATTGAACTTTTCAGGCAAGTTATTCAATACTTGATTTTTTTTTTTTTTTTTTCAAAAATATGAATTGAAATTTGAGTGAGTGATTAAAAGGTATGAAAACGTGAGTCATCATCTGAATTATGCAACAGTATATTTTATCTGAAAAGTATTATTCTCTCTATTGAAATTATAAATGAATCTTCCGTGAATTTCTCGTAAGCTCAATATAGTAATCATGACAACTGTTATTTTTCCTTGTTTAAACAGTTTTAGAAGTTCAGGAATAAATAGCAGGAGGTAAAGATTGTAATCATAAAATGTAAATTTTCCGTTTTACGCTATTTCGTCTCAGATAACTTTATGTTATATTAATTTTCGCATAGTATAAATTTGAGCTACAATTTACAAAAATGTGAAAGATTGTTAGTGTTGGGTACTATACCATCAGAAAATCTCTTGTTTCTTAGAAGCTGTTTATTAGTTTTTTTTTTTTTTCGTTTGAGAAGCAGTTTTAACATTTCATAAATGTTAAAAACATATTAATGATATGCCAAGTTTTTAAATGAAATCCGAATATTCATTAAAAAGGACCATTGAAAATATATTTATTATAGAGGATGAGGAGCATTTCTTGATTAATATTCTAGAATATTTATAGTCCCACGATTTAGGATCCTATAACTTTAAGAACTTCAGTGTATTTTGTATAACAGGATTCTACACTGAAATGCTACCGCAGAATTCTATCATTAATTGTAGTGAAATTTAGTAGTTTTGATTTTTGTTCAACAACTCACAATGGACACTATTAGCAGCATATTTTCATCTTTCTTTTATTTAAATATGCTTTCCATAAATTTGAATTTCTTAACTTGACCATATTTTCATTTATTGGATGTGTAAGGCCTACATGGTAATATAATGTCATCGAGTTGATTCAACAACTGATAACAGTTCACAGACACCATAGTTCACAATATATGTCATCTGTTAAATGACACTAATAGACGGTTCCATGAGAATTGTGACATATATAAAGTTTCCACTTTCATACCCTTTTATTAAAAAATGTGCAAATTTAATAGATTTCTTTTATAATGTTAGTCAACATTTTTTATTATTATAATTATCTGACCGGACAATTTTCTGCTAAATTGGAAGAAAATTTCTGTCTCCTCTTATCTGATTTTATCCAATTTCTTGATTATTTCCAGCTAAGGTTTTCTTTGAAGTTATGTTATCCGCAATTATTTTTTCAAAAGTTCTTCTTTGTCAGTTTTACATGAAATTCATTCATTGTTTCCTGATATAAACTTGTTGCATGAATTTAAAATCAGCTCAATTATAGATCAACTCAAGCAGAAGTGCAACAAGTGGTTAATCGAAATTTGGAAAGTGATCAACGTATGATGGTTCATGGAAGTAGTAGGAAGGACTGCATCAGATTAAGGGGCCTTCCCTACGAAGCTCATGTAGAAAATATTGTCGAATTTCTGGGCGAAACCGCACGACACATCATGTTTCAGGTAAACAGAACTTGTATTCATTATAGTTAAGTCTGCTTGCTTTCAAGATAACTATTATATTTAGTAAGTAATTGGCTCTTAGTTATTTCAGTTAATTCTGTCATCCAGTTGAAATTAAAAGTGACTTATGCTGTAAATTTGATGTTATCAATAAAAGTTAGAGAATTTTAATTTCGCTGCAGTTTGAAATGATAGATTTCCAATAGAGCTGATAGTTTTTCACGAAATGAATCTTGAATATTGATAATTTTAAGTAAACACTTAAAATTATTAATATTCGCTAATATACTTCACGAATTATTTTAGCTTACAGTATCTTAAATGATGAAAAAATATACATTGAAATTGGTAAGTCTTATTACATTTACCAGCCATTTTTTTAGAATAAAAATGATTCCTTGAGGAATGAAATCTTTGACCCTTACATGTGATGAAATTTTAGAAAATCATAATTTATTAATCTAAAATTAAAATTGTGTATCAGAGAAGAAGATACAATTTGGTGACATATAATCCTCTGATTTGGTTTGCTTTATAGCAAACATAAACACTAATTATCGGTAGTATATCTTTCATGAATCATTCATGAAATGAATTTAAGTATGAATAATATGAAATATAAACTTTCTCTAAGAACATTAATTACAAATAAATGTGTTAAATAAAAGAAAGAATAGATGTGTGCAGTAAAAGAAGAAGGAAGTTGGATTTATTATAATATAATAATTATATTAGATTTTTCAACTTACTTTTTTATCAATGGATTGTTTCCTGGTATAAGCAATATCATATGTAAGCGGTCTTGTCTTTCCTCTTTTATCTTCATATCCTTCCACATTTTATTATCAGTCTTGCTTCTACATCTGTTTGCAAAAACTCTATTCTGTCTGCCAGATATTCCAAACTCATACCCAGGAAGAAAAGTTTAATCGTCGGATTCTTGAACAAATATTACTGTGATAATATTAATTAGCACTTTTCCCTCATCTATTTTGATTTATTCTTTCTATATCTGATTTTGTTTTCTTTATTATATGCCATTTTCCCGCGACTGAATAAAAATATCTCATAAAGAAACGTTTCATATCTTGTTCAAGTATCCGAGTGCTAAACAAGAATTTTGATAAAAGAAACAGTGTGTTTACTTTTTAACTGGTCATAGTAGCAAACAGTGATAATGAGAGTGATAATAATAACAATAATAATAATAATAGGATGACATTAATGATAAATATTATGATGATAATGTTTCATGGAGTGCACATGGTGTACAATGCACAAGGTCATCCAAGCGGAGAGGCGTTCATACAGATGGATTCGGAGATGAGTGCAGCAACCGCTGCTGCATTAGCTCATAACAAGTATATGCAAATAGGGAAGAAACAGCGCTACATTGAAGTGTTCCAGTGCAGTCCGGAAGATATAAATTTGGTTCTGACAAACCCACCATTACCACCGCAATTCATTCTGCAGCCAAGACCGCTCTTCCCACAACGCAAGTCATTTAGACTTGAACTTGAACTAAAACTTACAACATGCACTACTAGTAGTACTTTTGACATTTTAACTTATACGAAATATTTAGGCCTGTTATGATATAAGAATGGAATTTGGATAACAGATAAGACTAGTTTTGATATTATTCATGTAGAGCTAATCTGAGTCGTCTATATGGAAGAGAACAAAGTTAATTCTTTATAGTATTCAAATTTCCTTAAAGTTGTTTTAGAATTATGTGGAGTACCATTGAAGTAATGCTATTTTCAATAGCATTATAATTAAAAACTTAATGCATTATTTCAGAAACTGTTCAAAGTTTGGTACCAGCAATAGTACCACCATTTACACCGTTGTACTGGCCATGTCTTAGTCCACCGGCGTCACCATGTATTTACCCGTTGCAGTCGCAACCTGGTCTAGTTTTGGTTACCGGACTTTGTCCAAATATTACACCACAAGATATTTTGGCATATTTTCAAACCAATCCAGAGGTTGCTCCTTTAGTTTATTATTCCAATTATTTCTGTAGAATTTGAATGAGAATTTAAATGGAAAGGGAAAAACCTTCTTATGAATTGAAGAAAAGAAGTCAATCCCTGTTAATAAAGTAAAATATTGTTGCTAGAGTTAATTCAATAATATATGGGACAAAAATAATAATACGTAAAGGGAGAGTGCAATGATAATTCTGCGCAAGAAGTTATAAGATGATAGAAGCAAAGCAAACGAACTTCCAATTTATTTTGAAGAAGTAACCTTATACTCTTTCAGTAAGGTGGCTTAGTACTTATTATCTTAGAATAAGGTAATCTGGCCTTGATTTGTTAACATAGAATGCCATTATGTTAAGACAAGATACTATGTTTAGTAAAAAATAAGATGCCATGATATATTCGCGGTAGTTTCCCACGAAAGATTCCAAATGATTCGAATGCTCAAATTTAATTTTTTTTTTCTTTTTTTTTTTTTTTTTTTTTTGATGAATAATTTTGACACTATTCTGAAGTATATTAAAATGATATAATGGTTAAAAACTTAGAAGATATAATACTGTGGAAGTCAACTAGAAGTCAAAATTACATTTTGACTTATCTTTTACCATTGTTTCAGAAATCGGAAAGTTGATTTTCAGATAGCTATTGAAAGTGTTCAAATGTTGCGATGGGGAACGACACAATATTCCGGTGAAGCACTGGTGCGCTTCCGCTCACGAATGGATGCGGAGCGAGCGTTGGCAGAACATGTTGGAGCTCCACTTGGTACCATACCACTGAATCTTTCACTTATACATACCTGATTTGATTTAAATTTCTAGTCCACAGTACAAACATTGCTTCATCTTTGCTTGTCATTCATCTAAAGTTTACAATGTTTGCATGTTTATGCAAATTTTTGCCACTTTGGAATTTCTACAATTTAACATTGACATTATTGTTATAAATTTAATCATAACCTATGCATTAGATCATTCATTTTCCTGATTTTCTTTGTGCTATCATTTGGTTTCTTAGATTAAACTAATGTAAGTGATATTACGTTATCTAGCAATATCTGTTAAGCGGAATGAAATTTGCTAATTTTATTTCTATTTAAAATATTACAACTTATATAAAACTTTACATGAGTTTGTTTTGCTCACAAGTTAAATTATTATCTAAATAGTGGCATTACCTTACTTTGTACCTTACTTCTTTTTCCATTAACTTTCCGCCTAATTCATTTGTATTTCAAGTTTTTGAACACCTGTGATTCACAAATGTTCCTTTATTATTAGTCTCTTTTAACTTTGTGATATTATTTACTTATCTTTCTTATGTTTAATTTATTCGTCTAATGACACTTATCTTAGTCACAACTTTTAATGTTTCGATATGCTTCTAAGTGCCAAAAATCATTGTTTCATTGTTTAATATGCTTTTATCATTCAGAAATGTTATACATATATAATATCTTTTTAATTTTTTAGTTTTAAGAGATTACTTCTAGTAAATTATACGGAGAGCAAATCCAGAGATTCAACTGAAAAAGAAAGTTTAACTAAAAACTCTAGAAGCTATGTAAAATATGCTAACATGAGCCTATTTGCTGATAACGCTGTTCATCAGC
Organism: Brugia malayi; assembly: GCF_000002995.4. Lineage (NCBI taxonomy): Eukaryota > Metazoa > Nematoda > Chromadorea > Rhabditida > Onchocercidae > Brugia > Brugia malayi. Next base: position 13,535,308 of record NW_025062477.1, read on the forward strand.
TTGAATTTGTGATGCGAACTTGTTTCAGTTTATAATGATTACCATTATTTCGCCTTATTATCGCGAGATTTTTTATTCATTAATAGCTGTGATAATTGTGAAAAGTTGAATATTGCCTTGTTGTTCATTTTTGCGATAATTGTACTTCCTCATTTTGTCTGTTTTTTTTAAACACTGGAAAGTTTACTGATATATTGTTATCAGCAAACTTTTGTTTTCATGCAGTAATTAGCAAAAAATTTAACTTTCAAAGAGACTGTCTATAATAAGAGCGAAGAAGTCTACCGCACCAACAATTTAACTTGCAGGAAAAGGAAAATGATAAAGGATGATTTACTTTCGCAGCTGCTCTCGACCAATCCCAAAGTCGTTAGCATAATGTCAGTTTGTGATAATAAGTATTAGTTTATTATACAAGGAGAATTTTTATGAGAGATAGAACTGCTATTTAAATTTGCAATGATAACTTTTTTTTCTTTCAAAGTTTTTGTAAGTTTTATCGAGGCATTGATTTATTATTCATTTATGCTTTTAGAAGCATATTTGCATAACTTGATTCACCTAATAAAGAAGAATACTAATTTGAATTAAATTAATCGCTCAGACTGTTCCGGCAAACTTCGCGGGTAATTTTATTTATACTGTGATGCATTTAGCAATGGAAATAACATTTAAATAGCTGTCAATCTTAAACCGATTAAAAATATTTATGGAAGTTGCTTTATACTTCCAGGTTCCGTTTGTGAACACACAAAAAGGATTTAAGAGAAAGAAAATCAAAGCAGATGATAGTAACCAGTCTATTGATATTACAACGAATAATTCGGAATTCTATGTGAGACAGTTGTAACGTTCGGTTAATGACCGGCAATCATAATGATGTCCTTGATTAATGTCTTAGATGGTAAATTGATCCGCTGGTTCCGTAATTAGTTTTGTACAATTTTAATTCAAATTATATTTCATCTGAAAAGCAAAAGAATGAAGTGAGCTCATTAATTCACTAATTAATTCAGTTTGGAATAATTTGTTTAGTTATATTAAAGAAGAATCAGAATAAGGTTTTCAAGTATGTTAAGGATGACAAAAAATGACATTCAAGTTACTTCAAAGTGAAGTGAGAGGGAACTATTAATAAAACGACAGCATTAAAAGTGTTTATTATTTAGAAGAATTAGCTAATTAAGTTTCAAGTATTCAAAGTTGTTGTAAATACTACACATGTGACGCATTCAAAGAAAAATTCGTCCCTAATTCGAACTTGGAGTTTTTAATTTTTTGAAGAAAAAATGAAATGGTAAAAAAGAATAAATATAACATATATTAAATACGAGCATGTCCGTAGAACTACTATACAATTCATATTTTAAATTAATCAGCAAGAAATTTAACTTTAATCCATAAGTGCCAGATTTTTAAAAATAACTACTTTTATAATTTTGGAAGAATGGAATATGCAATTTTTCATTTCGAAAACATATCCTGTGGACTTGTTAAACTTGTTTTCAATTTTGCTTCGTCTTTGAATCTTCTCTGGATTCTTTCTTCTCTCTCTCTCTCTCTCTCTCTCTCTCTCTCCCTCTTTCAAAAAAAAAAAAAAAAGAAAAACACCCAAAGCAGATTATACGCTTAGTTTGTTTCATAGGTCAACAATACTTGTCAGTAAGTTTAATTCCTCAGAATCCTCAATTCGTCACTCTTTTGTGCTATTTCAGTTAATGCAACACTGAAATGGTACGATAGATGGATGATGATTTGACACATTTGATTATGTGCTCAGTTTTTAAGAGACACAGAAAAAAAGGCAGAATTTTTGATAGGGTAGGGCAATACATTTCCCTTTTAGCTTTGATCCCAATTATATGGGACAAAGAAGCAACAGAAGGGAAACTTATCTTTGTAAGTTTAAAACAACTCAAAATTTTCATTCTCAAACTTACAAAAAAATCAGCAAAAATGATAAAGCAAGAAAAAAAAAAAAAAAAAAGATATAAAAGGACACTGAGAGTGACCTAAATATATATTCACTGTAAGAAAATGTCACCAAATGTGTTTGTCTTCTCCTCATCAAAAAGATCTCTTATATCATGCATCAATATGCTACACATTCTTGTAACCCTTCACGCCTTTATTTCATCTCCTAATTTCAAATTTTTTCCTTGCAAAAATTTGATTGACCTATTTAATGAAAATTAAGCATATATAGTAGTAAAATGATGAAATTTAGGGTGGAATTTGTACTCTGCAAAGGAAATGAGAGAAAATAGCAATTGCAATACAATAATGTTATAAAGAGTAATCAAAATGATATGATATGTGTTTGTGGTGACATAAGAGGAAGTTGAATTAAGGATGGAACGTGAATTGTCGAAGAGTAGTTAATTGTTTCAATTGATAGCTAATGTCATGTCATGTCATGTCATGTATGAAATTCTGCCAACAATTCACTTATGATTTTAGGTTCAATGTATTCGTCCAAGTTATGCATATCATGCCAATTTGCTGAGTTGGCATTTTGTTTTCTGAACTTGTCGAATTTTTTTTTTTTAAGAAATATTAATTGGAAGAATAATAGAAGGTTTCTGTTATCATTTGTATCATTGTGTTAAAGAATCCCGGCACCGGCAATTTAATTCAACCGTCTCAGCAATCGCTTCCGGAAGTGAGTGGATTGAATTTAAACAGAAGCAATGACAGATGCAAAATCACTTTGTGGTTTTAAAAAAATTTCATTTCATTAGAGAAAAACTTAAATAAATCATCCTTAAAGAAGCGCAAAAGTCATAGGTGAGAAATTTTAGTGCCGTTATTTGCCCTGAATTTTTAAGATGCTGTTTAAGTGATGAGAGGGGAGGAGGAGGGGTTCTTATTACAGGATATTTAGGGTAAACGGAGGATCCATAAAACAGTAGAGTGTTACTGTTGTTAATGTAAATGCACAGTTATGTTGATTGATTGAAAGGAAGTAGAAGTGCGGATGAGATAGTGAATTAGAGTTAAACCTTTCGTAACCCTTCATTGCCTAAAATCTTTAAAGAGGTTAAGAAGATGGCCGAAGGGGTAACTGTCATTGACCTCCAAAATGAGATTTGCGCCCTTTCTGATCATCACCATCACAGCCTCTCTCCTACATTAATAGCAGTAACACCAATAATCTGCCTCCTCCTACTTCACCTATCGTTGGATTCCCTGAAAGTAACGGCATTTCTGTTGTTCATTTCTTATCAGACTGTCCCATTCATCATCGTGACCACTACCAGTATTACTTCAGGACAGTAATATTCGGGTAAATTTCGGCTGCTCAATCGGTAGGACCAAACTTCTAATATGCATCTTTCCAACCATGCCTCATCACTTCTGCATTACTATTCACATCTCATCATAATTGCATACTTTTCTGTATTTGCTTCAATCGAAATACAAGAAATTCGTAAGTCTTTTTACCTTAATTTATAAACGTTCTGCTCTACCAATTTTATAATGAATTCTTAAATTATCATAAAATAGTGCAGTACCACAGTCTCCGGAAATTGTTCCATAAAAGAGTATATTAATGATCAAAAATAGTCCGAACAAATTTGTTGATTAATGGGCCACATTTTTTAAACGTTCTAATTAATCTCAACCTTTTATTCCCGATTTTAATTTTAATAAGACTTTAAAAGCAATTAAATAAGGAAAAAGTAACTTAGAACATGAATTTTACCTGCATTAGCGGTAAAAGTTGTGTAGGTAAGTTAAAAAAATTACTTCTGATTTCTGTTTTGATCTTTTTCTTCATCGTCCTGAATTCCGAACTATGGTTGAAAAGCAATGTAGTAATCTTCTCCATCGGATTTGCCAACTTTCTGTATTCATGCATTATCTAAGACATATAAATACTTGGTTACACGATCATTTTAAATCAATTGTTGAGAAATTTAATTTCAAATTTTCTTTTTGAATCTAAAACATGAATCAGTCCTTTACATCTTTTTACCTATTCCAAAAATCATTCATAATAAAATTCAAAATGAGAACTTTTTGAAGCTATTTCAACTATTTCGTTCAAACTTCTTGAAAAATATTTTTTTTTAAGTTTAAGTCATTTCACGGAAGAACAAAAAAAAAAAAAAAAAAATTAAGATTATCAAGATTGTTTCAAAAGGCAAATTCTTTTCTTTCAAATTGATATGAGAATTTTTGTTCATATTGGTGACCTTACCCATATAAATAACAACTTCTGCTGAAAACGAAAGTGAGGACAATATAATAAGTAAATATTTCTGTTTAAAATTGAGATGAAAATATTTCTTTGATTTGCTTCTTCATATGAAATTCCAAATTGTTTTTTAAAAAATTACAATATTTAATGTCGTCATATGAAGTGATTTTTAATTATTTTTCAACATCGTTGAATTGAACCAAAAAAAGATATTCACGAGCTTACTGTCATTTCTGCTGATGTTTGAGTTAAATTAAAATTATCATATTCAGTTTCTTATAAAATTGTCACTTTATGAAGACAACAATGTTTAATCATTTTGCATTAAAGCATTTCTGGAATTCTGATGACACAGTTTCTGCAGAAAAAGTGAAGTGAATTGTCTTATTTTTGAAATTTGACCCGCATTGACGGCACTGATACGTACGGCCTTTTCTTAGAATGATTGTGTCGAGAAAATGAGCGGTGAATAAGCCGTTTCTTACATTTGTAAAAATTGGGTTATTTTTTTAATGTGGAAATTCTTTGCTAATCTTGATCAGAAAAATGAATTTCTCAACTATTGTCGAAAAGTAAGGATTAAAAAATTAAAGAATGCTTCCATTTGTACAGTTTCTTAATTTTGATCGTAGCACTGGAATGCATAATAATGACCTCTGCTTCATGGCTTTATTATCGACTTAATTTTCCTAGAAGTCTATTAATATTATTTGATTACTTTGCAAAGCAATTTTGAAAGAAAAATTTTCTAAAAATTTAAAAATAAAATTTTTTTTTGAAAGTTTTAACAGAAGAGATATTTAAATTACAGCATCATATCCAGCATGTAGCAATGGCGAATCACCTGTCTTTTTACTCCAACACAATGCTACAGCAGGTAATGTTCTGAAGCGAGCTTCAACTTCACATCTGGTCGACTGCACTGACCTTTGTTCAGCTAACGATGTTAGTTCAATTTTCAAAAAACTTTTTTTTTGTTATTTAGACTGTTGCATGGAAGATGATATTAAGCAGATTTCAGGAATGTTTGGCGATAACCTATGAAGATAAAGAATGCAAAATGTTGTCAAGCATTGGAGAATCGACAGGACATTTAAATGATTATGTATTGCTGAGTAAAAATTGTGCTAAAGTAATTTAATGTTTCGTAAATCTAGTAACAACTTTCATAAATAACTTATCAAGTTATGATTAGATGTAATTGAATCTATGAGAGAAACATCCATATTTGCTTATGGAGTGTTTCTCTGATTATTATGATTGAGTGATATATCACAGATAAGTGAAGTTGCGCCGCAGCATTTATATTTCTCTTCTAGTTTTTTTTTATGGAAAAAAGTGAATGATGAAAAGAGAAAAAGGTAACACTTAAAAATAAAAAAAATGCAAATTCATTTTACATTGATGAAATTTCTACTTCTTATTTTATCTTATCATGATTTAATGAATCTAATTGATAGAGTGCGCGGATCTGCTCATCGCCATTTCAATTCGATGTACACAGACAAAAAATTTTGGTTGGGTTTGCTCGCGAGGTTAGTTTTGTATTAAACGTCTTTTGAGATTAGAAAGTTTAGCCAGATGATGATAATCTTAGGGAGGTGTAGGAGAATTCTACACCTCCTTCTTTTATTACAGCGAATTATAATATTAACGAGTCTAGAGATGTTTTAAAATGTTTAACTTCCAAATTCTCAAGTATTTATCGTTTTGAATTAATCTTTTATATAATTGGAGAAAAGTATGCATTTGCTTGGAACTGCTATTTAGCAACTAAAATTTTATGGATTAATTTAAATTCGAGAATTTTTTTTGCATACATTTCCATTCTTCTGTTTTGTGACATTGTCTCTTATAGGTTGTGTCAGCTGATTCATTATCGTTATGTCTATCAGCTTGCTTGAATGCATTTGATTCTTTCGGTTTTGAATGTGAGTCGGTAATGTACTATCCAGTTGATTCAGAATGCATCCTAAACACCGAAGATCGTCTGGATCGACCTGACTTGTTTGTGGATGAATTAGATGATAACGTCATTTATCTGGATAACAACTGTGCTGGATGTATATTACTTTATATCTAATCATTAACATTCTAAGTGAATGCTTTCTATTAAAGCTTAGCACTCAAATGTTTATCACTTTTGAATCGAAATTTCTTACCCGCATTCTCTTTAGTCTTAAAAAGAGCATTTATAAACAGTGAGTTAATTACAAATAGTATTTTCATCAGTGACTCATTGAAGTGAACCTAATGGACAGAACGAAAGGTTATTTCTTTGAGGCCATTGGTTTAACAGCTAATTTATGATTTATGATGAACTGGCATAGATTTCAGCACAGTGTTATGCTCCATACATAACACAATACATTGCCGTCGCAAATCGTCAGCTAGCTAACGAGTTGGACAGACAACTGATCGCTGATCGTGAATCATGCGAGTCGTTATGTACTCAGCGACTGTCTACAACGGTAAACTGAGTAATAACAAGATAAAATAATGATTGATCGAGTTTAAGAGCTAAATTTAAATTCGGAAAATTTAAAAAGTTTCCTACCTGTACACTACCTAATGTAACTTTAAGAAATTTTAGTCTCTTTTCACTTGTTCAGTGTGCTTCTAAATGAAATGATCAATGCAGCTGTAGTTTTAAACAATTCATTTTGGGTGAATTATTCATCGATATTTGCTCATCACCAATATCTTAGTAGAAATATAAGCGTACTGGTATAATTCATTTGATATTTTCGAGAATACGAGAACTCTTCCTTTTTCAAAATGTAAATATAGGCAAACATGTTCAGTCAAACACTGAAGGTAATAATTGTTCAGACAAACGATTTCAACTGTAAATCATTTATGCATAATCCGGAAACTAACGTTTGCATACTTTCTGATGAACGTTCTAAACCACTTGGTCGAGGCAATCTAGTGAAAGCTGACGGTTTCACATATTATGAGAAGAAATGTTTTGCATGTATGTTTTCAAGACAATGAAATTATTTAATGCTTACTCCTATTATTTATAAGATGGATAGAAGTAGCGTTTGATTTTATATCCAAATGAAAATCTCAAATTCAGCTAATCAATTAATATGTGAAATTAAACTTGAAATACCTTCTTTTTCAAAACATATTTTAACAAATTTCAGCACCACGAACATGTCGCAATGTACCGTCGTTTGAGCGCATACCTCAGATGATACTTGTTGGTTTTGCTGCATTTGTTATGGAAAATGTACCTTCAGTAACGATGTGCCTCGATCAGTGCACAAAGTAAGTTAGTGATCTGTTAGTACTGATATCAATGCTTTTATCATTAATGGAACTCCATGTGTGCCCATTATAGATTGACCTTTAACAGAAAAATTCCTGCGATATTTCAAAGTATGTATGTGCATGAACGTGAAACAAAAAATGAAAATGATATTGCAGTTCATTTTTCGAAATAATTTTAATTCCATTACAAAAAACTAAGTTAATTGCTTTAAACGCTTTAAATGACTACGAAAATAGTTTGATAAGAAATAACAAATTTTTCGTTTTCAGTCCTCCACCGGAAACTGGAGAAAATTTCGAATGCAAATCTGTGATGTATTATTATAACGAACAGGAATGTATTTTAAACGCTGAAACACGAGAAAATAAATCGGAATTGTTTATACCGGAGGGAGAAGAATTCCAAGTTCGGATTGCAAAACTAATTCGAGATTATTTACTTCAATACCTAATATTTATACCCGATCCTTCTACCATATTTGTTGCTTATTTTCTTAAAAATTAGAAAACTTCTTATAGCCTGTGATTAAATTTATCATTTGTATTCCTCTTCCATCAGTTTTTTTTTTTTTTATTTCATAAGTACAAAAGAGAAACAATTCAAATCTTTGAGTTCACTGAAAACTGATTAAATTCTTCACTTTAGGTCGATTATTTTGATATCACTTGTCATCTGCGCCCTGAAACATGTCCAAATGGCACAACATTACATACTGTACGTACGGTTAATGCAGCACTCCCTGAAGGCGAAGGATCGATCCATATTTTGCAGTCAGCCGGGAATTCGGTTGCTGATTGCATGACAAAGTTTGTTTTTAGGAAATTAAACTGACCTTTGTCTATCAGCACAAGTTATTAATAAATATTGAATTGTGCTGGTGCTGCATTGATAATAAATGTAGTTGAAATTGTAATGATACCGTTGCATATGCGAGAAAAGAAGAGTATAGCAATGCAGTGATACTTTCAATGAAAATACGGTCGTTGTTGTTGTCGACTTCAGATGTTACGAGATGGCTCCCGAGAAATGTCGCGCATTCAATTTTGATAAGCAGACATCTGACTGTGACCTGCTGTACGTTGATGGGAAGACAACCTTACGACCAGCAGTCCACTCGGGCATTGATCTCTACGACCTTCATTGCCTAGAGCGTAAGAAGCATTCTGGAAATTCTCTTCGTCTATTTGCACCTGTACATTTGTCGAGAGGCATTCACTCACATTCATCACTGAAAAGCATAATACTAGAGGGAGAAGAGAGATAGATGATCAGAACAACAGTAGCGACACTCTATTACAATTTGCTGAATTGGCTTAAGATAAAATTGCTGCATCAGAATTAGCTTTCTAAAGAAGAGAAGCATGTTTTTCGCTACATTTTAATCATCCCAATACTTAATTTCCAAGAAATAGATTATTTGGACAAATCATAAATTTTGATGTTTAGAAATTTTTGACTAAAAAAAATTAAAATTTTGACTTTCGGGAAGTTTTCTAAAAATAATAAAAAAAGTTACAAAAAGTAATGAACGAAAATCATTTTCGAAGCATTTGTTAAGCTATTCAGATGTTATAAATTTAAAAATAATCAGTATCTAAGAATGGCAATACGATCATGACATTGCGATCTGTTTTCCAGAGACAAAAGTTTGCGCTCAGAAAAACAACGTAACACGATTTTCGAGATATTTGTACAGTATATATGATGCAGTGCCATCGCAATTCTACGAAGCAACTGCCCTCACAAATTGTCTTAATCTTTGCGCATATACCGAGCGGTTCATTTTATATTTGTTAATTTCATTCACTTCAATTGCTCATATCTCTTCCGATCTGTTCCATTTCAAAAGAGCCTCATTTTAAATTCAATTGCAGTCCACAACCTTACTACATTTGATTGTTTATTTAGTTATTTATATACAGTGCGTTTAGTTGTGTTCCCTCATATAGTATTCACTACATGCAGTGTACAGCTGACAAGATCCAATGATGCAGTTAAAATTTGGTTTTTATTCTGAAATTCGATTTTGGGAATAATTTTCATCAAGGAATGACTGCAAATTTGATTTGTTTTAGTTGCGAAGGTGTAAATTACAACAGAAGGAATGGTCGTTGTGAATTATTTGATAAGGTCGAAGGAAATGGAAAGCCAAGTGATTTCACGGATTTTTACAAAAATCTTTGTCTGGTGGAAGAAGTAGAATCAGAATATAGCGCCGCAGCTAATGTTCCCAAACATCTCCTTCCGAATGTTTCACATTCTGCAGTTACTCAGAAACAAGAAGCTAAATTACACATTATCTCAGCAAAAGTAAGCTTTTGCAATTACGGATTCTTTATTTGTAATTCTTCATTATTTATAATTAAGAGTGCCTAAGTATTTTCAGCTAATCGATTGAATTAATTAATTAGCTTGGAAATAACTAATAAAGCTCTTTTAGACAAAGCCTTTCCTACGCGAACAGGAAGCACAGCGACGAGCTCCAGAAACAATAACAGCGAAGTCGTCTTCAGCTTCCGGAAAAGTAAGTGGTGAAGCAGGATCATCAACTACATTCAGCATTTCTTCATCCGGAAGGCTTCCAGGGCCAGTAGTACAAATTGCTCCAGATGCAGTGCAAACAGTTTGCAATTATGAAGGCATCAAAGTGCAGGTAATCCTTAATTAAACTGGTAGTATATTTGGGGCAGTAGTACTAGCTTACCATGCAGCTTATTGATTACCTATGCTGTAGTGCATTGAATATACTGAACTCGTGAAATTGCAGGTGAGAAACACAGAAGCATTTTCGGGAGTGATATTTGTTAAAAATAGGTATGAAACCTGTCGAGTAGAGGTTACGGATAGTGAAAGTGCAACACTAGTAATTGGTTTACCACCGAATTTTGGTTCAAAAATGGTAGCTGATGAAAAGGTTGCCGCAAGCGAAGCAAATATTCAACCAGAAATATCCGGAGGCGACAAACTGGATAAACCCGCTGATGAACTGCGCATAAGACGACAAGCTTTAGAGCTACACAGAGATTGCGGAATCCAGGATATGGTGCGTTAGGGCATAAATTCTTTTGTAAGATCTACCATGTCTCTTCAAATTAGGCTGATATTCGTAAATGCATAAACTTGCTAAGTAGTTCTAAATTCGGAAATGGAAGAGATTGTCGAAAAGTTTTCGTTATTAATGATATTGCTTTCAGAACAATGGTACTTATAAATCAACGGTGGTTGTACAAACAAATAACTTGGGTATACCTGGACTGGTAACTTCCATGGATCAGATTTTTGAAGTGAGCTGTGATTATAGTTCAATGCTTGGTGGAAAAGTTACTGCTGGTGCCAATCTCACAATTGAGTAAGTAATCTCTATGGCTTATAATTCAATGTTACTTCAAAAAGCTGAAAAGGTCATCTCTTTTTATATATGGAAAAAAATAAATAAATTCATAGTGTTTTAAGATAACGCCTTAATGATGAAAAAATTTCAGTGGTCCCGAAGCATCTCTTATTCAACCCCGAGGAAAAATCGAACTTGGTAACCCGGTGCTTATGCAGATGTTGAGTGGACAAGGAGAACCTGTCCTACAAGTGCTCGTTTATAAATTTACTTTATAACTAACTTAGAAAACTCATACTCAATAAAATTAATTCTATTAGAAACATCTAAGAAAACATCACAAATTTGTCACTCTTTTCAGGCAAAACTAGGTGACATTCTGCAGCTACGATGGGAAATAATGAGTATGGATGAAGAACTTGACTTCTTCGTTCGAGATTGTTTCGCTGAGCCCGGGACTGCTACTCTGAATGCGGAAGAAAATTTACAGCTCATTGCGAATGGGTGACTTCTTCATTTGTAAAAAAATGTTTAAATTTTTAGTAATATATAATTAGCAAAGAAATGGTAAACTAATCTGTGTTGCGTATGCATTATAATAATGCTATTCCTTTCTTTTTGTTTGAAATTCATTAATTGAAGTTAGTTATTTGAAACATCCATTTTAACGTTGCTGTTTCCTTATCACTCATTAATTACTGCTTTTGTCTAAAAGAATACATTTCAGTTGTCCAACGCCAGCTGTATCACAGAAAATAATGCCTGATCCGATAGAAGTGATGTCCTCTTCAGTAAAGATAGCACATTTGCAAGCATTTCGATTCGATTCTTCCAGTGTAGTCAGAATAACATGTCATTTGGATATCTGTGTAAAGAGTTGTAAAGAGGTAATATTATGTTATAAACTTGTAAGTTCTAGTTAGAATAAATAAATTGGGTGTAAGTTTTTATATTGAACTTTATTTTTTATGGTTCATGAACTTTGTTTTTTGAAAAAATGTGAAATTAAAACTCAACTGGATTTGTTCTTTAAGGTGATGTGTCAACTAGGCAAAGAACAAAAACAATCATGGGGACGAAAGAAGCGCAGTACAGCTAATTCAGTTGCTGACTGTAAGTAAAGACGTTAAAGGAATGATGTTACTGGGAGGCTTAATTCTAGCTTCTCGATATTTTTGAGAACTACACGGTCAAAGGTTTAATGCGAGCACATAATGTAGTTCTGACATACATGAAATGTCACATATTACTACGTTTTGCAAATTAGTACTGCATCAAATGCTTTGTAAATCTACTTCTTCGTCATGTAAAAATCTTTTTTTTTCCACACTTGAACTTTCTATCCTTAATTTTTCAGATGAAACGGAAAGGTATAGAATTCCGAAACGGGCTCAAGCCACAACATCCGTGGTCGTGATAGATCCTCTTCAACAAGTTGTTGAACCAGCAGCCCTTGCACGATCACAAACTTTTGACCTTGTGCAAGAAGTCTGATTTTTTTATTTTTCAATTTCCCAACAAAACTGCATAATACATTTGAAAATTATCGATTGAAAAAGATTTCCAGGAACCGGAGATGACGATAACCACCTCATCAGGACAACTATGCATGGCTAAAATATCATTATTTGGTATATTTGGTCTTCTTTTTATTATCACAGCTGTACAGGCTGTTGTTGTTGCTCATTATGTATTTCAAAGGTTAACAGGAAACTACAAAAAAAAATACTAGAAGTTAAATACTACTCACTTCGCTACTCCTCAAAGTAATTAATCTGAAGCTTTAACTTCACAATAACTGAATAGAGCTATGAACCCGAAGTCACATTAAATCATGACGCAATCTTTCTTATGTAGATAACATTCGTGAGAAAGTGACACAGTACAAACTCATGGCCACAAAATTCCACTTGAATGAAAAATTCATTCAATTTAAATACAGAGATGCCTCAATCAATGCATTTCAAAATTCTTCAGTCGGATTTGACCAGATATAGAAATATTTTGTTAATAGTTTTTTTACCGATTAGTTGTTTCTGTTAAAACATTATTTTTTAGTTCCAGTGTTGTTCATAATGAAATTTATGTTTCTTTTACGACAAAATATTAAACGTCGAAACGTTGATAATTGAGAGTTTGTAACACTTGCATAAAACATAAAAATTAAAAAAAAAAACTTTTAACAATCTTCGATGACGCACGTTATTTTATAATTATTTTAATAGTCTTCCTTTCAAAACTTTATCTTCAAGAACACAACTACGAAGTTAATGGAACTTTAGTTTAAAAAAAAAAAAAAAACATGCCTTCTCAACGAACAAGCTTTCACGGCAGCTACATGCATATTAATCAGTAAAATGACACAACAAATAAATGTCTGCGATACATCATTAAAAAGTGTCACTGGAGCAGAACTTGACAATTAATGATAGGGAAATTAAACTTCCAAAAGTGTACCGTTCAATTAGTTTAAGTGAATAAAGCAATCGAGCCATCAACATGTGCAGTTATCAACCACGGTTGCGAAGGATGAAATATTGCAGCTAGAATTGAAAGACCATTTTTCTGAGCTGTTTGGGTGCGCAACCTTCTTACTGGTACGAATTCATTCTCTTTAAGTGAATCACTGCTGATTCGAGCATAATACACAATTGCAGTTGAATCATCCGATACAGTTGCTATTAATGGACATCTGAAAAATCAGGCAACTTCGCGACGAGCTATCAAAAAATTTGTCCCCAGAATGTCGGAATTGTAAAATTATTACTCATATAACTAAAGAAATTTTTACTTTCTTCTAATGCAACAAATAATTCTTAAAAAAAAAAAAAAGAAAATTAAATATGGGCTTTAGCAAAACCTAACAAATTCAAAATGTTTTGCATAAAGAAAATGACGAGAGGAGAGTTTTTTTTTATATGCTTTAGTTCTATAAATAATTTTTATGAAATAATAATTTTTAGTTTTATGAATAATAATTCGTTTAATGACATTACATCATTCCCACTTCATGGCAAGGGGAACAGATTTTCAAGCCTTTAATATTCCCAGATATAAAACACTGAATTCACGGAGATCCTCCTCATTTCAGTCGACCACCAGGTTAATAAGATAAAGTAGTTTGAAGTACTGAAATATTTCAATAGATGATAAGTACATTCAAGACGCATCAGTAGTAAATAGCAGAATATTTTGAGCATTTTAAGCAATGAACCCAAAAATCTATAAATTAATGAGAATAAGATAGTTATGTCTCAATACATGCATTTGTTATTATTAAAAATAAAAAGTGAGAACAGTCAAGGACAAACCTTGCATGCTGTGTGACTCCTCGAATAGCAGCCGTATGATGTTTGACGCTTTTCCATGGTTTACTAGAAAGTTGTAGGTCGATCCATGAAAAAACTCTATCATGACCACCAACAAACACATTATCTCCTCGAAAATCAACGTGCATGCAGCTCATCCATTGCGAACCGGTTATGATTTTCTTTTTCAACTGACACTTTGCCAGATCATAAATTCGTATATATCTTTGCGTCCCAACAAACAGAAACGGTTCAGATGGATGAAATGATAAAACCGTCATAAGGCCTTTTAAACGAGAAAAAGGTCTCTGAAATCAATAAGGCTATTTCGAAAAATCATTAAGGTGAAACTCAGGAATTTTAAAACTTCAGACGATTAATTTTTATCTTACTCATTGTAAGATCATCGCTCACCTGAGATTTACATTTCGAAAGCTGATGTATATATATAAGTTTCGGTGACTTTGAATTGGCAAACGTCGCAAAGTAATCACCTTTGTGATGCCATACTACTTGACGTGCAATCTAGAGAAGCAAAATGCAATACCGTCTTAATGTAATTGCAAACTGTAATATAAATGTGATTACAATACGAAATATATCGCATCCAATAATTAAGTGTTGTAGCCCTTAATGCTAACCTGAACAACATGGAAATATTCCGAACTTTGCAGAAGGAATAAGAAGACTTTTTATAAAAGTATTCCTTATCCTAAACAAAAATACAGAAACTTACAATTAGAGAAAAATTTTAAGTAAAACTCACATATCCAAGATCAACTGACAATGTGCCCTTTCCTTCATACTTCCATTTTAAAACATCACTTTCTGAAGATTCACACCGAAGTTTTGATAAATATTCTGTAGTAGTTGTAATACGATGGCGATCTCCACAGTACGAATTTGTCAGAATCATTTTATTCGATTCCATTGTAACAGCCAAAAGTGTCCACTTAGCAAGAGGGCAATAAGCCACACTTGTTATCGAACCATCCAAACTTGTCGTCTATAATAATTGCGTTTCCATTATAAAAATGAAAAGTTGAATTTAGTGAAATAGAGACTAGATTATTCAAAATTTATAAAAACAATTTTCATCGTTTTTTATTGCAAATTTTGATGGATTATCACGAAGTGTGTCAGCAATATGGAAACAATTTAAGCAATAATAACAGCAAGAACTCTAGAACAGAACACTAGAACAACTGAAATTTAAAAATCAGTCTACTTATTTCGGGGTTTTGAACTCATTTTTAAATTATTAAACTTGTAAGAAAAATTTGGACCACTTCCTATCAGGATCGCAAAATTAATTTAAAAAATAAAAAAGTACAAAAATCAGTACTTTAAGGCATCTCCCATCACATATGGACCACAGTCGAAGAGTTCCATCCTCACCACCTGACGCGAAGATTTCTGTAGATTCAGGTTCAAATGACAAACTTCTCACTTGCCCGGAATGACCAAGCATAAGCTTTAAATAAATAGAATTAATTCAATAGATTTGAAAACCTATCCCTACTAATACTCTCGATTTCACAAAATAAAAGAATGAAACCTACGAAGCTCTGTGTCGTCGGAAAAGGACGCATATCTGTCAGGTTAGGAAGTTCAGGAAGCAACTCCGTGTGATCAATATTCAACTGAAAAAGAATACATACATATATGAATAAATAAATAGACAAATAAACAAATAAAAATAAATTAATTAACTAATTAAAACAAATGACTGGACAAACAAACAAATTACAAATGAAATAAATAAGTATATATAATTAATAGATAATAATAAATAATTCCTGATAATGGATTAAGTAACTAATGATATAGAACGACTTGAAATACCTTCATTTTTCGTTGTCGTGGTGCCAAATATAAATCAAGACAGCGTTGATAACGATCGTTATAAAAGCGATCATATGCCGGGACTTTTCTCAAACAATCATATTTTTTGGGGATGAAGTCCAATCGTCGATCTTCTGGATCAGTTTCCTAAGAATTATTTATTAGATTAAAAGTTGTGAAGCTGAGTCGGCAAAATACAGATTTTACTAAGAACTAACCTCCCATTTCTTTAGCTCTTCCTCATCACATAAATATTCTGCTGGTGGATTGTAACTTTCAGCATGTCCAGGTAAAGGAACTTTTGGTGCAGGAAAATGCATTCGTATCCTGGCTAATTCAGTTTTCGTTTTTTCGCTGCAGGGATTATCAGCCCATAAGTCATAAACCTGTAACAAATTCAGGAAGATGAAAAAATATTCCAGATCAGTAACAACATCCGTAAAAATTACTAGATGAACAGCTCTTTGAACCATACTCTTTTTTCAATCTGCTTTGGTCGAGATGGTCGCACCCAACCCATTTTGATGGCATGCACCATCTTTCCTGAAAAAGAAGAAATGTTTATAAAAGGCACATGAAACGACAAGTCAAAACAGATTTTGGAATATTCAATTTTAACTTGAGATGACAATCAGTTTGAAGCTATCTTACAATTTCCTAAAAACAAAACTGACCAACAAGACGCTTTTCATCCAATGAAGGAATAAATGAACGTTTGGAATCTGGACGATTGGATATTGGATGAATTTCTGTTTGTGATGAGAAGATGTCCAAGAATGGTTGGTATGGATTATAACCAACCAATGGATATTTTGAAGCATCCAGTGCATTTAACTTCTTTACTTCTTCATCATTTAAAGTAACAAAACCACCACTTTGCCGGTCGTAAACTCTTCTCCTTCAACACAGAGATCACTATACATTAGTTAAGGACAACAAAATTAAAAACTCCGCAAAGGTATTGGAAAGTAAAAATCAGCAGTGCAAACAAGATTTTTTAACTTTTTGCCTTTATTATTCACAAACGATAAACAAGCAATCTATATGGAAGAAGTAGTTTTAAACGCATTCAAAATTAAACATTTTTTATGAAGGATCAGACAGTTATTAATTAGAGTTATTGCTTTCATTGGAATGAGAAAAAGAAAATAAACATAATTAACCAGTAATTGGAGTCATCCATTCGATCCAGAAATTCTTCCATATCATCATTTTTTTTAGCTGATTCGATCTGATTTCCGTCTTTATCATAACCAACATGGCTGAAGTCGTCATACCACGAAATCGGAATGTTACCTATCGTATTTCTGAGATCCTGTAATCAGTCATAATTATTTCGACTACTTTCTTTTATCACTTCTTATAAGACAATAATCTTACGACAAAGAACTGGCAAGAAAACTAAAAAAGTGGAAGGTAAAACCATAACACCGAACCTCTTCATCACTTGAATCATAATCGTCGATCTTCTTGCTTGTTCTTTCCAGCTCAGTTGAATTCATTCTTTTATGAATCATCTGTCGTATCTGAAAAAATCATTGTTGTGGAATGGAAAAGTGTCCACACCACATTCAAGCCTGACAACCTCGGCTTGATAATTAACTCGAACATACTCTCAGCCAGAAAGACCGATTGGCAAAAGCCGACTCGGGTTAAACTCATTGACAAAGCTTTGTTGTGCGAGGGTCTTTCTCATATCTGTTTCATCTTCATATTATTATAAGCTTGCAATAACACATTTGTTCACTGATAACAGATAAAAATTTAGTGAGTTAACTTTTCGTTGTTTTAGAAATAATTAAATTAAAATTTGTTACAGTCTACTCATCACTCATTTAATGTTTGATTATCTAGTGGGTGTTGTATATGCCATTCTCTTCCGTTATCATAAATCCTCTCTCAGCTCTGTTATATTGAAAGGTCGATGTCGAAGAATTTGTCGGAACAGTTGGATGCATTGCACGCTAAACTGTTAGCGATAGGAACTGACTTGATATGTGTGAAGAGAAGTAATGTGCTAGATACGAATGCATCTGTTAAACGACCCAAAATTGGTTAGTTATTATTTCCTGACTTTTTGGTTGTTGCATTTCATTTCAATAAGTATACTACAAAATTGTTTTAATTTTAAGACTTTCCACTGCTCAGAAAACTTTATGCTTTTGTCATTTGTTTTGAGATGTATTTTTACCACTATTTTTTTCCACCGTCATAACTGTCATATTATTAGATGCTGTCCAACAACACTAATAATAAATCGTTTTGTTTTGCATGGTCATTTCATCTCTGATCACTTTATGCTGTATAATACAGATGTAATGAGTGCTGAAGTGAATGATTCTAATCCGTATAGTCGATTGATGGCTTTGAAGAAAATGGGTATTGTGAAAAATTATGATGAAATTCGAAAAAAAACAGTGCTGATAGTAGGTGTTGGTGGTGTGGGAAGTGTTGTTGCCGAAATGTTGACGAGATGTGGTATTGGAAAACTTATTTTGTTTGATTATGATAAGGTATGTATTCCCACTTCTGGTAGTGAAAATCATTTGTTCTCCTTTGAAACAGGAAAGAAATCATTTTTATTTTATGGAATACTTAATTATCTTGATAGCTTTAAATATTTTACGTCATTATTAGGACAAAAATGAGAATCTTTTCCGTCGGCTCTTCATGTAGTCTTCTACAATGCAGAAGTAATGTGATCCAGTAATATTTTTGTTAAACTGCTTTTTTATTATGAAGACCAATACTGTGTATGATGTAGATCTCGAAGGACAAAGTATGCAAATTTTAGGTTGAGCTTGCTAATATGAATCGTTTGTTTTATCAACCACAACATTCTGGTATGAGTAAAGTTGACGCAGCACGGAACACTCTCAGGTGAGTTTACTACTATGCAGTTAACTAGCATGAAGTATGCTATTAGTTATTTATGCAGATATCACCATTTTATCATCTTTTTTGCTTCTGTTTTCAGAGAAATCAATCCCGATGTAGATTTCGAGACGTATAATACGAATATAACGACTGTAGAGAACTATTCTCTATTTGTTGACCGAATTAGGTATTTTCGTTTCTTGTTCAAAGGGATCCAATCATTTGAAAATTGTCCTTTTTTGTATTGAATATTATCATTGGAAATGCTCTTTTAAGTCAAAAAGAGACATATATAATTAGTGAACTTGTTAATGAGAAATCCAGTTACTGATATTGACATCGATTATATGGAACATTCCATTTTTTACGTAGTAAAAATTATTCTCCGGAGACTTTTCAAGCAGAAAATGATGCTTTGTTTTATATCTTCAGGTGTTCTATTTCTTATAACTATATAGTGTCTGGTAATTTACGTACTGAATCATATCTATGATATAGATGTAATTGTAAATTTTCCTTACAAAACATGACTTTCAGTTTTGCTAAAATTTTGCAGATTATTTGTAGGAAAGGAAATCTTACCGGTGAGAAGGTTGAACTCGTCCTCAGTTGTGTGGATAATTTCGAAGCTAGAATGACTATTAACACTGTACGTATAATTACTTTAATTTTCTCAGTATTATAGTTCATCTTTTTCCATTTTTTGGCCATGTTTCTCATTTACACTACTTTTTTTTCAGGCTTGTAACGAAGAGAATCAGATATGGATGGAGTCTGGTGTCAGCGAGAATGCAGTATCTGGTCATGTGCAGTGTATGCGTCCTGGATATAGTGCATGCTTTGCTGTAATATTTTTTACTTTGTTATCAAAAATATTCCAGAGAATATTTTCGGATGAATGTTTGGTATATTTCAATCCACAAACTTTTTTTAAAAATTTATTCATGATCCTTATAGTCTTTCAAGTTATACTTCTCAAATGCTTCATTTGATGTTTTTGCAGTGTGTGCCTCCTTTGGTAGTTGCTTCAAATATTAGTGAACGAACCCTGAAACGTGAAGGGGTTTGTGCTGCGTCATTACCCACCACTATGGCGGTCATTGCCGGTTTTCTAGTACAAAATGCCTTGAAGTATGTAACACTTTTTGGATTTTGCTTCTAAATTTGTTTCAGGCACATGTTAATAGGTTATTTCAGGTTTCTTTTAAATTTTGGTGAAATATCTTACTGCCTGGGGTATAATGCTCTTTGTGATTTCTTTCCTCGACATCAAATGTTACCGAATCCTAGTTGTGAAGATCGTTTCTGTCAACAAAGACAGGAAGAGTGTAAGGTATAAACTTTCGATTTCTTATCGTGTTAATCAACGAAGCAACCTTTTGAAAGCCAAAATACTTCATATTTTTTTTTCACTCATATTTCTAAAAACCTTATAGAAAAGTTTCTCTATAAGATTTCTTTGATGCAATCACTTACCATTATTTTGTATCATTGCAGCAATTTGTAAATGAAAATGAAACTAAAGGCAATGAAAAGACAGAAGACGAGATCACACATGAGGACAACAACTGGGGTAATATTAGTTTCTAGAAAATTCGTGCAAGTGAATCATAATAAACGCCTATTCATGTTCATTCTTGCAGGAATTGAAGTGTTGGATGAATCACTGATTGGCCCTACTAATGGTTGTTGTAGTGGGCCTGGCGAAGGGATACAATTTGCATATGAAGCTCCTATTAAAGAGGTATTTTCTAACATTAACCAGGGGCAAATTTACTAATATCTTAATTGTAAAGACCAATATTTTTATATAATTCACTGTTTTTGACAAAACATATGATTTTAGTAGGCTTAATTTATTAAAGGAAATTTTTAGGATACGGAGAGTAAGGAACAAATATCCGAGATGAAGAACTTGTCAGCACTCATGGCAGAATTAAAAAGCTTATAATGAATGGCTGTGCTAATAAATTATTAATAGAGACGGGAACAAGGGATGTTATTTATAACTAGTTCATATTTATTGTTCCACAGCACTTACCAGAATACATAAAATAAAATATACAAGCCTTGAAATTTTATTTGTCCCATGCATGAGAAGCACTACAATTATACAAATAAAAATGTATGGAACTATTGACTGGAAATACTCCTCATGCAAACATATGACAAAGTTCAATGCATACTCGTAAGTCGGAACTAAATTTACAAAGTCCAAATTCAAGGTGCTAAAACCAGTGAAGTCACTGCATCATCGTAAAAAAATGCTTATGATATAATCAGTAACACTGGAGTATGAAAGAGGCAAGAATGCTATACTTCATATCTTAAAGTGGTTGACAAATGAATATCCCTAGACTCAAGTTGCAAACAAAAATATTCACCCAGTACTGTGCATAAAACAATACTCAAAAGCTGTAATAGCCACCAAAAAACATGCATAGGAATTGATTTATAATACAAAGTAACAGCGATTAAGTGCCAAAAATGTAAAGTACATGTAAAATCCAAACACTGTTTCGAACGTCCAATAACTTTACTCATGATAAGAGAGCATGCTGCAGCTGACAGTAACTGAATGACTGTTCCGTGGAATGAAGCCTGGAATTCAGCATTTATATTACACTTGCTATTGCAATATCCTGTGATGAAGGATTTATAAAAATTCATATGAGAAAACAAATTCCTCGTATATTATTCAGTTGATTTTATATAGAGAATACAAATTTTTGTAGACAGGGATTAAAGCAACAGCTGTTGCTTTCGTTTCATGTTTTTTTCTTTTTTCAAAAAGACATTTCCTTTTAGTGTGGTGTTATATTTATTTTTTTGATCCTTCAAATCATCGTGACAGGACACCAGTACTGATAACTCCACTAAATCATGCATAACCATATAGCATCAAATCCCCATAGTGCATAATAATTTTAAGCTTAAGTATGTAATCAACTGAAATAAGACTAATTCGAGAAGCTCTTTTCGCGGTATAACAAATTTTATTTGATGTTCTTGAAGTTCTTCGAAGGAATTGATGAGGACAGCGATTTTACATAAAGGAAGAAGTGGAGGTAGGGAATACAACATTCTGTCAAAGCCATTAAAAGCACTTCCGAAGGAAGTTATTTGAACAGGAGTGATATAGAAGTTTAAGGAGACAAGAGTGGAAAAAAATCGACAAACCGCTGCTGTAAACACTTGTTCCAACGAAGGATAATAGCTTCCAACGGAGAACATCACTAAAAGAGCACACCAGGCGGTGTAGAACGCTGCTTGCATACATATAATCTGCAAAATAATCAAACCGGGATCCCAGATATATGATCGAAACGAATTCATTTTACCTAGTCAACATCACTGACTGATGACATTTGCTGAGATCAACCTGAAAGATATTCATAACTATTAGTCCTTGCCTTCAAACATTCTTCCGCTTTTAAAGCCTGAATCTGAATCTATCCACTTGTCAGATATTCTTTTTATCGTTGTTCCAAAAATTAATTTTCACTGCTTCAATGATGCACCTGACTGTTTTGAAAACTATGAAGCAACTTTCTGCTTAAAAATATGTGATTGTTACCATCATGTCAGTCTAAGGCAATAAATCAAATAAATATCTTGTGCAGACTTAAGTCTACAAAACTTTAATCCATTACTTTTATTAAGATGATTTTAACGACTCTGGATAAGACAAAGCAGAATATCCGTCACGTAACATGTCCCTTTTGTCAAGCAACCTTTTATGTGTCAAAATATCACTCAAATTATTCATCAAGAATATGATAATATATAGCTCAGTTCAATAAAAAACTCAACTAATCTCATAAGACCAAATAAGTGCTCACAATATTGTTCTAAATTTGAGGCGCTGACGAATATTGCTGAGTGCCCTCGTCTTCCGAATTAGGTCCATGTATTGTTGTTATTCGCGGTATTGGATAATTAGTAGTGTGTGGTGGGATGGGATCGATAATGATCGGTGTGAGATAAGATAAGTGGGGAGTCCTTGAAGGTGGGACTAGAGGTAGTGTGAGTAGTGACAAGGGATGTCTAGGATTGATAAGCCTAGCAAGGTTTGGAGGAAGATGTTAATTGGAGAGGGAAAGAATAGCGAACAGTTATGGTCTGTAGTTGTAAGTGGTGGAGAGTGAGAGATTACTGAAAAGATGAAGAGTTTTCGATCAGAACTACGAAAGTGGATAGTGGTTCAGAGCAGGCCTGTATTTCATTTCTCTGTCAGTCAGTGTAGCTTGTGAATTGCTCAATTTGTAACATCTGAGATCGAAGGTTCAATTACTTGTTACTCAGTTTATACATGCCTGTATAATACCGTGATGCATGAACAGAAAGAGGAAGTCACTCACGGGAATATCATCAAGCTGCTAGAAAATGGAAACATTAAGGAATATTGTTAAGCTACTAGCAAATGCAAATTTTAATTCATTCCATTCGTTGCCCATTCTAGTGTTATTATCTCGCTGATTTATTTATAATTTTGTAGGGTGGTTGCTTCTTTTCGATCTGCTGCCTTGGAAATGTCCCAGACAAAGCAGACAACATCTTCGAGTGGAACGGCACAACGTGTAAACGGATTATCTAGCGAGTTATTAATGGTGAGGGTTCGTTTGACTGAACACTGAGCAATTTATGGAAAGACAAATGTTTATAAGTGTAGAGTTTATTATGGGGATTTATGCTGTGGTAAAAATGAACAAAGTATATCCTGTTTGCTAGGGAAATGGGAAGCTAATAAATATTTGCTTAAAGTATACTTATTATTCCTTTGGGATGAATTGTTCACTAAGTAGAAAGCATTTCTGAGTTAATAGAGTTACCAGTAAGTAACGATCTTTTACCACTGCGCGGTTGCAGATAGTGATATTGGGGCATTGAATCATGCCAGCGCTACGCAGTGTTAACCCAGAGAGATTCCTATGCATTCCTTCTTATGCATCTGTTCAGACAGATTTTACTGCTAGAAATAGAGGGCATTTAAGGATGAAGAAAATTTTCATAATGACACTGCAGGAAGAAAACATCCAGAATCCAAATGGCGTTTTGCAGACGAATGTTATGAATGGTGTGACAAATAGGATTCGAGAGTCTAGTGAAACATCATCACATAACACAGCTCTTTCCTTTGTTTCTGGACCAACCTTTACTGCTGGTTCAGTACCTTCAATGACTTTACAAGGCAGTCCTGCAACATATATTCCAATACAGGTCAGTTCCTCTTTATCAGAATTAAGTCGATGCTGAAATTTTTATACGTCTTCTCAGATTATGATAATGAATTATCTATCATTTTGGTCATTACAAAATTGGAATATCACATTGAAAACACTTCAGACAAACGTTCTAGTATATTACACTGTGACGTGTATTACTTGATTACTTAAAACTTTTATCATTCAACAATTTTAGTTGTATAACAAAAATTTTAGGTTCCTGGTGTGATCGAAACGGCTTTTACTCAAACTCCAGCCTTTGCTACTCCTCCTATTTATCCATCCGCATTAACAGCTGCATATATCGCTGGTCCTACAGCTGCACCTGCTTCACCTTGTACATTCCTATCAGCCGCTACTCCAATAACAGCAGTCTGCCACTGCATCTATGCTCAACCATGTGCACTTCATCATCG
Source organism: Brugia malayi (assembly GCF_000002995.4). Classification (NCBI taxonomy): domain Eukaryota; kingdom Metazoa; phylum Nematoda; class Chromadorea; order Rhabditida; family Onchocercidae; genus Brugia; species Brugia malayi. The sequence continues at coordinate 13,559,794 of NW_025062477.1, forward strand.
TCCAATCACTTATGCTTCACATTCGCTTTCATCTTTGGGTTGGTTCTGTCACAGAAAGTTACATAAGGGGTAGTAGTATTTAATTTATTCATTTATGTTATTCTAGTACTTTAAAATATTCCTTATCCTTCTTCTATGTTTATTACCACATTTCTGTATTTTAGGTGCAGTCCCTGCTACATTGTCGCAAAGCCACTCCCATACTTTACCAGCAACAATAACAAGCAATGTTGCATCTGCTCGCGTGGGTTCAATTAATTTTTTATTTCAGATTTACTGGTGACAGCTTTGACATCATTCAACATCCCAAAAACCTTCTGTATGTGTATGTGTAAAGTATGCACGTTTTTTTATAGGTATCATCTTTGCCGCCTACCTTAGCCTTACCTTCTCTTCGATCCTCAGTGATGCGTCTAAAGCGATCCGGTGAACAGCTTCCTACCAATCATCCTCCGGTAACAAATCCGAATGCTGCAGCGAATATTCGTTTGCAGAAAATACGTCGTGTTGAACCTAATACAGAAGCAACCACTTCATATCTGACTTCTCAACGACATGTCGAGTAAGCACGCACATCTTTATTGTACGATGCGATTAATTCTTTGTTTTCGCTACATTGCATGCTTTATTTCCAGAGCCCGAGGTGACGAGAGAAATGCAATAGATAGTAGGCCAGGTTTAAATTCGGCATTTTGTTGCGATTGCCGCAGTCGTTCTACCTATCAGTGTCCTTATCAGTCCTGTCCATATCACAATCATCATCATATCTGCCCGCGTCATCCGATGTGTTTTTGCCAACGCAACGAATCAGGCAGTAGTTACAGGTAGCTTTTGTATAACAGTTAAATATAATATAGATGGTTTCTTCTTCAGTGCGCAAACCTGTGTGAGATTTTAGTTTATCTTTTTTCCAATAATTTTTATTTATTTTATTTTTTAAGACGTGAAACTGACATGAATCCAGTACATGATTTGTTACTATCATCGCGTGTGGCACAAATCGAACGTCAACAGCAGGCCAACAATTTGTGGTTTCAGCGACACTCTTTAGCATCAAATAGTCTGATTGGTGTTGATATTGTCCCAAGACGTTTAACGTCTCAACCAGTAGTTTTCTTACCGCGTCACCACCAACCCATTATGGAGCTTGCTATGGTATGATTTCTTATTTCATTTTTTAAAACTATTTTTTGGTTTTCTTTTTTATCCATTTGTAAGGAAATTTATTTCAGGTTCTGTTGCAGCCACATGATCCAACGGTTATTTTGGGTGGCAATGTGCCTACTTCTAATGATCCTGTACCAGTCGGCGCAACTGTTGAACAAATCAATCGTTTTTCGACTACCTACAAATATATCAAAGAGAATGATATTCCCGAAAACGAACAAGAACGTTGCACGGTTAGTTTGAACTTTTTATCCTCCATTTATATCAATGCATTTGTTATCACTGATCTTTTCAAAGCCACTTCACAGAATTGTTCAGGTATGCTTGAATGATTTCGAAATGGACGAAGAAGTTCGAGCTCTTCGCTGCAATCATGTATTCCATGTCGTTTGTATCGATCGTTGGTTGGTGTACAATAAAAAATGCCCGGTCTGTCGTTTAGATGTGGATAAAACAAACGTAGTATCAGTGGTATCCCTGTGATTCGTATTAGTAAATGGTCGATGAATTTTTAATATCTTTCAATCTTTCATTATAGGTTAATTTTCTGTTCTTCCAAACTACTTTTTTTTTATTTTCGTATTTCTCATGAATCTGTATATTCCTTTTCAAGTAAGGTCTTCAAAATAAATTGATATTGTGAATGTACTGGTGGGCTAGAAATAGCTAGAAAATTTTTGTCGGTGTTTTGATATTTTTCTCTGAATATTCATTTTCATTTAGTATGAAAGGAAACAAACTCTAATTTCGATTTCTTATATTTGTTATTTCCTGTGCTTTCATTTATTCTTATTCAAATATCGCGGTGATGAAATTTTATACCGTCAACATTTTACACTTCCATTTTCTTTTTTGATTCCTTATCTTTCATTTTTGGTGATACCAAACTAGATATTTTCTTGTTCTCTCACATAGTGTTTGAAACAATTTTAACAGTTCTTTCAATAAATGAAAATTTTTAGATGTGTTTTCTGATAAAGTTTTTTTATGAAATGATAAATCTAGTAGTGTGTGGTACACTGTCAAAAATTTCCAGCATGTCAGCGTCTCTGGTCTTCTTAGAGCTTATCATAAAGATTGATGACTACTTTCTCAAAATACTGCCCCCGATTTTTTAAGAAAATTACTGCTGTGCACGTAGTTTAGCCGCAGTAATCATGGAAAGGAAGTGGCTATTTGTTTTCCGTTATTGTCTGGTCTGATAAAAGTTGTAACTGCGTGTGCTTACAAATGTGGGAGAAAGAGGAATATTAAGTTTGCATAATATAAGCGTGTTTCAGATGTGCTTCAGGTTGATATATTGTTTATTAACTATTTTACCAATTGTACCGTTACCGGTCATCTTTATGCTAAGGTGATCCAGTGGCTATGTGAAATTATGTAGGCTATGGATGCAGAAACTCAGAAGTGATGGGTTGTGGATTTTCCAGTATTGCTTTACTATAACCGAGCGAAACGTTGTTGGTTATAGTTCTTGCACCCGTCAAGGTCTGGAACCGGCCTTATTTCAAAATTATTGTTTATTAGTGTAGTAATAGCTTTGTCAAATTTTTTCCACTTGTATTAGGATTTTATCCTTAGGCTTGTTTAAAGTGTCTATAAGATTTGTTCCAACGTGCTTTGACTTCTCTCTCGGTGTCAGTCAGTACCGTGAGCATGAATTTTATGAAATTCTCTGTTCTGTACATTGCTTTTTTGCCCAAATTTCTGGGTACTTCTGGAGCGATTGAATTATGTCAGCCAGGACAGATCATTTATTTGTTCGTTTTGGACGCTTAGTAGGAAAAGCAATGGTACAAGAGAGACGACAAGCGGGCAACGCTTATACTAAGTACATTTCACCATCATCATGCGAGAATTGCCACAAAACTATTTTTCTGGTGCTTAAAATAAGCCAGCCGTCATACCTTGATATGTGTGCACGTCATAACAGCGCAGGTAATGTGCCACTTCCTTTTCGAGCAACAGCTTCTCTTAACCTTTACCCTCTCTCTCTAAATTTAATTTTCATCCTGTTACTTTATGCAGGCTTTTTTATTCGTTCAGATCTCATTTCCGTACTTATCCGTCACTCATTCCTGCTGTAACTTCCTTTGTCAAATGCTTATCGAACCTTTAGTCGATTCTCTCTCTCCTTTCCTTCAGTGATTAACATTTTCCGCTTCACTTTTATGCATCGCATCTACTGGAATTTGTTGTTCACTTCATTTCATCGCAATAGTGCAAAGAAAAAAAAAAACCAAACAGTGATTTCTTAAAGATTACAATTTCTATTGTTTGCTTGACGATTTCCTGAAGTCCTGAAGCAGATCAGGAATAAGAGAACTGTAAAGCACATAAGGGTTCTGCAGGAAATGTTCTTCCCTAAAAATAATATTATAATTGCAGAAAACAGAATAATTCATAGCAATAAACCAGTGAATCGGTTTCTGTGAGAGATATAAAACATTTAGAGAGAAAATTGATTTAGAGAGATATAAAACATCGATTTTTCTGTTACTGTTATCCTTAAATTTTAGCGATTAGGAAATTCGCTAGTCTTAACTTTGGATTTATTAGTTGGGATTAATAAAGCTTCTTGCTACATGTCCTAATAATATCGGCATTTAGGCTAAACTATTATTTACCATTCACCGAAATTGTTTAACGAATATTGAAATTATATATGAAATTATAAATAAATTATAAATAACGGATATCGAAATTATTCAGGATATTATAAATAATCGAAATCTACATTGCTCTAAACGTTTTAAACAAATATCGGTTTTTCTAATGATATATTTTATACATAATTAAAATATGAAAATAGAAGCCTACTTCATGTTTACAAATATTTGTTTTGCTTCATTTTGAGAGCTATTCTAGGGAGGATATAGCACTGTCAATTTTTGTACACATGTTTAATACAGAGATTTGGGACTTGACTATTTGCTAATCATGTATGATTTAAGGCTTGTATAATTTATCAGATATTGAGGAGTAATGTATAAGGATGTTATTGATTTGACTTAGATTTCAATATAAGTTCTTTAAATCAATTAACTTCATTAAAAATGAATGCGAATTGTTACTATAGCTCTGTGGATTTTCGAGGTATGAATTGTCATCTTGAAAGATGATGTCTCTTTTTAGATTTTTCCTTTCTTCAGAGAACAGTCGAAAATAGAAGAAATAACATAATTAGGAATGGCGAAGTAGCAGAAATTGGGAATGTATTAAAGTGTGGGTTTGCGAAACAATGTGCTATATAGTAGTGTCGACAGGTGCAGGTGTCAACAGATTAGCAAATACTTTTGCAATGTTTTGCTGGATCTTCGTTATCCTAAACATATGTACAGAAATTGACAGTGCTGTAAAACTTAGCTCTCAAAATGAAGTAAAACGATTATTTGTAAACATGAGAAGTCTAGGCATTTTTTTTTTTTTCATATTTTTTTTAAGCTTTATTTTTTTCATATTTCTAAGTTAATTATGTATATTTATCGCTCATTACTCTAGTAAACATTATTTTTCTTTCAATGTTTTCCAATATGGTAATCTCGGGATTTATGATATGATGCAGTATATAAAGCCAGATATTTCAACTCTTTAAATTATATCTGTGGGTTTTATATTACTTCAGCTCCATTCATTTATCAGAGTCGTTGCTAGGAAAATCAGTCATCTCTTTCATCCAAGCACTAAAATTAGAAATTTTGTTAAATAGAATAACAAATAGTAAGACTAGCTATATATAAACGATTGCATATATCCACTTGACCAAGAACACATGGACAAATTAAACCTCTTCCAATACTTTAGGAAAAGTTACATCTTTGCCACACACTTGGAACGATGAAGATAAATTAATTTCGAGTCTGAAAAATGACAGGATATAATAATGTAATATTTATTAATTCTGATGAATGGATAGAATTTAACCTTGAATCATTTTTCTGAAATTTAGTAGAGTTTCATTTATAAAAAATCAGTGAACCTCTCTAAAAATCTCATTGATAACATATCTCGGAAAGAAAGTTAAACAAGTTTATTATTTAGTATAGTTAATAAACATTCCATTTAGAGCTATAGAATCAGTTATGAAAAATAAACATTGCAGTACGAGATGCTATGTTGAGTTTAATTCTCAAGTTACCATCCCTTTTTGCTTTTGATTTTAAATAAATACCTTGGGTGGTTTTCTTGAGCTAAATTTTGAAATAACCTCAAAAGATAATTTTATTGATTCTTCGCAGTCTCTTCTAGTGAATGCTTAATTCTTAAATTTTTAAAGCCAGTTTTTAGTTTGGACAGCAATTTACTCATTAAAAAGTACCAAAAGTAGCAGTTCGAATCAAGCTATCATCTTTTGTTTTTCTTTTTTAAATATGTACAGTTGAACATCAAATCTGGCCGGAAAAAGTTAATAGTAATATAATTTAATAATAACTACTGTTTTAGAAATAACTTCACTTAATAATGATAACTATTGTGTTTTTATTTTTCTGAGAATTCCTTCAAGCTTTTCAGTCCACTTACATGACTCAACTGTGTGAATTGCCTTTCAGATTTTTTAACTGCAATAGAATAATTCATGAACTTTTTTCGGAGATCGAAAGGTATAAATTTGATCAATGATAATCTTCTTTAGTATTGCACAATCCTTTTTGGTACCCGTTTCAATGATACTGCTCTGTTTCTTTTACCGTTCACCGCTTCTTTCATTGTACTGGTAAATTGTTAAAGTAAAATAGCAAAAAAAAGAACAAAGTCTTCTGAATTAGGTGCCGTGTAATTTGCTAATTAGCTGCTTATTTTCTCCTTTTTTTTCAGTAAAAAAGAATCAAATAATTAATTTATTCATTACAGAGAATATTCATTCCATTCAAAAATTTACATACATATTTGATATGAAAAAGAAGACATACACTTGAGCAAATAAATAAAATGAAATTTTCTTTTAAGAAAGTTGTTTCATCGAAATGCTGCAAAACTTTACAACAATCTAAAAATTGATCGATTTTAGAAGTAAGAATAATGGTGAATGGATGAATCAGGTCTTTTCATAAGAACCAGGTATCTTAAGGTATCATCACTAAAAGATGAGAAGTGATTATAGGCAGAAGTGTTGTGCATCAGGGAAGGTTCATATTGCCGAGAAATGGGACATCTGTCATTTAACGATGACAGCGCTCCTTGCAAGTTACAAACACATGATGTTTCATTGTCCCTCTCTCTCCCTTCATTTCTGCTTGCATCCATTTGCGGTTACTAAGTTAAGCCATTAGGGAGATTCATTCATCTTTGTCAGGTTTAATAGTTATGATGGCGCTTGTTGTTTCATCCAGAAATGTTGAAATAGGTGAAACATCTTTGTGTCTTTTAAACTGATCTAAACTATAGTCACCGCATTGCTTAATGAAAGAGCTGAATATCTCATCAAGTATTCCTTTGACAATTTCACAAAAATTTCGCCTTTTCTATCCAAGCAAGCAAATCCGAAATTTCACTTTAGAAGTGGAGGATAATGACAGAATTATCGATTTAATAATTGTATTAACTATTTAAGCACTTGAGGAAATGCCACTGTTTGATGAGATACTGAACAGAAATTGAAATTTTGAAAGCACTTCAAGAAATTTAAAAATTTCATCTTTTTCCTATTTCAAAGATTTTTTTTCTCCAGTAAAAGCTCATTGTTTGGTGAACCAACTTCATAAGAATCCTCTCTAATGATACAGAAAAATGCTTTTCAAAGATTTATTGATTTACGATCAGTTGATTAATTAACGTCAATAACTTCGCTATCAAAATATGCTAAGTAGCACAAAATGTGCCAAAAATAATGAACTGTGGATGAAATGGAGGAGAAGATGATCGTTATTAATGGAAGCTATTATTACTGTTAAATAAATTTTTGTATCTCTCATGATACCTTTCATACTTGATCCTTTCGCTTCATAAAGAATTATTGCTGCAATGATTCAATTTGTTTTTGTTACCTGTTCTTTCGGTGACACTCATATATTTTAAATCAAATTTTGTTAAACCTTTCAGAATTAATTTTGCCAAAACGAAAAGTTTTACTTCATTCTGCCATCTGCAATCATATTTTGATCACTTTTTCTCACTCATAATTTGTTATTCAGGAAAGCAAACAAAGCTAAATTAACCGGTTTAACTGAATAGACAGAAATATTCAGCCTTATTAAACAGGTGAAGGGAATTAAGTTTAGGACTATTAATTGATTATATCAGTACCACTCCAATTGTCATCTGATGACATCAAAATACCTGATAGCACAGGAGAAAAGGACAGAAGGAAGAGCAAAAGGGTCGAAAGTGACAAAATTGATTTTATGGTTAAACAGATCGAATAAGTGATGATAAGATATCATTTGAATATGTGACAAACAGAAAGGGACAATTCCACTTGGTAATTCTCATCGTAGATACCTTTGTGATTTGGAAAATGAATAATCATTGTTATAGAAACTAACCAATGCATATTCGTCGCATGAGCCTGGTAACTACGGTAGTATTTGTGGCATAGTGATTCAGCCTGGGGTGACAGGTTTTGTTGATATCTGGTATGACGGATGAGTGGTGGTGATAAGTCAGAATGGTTGCTTGATAAACGCGTTCATTTAGGCAGTTGTTGGTTAGATTTATACTTTGTCCTTCTTGAAGTCCAATCCAATCATATTAACCTTGTTTACATTATCTTCATGCACACACTTATTATCTTTTGGTTTTTAATCCCATTTCTCGTTTTTATTTCAGAAAATTGATTGTAAGCGTATTATTTATTTTCATTATATTTGAAAATAGCTCAAAGTCGAAACCAGATAATTCTCACTATCTTTTAAGGCCATTCGTCCATTTCCTTTTGAAGTTTATTACTGTGATTTAAAGAAATATGCACATTAAAACTAAAATAGGCCAGGAATTTTTTCTCATTCAATGTATTGTAAATATTTTTTAAGCCGTGGTCAAATTAACCGATGTCTACAAGGAGAATAAAGATATGGACTTTTGTCCCATCATTGTCATATTATTATTATAATTAGTCCTCATTATATTTGTATTTTCAGGCCATTTGCAATTTCAACACATTCAAGAAACAAAGTTTATAATGTTATGTTAAAATCTCAACTTGAAACGAAAGCTGATATAAAGAAGGAAACGACTGAATCAAAAAATATAGAAGGTTATATCTATTGAATACAATTAAAGAATTTCCAAATAACAAAACATTTTAAAGCTATCCATCTTGAAAGTGAAATGAACTGTGACTAAATTTTCTAATTCTCCAGTGCTTGATTTATTCACGAAAATTGTTTCATTCATCTGTATTTTCTAACCTCTAATCCGTTTTATAAGGAGTACAAAATTCCATTTATACAGCAATAAATTGTTTGGCTTTCATGAATCTTAAATACTTATGTTTCCAAAAATCTGTCTTTTCAGACATAATGAGTTTTGGTGACTTCATTTTATTCATCTCTGGCCTTTAAATTTTGCATAAACCGCCTAAACTAATTTCAGTTTTTGAGGAGACAAGTGGGATAGTCACAACTGCTAATGTGGAATTTAGTTCCGACAGAACTACTGAAAAGTAGGTGAAAACTTTTCCTTAGCAAAGTGATTCTCTGGAGTAGTCCGTTTTCTATTATTTCAAAGGGTTGCATTTTATAAGAATAGTTTCATGAAAAAAAGAATATAGATGAGTAACAAATTAAAGTTCCTTTGATATTTTTTTTTTCGAAGTTCATAAGCAGAACAATGATTTTTCAGGTCACGATACAGTCGTAGGAGGCACTCTTATCATGTGTTTGGCAATTCGTTAAAATCAGGCAAATTTTGGTTACGCCTTTTTCGGCCATGGAAGTGGCGAAAACGACATCAGAGAGAACGACTACGGTTAATTCATATTTTTAAATTTGTGTGTGAGATTTTGTGTTGCTTTCAAACCAAGATATAGAAATAGCTTTAATATTAGCAGAAGTACACTGAAATGCTGTGTACTTGTCATACATCTACACAACTTAAAAGTCCTGTTTCCTTGAGTTTTTTTTACTTAATAGGTGTTATTGTTAACACTGCAAAACTATCATTTTTTGCAGTAAGGTTTATATATTGCGGTAAGATTAGAACGCATATACTTAAATATTAATTTCTTGTGAACATATAACATGTGTGTTCGTTTGATTGATGTAATTAAGTTATGGAAACTTTGTCAAGTTTAGCAGCCATACATAAAGAGACGAAGCATTTAATTCTAATATTTATTCATAAAAGTAGCTTTCTGAAATCTACCACTATAACTATGAATACTTAGAAGTTGGATTATACAGCTGCAATTGCTTTTTAGACGAGTTACAAGTGATCATAGGCAAGAAAATTCACCACCCGCTATCATACGTTCATCTTTCAGCACTTTGGAATCACTCTTCTCTGTTCCAGATGTTGATGGTTGGTTTTCTTAATTTTGGAAAACAAATATTCGCTTAACTATTCAAAATATTTTTTCTGATGCCTCCATTTTGTAGGTGAGCAGTAAATTTTAATCGACTGTGAAGATAGTTTTGAATCGTTCCTATGGTTTGTTTCTCTGTTTTTTTGTCAAAATATGCTTTTTTTTTTTCAGTATTTTGCTCTCATATATTTGCTCTTCATATATATCTTCATATATTTATTTTGCTCTACAGTTATAGCTCTCACTTCTGATAAGTTATTTATTCTTCAAAAACATTACTAGGAATATAGTTATAAGTACTTGAAATTTCTTTTAGGGCTTCAATTAATGATCAGCTTACACTTAATGCATAGAGTCAGTAACATTATTATGTTTTTATGGATGAATCGTATTTTGTTATCTGTGCTGAAATTAAATGATTTATGCAGTTTACCGCTGTATGAGTACTAGTAAAACTTGGTTTAAATTCCTTTTGTGAAAAGATTGAGGAGTTCATTCCTATTTTGAAGGGCTTTTATAGGTATTTTTCACTACTTTGTTAGATAGGTAGTGTTAGAACATCAGTGATAGTTTCAAATCACATGATATCCATTTGCAGTTTGGAAACATTCATTCTTTTAGTATTGTTTACCAGGTCTCTTTATAACCACCGTTGAAGTAATTAATTGAACTGTTGAATTTTATAAATTTAAACTCAATTTAACGTCAGTTTTTATTCCCCTCCATTTGGTACTCTGATCTATAGTTCGAAAGTTGTGAAATTATTGAATAACTAGAAATTTTTGTTTGCAATAAGTGCGTTCTCCACGCATATATATATATATATATAGAGAGAGAGAGAGAGAAGGAAAGAAAGAAAGAAGTTGAGGAAGTGCATCTCTACCCTTATAATCTTTGATGTTCATTAGTCGATCAATTATTATAGCTGTAAAGAAAATTTTATGGCTTGCTGAAGACGAAGAAGTCAGGCTGCTTGCTGGCAGGAAATTTTATATCTATATTTCAGATTTGTCTCTTTTTGTGTCTTACTTTATTTATTCAGTTATCAGTAATCCACATGATCTTTGAACATTTAGCTTTTTTTTCCAAACAATTTCCATTGCGGTCGTCAGGCGGATCTGTTTTCTTAGGGTTTAAATCATCATTTTCGGTTACAGAAACTTTCAACGTTAAATACACTATTAATTTATTAATTTTCTTTAAACCTTTTGCAGAGACATACAGGCCAACACAGTGGAACTGTTTAAATTCGTCGACCCAAGCGCCCGTTCGAATAAACTTGGATTCATTAAAGGGGTAAAACAATTCTCATGAGAACACTTTTTTGCTGTAATTTCTTATCGTAATTGTTTAGCAGAGTTATATCAACTGAAAAAGTTTTATCGTCTAGGTTTCAGAGGAAGCTCTGGTGGAAATATTCTCCGCTTGACTACTGAAGAAGTAGTAGTATCACCGGTTCAAAAAGTTGTAATTGTTGAGCACAGAGATGCACTTAATGCGGGTAATTTAGCAAGTGTCAAGGATGTGGAAATAGATGCTGGTTATCTTACGGCGGGAAATTTGGAAGATTTTGAGGCTGCTTCCATTGCTCAAAGTAATTTTTAGAAATTTTGTGGAGAACTAGTGTATTTTGTACAAATTTCTGTTGTGATTTTTTCTAAAACTGTTATTTTTGCAGCCGAAAAGCTTAATCAAGAGAGGGAGAGCATAAATGGTGGTCAGCTTACCGATCAGGAATGCATAACTTTCCAGTTGGATCCCAGAGAAATGAAAACTGCGGTTGTTGAAGAAGTCGTTGCAAAAGAGCCTGATCTGTCAGCACGACCAAATAAGCCAGTGCTAAAGAAGCCTGGTGCACCTAGTAGATTCAGACTTGTGAAACGAACACCGAGTCGAAAAATGCGCCTGAGCGAAAGGATTTCGGGAGCAGTAGATACTGATCGTCCTGATCAACTATTAAGGTGATTTTTTTTTTTTAATTTCGAGTATTGCTAGTTAAAAAAGTTAATTTCTAGAGAAATTTGTCGAATATAATATGTTTTAGCTGTAATGGACCGAGGTTGCCATCCAGACTGACTGATGATAGCGATAGTGATACAGACATCCAGTATCGCGATGATAAATTAAGCAAATGTGGTATTGGTTATAGTACGAATCCAGCCATTGCAAGTCGTATCGTACCGTATCATTTATCTAGTGAAGATGATGAAGATGTTCCATTGAGTATGTTGTGTATATTAAAAGAGTGAAGCAAGTTTTGACTAGTGATATTTCACTATATTTTACGTGTATTTTTAGCAAGTTTTGCATTACGGGTAACCAGAAAGGACACATTTGCGAAAATGTTGAATGTGCCTGATCCTGTCGATGACATTCCGAATCAAACATCCGATGAAAGACGGCGACTGATGCACAAAGCAAGTATTAAGTTGGAAAGGTTCCTTTTTATTAAATATACTTTCACTGAACACTAGTAATTTCAGTCTTTTAATAATAAATTCCCAACAAGCATATCAAATTTGTAGGAAGTTGAGTGAACGACCTTCTGTTGAAGAAATGGAGCAGCGTAATATTTTGAGAGCCAAAGATGCTTCGATTTCTTCCAAAATAGCCATGGACGAAACACGTAGAGTCCTCTTGCGTAAGGTAAATATATGTTTCAGTTGTTGTATTCATTTGGTGCATATAATTTATTAATGTTATTTGTTGTATATATTTGTTGTTTGGAATTTATAGTGCAGGCCGATCTGATTGAAATCAAGAGTGTTTGTTACTTTCAGCTCAGTTTCCGTCCAACAGTACAAGAGCTAAAGGATAAGCAGATAATCAAATTTAATGATTATGTGGAAGTAACAGAAGCGGAAGCATATGATCGAAAAGCAGATAAACCTTGGACAAGATTGACACCAGTTGATAAGGTTTAACAGTTTTCATTGCACTGACAGAACTGACTACATTTTCAGCAATCTATTGATTTGGAAAAATAATTGAAATATTTTGTCATTACAGGCACTGATCAGGAAGGAACTTAATGATTTCAAGGCAACAGAAATGGATGTGCATGAAGAAAGCCGTATATTTACACGGTATTTCTTTCAATTTTGTTCTTTAGTTTGCATAAACGAAAAAAGATTTCTACCTTGAAATGACTTTTTCAATATGTGATAATAATGATGACAAGAAACTTCTTAACTACTTGCATCAGATGATAAGTGTTTTCAGGTTTCATCGCCCATGAAGTTGTAATCTATGCATTTTCTATTCCAGATGCTGAGATCATGACACCTCGTTTTATTACTTTTTTCCCATTGTTCTGCCACCATTCATTATTGTAAGAATCCTTTATGCTCTGATATTTAAATTAAGAATTATAAACTTTATTTCCAATGATTCGAGTCCATAAACAAGCCTTCCTTCTTGCACCACTGATAAAGATCATGACATTGTTTTTAAAAATTTGTGCTCTATTTCTTATGCGATTTTGTAACGTTTATTTTTTCCAGTTCTTTATGTCATTCCTTTGAAACATACCGAGCAAATGTCACGACAGTAACGGCCCCCAATGTGGGGGTTTGGCCTATATGTGGTAATAGTCAAAGAAACATGTATTCTTGTAAAATTTATCTCAACATTCAAACTGTGATGGACTTCTCCATATGTGGAAACCGAGAAATATATGTATATGAGTTGATAATAACTCTTCTGAATCAAAGGTGTTAAGTAAAACACTTCTTATTTCTTATTCCGTTTCTTCACTGTTCTCGAAACGTTCTTTCTTGTGTATAAGTGTTTTTTAAATGGCAATTATGAGATGTTTTAGTCATAAAGTGATACACAAAGCATCTCATGATGTTGTATTTCTAAACTCGCTCTGGAGACCAAGATTAGTACTACAGTTACTCCAAGACTTCCCCATTAACACTTTTTGTGAAAGCTGTAATTTCTCTTTTCACTCCCATTTGCATTATTGGTATCACATGATATGGATAAACTTCTCCCCCTTTAGTATATATATGTCCTGTAATTGATTTAGAACTAGCACCGGCAATGATAACTAATTAGTTGTGAAGTGATAGACAAAGTGATGATCTAAGGAAAATTAGCCATATATAAATAACGAATTCACTCCAAAAGAGTTAGTACATAAGAGATTTTTTCTCAGCAATTACTACAGTGATGAAGTTAATATATAGTCCTTAACACATGACAACTCTATTATTTTGGAAAAAGTTTATACGAGTAGAAGCATGATTTAAAATCGTAAAAATTAATGATAAGACACTGAAACGTCTACAACTCGAATTGGCCATGGTTATTCTGCAGATACTCGCAAAAAACTTAAATTCAAGACGTAATATTTGATTGAAATGCATAAAAAATGTAAAGACGTCATCGATCTGCTCTCTGTCGAATACCATAGTTGTAAACATGAGCCATGTTGACTTCTGTTGTCGTTATCTGATCCTTGAGGAATGCCAACTCTTTTTCATATTTCGTCACTCCATCCTTTGCTAAAAAAAGAATTTAACGGCACTAATTAAATTATGCATTAAACACAAGAAATAATTCATTTTTTATGAGAAACAAATATATTGCAAATTCAATCACTCAGTCACTGATCGATCAATCAAGTAATACCGACATATATAATAAAATAATTCAACAGTAGAAAAAGATTAACTAGGATAAGAATAACAAACAGTTACAGACATTACCAAATAACGAATTTGTCAAATAACGGAGAGCTAAGACTTGCCACTTTTATAATTATCTTCAAGTATGCATCGCGCCTCGTTTAGGCTGAATTCAACCATAACATTAGAACCAAGCCATAGAAGCACCTGAATAAATTCCTCGAGTGAAAATGCTTAAATTCAACTAATGAGTGGATATATAATTTACTGAAGCAAATGAATTAAATCATATTTGGTTACCTTATCAGGTGAATCTGTTTTCACCCGCTGATAAACATGTTCGCTAAGCAAATGCGTCACTTCAACAATTTCTTTTTTTTTCTGAAAAATTAGTAAAAGATTTAAAAAAAGAAAAACTTTAAGATTCGGAATCAAATTCAACAAGACTAATAACGGTAAAGAAAAACCATAGCTTGAAAGATCACTTTCGAAGAGAGTGAAGATAAAAATCAACAAACCGATTTTTCTTCTAAATGATTAATAACTCTGACTGACTTTTCCAAATCTGGAAGCTTCGAAACTAATCTGTAAGAGAGACTGTTGAAGGTATATGTGAACAAAATTAAATTGGCGGATCATAAGGAACATCCCCATTCACTTCAAAAAACAAAGGCCGCTATAGGATTCTAAAACACAACTAAAATGTCCTTATTTTTGCGATCAAAACCTAACATTGTGCTATAACACGACCAGATCGAAATGAGTACTACTCTGAGCGGATAAAAAAGCACATATATGAGTACAGGGAACAATGGAAAGGAACTGGATCGCTGAGTCTTCACTCCGAAATCAATTGCTCCAAATACTCATCCTTCGCCTACACTCATTAGCATCCCATGATTTAGGAGGATAGTGAAAAAAATATAATTTCAAATGATAAGAATGAAGTTGATTTAATAAACCAAGGTATGTATGTATTTTCAGTTCTCATTTATCACGATCTGTTTATCTGTCCTTATTAAATAAAATATATATATATCACATACTTCCTCTAAACATTTTCAAAACTGTAAAAAATGATGCTTTGTTTCTGAGTGTTAGGAAGAAATCCTATATATCCAAACAAAACAGTACCGTGATTTCTGTTCAGTTAGTTGCTGTTCAACCTGCTTATACTTTCTATAAATTGCTTCTAAACGTCTGATGCCTTCCTCTATGCCGATATTGCCTTCTTTTTTTAAATAAGCTTCCACATTCTCCTGAAAATAATAATTTGAACAGGACTTACCTTCAAAAATGTGTATTTTTCTACTATAGCTTTCTTATCCAGCTTAAAGAAATCGTGCTGCAGCATTTCTGCTACTTTTCCTACTTTAATTTTTGTATTATCATTTCAAACAAAAAAGAAAAAAAAAAAACTTCCAATCATCTTACACCTTGCAACAACTGCATTTAAATGATCTATAACTGAACTTTAAGTTACAGCTTAAATATTACGTGAAAAGCAAGACTACTTAATGACAAGCTAATACCCATTATATATGCATAAAAATGGAATTATCTGTTTCACTGAACATCAAAATACAATATAGTTTCACTGATTACTAACCATCACTTCAGCTGTAGGGACACCTTGTTCTATAAGGTCCGAGACAAATTCTTTCTCCTCCTGCATCGAGCTAATTCCACATAAATAGTGACTCTCGTATTATATAATCAAAATCCAGGCGTTAGCCGCTTAAAAAATTTGAATTCAACCAATGCATTTCTTGTACAGTGATAGCCTTATTCATTCAATACTCATTTTCTAAGCAAAAAGTCAGTAACAAGTGGCAGCTCTCTCCAAGGTCTCCAAGATTTTAGTAGCTCCCAGACCTGACACTAATATTAGCTGAAAACAACTTCCGTGATGCAAATAATATGCCAGTCTGCTATCACAACGAAAACAACTTCCGTTGAAGTCATCAATACAAACCTCATAAATATTCTGGCAAATGCACTTACTAGCAATAAAAGAAATGAAACTGACGAAACAGAAGAGCCAGAAGAAAGCCGAGGGAATCAATATGCTCTAAACAACATAAAACATTTATTGCCATTAAAAAGTAATTAAAGGAATCTAGTCATAAATTATGAATAATATGGGCACACAAATAATCTTTACGTTCTAATTGCCAGTTAAAGTTAAAGAAAAACTGAAACAAAATTAAACAGCGCTTAAGAAATTTCATTCAAACATAAAACAACTTCATGAAAATTAAAAAAGAAGATATATTAGAGCACTTTAAAAATGCTTGCAGAAAATGAAGTAGTGAGCACTGTGGCAAAGTGAAACAGTAAAACTTTTTGAATGTACTAAAAAAGACAAGAACCCGTATTTTTTGAGAAACAGGTACAATACAAAAAAAACTTAGAAAATCTGCCTGCGTTTTTATTTGAACAATAAAACATATCAATGTAGAAATTATCAATTAAAAAAGATTCCTGAAACAATGTCAATCCACTTGGTGGCATAAATTGGCCATTAAATAAAGAAAATGTTAAAATAAGCATTCTGCTATCAATTTCCCTGAAAACGACCCTAACAATTAATGTTATATAAAGAAGTGAGAAGGATCTAGATGCCAAATTTTTAATTGAGAAAAGAACTTTTACTGACAAGCTGTCATTAAATGCTTCAAGAAGATAGAAAAATTCTTAAATCCAATAATCTCAAAGAAATAGAACTGAAAGACATGAGACTTGGTCATACTACACAACCTGACAAGAATAAGAACGATCATATATTAGTCAAAAACTGATGACGTTATTAAAAATTCAAAATGGGCAAACTGTCTCATCAGTAATTACTTCTTCTGAAATAATACTGAATAAATGAATAATGATGTGCACAGCACTTGTCATAAGAATACCAAGTGTTGGTTCTAATAGTTCAGTAAATAGAAAAAGATACTAATGCAGCGAAAACTGAATAAATTAAATCATTAAATGTATTTCTCCGACTAACACTTTCTCTCTACGCACTCTAAAAACATCACCTGTACAAAACAGTAAAATAAAAAGGCATGACGTACACAGACAACTTGCTAATAGAAGTTACTAAGAACAGTTTGTAACTTGATTATTCTTAATACGATAAAGTTGGTGTTTTCTAATGTAATCCACTACCGAATCCATCGTACAATATTTTATCGATTCACCACGTCGAACCGCAGCCCGTAAACGTGTAGAGCTTATATCATTAGGTAAAGCTGTATCTTCAAAAATAAACACATTCGCTAATGATTGACCATTATAGCCAAGTTGACTCAAAGTTTTCATTGGTTCTGCATTTTGTCTTGCCAGTACTACCAAACCTGAAGTACAACATCATATTTCAACATCGAAAGCGGAATAGCAGTATTTGTTGAAAGAGGTAAATCACTGGGCACAACATTAGACGTAACAAAGTTTCAATGTATGCATTTTAAAATAAAATACAATTTTAATCCTATCATTTACCGAAATCTCGTATAATTGCACCAATATCTGAGGGATCCCAAAGATAATCTCCCGAAGGTGTTATTCGCTTGAATGAATCCACAACGTCACCACCGCATAACAACATCAAACGCAACCGTTTATCATTATATTTCCGATCTAACATCTGCTTAAAGTGTATCAAAACTAAAAGTGTTCTGGTCCACTGCTTTTGAGTGCACTCCCATTGGTCAGCTCGAATCCACGTTGAACTCTTCACTGCTAATTCTGACATCTTATACCTAAAATATCTTGAGAAATGTTGACATTTCTCAACAAATTTTTTTGTTATTGACAGTTAAGAAATCCGGTATGCAACAGAAAGAAGATCTCTTTTGATTTCCTCAAACAGTTATGATTCAGAATCTTGTCAAACACCATCGCATATAGAAATGTAGTAGTTCCACAATAGTCAGTAACCGATTTTGTGGACCAAAAAAAAAAAAAAAGAAAATACAATTTCCCACAAGCAAACTGATAAAACCTAAAAGCATTATTATCATCAAAAGCTAAAAAAGCATTATTATTTACCTGTGTGTTGCAGGCAACAAGTCAGGTTTGCCAAAATAATCAGCAACTGGACTTAAAATTCCTTCAACCACCTCGCATCCATAGCGAACTTCCAAGAAATCACGAGCGCTCTCGAACATCCTAAGGTGCATAATTGTTGGCGGGTTATAACAACCACATGCCAACAGAGCTACTCGTGCTCCTTCCAGACTGTTCATTCGCTATTCCTCTGATGTTTCACAGTTTTATTGGAACTAATGAAATAATTGTTTATATAAATATCTGAAATCCCTAAGTCAAAATGAATACATATTTAGTGACCAAAAAGAATCAGCAATTGAAGTACCGGCAAATAATATCCGTCCGCACATGAAGATGCTACTTTCTCATTATAAAAGAAGTAATGATCAGATGAAAGCAAGACATTAGGCTGAGAGTACATCCCACATTTTTCATATGAAACACTTCATTCATGAAATATTCAAATACCGCAAAGAAAGACAACAAACCGGAACATATCCTGACTGTAAAACAAATTTATTATAATTTGTTAATGCCAAATCACGTGATGCACAACAGAGGCAAGCTATCACCTACTATGTAAAATGAAAATTATGACAAAGTACATCTCATATGAATACTCCTATTAATTCTTAAAGAACTCAGGATGTATTCTATGATTACAGCATTTAAGTGAATTTTACCGCTGAATAAATATCTTGCACTGTCGCCTTTGTGCAACTTTCGATCTAGATTTAGAAGCAGAGAAAAGTAAGCAAATAAAACAAGTCAAATATCTATTTAACACAGTAAAAGAAAAGCGAACAATTTCACCGTTCGATCAGATTTGAAATAAAAAACATCAGAAATCAGTGAGCAAATCGTAGTGTCCAAACTCGTGCTATAGCATCAAATGCCTTTCGATTGTTCACATACTGTTCCGCAACATTTTCAAGCAGAGCATTTTCTAGAAATAATTTTATGACTTACAAGCTCGTTGATTGTTCAAGTGTCAGTTCGAACTTTGAACTTAAATAGCAACTACAATATGTGAAACGAAAATAAAGAAAAATATCAACATTTAGTTATCTAGATGAAGTGTCCTATCTGGGAATCGAAAAAAATGCCGCACTAACAATATGATATCAGTGACTATTACTTAATATTCCAAAACAAATTAGAAATTGGAAAGAAATGAAACGCACCGGGTTTGCAATCATATAGAAGACCAACTATTTCTTGCAAAATTCTTGCAATTGTCATTGAGGAACTCCATCGATCACGTAAAATACCAATATTAACAACACCGTGTCGATTGATATTGCAGTGATATATCCTTGTTAAGAATTGCACCTGAAGTATGCAGAAAACCTTTCACTATAAGGTTTTTTATTTACAACACTGAAAAAAAAAAATGCCTTCTAAAAATATCCGTTCTCGTTATAATGTTATAAAAATACCTTAGGTGAATTGAAAGGGTATGTTGGCGGCACAAACATCTGCACGAAAAACGTACCACCTTCATAAACGGTATTTTCGGGCCCATTGATCACTGCAGTCCATTCATGAATGTTATCGGCTCTCGGTGCCGCTCTACAGTATTTCACTGGGTTTCTTTTAAGCTCTTTCATCTATAAAACAGACAAAACATAAAATCATGACTACCCAAGATGTTATGCATATAAAAATTGTAAAGATCAACATATAAACATACTTCTTTAATTAGTCTTAAAACACTTCGTGCAGTCGTTGGCGTGGCATCGATTGACAAGCCAACCGTACGTGGATCCCAACACCCCTGTTTCCATTCGAACTCACCCTAAAACAATGAATTAAAGTCGTTTTGATAAATCTCCATAAGAAATATTACATTTTTATAGACATTCTCTATTTTTTTATAAATTTCTTATATAACAAGCAGTCTACCCATCAATCCATCAATAAATAAAGTAGAAATGACAAACAAACATTAACGTATACAACTCTTCTAATGTGAATGCTCAGAAAGATATGAAATTCTACACATCTAATGTGTATGTAATTTCCAACAGTTATATATTGTAATGGCATACTACAGAATTGAACCCCTTCGTTAGCTTAATAGGGTCGTCGGATTGGCATAATCAGGTGAGAGAAATCGAGTCACCCGAAATATATCAAAAAAGAAAATGATTAAACTAAAAAAATTTAGCAATTGAAAAATCGAAAGAGTTTCTGAAATGAATACAGAAAACAGAGAAATCCATCTTAGAACTATCGCTGACCGAAATCTTTTCTACACTATGAATAATGAACGGCGTATAGAAGACATACAGCAGCTTCGAATGGAGGGCGTTCATCTCGTAGAATGTACACGCGCTCTGCGTTCTGAATAGCCATCATAACACGTTTCTCGCTAGATGCTCTCGTAAATATTACACAAAATTTCTCAAAAGTACTGAAACAAAAGAAAAACCGAAAAAAAATTTACGGCAACCACTATGTTAATTTCAGTAATTCAATGATAAAGGAAAAAATTCTTTAATACTTGCTCCACTTTCTGAAATCCGCTAAAAAAAAATATTTTTGAGCTAACTCTGTGATTTTAATCTTAAACAAGTTTAAGACCAAAAATCCTAGAATAAATTTCCTATAAGCACTATTTATAAAAAACAAGTAGTAACAGGTTATAACAACCACAATTGGTAAAAAGACAAACAAAATTCAGAGCACTTTTTATCTCAGTCCAGAATATATAATGTCTCATAAACGATGATCACAACATCAGTTGGAATAAACAAAGCAAACTTCAAAAGTATGCATATTTTTTACGTCAAGAAATCCTTTTATTAAATTCTCATCTCTTATAACACACCCAAAAATATTATTTCAATAAACCTGTGCGATCCTACAGTAACTTTCCTATAAGGACTATACATCATATTCATAAAATTTTGAAGAAAATTATGTTAATTATGTTAATAAAAACAAAAATAAATAAAAAGGGATTTAAAAAGTGCAATTTTTTGAATTTTTCAAAAGTTACCTAAACCTTAGATTTATAATAATAGTCTTAAATTTATAATAATAATATTCACTGGAAAATATTCACTGGAATATTCCAGCATAATGGCTGAAATAAAAAAATAAAAATATTCAAAAATAAATTGAGTTAAAAGAAATGAAACCTGTTAATATGTTTGGCAAACTTATCAACTTCAAAAACTATCAATAATGATTAGTCATGACGTAGACGCCATTCCAAAAATACTTGGTCACTCTGTGAGGACTATACTTTTGTTTGATATCATTAAAGAATATTCGTTATTAGTTACGGATTTTTCTGGAAAAACAGAAAAAATAAAATAAAACATACAGAAATATTTTATACGAAATTGAGAGAATGCCAAGTTATGGACATAACCTTCATAAGACCTATCCGAACAAAAAAATAGTTGCAAAATTTTTGCATCGGAGATTACCAATAATAACCTAGAAGGAAGGTATAGTTTTTCGAATTTGTAATATTAGAAATAGAAAATTTCAGAGCACCAACAATGAAATAATGCTTTTTCTCACTGCTCTGAAAAGTACAATTGAAAAGAACGTAGAATTTTCAAATGTGTTAGATTTTTTGGATCAATAGTAATAAAAGGCTGATGTTTGTTGAGGCCAGCAAATTCTGCTCATTCTCCGCAAAGAATCGAACAAAATGCGCTTTTGTTGTTGTTTTTAGTTCTGGATATTCTGGCTGCATTATTTACAGCATAAACCAGAACTTACACTTTGACCTTGACCCTCTTGGCCGATATCTATTCCTTCATGACCACGTCCTGATGGACCACCACCAGTCCCATCACCTTTTGGTAGTTTCTTAGCTGCAATTTAGTTCTTCCTAAACTTATTTTTAGAATCACAGAAGTTTACAACTTCATTAGATAAATTTATCCTAAGCGATGAACTGCAGGTCTAACCAATCGCAAGGAAGATGTCATTTACATTCATTGCAGTTTTTGCTGAGGTTTCCATGAATAACAACGCATTATCTTCTGCATAAGCCTGAGCTTCCTGTAATTAAATTTACAAACGTTATGCATTAACAACGATAACGGAAAACCATGGAGGATTAACGTGTCTTACAACTCTGAGATTAATGCTCAATTATTTCAACAAAGAAAATTTCACTTCCATAATTGTTTGCATGATATGAACTGTCCCCCATAAACAAGCTATTGTGAAACCAAAGATTCAAAAATAAACTAGCGAAATGAATCAGAAAAAAGTTAAAAAAGGAAATACCACGATGAAATTATATTACTTCTATAATAAAAGAAGAATATGAGCTCAAGAACGGAAATAACAAATAACCTCATATTCAACAACTCGTTTGTTTGCAAGATCAGCTTTATTTCCTGATAAAGCAATTACAATGTTCGGACTGGCTTGCCGCTGCAACTCTTTTACCCAATTTTTCGCCTTCGCAAATGATTCCTGTAAGTAGCTAGTTAAATATGTATTGTATCACCACTGAAACATTAAGATCATATAAACATACATCAGAGAAATTAATGAATGCTTATTCTTTCTTACTGTTTTAAATCCCTTCTACTATTTTAAAATCTACGCAAAATTTTTGGCATATTTTAAGGCACCTCGATGCATCGTCGATCCACTTCATGTCGTTATGAGGTACAAAGGAATTAAAGCACCCTCAACTTTAACAGCTACATAAACATTGGATACAGATCTACTACAGTACTTAATTGTCATTAATTTCCATGATAGTTAAACACTAACAAAATTAGTATTAAAACTCACAATATTTGTTAGATTTAGCTTCACTACAAATATTCTCAAACAGCAGATAAGGGAATAGCTAAGGGAACTTTTCCTTGTTTATCCAAGTAGAATGAAAAAATTTGTATTTCTATTGGAATATTAAAAAGGCACCTGGTTTGTAATATCATAAACAACTATTGCCGCCTGTGCTCCGCGGTAGTACATCGGTGCTAATGAATGGTATCTGTAAAGGAAATTAGACAGCAACATTTAAAGATGAAAAATGTAAAAACTGCAATCCTAGCATTCATCAGCACCAAACATACTATCATGCACCCTTTATATAGAAATTGCTAGGTCATACCATCCAGCTAAGGAAACCGCTAAAAATTGATGTTATAATTGATGCAAGCATCGAAGCTTCTATTTAAAGGATTAATAGCAAAATGCAGCTAAACTGTTAGCCGAACTAAGCATTTTTAAAAAACTAAGAAAAGTACTTCCAAATTTCAAAATACACTAAAACGTATAAAGTAGCTTCCATAAAAAGTTCTTTTAATAAAAAACGTGTTTAAAAACTGGGTACCTTTCCTGTCCTGCAGTATCCCATATTTCAAATTTCACTGTGGTATCGTCCAAACAAACAGTTTGAGTGAGGAATGCAGCACCAATTGTTGATTCCTGGTACTCATGGAACTGTCCCTTTACAAATCTTAGGACCAATGATGACTTCCCTGAAAATATGATGCTCCTTGTCTGAAAAACATCGAAAACAGCAGTATCATGTTATCACAGTATTGGTCCAGTAATGAAATAGAAGAAGGCCTTCCTTTTTGGCTCTGTAGCAATAGAGGATTAAATATAAAAATACTTACCAACTGCACTTTCACCCAACAAAACCAATTTAAACTGGCAAGTTTTGCTTGGACCGCCTGTATTTCCGGAACGCATCACTGTTCGCCCAGCCATGGACTGTTTTCCTTAAGTTAATTGAAATCATTATAAATACAAAACTTTTCTACTAAGAGGAATGTAACGAATGACTGGTAACACAGAGCAAAATTTGTTTGTTAGTTAATCAATTTCTACAGAGTGAGAAAAAATTTGATGGAAAAACTTTACATAGTTCCCCACCGAACAAACAACGAATTAATTCTTTGTGATAATCATAATTGTGATGAAGTAGTCGATATCACTGATCATGCATGAGATTTCTATTTCTTACAACAATGATAAAGTAATGACAGTACTATACAGCTAAAAAGTGCAACTTTAAATGCGACGCTCATTTTAAAATTCCATTAATGGCAATGAGTTCAACAGTGATTTTGTTTTAAAAAAATTCAATACACAGAATGTTGGGCATTAAAATAGAAAAGCATACATCTAGAATTACAGGTATTTTTTTCCTTTAAAGCAAAGGGAAACAGAGGTTGAATATTACAACCTTCAGGGAAGCAGTGAGGCAAGAACTGTTATTTACACCGTTGAAGATGCAAAGAACGACTTTAATGTGATAGAAGAACAGATGAACTCTAAAGAAGTCGAACCTGACCTCACTTCCGTCCGTTCAGTAGCATACAGATAAGACACGGGTAAGTACGTCACCAAAGTTTTCTCGCTAGTCGTCTCTCAACCGGAATGATGCCACTGTGAGATTAATATAGTAAGGTAACTAACACAAGTGAGGGTAATACGTAATGGGCGTGTAATGCTGCGTGTAAAGAGGAGTTGGAAGTTACGTAAACGTAGAAGATGTGGACTGTACAGAGTGAGAGAATAATCAGTGGATAGAAACAGAAATGATATTAGAGATTACTGTTGGTGATATTAGAGCAGATTTGGAAGTTGGTCTTTAGAAGGGACTACATGAAGTGTGTCTAAACATGTTATGCTCCATCTTTTCCCTTTGCTGTTCTTTTCGTCTTCCCTCCATTACCTAAGGGTAATCAAAATCACTGAGGTTGTTCAATGGAACAGCTAAATTCAATAAACAAACAAACAAACAAACAAAAATATTTGTTAGCAAAGTGCTGCATGAAGAGCCAAAGAGTAAAATATGACAAAAAAAGCAAAATATAATATGATCTGCTGAAAATGATACTGTTTTAAGCGCTGTTTTCTATCACAGTCAAATTTATTATTCAGAGTTTTTAAACCGATCTTCTTGAATTAGTTGTAAATCTAAGTTTTGAAGAATCCATCAAAGAGAAAAAAAAAATAATGGAAAACCATTCTTGTTTTGACTTATCGGTTGGAGCTGATATTGTGTACTTCACGAATAATAAAGAAAATACAATTCCAAAATACTATATTCCATAACATTGGCGAGAAATGAGAATTACAAGAATAAAGTAAGAAAATCGAACCTTTTTTGAATTATTGTTGAAAATAAGATAAAGTGTATCTAGCGCTTAATTGTGAAGCACATCGAGTTTCTCTCCAGTGGTCACAAAAATGATAACCAAAAACTGGATATCCATGAAAAATATTTGTTACATGAGCGGAAACATGTGATTTTCATAATGAAGGAATCGTCATTTTCCATCATTTCATTAATTTCCAAAACGAGCAGTGCATGAGACAATGAATATAAGCGTATCACACCACGACGATAAGAGTGGACAGCATTCATTCTGAAGTCTCCGTTCAAAAATCCATGGATTAAGTTCGTAATAACAATCTAAAACACTTTTTCTCATTAAATATTCTTTTCATAAAGCACTTGATGCCACTCACGATTTGACCTTAGGTCCATACTGTGAACCATCGAGGTTATATGTCATAATCTGATGCGTCAAGGTGACAATATTTTGTTTTGTCAGAATCAAATCCATCCTTCATTAACCCTAGATCTTTTTCCACTAAAGATATCCTCGATCATTCACAGTGTATATTCTCCAAATTTGGTGTTTGCGATTTATAGTTTTGTAACTAACTATGCTGGGTATCATTTTCTTGCTTCTCGTACCTAATATTTTAACTTATAATGGTAAGATTCCTTTTTTCCATCTCTTTTTCTAAATCAAAGATTTAATTAAGTATTGTGGTACCATTAATTTTTTTTTTTTTTTTTTTTGATTTTTTTGTTGGCAGAAAAAAAAAACAATTATAAATAGTTTATTTTCATGAACTATCAAGACAATTTCTTCAAGCCAATGAAACTTTTTTTCACATTTAAACGCATTACAGAAAGAAATAAGTCACATTGCGATTTCGTAGCAGAACAATGGATTGTTGAGAAATGTCTGATTCCATTATTGGACAAATTTTATTTCGAGCCACTTTTTTTTGAGAAATCATTTGCTGATGCACAATCGATACTTTGTAAATTATATAGCGAATATAAGAACTGTACCAGTGATTATGATTGCAGGTCGCTTTTCCCTTTTTAAAATAAAGTAAGGTGTTTGTCTGAATATCATCAAGCTTCATAATTTGCTTTTTCTGCTTTCTAGAGAATTCTGGATCCGGTTCTAGAAATGGAACCGGAGTTTGTTAATTTAGAAATTCACTGCAACAGTAAACGAAACGAATAAACGATGTTCTTGCACAAATTATAAATTTCAGAACATTAAAGGATCATTTTCTCACTGAGATATGCTCTGATAGTTTACAAAAACAGTTGCGTGAACATTACGCTTGCTTCAATAGCTTTAGAAATTACTTTATATTTTCTCCGGAATGCTTCGATAATAGCTCCCTTCATTCCAATCAAGAAACAACTCTTTTCCAAAGTGTTAGTTTTGAAGTTATTATCAGACAGTTTTTAATTTTTTTAAGAATGTTTTCTTTTCCCTATTAATTTGTTTTTATCTCAGAAGGCACTATTAAGCAGCATTTATTTCTATTTTGAATCAACAATTCCTCTCATAATAACTTTGAACAGAAAAAGTATAATTATTCGTTTCGTTATCCTCATTCATATTCTGCATGGAACGCTTTAATCGTCTTAGTACCAAAGACATCAAAAGGCGAATAATTATTCCTTCGTATTGCAAAAAAACAATTTAGAGAAGTCGTGATCATGAACATTTGGAAATTATTTCATTTATTTCTCTGCAAGGAAATAAATTAAAAAAATCTGAGATTAGTGAAACAGCAACGCGAAATCCTTTCAAGATTGATCATTTATCAGACTTCTTGTTTTTTATGCGAATTAAAAAGTTTGATAGGAAAAAATCCATCAACAGGGGTATGACGTCATCTAAGCTAATGATCTTGCTCTGGTTTCCAACGATAAACAATTTCTACTTCAGGGTCAAGATACATTCTAGTGAGATGACCCTGTAATTCCTAATATCAAATAATTTCAAATTTATTTCTCTAAGGTCTTACTATAAACTCAATTGCTCTCTTTATGAAAAGCAGCTTTTGTGGCATAATTTTCCAAAACATGGAAAAATGCTACATTTATGTCCAATTAAGTTTATTTTGATTCGTTTTTGAATATACAGAATGCCATTTGAATGCGAAATTAGAGCAATTAATATTTGTAAATAACGTACATAAATTCATTCAAGATCTAAGTGAAATAATCTTTTGCAGTTGTGTCAAAGTAGTCCTTTCTACTCACCTAATTGATGAAAGTTAGGAATTTCAATATTTTTAAATGCTTTCAAATAGTTTTAAGTGAGATCATATTATTACTATTTAATGATGACGGTTTTCTCAAATAATGAAGTTTCAAATCTTTAGGAATACGAACACAACAAAGTCGAAGGGCGCAAATGTCGCATTGTGCAGTGGTATCTTAATTGTAATCTCACCAATGCTTACAACAAAACATGTTCTGCTGTTGCTCAGGTTTTTCATTACATAATCATTAATTACCAAGTAGTAATTACTTAGCAATTACTAATTCATTTGTCTCCGGTCGTATCATCTTCCATCCAAAGATTTCTGGCAATAAACAATTTCAGTTGATAAGTTAACATCAGATTCTTGTACATTCTGTACTGAAATCATGCAGAATTTGGTTAAATCTTTTGGAATGTAAACTTTTAGCTTCTTAAAATTTTTCCAATGTCTTATTTGTGATGTAGATACTAGCTTTGACTATTTTTTCGATTACATTTCTTTAAATATTATTTCCAGATTATGCGAAGCTACTATGAATTGCTTCTAAATTCCAATCAAAATTCATGCGATTTGCGGAAGTTCAATTTTAATTTATCAAGTTTAAATCTTACCGATCCAGAAAATATTACTCAGTTGAGCGGAAACTCCAGTAAAATTAATAGCTCGTTAGGAGGTATATTGCATTTTTCATTGTATTATTAAATAATTCGTTTTTACACATTTGGAAGGTAATATATATACTCACTGCAATTATTTTTACTTCAGAAATAATTTTTATCCAATTTAAACTTCAAGCAGTGAGAACACTGTTTTTTTTTTTTTTTTTTTAAACAAACTTTTTAACGAACAAACGAAATCTCGGAATATGTCATTTTAAATTAATTAGATTATTAGAAATTGAATTTTTCAACTTTGCGCGTTATTTATATCAATTCTTTCAGATTTATTAAATCCAAAAAATAAAAATAACGAACGATGCGATATATTCAGTGAACGATACATATTGGAAGCAACAAGAGAGTTGAGAAAATATGAATATCTCCCGTACCGATTGTTCCGGATTCCTTTCAATCAATTAATCGAGAGAACTCCTTGTTTAGATTACAAAATTTACAAGAAAAATGTTCAGGGTATTAGTTCCCAATGCAGGTTTGCATTTCTGTTTTGGCAGCATATAACCATGTGTTCCGTATGGTACTAAAACTGGCACAGATTCAAATCTGTGTAAGCTCATTCAGTCTTACATTTTTGTATTAATCAGGAAGTATCAATATTTCAGCTACTTTTCAGGAAAATGAATACACATCTGGAAAAGATTTATGATTATTACTGTAGCAATAGCTTCATTAATTCATTATTAAATCAAGAAAGCTGCATAGAAAAGCTTCATTCAATTTGTAATCAAAGTGATTGCTCAAATGTTGATCTTTTCTCAGATGCATATAATTCTCTTTTGAAAACGGTTCTTTATTTTGCTTCATACTTAAAATATTAAAATATCAGTATTAAAGCCTTTCAATTTAATTTACCTTAAGGTTACCAGCTGACTGGTATAATCATTGTTTGATTTCACAACTGCTCTTGCAAATACTTTACAACTAATGATGTCTTGAAATACAAAGATTGGATGATTATCGTTTAATTTCATTTTTTTTTTTTAATTTAAGACATTTTTTAAACTTAGGAAAGAATTTTAAATAAGAAAACATCTGATTTCTCATCTGAATGGTGTAACTTTGCCAAACGATACCTTGGCTGTGGAATCACTGAATCTTTTTACGAAGTATGTCCAAAAACTGCAGAGGTTTGTTATTTTTATTGAGTAATCCAACTGCTTGAAATTTTACCATTTCGAATCTCTTTTAGTATTTTGACACTTTTTTTGTAACAATTTTGAAAGAAGGGGAATTTTTTTGAAAAAAAGATTTTGTAATGACAGGTGCAGAATTTATTGAACTCAATAAAATTAGAAATGTATGATTCAAATGTTTTATGGCTGTCTCTAATAAATTCTTAAATGATTGTCGTAAACAGTTTATTTCTTTTTTTATAGGCTTTGCAAAACTACTTTGAGATACTGATTAATCCGAATAATAGCAACTGTTATTTGCGGCAACCAACGGCTAACCATAATGAAATTGTTTTTGGTCGGTTAATTCGGCAACTAACAGCTGATCTGAATGAAACCGTTCCTGATTGGTCAGATCGACAACCAACAGCTGATCTGAATGAAACCGTTCCTGATTGGTCAGATCGACAACCAACAGCTGATCTGAATGAAACCGTTCCTGATTGGTCAGATCGACAACCAACAACTGATATGAATGAAACCGTTCCTGATTGGTCAGATCGACAACCAACAGCTGATCTGAATGAAACCGTTCCTGATTGGTCAGATCGACAACCAACAGCTGATCTGAATGAAACCGTTCCTGATTGGTCAGATCGACAACCAACAACTGATATGAATGAAACCGTTCCTGATTGGTCAGATCGACAACCAACAGCTGATCTGAATGAAACCGTTCCTGATTGGTCAGATCGACAACCAACAGCTGATATGAATGAAACCGTTCCTGATTGGTCAGATCGACAACCAACAGCTGATCTGAATGAAACCGTTCCTGATTGGTCAGATCGACAACCAACAGCTGATCTGAATGAAACCGTTCCTGATTGGTCAGATCGACAACCAACAGCTGATCTGAATGAAACCGTTCCTGATTGGTCAGATCGACAACCAACAGCTGATCTGAATGAAACCGTTCCTGATTGGTCAGATCGACAACCAACAGCTGATCTCAATGAAACCGTTCCTGATTGGTCAGATCGACAACCAACAGCTGGTCTGAATGAAACCGTTCCTGATTGGTCAGATCGACAACCAAAAGCTAATCTGAATGAAACCGTTCCTGATTGGTCAGATCGACAACCAACAGCTGATCTCAATGAAACCGTTCCTGATTGGTCAGATCGACAACCAACAGCTGATATGAATGAAACCGTTCCTGATTGGTCAGATCGACAACCAACAGCTGATCTGAATGAAACCGTTCCTGATTGGTCAGATCGACAACCAACAGCTGATCTGAATGAAACCGTTCCTGATTGGTCAGATCGACAACCAACAGCTGATCTGAATGAAACCGTTCCTGATTGGTCAGATCGACAACCAACAGCTGATCTCAATGAAACCGTTCCTGATCGGTCAGATCGACAACCAACAGCTGATCTGAATGAAACCGTTCCTGATTGGTCAGATCGACAACCAACAGCTGATCTCAATGAAACCGTTCCTGATTGGTCAGATCGACAACCAACAGCTGATCTGAATGAAACCGTTCCTGATTGCTCAGATCGACAACCAACAGCTGATATGAATGAAACCGTTCCTGATTGGTCAGATCGACAACCAACAGCTGATCTGAATGAAACCGTTCCTGATTGGTCAGATCGACAACCAACAGCTGGTCTGAATGAAACCGTTCCTGATTGGTCAGATCGACAACCAAAAGCTAATCTGAATGAAACCGTTCCTGATTGGTCAGATCGACAACCAACAGCTGATCTCAATGAAACCGTTCCTGATTGGTCAGATCGACAACCAACAGCTGATATGAATGAAACCGTTCCTGATTGGTCAGATCGACAACCAACAGCTGATCTGAATGAAACCGTTCCTGATTGGTCAGATCGACAACCAACAGCTGATCTGAATGAAACCGTTCCTGATTGGTCAGATCGACAACCAACAGCTGATCTGAATGAAACCGTTCCTGATTGGTCAGATCGACAACCAACAGCTGATCTCAATGAAACCGTTCCTGATCGGTCAGATCGACAACCAACAGCTGATCTGAATGAAACCGTTCCTGATTGGTCAGATCGACAACCAACAGCTGATCTCAATGAAACCGTTCCTGATTGGTCAGATCGACAACCAACAGCTGATCTGAATGAAACCGTTCCTGATTGGTCAGATCGACATCCAAAAGCTAATCTGAATGAAACCGTTCCTGATTGGTCAGATCGACAACCAACAGCTGATCTCAATGAAAACATTGCTAGTTGGTGCTTATTTGTAATTCAACTCTTACATACTAAAATGTTTATTTTTTTATCAATCATAATAGATAATATCACCGGTACAATTCAGAATATCAATGATCATCAGGCTTAACAAAGGAAGAATACTTTTAAGAGGAAGAATTTTAAATTCCTAATAATTAATGATCAACAGTAATTTTTGATTAATGGTAAGTTGTGGAAATAAATAAATATTTCATTCATGCAAAAGTTGACTCCGGAAATATTATAAATGTTATAGATGCTAGCAGTAATTCTGATCTCCAGACATGTAATAATTGCAAAGTAATCAAATGTCCAGAGGGTTTCTATTATAACAAACATTTGGCAAAATGTGTTGGTAAGTACGATAGCTCACTTTTATCCGCGGAATCATCACGAACCGATATCTTTTGCATATTTTTAGAGAAGAATTTCATAGTTCAATTTAGTGATTTGATATTAGTTTTAAGTAATTTAGGAACATTTGAATGATTATTCAGCTTTAAGATAATCTTGAGATTTGAGACTTTTTCTTACTTTTAATTCTTTAATCAACAGTCATTTTAGAAAGTTCACTTCAAGTTTTAAATTGCGAGTCGTGGCAATTTCACTTAAATGTGGAAAATATTATTATGATGTTGAATGATTTGATAAAAATAGTGATAGAAACAAAGTAAAAATGAAAAAATTCGACCATACTTATACCTTATAGATCATACTTATCATAATTATATCTTATTGAGATTTAGATGTAGATGAATGCGCATCCAATAAACATTTTTGTTCGCAGAAGTGTATCAATAAGCAAGGTAGCTATGATTGTGAGTGTTTTGGCCCTTTGTATAGACTGGCTCGAAATAATCGTCGGTGCTATCGAACTGATAATGGTTATTCGTTATATTTATTACTTTAATTTTTTTCAGTAATGCTTGTTTATAGAATGGCTTAGTAATATTTTTTTGAACAAGAGCAAATTCATTAAGTGAGGTATTTCAATTTCAAAAAATATTATAAGCGATAAGGGAGTAATAGACATGTAAACCTGATGATATACTTCCAGAATCCGTCGTGTTTTTCTTGGCTCATTCTCATAGTGTATGGAATATAACATATAATGCAAAATCTCAGCTTAAGTTGGTACCTAGCAATAGAGCTGAAAAAGTGGCCATGTTCGACTACGACTTGAAGGTAGATCATTTCATAAAAAAGATTCACTATTGTTTTTTAACCGCTTTGAAAATTTTGAATCTTTTCAGAATTTCTTCATTGTTTTCATTTGTATACACACAAAAAAAAAAAGAGTTATAGCATTAAATTGTGTTCCAGGAAAAGAAATTATACTATGTGGATCTAACGAGAAATTCAATTCAGTATGTAAATTTGCTTGATAGAAACAGAGTACATATCATACAAAACCATGATATTGAAGGTACAGAAGGAATCGCTATTGATTGGATACATAGGTTACTAACTTACTTTAATCGTCATAGCATTATTAAACTAAAATATAATAAGGTTTTTTTTTTTCATGTAAAACTATTTAGAAACAATTCTAACTCTCTTAATAGCAACGGCAATGATGATAGTATAGTGAAAATGCAATAGCTTCAAAAATCTATCAGATCTTATGGATTACAATTGAAAGCATAGGGCATTTCATCAAATTATCAATTCGATCATTGATTTAATAATTTACATGAAGTAGATTTTAATAATTTACATTCTTTCAAAGGCACAGTCATGTCTGCTTCTGAAAGAAAGTGAAAAAAATTAAGCATAGATTTGAAATAATGTTAAAAAAAACGAGATCAGGTACCATTCAGGAATTTGTATACTCTACGTTACAAGCAATTACATGTGCAACGTCTTGATGGTCTTTATAGAGCATTACTTTATGATGGATTTTTTCAATTGCCTCGAGCTTTGGTCGCTTATCCTTCGATACGGTTCTTTTTTCTTTCCTGGAAAACATTTCATAGTTTTGAAGTTACTTTGTAACTAATATTGAACTAACATTTCCTATCTGCAATAATCAAGCAGCGTAACTAATACTAAAAAAAAACTGACACTATTCATCCGGCATTCATTGCAGTATCAGATTGTAAATGGTGGGACCTTCATGTTTTCTTCTATATAATGTGACAATTGTCAAGCAAAATTTGGCTAAATTAGATGATATCTTGCTTAAGTAGCATAAGATTCAACTTTTTCCTTGTGCTTTGTCTACTCTCGAAACACTCTCCTCGAAAATAGGATATAAAATTGTTAGAAATTCTTGTGATTCATGGTTCTCCATGCAAATACATTCTTTACAGTGAACTGTTTGCAAGCGACTGGGGAGTGAAACCATTTATAGTCCGTCTTGCTATGGACGGTACTCAAGCAAAAAAGATCGTCACTGAAAGTTTAGTTTGGCCAAATGCACTAGCTATCGATTATTTCGCAGAACGTCTTTACTGGGCCGATGCTTTCCGCGACGTTATTGAGTTCATTAATTTTTTTAAATGTTTTCTGGTTAAGGCGAAGATTATATTATATAAATTTCCGATTAGTATCATAATTTGAATGTAGCAGGAAGAACTCCTCATTTAAAATTTTCTCATGATTTTTATTCTAACCTTTAATCTAGAATGGCAAATTTGGATGGAACGGGTCGACGAACTGTAATCAGTGACGATAAGTTGGTGCCGCATGTTTTCGGATTAACGATATTTGACGATACGATCTTTTGGAGCGACTGGACTCGTCGTGGAATTCTTTTTGCTAATAAACTTACCGGTCAAAACTCAACAAGGCTGATGGAGACTGTATTGCCACCGTATTCCCTCAAGGCATATCATCCTTTTATGCAAATGGAAGGTATGCCATAATCTTTTTTGTAATACTTACGTGAATAAATAAAAAAAGCTTCTAGATCTAAAAAACAAGCTTCAAAATTTACTAGAATCCTACCAGTTTGCTGTGAAATGTTTTTTCATTCAATTACAACTTAATTATACTTCAGCTCCTAATATTTGTGAAGTGACAACATGCCAACATATCTGTGTACCGAAGCTTGATGGTTCAGGACAGCAATGTCTATGCGCCGAAGGATTTATCATGCATGAAAGCGGTCTTTGTGAACCAAACTGTACGAAACATCAGTTACTGTGCTCACGGCCGGATCACAAGTATCATTTTCGAATTAAATAATTTTTTTTTTTTGAATTAATAATTAAGGAATCAGAGAAAATTTGTTATAAGAATTCTTCCTGCTAGAAACAGATCTAAATTCAATTCCTGTTTTATAGACATTCAGTCTTATTGCGATCAACTTTGAGCAAAAATTTTCAGAATAGTAATATTTTTCTATCGCAAATGATTTGAAATTTTACGGATCATTGGTTTCATCTCATTGATTTTAGATTTATAAAATCACATAAAAAAGTTCGCTACTGTTGCAAGCACTAAATATTCACGTTATAGTAATACAGTAGAAACTTACCATTTACGAAATATAATTAATTAATCTTCTGACATATTATCAATCCAAAAGAGTTCACTTCCGCCCTTCTCGTTTGTTCTTTTGGTCTCTTCTATTTATCGGAAATATCATTTTTCTTCTCTTTTTTTTAGGGATAAGTCTATTTACATCGTAAATTAAATGTCAAATTTTTCAAGATAAGTATTTCAGATGTCTCAATTTAATATATCGGTGTGATGAATCGTACAATTGTAGAAATGGAGATGATGAAATGGAATGTCGTAAGTGTTTCTTCATTCCCTTCTTTATGAAAACTATTTCTTTGTATCAGTGTTAAAAAATAAGTGTTCGAAATGTTTTTGCTTTTGAATTCTTTGGCTTTCTTGAATTTGTTTAAAGTTTATTAATACAAATTGTTGCAGCTGTATCGATTTGCATGCATGATGAGCGCATGTTCCCTTGTCGTGATAATCGTAAATGTATTTTGCGATCGCAACGATGCGATGGTTTCGTAGATTGCTATGATGAATCGGATGAATTTTATTGTGCTGATTTAGCTATAGCTTGGAGCCATTAACTGCTCCATAATTGTTGGCTAAGATATGATAAAAACATCATTTCCAATTGCTACTATCATCGTAATACTAATTGCAAACAAGTCTGAAACCAAAATTAGGATTGTATACGACACATCCTCACACCAAAAAGAAGGACAGAGTCTGAATGATATATTTATACCCGAGGACCCATAATTCTTCTCGATTTAGTAGAAGTACAATGATGGAAATTGTGATGGCCTTTTTGCATTTCTGCAATTGCAGTTACTGTCGGTAAATCGAAAAATTCTTATTACACACTAAATGGTTTAGAATAATGCTAATGATTCATCACTATAAACCAATTCGTTATTCCTTTGTTATATCCCATTTTTTTGAAACGGTGAATCCTTTATCTAAACCCCAAATAGTAAATGTACATCTGTCTTCTTTGTTCTTCATTGTAAATGTTAGCCAAGCCCACTTCCTACACCCTTAAAAATCTTCTCTAATCGGTTAATAACAAAGAAACAATCGATGGCAGTCTTCTCGTCCTCCTTGATATCTGGGTTGATCTTGCTCGTAGACAAGAAACAAAAGGTTCAGTTCAACTTCTACAAACCTAAAGTAAATCAAGTAAATTTAACTAACCTAAATCATCTACTCCTCTGACCAAAAAGTTAATTCAAATTCATCACAGCTGTAGCTTTTTTACGATTTGTCACGTTTATCTAAAAAAAAAAAAAAAAAAAAAGTATTCTTCATTTTTTATATGAATTCTTGTAATAGCAATAAGTTCTATTATGAAAGAAAATCTCTATGGGTAACATAGTTTTCCTATTTTTTTTAATTACTGTATACATTTTGAACAGTAATACTTTGCATTTCAATTTAATAAAATTGAAATACTTTTTATATATTAAGAAATCCTTCCATTACTTCAATAGTTTATTTTTTACGAACATTTTTGATTTAAATGCAATTGATAAGTAGTTTAAATGATAAATGATAAAATACAAACTTCAAACTAAATGATAAAATACAAACTTCATTAAGCGAAAAATCGATGAAATTAAACATATTTCTGGCAAAGAAATGAATTTGATCATTAATTTTAGCTTTCCAGTACTTTTAAATTCTCGCTTGATGTCATTTTCGATTAGTTTGCATAATGAATTTGATATTTTTTTCTATTTCTGCATCACTTAAGTATTAGACTTTCGTTTCCAGGAAAAATTTTATTGCTTATTAATAACAAAGAATTTTATTAGCCTGGAAATTTCAATAATGAAAATTCAAATTTTTCTTCTGTTGATGAATGATTACATCGTTGAAGCATTCAAAGGAGTGTTGCAGTACGAAGAATGTCAATCTGTTGACAGCCAGCTGGAAATTTTGCAATGAATAATGTATTTGTTGATCATATCCTTTAATGCTGATATAAATTTTACTGTAGTATTGAAGATTTCCATTGTCTCTGCAATTATCTTTGACTTTTGAACACGTATATAAGTGAATCTACGTGATATTACGTAAGAGTGCAGTTTAAGTAAATACATAGATAGGATTGAAATGTTTACTGTGTAGTACTACTACAATGTAACATTTCTAACATGGATAAATCTACCAACGGACTTTACCATTGCATTTACAACATACAGCAAAGTAAACATCATTGAAAAATTCTTGGTCTTTTGATCGAGGAGGAATGTTGTAGCTCCAAAATTATAAAATGATGCGAAAAAATAGACGGAGAGATCTTCAAATGTGTTCCACATATATTTCCGGATTAGATTTCATTTTTTCACCGTAAACGGAAATTTGTGTTTTGTAAGTGGGAGTGAGGAGTAAAGGAGTGGAAGATAGGTTAGAAAGCAATTTCTCTTGCTGATTTCCTTCCTGAAATTTTAAGTCCGAAAGGAGAATTGTTTACAATTCTTTTTTTTTTTTTATTCTGGCTGTTCAGGAAAAAGATTCTTAATTGAATATCAACAACGACTATGCTGAACTTCTTGCTGCTTTCACAGTATTCATTGTGACATCAAGAGTACTTAAGGTAAATTGTATAAATGACATCTCAACAATTATTAGATCAGCTTAACGATTATTACTTGTAAAAATGACATCAGAATGGAAGCACTAAGTTGCACATTTTTACCTTAAATATTTTTTTAAATGTAACTAAGCGTATCGTTACATTTTGTTGTATGAATTAAATATTCTCATACATACATATAACAGCGTAAGCAGAAGTTAAGGGTTCTTTTTTTTGTACTTCTGCAACATCCATCATTTCTTATATATATGCTGAAATAGAAGCATATAATGTAATATGTTTACTGCATTATAAAAAGCAAGAGAAACAAAAGTTAAGCAAAAAACTTCGCGATAACAACAAAAGCAACTCCTGCAATAACTTATATAATTTATATAAAATATTTTTCAACAACACAGCTTATCACAATCAGTGAGAAGCAGAAAATGATACACAGACCATAACAATTAAACGATGTCATTCCCTTTTCTTTCACTTGATCACGAAAAAGTAAGTTTCCAAATGATATTTATGGGACACATCGACCAACAAAGCGTGGGTAAAGACACACATCGCGAATATGATTGGTGTTTGTTAACCAACAAATAAAACGTTCCAAGCCAAGTCCATAGCCACCATGAGGACAGGTGCCATATAAACGTTGATCCAAGTACCAGTAATACGGTTTCGGGTCAATTTCCACATTTTTAAAAGCTTTCGATAGTTCATCGAACTAAAATATACAAAGAAATTGTAAAGAGAAAAAAAAAAAAAAACGAAAAAAATGAATAAGAAAACTCTAGAAAATTCCTTTTTTGAAATATCTATTAGTGAAGTTTTGAGAGTAATATACCTTCCAAATTCTCATACTGCCACCAACAATTTCGCCAACGCCAGGCATAAGAAGATCAACAGATTCTGTTAAGGTATTATCCTTTGCATCCCTCTGCATATAAAATGCCTTAATTTCGCTCGGGAAACGATTCAGTAGAATAGGCTATAAAATAATTCACAAATATAAACAAAAAGAGGAGTAAAAATTATTTCTGTTAATTCGAATCTCTGGAACTATCAAATTCTGTTCAAAATATATACCTTTCCTATTATATTCTTGCTATAGTCAAAAAAATGAATAAATCATTTTTCACATTGGACGTGAACAAGCATTAAAGTCAATTTCTTAAAACTAGTTACAAATTCTAACTCCAAACGGCAGCGCCTAATTTAAATGTACCCAAAAATAATTCCGCAAATACTCACCTTATTGATGGTATCAGTCATGAAACGTTCCGCTGCTTCAGCAATATCTTCCCCATAAGTAAAAGTATTACCAAATTCATTCTCAACATTGTGTTCTTGCAACCATTTAATAGCATCCTTGTATTCCATTCTTAAAAATGGTCTTTCTGGCGGTTGAAATTTCTGCAAAAAGAGGATAAAAGGCAATTATCATTGATAAACAAAGGAAAACGTAAAGTATCAGTGAAAGAAAACTCCTCGTATATATATTATAACTCTTATAATAACTCTAATAAAGAACAACCTTATTAACTATATGTTTTTTAGAATAATTACTGATCTTTGAGAAAAAATTAATCTTGTGAAGTAAGAATATATCGAAACAAAAGACAGAAGTTTATACTCATCGAATGTTTTAAACTTTTTTCCTATTATAACTGACTTTTTTAAAGCATAGAAACAAGTACTGAAAATATACGCTAAAAATGTAGCATATCATCTAAAAAAAATCAAAAACGAGAGAAAAAATAACCGGATTAATGTGTTCCAATAATTTTTTTGCCTCCTCGTCAGCTAAAAGTCGATCCACTGTGTCGCAAACGAGTTCTTCAATTTTCTCCATCAAATCATCC
Source organism: Brugia malayi (assembly GCF_000002995.4). Lineage (NCBI taxonomy): Eukaryota > Metazoa > Nematoda > Chromadorea > Rhabditida > Onchocercidae > Brugia > Brugia malayi. The sequence goes on from NW_025062477.1 coordinate 13,599,397, forward strand.
AGCGTTATGAAAGGACACTCGGCTTCAACATGTGCATATTCCGCCAAGTGTCGACGAGTGCGAGATTTTTCCGCCCTTAAAAAAGCATTCTCAATAATAAGAATGATTAAAAATATTGATAAAAACCGAATAACATTCACATAAAGTCTGCAATTTCTTCTAATTTATCAACTAGTGTTTTCCATTCATAAAATAAATCTCATCTTTCTCTCTCTCTTCCTTACTAGTAGTCTTAACGAGCAGTTTAAGTAGCAATAAAACTACTACTTAAAACAACATTAACACAATATATTATTATATTTCAGTTACAATAAAGCATTATTATTAAGCTTTTAATTATTAGATGGCAATATCACTCTAAAATTTTGCTAATCGTTAACGCCAAAAAATTTCACAATGATTATGATTATTGGAAACCAACTGGCGCCGCCGCATTATGGTGACACATAAAAAATGTATGTTCGCTAAAAATGTTGCCTTTTTGAAATCATTCCTGTATAAAAATGAGAATAATGCATACAAACCTGTAAGACTGAGCAATGCAGAAGACATCACCAAGAGTGGGAATGCAAGTTTCTAGATAGAGCTGTGATGACTGCGTAAGAAAAGATTGCTCACCAAAATAGTCCAGATTAAATAACGTTGATCCACCTTCTACCTAGAAAAAGATAATTTTCAATTATTTTATTGATATACATATATTGTCCTAAACAACATTTCATCAAATATGTAACCTGCGTTTGCACTAAAGTCGGTGGTGCAACTTCCACATAGCCAGCATTATAGAAATGTTCCCGCATTGCTCGAGTAGCAGCTGCTCTCAAACGTAGCAATGCAGCAGCATTTTCACCTCGAATAACCAAATGTCTATTGTCCAACATTTTGTCGACACTTGCTTCTTCGTTTAACACATTATCAATGCCTACAATGAATATAAACTATCGAAATTAGAATTTTCTTATCTATTTTTATTAGTGTATAACAATGTAACTTAATAGTACGGTGAAATAAGCTAACTATACATCAGTATATGATGAAATATATCATGACCAGACGTAGCAAGTTTCATATTCTTTATGCTCGATTAAATCTAACAGTACGCAATATGGATGGCTCTCATGATAACTGTCAACTTTTCCCCATAAACACATTCTCTAAGTCCTTTCAGATATTCACCAAGAATTTCTACTTCTTTTCTGAAAAGTTCTATGATTATCTAAAAAAAATATTTCAAAATATCACCAACGTAAGCATATATATTGTTTAAAGTACTTCATATGCAGTCTCAATTATTCTATTTTAAAAATTAATTTACGGCACATGGATTATAATTACAAAAAATAAAAATACAATACCATAGGATAAAATAAATAAAAAAATGAACGAAATAATTGAACATTACCTCCAGAAGGTGCATTTCCTATTATTTTCCAAAAATCAGCTATTAACTCGTGCCCGTTCGGTGCCTCTTTACCTTCCGGAACTTCCTTTATTGCGCCGTATATCTCAACCGTGCATTCAGTATTCACAGTGAGAGCGTCATACGTCTGGCACTAAAAAAAGTTTAATTAATAAACTCTTTGTTCTACAGGGAATGGTATCATCTATATAATCAATAGCTCATTATTATTTTCTGGTTGTTATCAAAAATTTTCTATCAATCCTAGATCGCATAAAAAATAACTAACCAATTTATCCATGAGTAGTACTTGAAGGAAACCAGTCCCATCTCGAAGGATGAAAAACATCAGTGACTTTCCTAAATACACAAAAACGAACATATTATGAATGTATATGTAATCTTTACAAAAAAAAAAAAAAAAGAAATATCTCAAACAATAATCTATTTCACTGAACAACCAGTTGTGATAATCAACGAATAATAATTGCAAAATACCTTGTCGACGCATTCTATGAATCCATCCTTTGATGCAAACACGTTCATTACGGTGCTTAACGAGATCACGAATCTTCACACCAGTGATATATGACAGACTCGTGTCCAGTTCTATTTGCACTTTTTTGGCTTCTTCAAGGGCTGCTTTTACTCCCACTTCTGTCGCATCCTTCTCTAACATCTAAAAAATACGAACAACTTATTCAACGCTACTCATTAAATATTTGTTATACGAAGCTATTTTTTAATTCATTTTTCGCTAATAAATTAAAGTAACACCTCGCCTCACCATCTTTTCTAACAAGCAAACTACTCAATTCATATTTTCAAAAAAAAAAAAAAAAAAAAAAAAAAAAAAAACAAATCTCACCTTTGCAGCAACTTTTTCATTCTTCAACATTTCTTGCTCGTAACGTTTCCAACTTTTCTTCAATGCCGTCTTTGAAGCAGCTTCCCATACTTGTTTTCCATCTTTCTTTGTCCTTATTAAGAAGTCACCTTTGGAAGACTTAGTAATTATCATCGCCTGATAAAGCGTCCTGCAGTCAATTATCGAAATTTAATTTAACGCAAAAAACTCCAGAAGTTTATACCAATTTAACATAGCCTTCTTAATCTTGCTTCTTCGAAACTTTTTATCTACGAAGACAAAAGTACCAAAATTACCTTAAAGGTTTCAGCTCGCTACCATCATTACCATCATCTCCAGTTTCTGGACAAATATAAACAGTCATTACAACAACCTTCTTCAATTAATTATCTTAAAAAATAGCATATTTAAATAACTAATCATTCAAAAGCAATAAAAACAAATGTTTACAGTGTTACGCAATAATTCGAGAAGAAGTGCACATTTCAATGAACTGCCTTAATCATTACAAATCATTTATCAACAGCTCATTCCTCCTTTCTAACAGCTCAGACCGACTTAATTTCCAGCTACCAAAATGTCACATGTAGGTCACATGTACATATCTTCCCTACACAGACCAACCAACATCGATGTCACTTTTATTGCGGAAAACCACGTTGCATGCTACGCAAATTGCAATCTCTTCAGTACAGGTTGTAACAGTAGTATTGAGTTAGAACAAAATGGTATCAGTTGAATTGTACCAAGAACATACCCTGTAATTAATAATTCATATAAATAATTAATATTATTGATAATATTTCTCTCCACAATAAAGTAATAAGGAGAAAGTCATTCTAGCAAAGTTCGTTATTATTTACTATATCTTTATGAAAAGGATCGGGTAGTGGACATGGATTGTTGTTGTAAACATAACCTTCATAAGACCTATCCGAAGACATAACCTTCATAAGACCTATCCGAACAAAAAAATAGTTGCAAAATTTTTGCATCGGAGATTACCAATAATAACCTAGAAGGAAGGTATAGTTTTTCGAATTTGTAATATTAGAAATAGAAAATTTCAGAGCACCAACAATGAAATAATGCTTTTTCTCACTGCTCTGAAAAGTACAATTGAAAAGAACGTAGAATTTTCAAATGTGTTAGATTTTTTGGATCAATAGTAATAAAAGGCTGATGTTTGTTGAGGCCAGCAAATTCTGCTCATTCTCCGCAAAGAATCGAACAAAATGCGCTTTTGTTGTTGTTTTTAGTTCTGGATATTCTGGCTGCATTATTTACAGCATAAACCAGAACTTACACTTTGACCTTGACCCTCTTGGCCGATATCTATTCCTTCATGACCACGTCCTGATGGACCACCACCAGTCCCATCACCTTTTGGTAGTTTCTTAGCTGCAATTTAGTTCTTCCTAAACTTATTTTTAGAATCACAGAAGTTTACAACTTCATTAGATAAATTTATCCTAAGCGATGAACTGCAGGTCTAACCAATCGCAAGGAAGATGTCATTTACATTCATTGCAGTTTTTGCTGAGGTTTCCATGAATAACAACGCATTATCTTCTGCATAAGCCTGAGCTTCCTGTAATTAAATTTACAAACGTTATGCATTAACAACGATAACGGAAAACCATGGAGGATTAACGTGTCTTACAACTCTGAGATTAATGCTCAATTATTTCAACAAAGAAAATTTCACTTCCATAATTGTTTGCATGATATGAACTGTCCCCCATAAACAAGCTATTGTGAAACCAAAGATTCAAAAATAAACTAGCGAAATGAATCAGAAAAAAGTTAAAAAAGGAAATACCACGATGAAATTATATTACTTCTATAATAAAAGAAGAATATGAGCTCAAGAACGGAAATAACAAATAACCTCATATTCAACAACTCGTTTGTTTGCAAGATCAGCTTTATTTCCTGATAAAGCAATTACAATGTTCGGACTGGCTTGCCGCTGCAACTCTTTTACCCAATTTTTCGCCTTCGCAAATGATTCCTGTAAGTAGCTAGTTAAATATGTATTGTATCACCACTGAAACATTAAGATCATATAAACATACATCAGAGAAATTAATGAATGCTTATTCTTTCTTACTGTTTTAAATCCCTTCTACTATTTTAAAATCTACGCAAAATTTTTGGCATATTTTAAGGCACCTCGATGCATCGTCGATCCACTTCATGTCGTTATGAGGTACAAAGGAATTAAAGCACCCTCAACTTTAACAGCTACATAAACATTGGATACAGATCTACTACAGTACTTAATTGTCATTAATTTCCATGATAGTTAAACACTAACAAAATTAGTATTAAAACTCACAATATTTGTTAGATTTAGCTTCACTACAAATATTCTCAAACAGCAGATAAGGGAATAGCTAAGGGAACTTTTCCTTGTTTATCCAAGTAGAATGAAAAAATTTGTATTTCTATTGGAATATTAAAAAGGCACCTGGTTTGTAATATCATAAACAACTATTGCCGCCTGTGCTCCGCGGTAGTACATCGGTGCTAATGAATGGTATCTGTAAAGGAAATTAGACAGCAACATTTAAAGATGAAAAATGTAAAAACTGCAATCCTAGCATTCATCAGCACCAAACATACTATCATGCACCCTTTATATAGAAATTGCTAGGTCATACCATCCAGCTAAGGAAACCGCTAAAAATTGATGTTATAATTGATGCAAGCATCGAAGCTTCTATTTAAAGGATTAATAGCAAAATGCAGCTAAACTGTTAGCCGAACTAAGCATTTTTAAAAAACTAAGAAAAGTACTTCCAAATTTCAAAATACACTAAAACGTATAAAGTAGCTTCCATAAAAAGTTCTTTTAATAAAAAACGTGTTTAAAAACTGGGTACCTTTCCTGTCCTGCAGTATCCCATATTTCAAATTTCACTGTGGTATCGTCCAAACAAACAGTTTGAGTGAGGAATGCAGCACCAATTGTTGATTCCTGGTACTCATGGAACTGTCCCTTTACAAATCTTAGGACCAATGATGACTTCCCTGAAAATATGATGCTCCTTGTCTGAAAAACATCGAAAACAGCAGTATCATGTTATCACAGTATTGGTCCAGTAATGAAATAGAAGAAGGCCTTCCTTTTTGGCTCTGTAGCAATAGAGGATTAAATATAAAAATACTTACCAACTGCACTTTCACCCAACAAAACCAATTTAAACTGGCAAGTTTTGCTTGGACCGCCTGTATTTCCGGAACGCATCACTGTTCGCCCAGCCATGGACTGTTTTCCTTAAGTTAATTGAAATCATTATAAATACAAAACTTTTCTACTAAGAGGAATGTAACGAATGACTGGTAACACAGAGCAAAATTTGTTTGTTAGTTAATCAATTTCTACAGAGTGAGAAAAAATTTGATGGAAAAACTTTACATAGTTCCCCACCGAACAAACAACGAATTAATTCTTTGTGATAATCATAATTGTGATGAAGTAGTCGATATCACTGATCATGCATGAGATTTCTATTTCTTACAACAATGATAAAGTAATGACAGTACTATACAGCTAAAAAGTGCAACTTTAAATGCGACGCTCATTTTAAAATTCCATTAATGGCAATGAGTTCAACAGTGATTTTGTTTTAAAAAAATTCAATACACAGAATGTTGGGCATTAAAATAGAAAAGCATACATCTAGAATTACAGGTATTTTTTTCCTTTAAAGCAAAGGGAAACAGAGGTTGAATATTACAACCTTCAGGGAAGCAGTGAGGCAAGAACTGTTATTTACACCGTTGAAGATGCAAAGAACGACTTTAATGTGATAGAAGAACAGATGAACTCTAAAGAAGTCGAACCTGACCTCACTTCCGTCCGTTCAGTAGCATACAGATAAGACACGGGTAAGTACGTCACCAAAGTTTTCTCGCTAGTCGTCTCTCAACCGGAATGATGCCACTGTGAGATTAATATAGTAAGGTAACTAACACAAGTGAGGGTAATACGTAATGGGCGTGTAATGCTGCGTGTAAAGAGGAGTTGGAAGTTACGTAAACGTAGAAGATGTGGACTGTACAGAGTGAGAGAATAATCAGTGGATAGAAACAGAAATGATATTAGAGATTACTGTTGGTGATATTAGAGCAGATTTGGAAGTTGGTCTTTAGAAGGGACTACATGAAGTGTGTCTAAACATGTTATGCTCCATCTTTTCCCTTTGCTGTTCTTTTCGTCTTCCCTCCATTACCTAAGGGTAATCAAAATCACTGAGGTTGTTCAATGGAACAGCTAAATTCAATAAACAAACAAACAAACAAACAAAAATATTTGTTAGCAAAGTGCTGCATGAAGAGCCAAAGAGTAAAATATGACAAAAAAAGCAAAATATAATATGATCTGCTGAAAATGATACTGTTTTAAGCGCTGTTTTCTATCACAGTCAAATTTATTATTCAGAGTTTTTAAACCGATCTTCTTGAATTAGTTGTAAATCTAAGTTTTGAAGAATCCATCAAAGAGAAAAAAAAAATAATGGAAAACCATTCTTGTTTTGACTTATCGGTTGGAGCTGATATTGTGTACTTCACGAATAATAAAGAAAATACAATTCCAAAATACTATATTCCATAACATTGGCGAGAAATGAGAATTACAAGAATAAAGTAAGAAAATCGAACCTTTTTTGAATTATTGTTGAAAATAAGATAAAGTGTATCTAGCGCTTAATTGTGAAGCACATCGAGTTTCTCTCCAGTGGTCACAAAAATGATAACCAAAAACTGGATATCCATGAAAAATATTTGTTACATGAGCGGAAACATGTGATTTTCATAATGAAGGAATCGTCATTTTCCATCATTTCATTAATTTCCAAAACGAGCAGTGCATGAGACAATGAATATAAGCGTATCACACCACGACGATAAGAGTGGACAGCATTCATTCTGAAGTCTCCGTTCAAAAATCCATGGATTAAGTTCGTAATAACAATCTAAAACACTTTTTCTCATTAAATATTCTTTTCATAAAGCACTTGATGCCACTCACGATTTGACCTTAGGTCCATACTGTGAACCATCGAGGTTATATGTCATAATCTGATGCGTCAAGGTGACAATATTTTGTTTTGTCAGAATCAAATCCATCCTTCATTAACCCTAGATCTTTTTCCACTAAAGATATCCTCGATCATTCACAGTGTATATTCTCCAAATTTGGTGTTTGCGATTTATAGTTTTGTAACTAACTATGCTGGGTATCATTTTCTTGCTTCTCGTACCTAATATTTTAACTTATAATGGTAAGATTCCTTTTTTCCATCCCTTTTTCTAAATCAAAGATTTAATTAAGTATTGTGGTACCATTAATTTTTTTTTTTTTTTTTTTTGATTTTTTTATTGGCAGAAAAAAAAAACAATTATAAATAGTTTATTTTCATGAACTATCAAGACAATTTCTTCAAGCCAATGAAACTTTTTTTCACATTTAAACGCATTACAGAAAGAAATAAGTCACATTGCGATTTCGTAGCAGAACAATGGATTGTTGAGAAATGTCTGATTCCATTATTGGACAAATTTTATTTCGAGCCACTTTTTTTTGAGAAATCATTTGCTGATGCACAATCGATACTTTGTAAATTATATAGCGAATATAAGAACTGTACCAGTGATTATGATTGCAGGTCGCTTTTCCCTTTTTAAAATAAAGTAAGGTGTTTGTCTGAATATCATCAAGCTTCATAATTTGCTTTTTCTGCTTTTTAGAGAATTCTGGATCCGGTTCTAGAAATGGAACCGGAGTCTGTTAATTTAGAAATTCACTGCAACAGTAAACGAAACGAATAAACGATGTTCTTGCACAAATTATAAATTTCAGAACATTAAATGATCAATCGGATCATTTTCTCACTGAGATATGCTCTGATAGTTTACAAAAACAGTTGCGTGAACATTACGCTTGCTTCAATAGCTTTAGAAATTACTTTATATTTTCTCCGGAATGCTTCGATAATAGCTCCCTTCATTCCAATCAAGAAACAACTCTTTTCCAAAGTGTTAGTTTTGAAGTTATTATCAGACAGTTTTTAATTTTTTTAAGAATGTTTTCTTTTCCCTATTAATTTGTTTTTATCTCAGAAGGCACTATTAAGCAGCATTTATTTCTATTTTGAATCAACAATTCCTCTCATAATAACTTTGAACAGAAAAAGTATAATTATTCGTTTCGTTATCCTCATTCATATTCTGCATGGAACGCTTTAATCGTCTTAGTACCAAAGACATCAAAAGGCGAATAATTATTCCTTCGTATTGCAAAAAAACAATTTAGAGAAGTCGTGATCATGAACATTTGGAAATTATTTCATTTATTTCTCTGCAAGGAAATAAATTAAAAAAATCTGAGATTAGTGAAACAGCAACGCGAAATCCTTTCAAGATTGATCATTTATCAGACTTCTTGTTTTTTATGCGAATTAAAAAGTTTGATAGGAAAAAATCCATCAACAGGGGTATGACGTCATCTAAGCTAATGATCTTGCTCTGGTTTCCAACGATAAACAATTTCTACTTCAGGGTCAAGATACATTCTAGTGAGATGACCCTGTAATTCCTAATATCAAATAATTTCAAATTTATTTCTCTAAGGTCTTACTATAAACTCAATTGCTCTCTTTATGAAAAGCAGCTTTTGTGGCATAATTTTCCAAAACATGGAAAAATGCTACATTTATGTCCAATTAAGTTTATTTTGATTCGTTTTTGAATATACAGAACGCCATTTGAATGCGAAATTAGAGCAATTAATATTTGTAAATAACGTACATAAATTCATTCAAGATCTAAGTGAAATAATCTTTTGCAGTTGTGTCAAAGTAGTCCTTTCTACTCACCTAATTGATGAAAGTTAGGAATTTCAATATTTTTAAATGCTTTCAAATAGTTTTAAGTGAGATCATATTATTACTATTTAATGATGACGGTTTTCTCAAATAATGAAGTTTCAAATCTTTAGGAATACGAACACAACAAAGTCGAAGGGCGCAAATGTCGCATTGTGCAGTGGTATCTTAATTGTAATCTCACCAATGCTTACAACAAAACATGTTCTGCTGTTGCTCAGGTTTTTCATTACATAATCATTAATTACCAAGTAGTAATTACTTAGCAATTACTAATTCATTTGTCTCCGGTGATATCATCTTCCATCCAAAGATTTCTGGCAATAAACAATTTCAGTTGATAAGTTAACATCAGATTCTTGTACATTCTGTACTGAAATCATGCAGAATTTGGTTAAATCTTTTGGAATGTAAACTTTTAGCTTCTTAAAATTTTTCCCAATGTCTTATTTGTGATGTAGATACTAGCTTTGACTATTTTTTCGATTACATTTCTTTAAATATTATTTCCAGATTATGCGAAGCTACTATGAATTGCTTCTAAATTCCAATCAAAATTCATGCGATTTGCGGAAGTTCAATTTTAATTTATCAAGTTTAAATCTTACCGATCCAGAAAATATTACTCAGTTGAGCGGAAACTCCAGTAAAATTAATAGCTCGTTAGGAGGTATATTGCATTTTTCATTGTATTATTAAATAATTCGTTTTTACACATTTGGAAGGTAATATATATACTCACTGCAATTATTTTTACTTCAGAAATAATTTTTATCCAATTTAAACTTCAAGCAGTGAGAACACTGTTTTTTTTTTTAAACAAACTTTTTAACAAACAAACGAAATCTCGGAATATGTCATTTTAAATTAATTAGATTATTAGAAATTGAATTTTTCAACTTTGCGCGTTATTTATATCAATTCTTTCAGATTTATTAAATCCAAAAAATAAAAATAACGAACGATGCGATATATTCAGTGAACGATACATATTGGAAGCAGCAAGAGAGTTGAGAAAATATGAATATCTCCTGTACCGATTGTTCCGGATTCCTTTCAATCAATTAATCGAGAGAACTCCTTGTTTAGATTACAAAATTTACAAGAAAAATGTTCAGGGTATTAGTTCCCAATGCAGGTTTGCATTTCTGTTTTGGCAGCATATAACCATGTGTTCCGTATGGTACTAAAACTGGCACAGATTCAAATCTGTGTAAGCTCATTCAGTCTTACATTTTTGTATTAATCAGGAAGTATCAATATTTCAGCTACTTTTCAGGAAAATGAATACACATCTGGAAAAGATTTATGATTATTACTGTAGCAATAGCTTCATTAATTCATTATTAAATCAAGAAAGCTGCATAGAAAAGCTTCATTCAATTTGTAATCAAAGTGATTGCTCAAATGTTGATCTTTTCTCAGATGCATATAATTCTCTTTTGAAAACGGTTCTTTATTTTGCTTCATACTTAAAATATTAAAATATCAGTATTAAAGCCTTTCAATTTAATTTACCTTAAGGTTACCAGCTGACTGGTATAATCATTATTTGATTTCACAACTGCTCTTGCAAATACTTTACAACTAATGATGTCTTGAAATATAAAGATTGGATGATTATCGTTTCATTTCATTTTTTTTTTTTTTTAATTCAAGACATTTTTTAAACTTAGGAAAGAATTTTAAATAAGAAAACATCTGATTTCTCATCTGAATGGTGTAACTTTGCCAAACGATACCTTGGCTGTGGAATCACTGAATCTTTTTACGAAGTATGTCCAAAAACTGCAGAGGTTTGTTATTTTTATTGAGTAATCCAACTGCTTGAAATTTTACCATTTCGAATCTCTTTTAGTATTTTGACACTTTTTTTGTAACAATTTTGAAAGAAGGGGAATTTTTTTGAAAAAAAGATTTTGTAATGACAGGTGCAGAATTTATTGAACTCAATAAAATTAGAAATGTATGATTCAAATGTTTTATGGCTGTCTCTAATAAATTCTTAAATGATTGTCGTAAACAGTTTATTTCTTTTTTTATAGGCTTTGCAAAACTACTTTGAGATACTGATTAATCCGAATAATAGCAACTGTTATTTGCGGCAACCAACGGCTAACCATAATGAAATTGTTTTTGGTCGGTTAATTCGGCAACTAACAGCTGATCTGAATGAAACCGTTCCTGATTGGTCAGATCGACAACCAACAGCTGATCTGAATGAAACCGTTCCTGATTGGTCAGATCGACAACCAACAGCTGATCTGAATGAAACCGTTCCTGATTGGTCAGATCGACAACCAACAGCTGATCTGAATGAAACCGTTCCTGATTGGTCAGATCGACAACCAACAGCTGATCTGAATGAAACCGTTCCTGATTGGTCAGATCGACAACCAACAGCTGATCTGAATGAAACCGTTCCTGATTGGTCAGATCGACAACCAACAGCTGATCTGAATGAAACCGTTCCTGATTGGTCAGATCGACAACCAACAGCTGATCTGAATGAAACCGTTCCTGATTGGTCAGATCGACAACCAACAGCTGATCTGAATGAAACCGTTCCTGATTGGTCAGATCGACAACCAACAGCTGATCTGAATGAAACCGTTCCTGATTGGTCAGATCGACAACCAACAGCTGATCTGAATGAAACCGTTCCTGATTGGTCAGATCGACAACCAACAGCTGATCTGAATGAAACCGTTCCTGATTGGTCAGATCGACAACCAACAGCTGATCTGAATGAAACCGTTCCTGATTGGTCAGATCGACAACCAACAGCTGATCTGAATGAAACCGTTCCTGATTGGTCAGATCGACAACCAACAACTGATATGAATGAAACCGTTCCTGATTGGTCAGATCGACAACCAACAGCTGATCTGAATGAAACCGTTCCTGATTGGTCAGATCGACAACCAACAGCTGATATGAATGAAACCGTTCCTGATTGGTCAGATCGACAACCAACAGCTGATCTGAATGAAACCGTTCCTGATTGGTCAGATCGACAACCAACAGCTGATCTCAATGAAAACATTGCTAGTTGGTGCTTATTTGTAATTCAACTCTTACATACTAAAATGTTTATTTTTTTATCAATCATAATAGATAATATCACCGGTACAATTCAGAATATCAATGATCATCAGGCTTAACAAAGGAAGAATACTTTTAAGAGGAAGAATTTTAAATTCCTAATAATTAATGATCAACAGTAATTTTTGATTAATGGTAAGTTGTGGAAATAAATAAATATTTCATTCATGCAAAAGTTGACTCCGGAAATATTATAAATGTTATAGATGCTAGCAGTAATTCTGATCTCCAGACATGTAATAATTGCAAAGTAATCAAATGTCCAGAGGGTTTCTATTATAACAAACATTTGGCAAAATGTGTTGGTAAGTACGATAGCTCACTTTTATCCGCGGAATCATCACGAACCGATATCTTTTGCATATTTTTAGAGAAGAATTTCATAGTTCAATTTAGTGATTTGATATTAGTTTTAAGTAATTTAGGAACATTTGAATGATTATTCAGCTTTAAGATAATCTTGAGATTTGAGACTTTTTCTTACTTTTAATTCTTTAATCAACAGTCATTTTAGAAAGTTCACTTCAAGTTTTAAATTGCGAGTCGTGGCAATTTCACTTAAATGTGGAAAATATTATTATGATGTTGAATGATTTGATAAAAATAGTGATAGAAACAAAGTAAAAATGAAAAAATTCGACCATACTTATACCTTATAGATCATACTTATCATAATTATATCTTATTGAGATTTAGATGTAGATGAATGCGCATCCAATAAACATTTTTGTTCGCAGAAGTGTATCAATAAGCAAGGTAGCTATGATTGTGAGTGTTTTGGCCCTTTGTATAGACTGGCTCGAAATAATCGTCGGTGCTATCGAACTGATAATGGTTATTCGTTATATTTATTACTTTAATTTTTTTCAGTAATGCTTGTTTATAGAATGGCTTAGTAATATTTTTTTGAACAAGAGCAAATTCATTAAGTGAGGTATTTCAATTTCAAAAATATTATAAGCGATAAGGGAGTAATAGACATGTAAACCTGATGATATACTTCCAGAATCCGTCGTGTTTTTCTTGGCTCATTCTCATAGTGTATGGAATATAACATATAATGCAAAATCTCAGCTTAAGTTGGTACCTAGCAATAGAGCTGAAAAAGTGGCCATGTTCGACTACGACTTGAAGGTAGATCATTTCATAAAAAAGATTCACTATTGTTTTTTAACCGCTTTGAAAATTTTGAATCTTTTCAGAATTTCTTCATTGTTTTCATTTGTATACACACAAAAAAAAAAAGAGTTATAGCATTAAATTGTGTTCCAGGAAAAGAAATTATACTATGTGGATCTAACGAGAAATTCAATTCAGTATGTAAATTTGCTTGATAGAAACAGAGTACATATCATACAAAACCATGATATTGAAGGTACAGAAGGAATCGCTATTGATTGGATACATAGGTTACTAACTTACTTTAATCGTCATAGCATTATTAAACTAAAATATAATAAGGTTTTTTTTTTTCATGTAAAACTATTTAGAAACAATTCTAACTCTCTTAATAGCAACGGCAATGATGATAGTATAGTGAAAATGCAATAGCTTCAAAAATCTATCAGATCTTATGGATTACAATTGAAAGCATAGGGCATTTCATCAAATTATCAATTCGATCATTGATTTAATAATTTACATGAAGTAGATTTTAATAATTTACATTCTTTCAAAGGCACAGTCATGTCTGCTTCTGAAAGAAAGTGAAAAAAATTAAGCATAGATTTGAAATAATGTTAAAAAAAACGAGATCAGGTACCATTCAGGAATTTGTATACTCTACGTTACAAGCAATTACATGTGCAACGTCTTGATGGTCTTTATAGAGCATTACTTTATGATGGATTTTTTCAATTGCCTCGAGCTTTGGTCGCTTATCCTTCGATACGGTTCTTTTTTCTTTCCTGGAAAACATTTCATAGTTTTGAAGTTACTTTGTAACTAATATTGAACTAACATTTCCTATCTGCAATAATCAAGCAGCGTAACTAATACTAAAAAAAAACTGACACTATTCATCCGGCATTCATTGCAGTATCAGATTGTAAATGGTGGGACCTTCATGTTTTCTTCTATATAATGTGACAATTGTCAAGCAAAATTTGGCTAAATTAGATGATATCTTGCTTAAGTAGCATAAGATTCAACTTTTTCCTTGTGCTTTGTCTACTCTCGAAACACTCTCCTCGAAAATAGGATATAAAATTGTTAGAAATTCTTGTGATTCATGGTTCTCCATGCAAATACATTCTTTACAGTGAACTGTTTGCAAGCGACTGGGGAGTGAAACCATTTATAGTCCGTCTTGCTATGGACGGTACTCAAGCAAAAAAGATCGTCACTGAAAGTTTAGTTTGGCCAAATGCACTAGCTATCGATTATTTCGCAGAACGTCTTTACTGGGCCGATGCTTTCCGCGACGTTATTGAGTTCATTAATTTTTTTAAATGTTTTCTGGTTAAGGCGAAGATTATATTATATAAATTTCCGATTAGTATCATAATTTGAATGTAGCAGGAAGAACTCCTCATTTAAAATTTTCTTATGATTTTTATTCTAACCTTTAATCTAGAATGGCAAATTTGGATGGAACGGGTCGACGAACTGTAATCAGTGACGATAAGTTGGTGCCGCATGTTTTCGGATTAACGATATTTGACGATACGATCTTTTGGAGCGACTGGACTCGTCGTGGAATTCTTTTTGCTAATAAACTTACCGGTCAAAACTCAACAAGGCTGATGGAGACTGTATTGCCACCGTATTCCCTCAAGGCATATCATCCTTTTATGCAAATGGAAGGTATGCCATAATCTTTTTTGTAATACTTACGTGAATAAATAAAAAAAGCTTCTAGATCTAAAAAACAAGCTTCAAAATTTACTAGAATCCTACCAGTTTGCTGTGAAATGTTTTTTCATTCAATTACAACTTAATTATACTTCAGCTCCTAATATTTGTGAAGTGACAACATGCCAACATATCTGTGTACCGAAGCTTGACGGTTCAGGACAGCAATGTCTATGCGCCGAAGGATTTATCATGCATGAAAGCGGTCTTTGTGAACCAAACTGTACGAAACATCAGTTACTGTGCTCACGGCCGGATCACAAGTATCATTTTCGAATTAAATAATTTTTTTCTTTTTTTGAATTAATAATTAAGGAATCAGAGAAAATTTGTTATAAGAATTCTTCCTGCTAGAAACAGATCTAAATTCAATTCCTGTTTTATAGACATTCAGTCTTATTGCGATCAACTTTGAGCAAAAATTTTCAGAATAGTAATATTTTTCTATCGCAAATGATTTGAAATTTTACGGATCATTGGTTTCATCTCATTGATTTTAGATTTGGCACATAAAAAAGTTCGCTACTGTTGCAAGCACTAAATATTCACGTTATAGTAATACAGTAGAAACTTACCATTTACGAAATATAATTAATTAATCTTCTGACATATTATCAATCCAAAAGAGTTCACTTCCGCCCTTCTCGTTTGTTCTTTTGGTCTCTTCTATTTATCGGAAATATCATTTTTCTTCTCTTTTTTTTAGGGATAAGTCTATTTACATCGTAAATTAAATGTCAAATTTTTCAAGATAAGTATTTCAGATGTCTCAATTTAATATATCGGTGTGATGAATCGTACAATTGTAGAAATGGAGATGATGAAATGGAATGTCGTAAGTGTTTCTTCATTCCCTTCTTTATGAAAACTATTTCTTTGTATCAGTGTTAAAAAATAAGTGTTCGAAATGTTTTTGCTTTTGAATTCTTTGGCTTTCTTGAATTTGTTTAAAGTTTATTAATACAAATTGTTGCAGCTGTATCGATTTGCATGCATGATGAGCGCATGTTCCCTTGTCGTGATAATCGTAAATGTATTTTGCGATCGCAACGATGCGATGGTTTCGTAGATTGCTATGATGAATCGGATGAATTTTATTGTGCTGATTTAGCTATAGCTTGGAGCCATTAACTGCTCCATAATTGTTGGCTAAGATATGATAAAAACATCATTTCCAATTGCTACTATCATCGTAATACTAATTGCAAACAAGTCTGAAACCAAAATTAGGATTGTATACGACACATCCTCACACCAAAAAGAAGGACAGAGTCTGAATGATATATTTATACCCGAGGACCCATAATTCTTCTCGATTTAGTAGAAGTATAATGATGGAAATTGTGATGGCCTTTTTGCATTTCTGCAATTGCAGTTACTGTCGGTAAATCGAAAAATTCTTATTACACACTAAATGGTTTAGAATAATGCTAATGATTCATCACTATAAACCAATTCGTTATTCCTTTGTTATATCCCATTTTTTTGAAACGGTGAATCCTTTATCTAAACCCCAAATAGTAAATGTACATCTGTCTTCTTTGTTCTTCATTGTAAATGTTAGCCAAGCCCACTTCCTACACCCTTAAAAATCTTCTCTAATCAGTTAATAACAAAGAAACAATCGATGGCAGTCTTCTCGTCCTCCTTGATATCTGGGTTGATCTTGCTCGTAGACAAGAAACAAAAGGTTCAGTTCAACTTCTACAAACCTAAAGTAAATCAAGTAAATTTAACTAACCTAAATCATCTACTCCTCTGACCAAAAAGTTAATTCAAATTCATCACAGCTGTAGCTTTTTTACGATTTGTCACGTTTATCTAAAAAAAAAAAAAAAAGTATTCTTCATTTTTTATATGAATTCTTGTAATAGCAATAAGTTCTATTATGAAAGAAAATCTCTATGGGTAACATAGTTTTCCTATTTTTTTTAATTACTGTATACATTTTGAACAGTAATACTTTGCATTTCAATTTAATAAAATTGAAATACTTTTTATATATTAAGAAATCCTTCCATTACTTCAATAGTTTATTTTTTACGAACATTTTTGACTTAAATACAATTGATAAGTAGTTTAAATGATATTAACCTGTTTTCAACGAGTGTAATTTTGGTTATTTACAACGTTTAAAGAAATTGATGCTTTGGCACAACGAAATGATGCTTATAATTACAAAAATGTATGGATTGGAACTGCTGTTTAAATATCTGTAAATATGAAGTCACGAAAAATTAGTAACAAAAAGCAAAAATAAATCGTCCATAAAAAGAAGGTGAAACAGGAAGAAAAAAATCTCGGTTCAGAAATGCCTAAATTTAGAACGAAAAATATGAAAAATACAAGTAACTTGACTTGGTTGACTCCACATGGAGCAAAAAAAAAAGTAAAGAAAACCAAAAATAAAACAGGTAAAAATTTAAAGTATTTCTGGTTCATAATTTCCGTACAAATTGGCCAAGAATAAAAATTTAGCCAAATATTTCTTTAACACAGAATTATCAGCCCGACATTCATATATATCACATGCCAATGAATCAGGCAGGTCTGACAATTGAACTGCAATTTCTTTTCATCGAATTTGAAAAATAAATTTACAAAGTTTTACAAAAACAAAAAATTGCATTGATTGGTGCATAAATAATTTTTCAATTTTAAATTTGAGCTTTTTATCGTTTAACTGTTATATTATTAATACCTTTTTCGAAAGTTTACAGCAAAATGATAAATCACAAATTTTTAAATCTTATATGAAGCGATAAGTCGATGTAAGTAAATATATTTCAAATAAAAAAGCGAATTTGTTTATTCATATCAGTTTTTTTTCGATCTAAAATTAATGTATTTGGAAAGTTCAATGAGAATTATAAATATTTAAATTTATCTGGGATTTTGCTTGACAGTCGATAAGCAATAATGCTATAAATTACTTGAAATATCGATTATAAATTATAAAATGTTAACGAAATGATGCAGTACGATTTTTTTTACATCTAAGTCAAGCAATAATCTATGTAATTAAAAATATTTTTAACACAAAAATGAATTTGCTTATTAATTTTAGCTTTTAGTTTAAGGTGCTTAAATAGTAGCAAAATCGAAATTTGATTGAATTATAGAAAAATATTGAATTCTCTAACCATTTTTTAATTTCTGGCAAGGATTTTACCACAATATAGTCATAAATACATCAAATATTAATCATAAATGATTAAACAGTAACTAAATGATAAAATACAAACTTCATTAAGCGAAAAATCGATGAAATTAAACATATTTCTGGCAAAAAAATGAATTTGATCACTAATTTTAGCTTTCCAGTACTTTTAAATTCTCGCTTGATGTGATTTTCGATTAGTTTGCATAATGAATTTGATAATTTTAGGGCGCTTAAATGGTAGTAAAACCGAATCATCATTAAATTACAAAAGTATTTTGAATTTTTTGAGCATTTTATTTGATAATCGATATGATCTTCAAATTTCCGGCAAGAATTTTGCCACAATATTATTATAAATTACGTTGAATATCAATTGCAAATGATAACGAAGTGATAAAATAAAAGTATTATCAACCTAAATCAAGCTATAAATCCATGTAATTAAAAATATTTGTAGTACAAAAAGTGAATTTACTTATTAATTAGCTTTCCAATGTCTAAAGTTTTTGGTTGATATAATTTTCAATTAGACTGCATAATGAATTTGATAATTTTTTCAATTTCTGCATCACTTGAGTATTGAACTTTCGTTTCCAGGAAAAATTTTCTTGCTTATTAATAACAAAGAATTTTATTAGCCTGGAAATTTCAATAATGAAAATTCAAATTTTTCTTCTGTTGATGAATGATTACATCGTTGAAGCATTCAAAGGAGTGTTGCAGTACGAAGAATGTCAATCTGTTGACAGCCAGCTGGAAATTTTGCAATGAATAATGTATTTGTTGATCATATCCTTTAATGCTGATATAAATTTTACTGTAGTATTGAAGATTTCCATTGTCTCTGCAATTATCTTTGACTTTTAAACACGTATATAAGTGAATCTACGTGATATTACGGAAGAGTGCAGTTTGAGTAAGTACATAGATAGGATAGAAATGTTTACTGTGTAGTACTACTACAATGTAACATTTCTAACATGGATAAATCTACCAACGGACTTTACCATTGCATTTACAACATACAGCAAAGTAAACATCATTGAAAAATTCTTGGTCTTTTGATCGAGGAGGAATGTTGTAGCTCCAAAATTATAAAATGATGCGAAAAAATAGACGAAGAGATCTTCAAATGTGTTCCACATATATTTCCGGATTAGATTTCATTTTTTCACCGTAAACGGAAATTTGTGTTTTGTAAGTGGGAGTGAGGAGTAAAGGAGTGGAAGATAGGTTAGAAAGCAATTTCTCTTGCTGATTTCCTTCCTGAAATTTTAAGTCCGAAAGGAGAATTGTTTACAATTCGTTTTTTTTTTTTTTTAATCTGGCTGTTCAGGAAAAAGATTCTTGATTGAATATCAACAACGACTATGCTGAACTTCTTGTTGGTTTCATAGTATTCATTGTGTTCGGAACGAGACATCAAGAGTACTTAAGCTAAATTGTATAAATGACATCTCAACAATTATTAGATCAGCTTAACGATTATTACTTATAAAAATGACATCAGAATGGAAGCACTAAGTTGCACATTTTTACCTTAAATATGGTTTATATAACTAAGCGTATCGTTGCATTTTGTTGTATGAATTAAATATTCTCATACATACATATAACAGCGTAAGCAGAAGTTAAGGGTTCTTTTTTTTGTACTTCTGCAACATCCATCATTTCTTATATATATGCTGAAATAGAAGCATATAATGTAATATGTTTACTGCATTATAAAAAGCAAGAGAAACAAAAGTTAAGCAAAAAACTTCGCGATAACAACAAAAGCAACTCCTGCAATAACTTATATAATTTATATAAAATATTTTTCAACAACACAGCTTATCACAATCAGTGAGAAGCAGAAAATGATACACAGACCATAACAATTAAACGATGTCATTCCCTTTTCTTTCACTTGATCACGAAAAAGTAAGTTTCCAAATGATATTTATGGGACACATCGACCAACAAAGCGTGGGTAAAGACACACATCGCGAATATGATTGGTGTTTGTTAACCAACAAATAAAACGTTCCAAGCCAAGTCCATAGCCACCATGAGGACAGGTGCCATATAAACGTTGATCCAAGTACCAGTAATACGGTTTCGGGTCAATTTCCACATTTTTAAAAGCTTTCGATAGTTCATCGAACTAAAATATACAAAGAAATTGTAAAGAGAAAAAAAAAAAAAACGAAAAAAATGAATAAGAAAACTCTAGAAAATTCCTTTTTTGAAATATCTATTAGTGAAGTTTTGAGAGTAATATACCTTCCAAATTCTCATACTGCCACCAACAATTTCGCCAACGCCAGGCATAAGAAGATCAACAGATTCTGTTAAGGTATTATCCTTTGCATCCCTCTGCATATAAAATGCCTTAATTTCGCTCGGGAAACGATTCAGTAGAATAGGCTATAAAATAATTCACAAATATAAACAAAAAGAGGAGTAAAAATTATTTCTGTTAATTCGAATCTCTGGAACTATCAAATTCTGTTCAAAATATATACCTTTCCTATTATATTCTTGCTATAGTCAAAAAAATGAATAAATCATTTTTCACATTGGACACAAGCATTAAAGTCAATTTCTTAAAACTAGTTACAAATTCTAACTCCAAACAGCAGCGCCTAATTTAAATGTACCCAAAAATAATTCCGCAAATACTCACCTTATTGATGGTATCAGTCATGAAACGTTCCGCTGCTTCAGCAATATCTTCCCCATAAGTAAAAGTATTACCAAATTCATTCTCAACATTGTGTTCTTGCAACCATTTAATAGCATCCTTGTATTCCATTCTTAAAAATGGTCTTTCTGGCGGTTGAAATTTCTGCAAAAAGAGGATAAAAGGCAATTATCATTGATAAACAAAGGAAAACGTAAAGTATCAGTGAAAGAAAACTCCTCGTATATATATTATAACTCTTATAATAACTCTAATAAAGAACAACCTTATTAACTATATGTTTTTTAGAATAATTACTGATCTTTGAGAAAAAATTAATCTTGTGAAGTAAGAATATATCGAAACAAAAGACAGAAGTTTATACTCATCGAATGTTTTAAACTTTTTTCCTATTATAACTGACTTTTTTAAAGCATAGAAACAAGTACTGAAAATATACGCTAAAAATGTAGCATATCATCTAAAAAAAATCAAAAACGAGAGAAAAAATAACCGGATTAATGTGTTCCAATAATTTTTTTGCCTCCTCGTCAGCTAAAAGTCGATCCACTGTGTCGCAAACGAGTTCTTCAATTTTCTCCATCAAATCATCCAGCGTTATGAAAGGACACTCGGCTTCAACATGTGCATATTCCGCCAAGTGTCGACGAGTGCGAGATTTTTCCGCCCTTAAAAAAGCATTCTCAATAATAAGAATGATTAAAAATATTGATAAAAACCGAATAACATTCACATAAAGTCTGCAATTTCTTCTAATTTATCAACTAGTGTTTTCCATTCATAAAATAAATCTCATCTTTCTCTCTCTCTTCCTTACTAGTAGTCTTAACGAGCAGTTTAAGTAGCAATAAAACTACTACTTAAAACAACATTAACACAATATATTATCATATTTCAGTTACAATAAAGCATTATTATTAAGCTTTTAATTATTAGATGGCAATATCACTCTAAAATTTTGCTAATCGTTAACGCCAAAAAATTTCACAATGATTATGATTATTGGAAACCAACTGGCGCCGCCGCATTATGGTGACACATAAAAAATGTATGTTCGCTAAAAATGTTGCCTTTTTGAAATCATTCCTGTATAAAAATGAGAATAATGCATACAAACCTGTAAGACTGAGCAATGCAGAAGACATCACCAAGAGTGGGAATGCAAGTTTCTAGATAGAGCTGTGATGACTGCGTAAGAAAAGATTGCTCACCAAAATAATCCAGATTAAATAACGTTGATCCACCTTCTACCTAGAAAAAGATAATCTTCAATTATTTTATCGATATACATATATTGTCCTAAACAACATTTCATCAAATATGTAACCTGCGTTTGCACTAAAGTCGGTGGTGCAACTTCCACATAGCCAGCATTATAGAAATGTTCCCGCATTGCTCGAGTAGCAGCTGCTCTCAAACGTAGCAATGCAGCAGCATTTTCACCTCGAATAACCAAATGTCTATTGTCCAACATTTTGTCGACACTTGCTTCTTCGTTTAACACATTATCAATGCCTACAATGAATATAAACTATCGAAATTAGAATTTTCTTATCTATTTCTATTAGTGTATAACAATGTAACTTAATAGTACGGTGAAATAAGCTAACTATACATCAGTATATGATGAAATATATCATGACCAGACGTAGCAAGTTTCATATTCTTTATGCTCGATTAAATCTAACAGTACGCAATATGGATGGCTCTCATGATAACTGTCAACTTTTCCCCATAAACACATTCTCTAAGTCCTTTCAGATATTCACCAAGAATTTCTACTTCTTTTCTGAAAAGTTCTATGATTATCTAAAAAAAATATTTCAAAATATCACCAACGTAAGCATATATATTGTTTAAAGTACTTCATATGCAGTCTCAATTATTCTATTTTAAAAATTAATTTACGGCACATGGATTACAATTACAAAAAATAAAAATACAATACCATAGGATAAAATAAATAAAAAAATGAACGAAATAATTGAACATTACCTCCAGAAGGTGCATTTCCTATTATTTTCCAAAAATCAGCTATTAACTCGTGCCCGTTCGGTGCCTCTTTACCTTCCGGAACTTCCTTTATTGCGCCGTATATCTCAACCGTGCATTCAGTATTCACAGTGAGAGCGTCATACGTCTGGCACTAAAAAAAGTTTAATTAATAAACTCTTTGTTCTACAGGGAATGGTATCATCTATATAATCAATAGCTCATTATTATTTTCTGGTTGTTATCAAAAATTTTCTATCAATCCTAGATCGCATAAAAAATAACTAACCAATTTATCCATGAGTAGTACTTGAAGGAAACCAGTCCCATCTCGAAGGATGAAAAACATCAGTGACTTTCCTAAATACACAAAAACGAATATATTATGAATGTATATGTAATCTTTACAAAAAAAAAAAAAAAAAGAAATATCTCAAACAATAATCTATTTCACTGAACAACCAGTTGTGATAATCAACGAATAATAATTGCAAAATACCTTGTCGACGCATTCTATGAATCCATCCTTTGATGCAAACACGTTCATTACGGTGCTTAACGAGATCACGAATCTTCACACCAGTGATATATGACAGACTCGTGTCCAGTTCTATTTGCACTTTTTTGGCTTCTTCAAGGGCTGCTTTTACTCCCACTTCTGTCGCATCCTTCTCTAACATCTAAAAAATACGAACAACTTATTCAACGCTACTCATTAAATATTTGTTATACGAAGCTATTTTTTAATTCATTTTTCGCTAATAAATTAAAGTAACACCTCGCCTCACCATCTTTTCTAACAAGCAAACTACTCAATTCATATTTTCAAAAAAAAAAAAAAAAAAAAAAAAACAAATCTCACCTTTGCAGCAACTTTTTCATTCTTCAACATTTCTTGCTCGTAACGTTTCCAACTTTTCTTCAATGCCGTCTTTGAAGCAGCTTCCCATACTTGTTTTCCATCTTTCTTTGTCCTTATTAAGAAGTCACCTTTGGAAGACTTAGTAATTATCATCGCCTGATAAAGCGTCCTGCAGTCAATTATCGAAATTTAATTTAACGCAAAAAACTCCAGAAGTTTATACCAATTTAACATAGCCTTCTTAATCTTGCTTCTTCGAAACTTTTTATCTACGAAGACAAAAGTACCAAAATTACCTTAAAGGTTTCAGCTCGCTACCATCATTACCATCATCTCCAGTTTCTGGACAAATGTAAACAGTCATTACAACAACCTTCTTCAATTAATTATCTTAAAAAATAGCATATTTAAATAACTAATCATTCAAAAGCAATAAAAACAAATGTTTACAGTGTTACGCAATAATTCGAGAAGAAGTGCACATTTCAATGAACTGCCTTAATCATTACAAATCATTTATCAACAGCTCATTCCTCCTTTCTAACAGCTCAGACCGACTTAATTTCCAGCTACCAAAATGTCACATGTAGGTCACATGTACATATCTTCCCTACACAGACCAACCAACATCGATGTCACTTTTATTGCGGAAAACCACGTTGCATGCTACGCAAATTGCAATCTCTTCAGTACAGGTTGTAACAGTAGTATTGAGTTAGAACAAAATGGTATCAGTTGAATTGTACCAAGAACATACCCTGTAATTAATAATTCATATAAATAATTAATATTATTGATAATATTTCTCTCCACAATAAAGTAATAAGGAGAAAGTCATTCTAGCAAAGTTCGTTATTATTTACTATATCTTTATGAAAAGGATCGGGTAGTGGACATGGATTGTTGTTGTAAAACTTGGCGAAGGCGGTTTTGGATCAGTTTATAAGGTTTATGAAAATTCATTGACATTTTTTCTTGTGATTATTTACTTCACAATTCCTCAAATTACAGCAATTTTACTTTGAAGGAATCAAGGGGAAACGAAATTTATGAAAGCATTAAAAACAGAAAGCTTAAAGGAGAAAGTTAAAGTAAGCTTGTTAGCTTTAAAGAAAGATAAGATAAATTTCTGCTAATATATATTTGTGTGAACGGAATTGTAGTTTTCTACATTTCTAAGCTTTCAGCACACCATCATATTCAGATTATGTTTGCAAATAATGGAATTATTCACAATGTACATTATTTTTGATAGGATAATATACTTTGACTTCTCTCTCTTTCTTTCTCTTGCTTGTTAATATAAATTATTATAGCTAAAAATGGAAATTTATGTGGTTAAATTAGCGAATGAACGAAAAAGGACGCATTTCTGTACATATGAAGATAAAGACATCTATAAAAAATGCTTATATTTGGTGGTGACACTACTTGGACCTTGTTTGCAGGTATGTTTATAAAACTACAAGAGATAGCTTTCTGGTTTCCGAGGTATCGGAGATAACAGATATTGATAAAACTTGACTGCAATCTTTCACTGGCAATCATTTCAAAACTATATCTGATTTATAAGTGATTTTAAAGTTAATCAGCTAGACTAGCAATGTACTGACAACTATTGTCGAAAAACCGAAAAAGTATTGCACACTAAGAATAATTCTAATGATTCTATAAACCAATTCGTTATTCCTTTGTTATATTCCATTTTTTTGAAACGGTGAATCCTTTATCTAAACCCCAAATAGTAAATGTATCTGTCTTCATTGTTCTTCACGGCAAATGTTAATCTGCTAAGCCAAGTCCACTTCATACATTTTTAAAATTCTTCTCTATTCAAATCAACCGATAACAAAGAAACGATCGGTGACAGTCTTCTCGTCCTCCTACTCAACAGTACCATTTATTCCTTCGCTGTTTCAATTATTGAACTGTATATTGTATCGATTCACATTTATAAAGAAAATAAACGATATCTGGGTTGATCTTGCTCGTAGACAAGAAACAAAAGGTTTAGTTCAAGTTCTACAAATTTAAAGTAAGTCAAGTGAACTTAACTAATCTAAATCATCTACTTTTCTGACCAAAAAATTCTTCAAAATCACGACAAAATTTTTGGTGCCACGAATCGGACGAAGAGTAGAATTACAATGGCTTTTACTATTATTGAAAGTATCAAACCTCTAAAGGACCGTCTAGAAAGATTATTGAGTGAGGTAAAAACTATGGATATCCAATCTCCAGATCCAACCTTACCTACTAACCACGAACGACTCGAAATTAGCGAAACCAAAGATCGACTCATAGATGAAAAAATTCTTCGACTGCAAATGTGCATTGACTCTATCGAAGTTTTAAATAAGCAGTAGATAGAATGTGCCCAAAAATCCAAAACGAAAAAGAAAGATGAGGAAAATATGTACAAAAGAGAAATTAATAATGAAATCAAACAAATAACTTCTAAACCGCCAATAACGGAGCCAACAACGCCAACATCCTATTGCAACATCAACCTCCCTCAGATATCTCTATCCACTTTCGACGGAGAACCCTAGCAGTGGACAGATTTTGGAATGGGTTCAATGCGTTTCCATCAAGTAAACTCAAAAACTATCAATCGTGGTGGAAAGGACCGCAGTGGCTAGAAGAGGAAAAAAGTAAATAGCCAAAATGGGAATTCAAATATCAAGACGACGAATTTAAAAGAGCAATTATGACAATTATTCAAAAAGTAAAGAAAACTTTTAAATCAGTAAAATTTCAATGTATAGTTGCGAAGCGTTTTAGTAATTGGATACCTTGCACGATTGCATGTTAAGAGTGTGGGCACTTCGGTTGATCAAATTAAGCTTCAAAAGCGAATTACCGTGGTTGAAATTAATATCCACTTATAAAAATTACACGAAGAGGACTATGAGATAGCTGAAAAAATATTAATTCGACAAGCCAGTCTGATGGATTGAAGAAAAAATTAGAATATGGAATTTATATTGTGATGAAACCGATAAATTATGGAAACCAACAAACCGTTTACAGAATGCCGAATTAACAAATGAAAGTAATCTCCAATTTTCAATCTATTTACTAAGTCGTAATCACATTACTGAATCTATTATCAAAAAGAAAACATGACGAAGTATATCATGCTGGAATTGCTCATACTCTCATGAATTAAAGCAAAATTTTCGGATACCAAGGGGAAAATCAACAGTTAAACGGGTTACCAACGGATGCTTTGCTTATCGAAGAGAGAACTAAGCCGTACAAATCACCTCAAAGTTGCCTTTATTATATGGGTTCAATTACTGTCAAAGATAATAATGGAAAGATCAAAAGATGGGTAGCACTTTTCACATCTTTTGCCACTAGAGACACTTTTCACATGTTTCAAATAGAGACAAATAAATGTTTTTCACTATACCACCATATCCATCGAAAATGTCTTAATTTTCCTCCATCGAAAATGTCAAAATAATCAAAATCTTTCACAATATAAAATAATGTTGTTTTCGTATTATAAAAATACTTCTACATGACTAAAACAAATTTATAATACATATATACATATATACTTAAAGTAATAAACCACTAATTCAACTTCCAATCTGACACTAATACTTTTTTTTTGTAGAAACTTCACGATCTGATGAGTCACATTTGCAACTGTAAAAAATATTATAAACAATTACATTACATAGTCAATTATTCACTTTTGTCTTAATTTCGTTCTCCCGATTCACAACAACAATACGCTTCAACAAAATTTTTGCCGAACGACAGTGGAATCTCTTAAACAATAAGTGTACACAAAAAGTAGCAATGAAGCAATTTCTTGAAAGCAAGTTTGTTGAAATCTTGAAAAACTGACTATGACTACTCACTTGCCATTTCCGCGTCTTGTTCTTCCGCAAAAGTACTTGTCATCCTGCTTTCTTTGTTTACATCATTTGCACGGAAAGACATATCATATCTATAATGCTCTGCCATTAAAATAAACTAGACATTGGGTTTCAAATATATAATTCATTTCATGGAAAATATCAACTTGTCATTTTCAATTTTGGAAACTGACTCGCAGACCTCAAAATCAGGATTTATATCTTGAAAAAATTATTTTCTTTGGATTCACACAGAATAGTCACAATGACTCAGTAGCGAATGCTCTGACTTAAGCATTTTATAATACAAGTTCCATAAATTAGCAAAACTTACAGAAAACGATGCAGCTTGTCAAGTTTCCGGAAAAGCAAATCATACTCTTCATCAAGTTGACCATCAGCACTAAAAGAGAAATTTTGAACGATTTTTACCGTGACGAAAAGTGAATTCAAAAAGAGCAACCTGAAAGTAGAGAAATCCGGAGCCTGCATTTTGTGCAATTTGACATGGAATGCAGTCAAATCTTCCATTTCCGATCTTGCTTTCCGCATCATTTTCAACTTCTCCTCGCTCACTAGAAAAAAGGTACTAAAAAGCAGCCCAAGAACTTCCATAATTGCAAAAAACCATTTGACTTCCAAGCTACTTTCAACTTATTAACAGCCTACACAATTCCAGATTTGACGAAGAAATTGGTGAGCATGACAGACTATCTCCATCGCTATCTTTTGGTCAATTAATAAGTATAAGACTGAAGCTTCAACATTCTGCATTTCTGTACAAAAAAACTACTTCCTTATAACAAACTATAGTGTAATGATTAAATTTATATCCTTAAATCGTCACACTTGAGTTTTAGTTCAACTAGAATCTCTCAAATAATAACATCCGTGCCTGACTTATTTTTCAAACAGCGGTAAGTATAAATAAATTAAACTTACAGGCACACATTCTTCCTGATCGGAAGTCATCCACCAATGCAGTAAGTGACTGTTCTAGAGCTTCAATTTCAGCCGCACCGTCTGGCTCTAGATCCATTTGATCCAGACCATTGATAACAATACCAGTTTTTCTAAGCGTATCATTGGTTTCATTGTTCATTTTCTGATCAATTTCACCTATTCCATCCATAGGTGGCGTAACAGCAGTCACCATTTCGTACCATTCATCTTAAATTAAACAATGTAATAATTACTGGTTTAGGCAATTCTGGCCCAAATAAATGGAACAATGACAAGTATTCCATAACCCATGAAGCAATCGTATATCTTAAAGAGTTTAAGTTTTGCTAATCTAGTAATGAAATAGCAATTAAACATCAAATCTACGACATTTGCTCCGCGATAACATCCATTCTGCTGCAAACAATACGAAGATATTGGCGAAAAAGAATCAAAGAAGTGTTAAACTGTTAAAAAGATAAAGATAAACAAAGCTACTGAACTGACTATGAGGATAATACGGGATGAAAAACAATCAACCATGTGATCCTAAGTCATATGACATTAATGAATGGTGCGAATATGGTATAAAATACAATTTACCAAAGCATCAGTGAATAAGTCCGTAGCCCCGACTAGAACATATTGTAGGTATAGCATATAAGTATCTTCACTAAATTTTCCAAATGAAAAAAATCATCGACTATAACTGACAGAAATAAGGGGCTTACCACATTTACCGTTCTCGTTGATACCATCTGTATTTTCTTCATATGAAAACTGTAATATATTTGGACGAGAAAAACGTTTGCCTATTTTGTCAGCGCTACCATCAATACAATCATTTTTTCTAGAAATTATTTCTTCTGTCAAAAATACGACGAATGTGTAATGAGGCAAAGGGTGAGTTGAAAATTATTTACCCCTTAAATCAAATGACTTATACGGAATGTAATCCAATTACTCTATCATATAATATGACAGTGAAGAAAAAAATGGATAAACACAATTCCACAAAATTGAGTGGTTTGAAAAATGACGCAAACTAAAATTAGATCAGTGCAATACTTCGAAGCGAAAGAGGCAGAAATTTTTGACAATCGATGCATTCTTCCATGAGTTAATTGAATTTGCAAAACTTTGCTTTGATTCGCTGTTTGAACGATGTTAAATATAACTTAACGCAACCGTTGAAAGAATATCGTATGACTGATTACACATGAATAATACAGAAATGGTTCGTCCTTCAAACAGAAAATTTCTGTAGAGCAAATGATACGTTTATTACAATTAATTTACATATTTATCGTAATTTCAATAATTTTGCAAGGTATTTGTTACAGTTTTCGTTTTTTCGCGCTAAACAATTTCTGATATATTTAAAATATATTTAAAATAAGTTCTGATATTAAAGCAACACCCCTCAACTCAAGTATTTACTTAAGAATTTCATTTAACTACTATCTATATAAGAATGTGTTACACTTATATAATAAACGTCACTCGTTGTATCTGACTGTATCATAAAAGTGCTAAACTGAATTTAATTTGAAAAAAAAAAAAAATTTCTAACTGAAGTTGAAATAAGAAAGGAGAAAATTTCTAATTTTTAATATTTTATTTTATTTAAAAAGAAGCATATAAAATAGAAAAAACATTCTCCATAAAATTTGACTATGTTTGCGTTGAAATTACAAATAATAATTTATTATTTCCCGTCCGCTAATTTATCGTATTTCTATGACTGTTCATTTCTCATTATTAAGAATTTTGAAAAACCTTCAACAATAACTAATAAAATATTCATAAAAGGAGCAATATTCTAATTCCAAACTGTTCAGTGTTAATAAAGTAACAATTTCTCACTGAAAAATTTTTTAACCTTAAATACAAATTAAACACATTATAATCTTTTAAAATTACATCTCATCTATTTATAATATTTACCACCGCCTTCAATAATATTTGTTCAATTTTAAACTGAGAATGACATATATCTAAACAGACCATATTACTTATACAAATTTCGGTGGAATTTTCACAAATATTTAAGTACTTCTCATAGATTCATTAAAACAAGTTGCTATAAAACTGAGTACAAGAGATAAAGGAAAAGTTACTAATTGTATAAATGACGTATTGCTCGCATTTCACGTGTCAAATCTATCACGATCTTACATTAAAGCATCCAGATAAGGTAACATAAACGCATCGTACTAAACAAAAACTAAATGTTTGGCAAATTGTCTATCAATGATAGCAATGCAAAATACACTCACTCTCTAACCAATGATATTTTCTGCGTTACAATCTCTGCATGCCATGGCTTACCTTAGATTTGATTAACTTTCGTAGAGATTTGTGAGAGATGTCAAATCAGAGAGAGATTTGTTGTGATTGCTTACTTTTTTTTTGCTTTGTTTTACCGAACAAATGCGTTTCTTTAAGGAATGGAAAGTTTTACGTTACGCTGTGATGTGAAATGAAATGTTTTACGTTACGCTGTGATATGAAATGGAATGTTTTACGTTACGCTGTGATATGAAATGGAATGTTTCACGTTATGCTGTGATGTGAAATGGAATGTTTCACGTTACGCTGTGATGTGAAATGAAATGTTTTACGTTACGCTGTGATATGAAATGGAATGTTTTACGTTACGCTGTGATATGAAATGGAATGTTTTACGTTACGCTGTGATATGAAATGGAATGTTTTACGTTACGCTGTGATATGAAATGGAATGTTTTACGTTACGCTGTGATATGAAATGGGATGTTTTACGTTACGCTATGATATGAAATGGAATGTTTTACGTTACGCTATGATGTGAAATGGAATGTTTCACGTTATGCTGTGATGTGAAATGGAATGTTTTACGTTACGCTGTGATATGAAATGGAATGTTTTACGTTACGCTGTGATATGAAATGGAATGTTTTACGTTACGCTATGATGTGAAATGGAATGTTTCACGTTATGCTGTGATGTGAAATGGAATGTTTTACGTTACGCTGTGATGTGAAATGGAATGTTTTACGTTACGCTATGATATGAAATGGAATGTTTTACGTTACGCTATGATGTGAAATGGAATGTTTCACGTTATGCTGTGATGTGAAATGGAATGTTTTACGTTACGCTATGATATGAAATGGAATGTTTTACGTTACGCTATGATGTGAAATGGAATGTTTCACGTTATGCTGTGATGTGAAATGGAATGTTTTACGTTACGCTGTGATGTGAAATGGAATGTTTTACGTTACGCTATGATATGAAATGGAATGTTTTACGTTACGCTATGATGTGAAATGGAATGTTTCACGTTATGCTGTGATGTGAAATGGAATGTTTCACGTTATGCTGTGATGTGAAATGGAATGTTTTACGTTACGCTGTGATATGAAATGGAATGTTTTACGTTACGCTATGATATGAAATGGAATGTTTTACGTTACGCTATGATGTGAAATGGAATGTTTCACGTTATGCTGTGATGTGAAATGGAATGTTTTACGTTACGCTATGATGTGAAATGGAATGTTTCACGTTATGCTGTGATGTGAAATGGAATGTTTCACGTTATGCTGTGATGTGAAATGGAATGTTTCACGTTATGCTGTGATGTGAAATGGAATGTTTTACGTTACGCTATGATATGAAATGGAATGTTTTACGTTACGCTATGATGTGAAATGGAATGTTTCACGTTATGCTGTGATGTGAAATGGAATGTTTCACGTTATGCTGTGATGTGAAATGGAATGTTTTACGTTACGCTGTGATATGAAATGGAATGTTTTACGTTACGCTGTGATATGAAATGGAATGTTTTACGTTACGCTATGATGTGAAATGGAATGTTTCACGTTATGCTGTGATGTGAAATGGAATGTTTTACGTTACGCTATGATGTGAAATGGAATGTTTCACGTTATGCTGTGATGTGAAATGGAATGTTTTACGTTACGCTGTGATGTGAAATGGAATGTTTTACGTTACGCTATGATATGAAATGGAATGTTTTACGTTACGCTATGATATGAAATGGAATGTTTTACGTTACGCTATGATGTGAAATGGAATGTTTCACGTTATGCTGTGATGTGAAATGGAATGTTTTACGTTACGCTGTGATATGAAATGGAATGTTTTACGTTACGCTATGATATGAAATGGAATGTTTTACGTTACGCTATGATGTGAAATGGAATGTTTCACGTTATGCTGTGATGTGAAATGGAATGTTTCACGTTATGCTGTGATGTGAAATGGAATGTTTTACGTTACGCTGTGATATGAAATATTGTTAAATTCTTCGCAAATGATTTGCATTAAAAAGAACTTTTTTAATCAGAAATAAAAGCAAAAAATTAGGTGTGCTGCTAAAAAATTGATATGAATCTGCACGAGATGACCTTTTCTTCACTAGAAAGGTTACATTCATCGCTCTTTTATTCATAACCTATGTATAGGGTAGGGTAACACAGGAATATAAGTCTTTGTTAATGGAAGCAACATAATTTTTCTTATAAATTGTGTAATAAATCTTATAAAAAAAAAAAGAAAAAATACTACAATAAATTTTATAAATTGGAGTAGTGGAAATACTCTTATAAATTGAACTCTGTCGTGTATTTCCATATATAAAGTGGGAATGGTTAAGATGAATCCTTTATTAGGCAAAAGGTCATCACAGTGATATATAAGTAAAAAAGGAACAAACAACGAGGGAACGTCAGATTGAAATGATGTACAAAAGATTTGAGGTGTAAACATTACTTTGTGAAAGACCTCCCTCTTTTTTTAAAATATTTTATAGGCAATATTAGAAATTCGTAACATCCAAATCTTTAAGTTCTTTTACAACATAGTTTAATATTATTTCAATTCAAGATTATTAGTTTTAATAAAAAGCCATAAAAAAGAGAAATAAATTTTCTGCTAGAATAAATAAAACCTATAATAAGTTTAATACCGTAGAAAAGATAAGTCCTTCGTTAGAGTAAATAAAACCTGCAATAATTTTAATTAACTTTAATCTATACTTTTTTCGGATTCTTCGTTGAATCATTTATTAAATCACATTATCATATTTTAAATAACAAATAACTCCATGAATTACAACATCTGCTATGGTTTTCTTCGAGATATCATCGTGTTATTGCATATTAAATTAATCAACAACTGATTAGCGAATCCAAATTAACCACTAATAAGAATGGCAAAGTTTTTTAAAAAAAAAAACGGAAAGTTTTTTAGTAACTTTGTGATATTCCGTTCACCAACAGTTTCTTTTTTCTTTTTTTTTTTTTATAGAGATAAAGAAAATAAGCCAAATTATTTTCCATTTATGTAGAATAGTTGGTGAATGAAAATTTAATAAAAGAACATTTAATTTAAATTCATATAATCATTATTATTCATAATTTTCTATTCATTATTCATTAAAATCAAATAATCACTATTCAAAAATTTTTTCCTATTTATTATCACATTATCCCTATCACTATTGTTATAAAAAGCTTCGAACGATTTGTTTTTCATGTAATAAATTTTGTTATTGTTTTTTTAAAAAAATTTCCTTAACAATTATTGTTGAAAATTACTGTTGAAAAAGATGAAAATAATAATTTATATTAACAGCAAACTTGGGTACATTTTATACAACAGCATTTAGTGCAGCATCAAAAGCAGTTAATCCTCTACTACTAACACTTATACCTGCTTCATCGTCTGGCAAAGGGGCCCAGTCCGTTCCTGACGGCCACTGCTCGGCTTCATCATCGCTTTCTGGCAGAGGAGCCCACTCTGCCTCTTTCACGTTAAATTCCGGTTTCTGAGGTACCGGTCCCTCTTCCATTTCATTTTGAGCATTTTGCCCTTTCAGCTCTTCCAACCCCCCTCTTCACCTCTTCCAAACGGGTTAAGAGCGAGCTTTTATTCTTATCGAAATTAAAAAAAAGGAAACAATTACCTGCTCCTTTTCAGTTATATATTTCTGTAATATGCGCAGCATTGCAGGATCTATTTTCAAATAATCCAGAACATCGGAAATGCCCGGATGTCCTGGAATTTGTCCGCCAAGCGCACTCATCCTACAAAATTAGCAAATTTATCAAACATTTACAAAACACAAAAAACACATGATAAAACTATTATTTATGGATGATAAAATAACGACTAATTTTATAAGCTATTTAAAATTGGTTATAATATTGCTTTGTCTACTACATGCGCCAGTCATCAAGTACTTCACATTTTCTTTTTCCAATCTCATTTATACTCCAAACAACAAGCTTAATTCAGCAAATCAATTTAAACGAAAAGAATAATATGAATCAATATTCATAAGAAAATCATATTGTAAATGAAGCGTTCCGCTCTCACGAAGATATGCAAATAACTTACTTACTTACTTTATATAAGAGTTGGCTCACTCTGTTATTCTTTGTTCTTTGTTCTTACAGAAAATATTTGCTCTCTTGTGCTCTCTAATTATATCTTGATTTCTTTTTATATCATACATTTTGTCACTTTCTTTCTATATGAAAAAAAGAAATGATTTCTTTTCTCAACCTTGTCTTTTAGTTAATATAAATATCTGTTAATTTTTTTTTAAATTTAACAAATAGCTAATCGACCAAATAAACATTACTTATAATTTAGCACTTAAGTATGTGTCATTTTTGTATTAATAAGTGTGATCTTTTCAGCAATTTTTCTTTCCGTATTTTAATTTTCACTCATTCAGTTAATATCATTATGAAAGCAATCAGAAAACCCAATGCAATAATGAAATTATAGGATTGGTAGTGATTTTGATGATATTAAATGACTTCTGAATTAAAACTCTAACGGACAGAATTCTTGACATCTTCATATCTCATAACAGGAACTATCCATTTGCTAGATAATGCTCAAAGTAATTAAAATTAACTAATTAAAATTAAGCTTACATGAAACTTCTTTAAATAGTCTTTGATTTTGCCCATGATAATTATAATCAACTAAGTAGTCGAAGTGATTATGAAGTGATCGTAAAATATTATGATGAGACATATATCCAATATTAAATATTAATCCAATTTTTGTGTATCAATTAAATAATGTAATTTTTGCATATCTGATATATTCTGTAAATGACTGTAGTTTCGAAACTACTCCAGAATCCTCTCCACAATTCTGGATTTCCACTGAAGGTTGTGCAAAATTAAAAAGAAGATAAACAAATTTTTTTTTGTTGATTCTTGCTGATAAATTAATTTCTTTTTCTTTGATTTAGACGTTGGATTATCAATTCAGAGTTATTTTTGTACATGAAATAATAAATAATGAGATATTTTTGTTAATGTAAAAAATTCTAATACTCGTTTAATTTAATTAATGTCTGCAACGAATTGAAAAGGCTTCTGTAAATGATTGATGTATAAAAATTATCGATGAAATAGTTTTTAATAGTCCTCCCATCTTTTTCTAAACATAAGCAAATCTGACAACATATATTAGCTAAAGTAGTATTAGCTAATTGCCATTACATACACAAGTGAAAAGCGCTATTGTCCATTAAGTTGAGGAAACAACTTTATAAGGCAAGAAAAATTAAGAATCTTGTTTATATGTTAAATGAAAAGGATATTTCAAGTCGAAAACAAAATCAGTAATTCGAGTATCTCATTTTGAACTGTGTCATGCTTTTTTGTTGGCTTTTAACACAAATAATGAACTTTTTTTTTCAAACTTTGTATGTTTGTTATGCATGCATTCAAATTAGCATCGCTTCTCTTCCATATTATACATTGTAATGCTTAAAAGATAGAAAATGAAAAATTGAAAATATTCGTATAAATGAAAAGATTTATTGAAATATTCCAGTGCATAGAACAAAAATTAACATTTTTGCTTTATGATTTATTTTCTTGCATAAATTATTCTAATTAATAAACAGCACATTCAATTGGATTAATTAACTTTGCTAAATTTAACTAACATAATGCAAAAAAGTATGAAAATGGTAAATTTTAATGGAATATTTTAGGAAATTGTTATTATTTTCCTTTTTTTTATGAACGGAAATATTTCAGAATATTTCGTTCTAATTAATCCATTAATGACATTATTAATTCTTTCGGTACAATCGGATAACTCGCTGCACTTGCTATGCCGCACATATTCTTTTTATTTCTTGTTAACCGGAAATAACCGTTCTCACCCCAATCTTTACCCCAGCTAAAATATGAACCGTAATTAGCAATTAGTAATTAATGATTTATATAGTCTTTAATAATGATTACTTTTTTACTTACATAAAGTTTCTACTTATTTATAGTTAAGATTTTCCCTTGCAAACTTTAATTATTCCAACTTTTTCAAAATAGAAGCAATTGAGGATTGTAATCATCCGAACTTCATTTTTAAGAAGCATTGAATTTGAGAATACTACGTTTATGAAGGACTAATTTCATACCTATTTTTAACAATCCAATAATCGAGATTTTTTCCTCGTACTTCTTCAGTTCCGTAACCTACCACTAGAACACCATGATCTAATTCTTCGGATGAGCAATTAGCACGTGTGAAAATACCTAAATTCTTTGCTATCTAATGAAAAGATGGTATGAGTAACATGAAACTTTGATATGAAAGGAATATGTCTCGAAAAATGGTAGTAAAATTTGTTGTAAATTTGATTGTGATTAACCTTCGTCATATAAGCTTAAATATCTCGCATTAATTGCAACTGATATTGTT
Source organism: Brugia malayi (assembly GCF_000002995.4). Classification (NCBI taxonomy): domain Eukaryota; kingdom Metazoa; phylum Nematoda; class Chromadorea; order Rhabditida; family Onchocercidae; genus Brugia; species Brugia malayi. The sequence goes on from NW_025062477.1 coordinate 13,636,792, forward strand.
CCAATATTTGCTACTGCTTCTTGAAGCTGCATTTCGTCACCTTCCGGCAAGTCAACTTTACCGCTATCAGTTGACAGTCGAGTTCGATTTGAGTAACGACATGGACCTTCTTTTGCTTCATATGGATATGATGATTCCGAATCGATTCCACCATTTTCTTTTATATAATCAAATGCCTACAATAAATTCTAATAAATTTGAATTATTTTGTTGACACTTAATTAAATGAGCAATTAGTTAGAATTTTTTTTTTTGTGTGTGTTTGTTGTATCTTTTAATTTTTAAAATAAAATTTTTTAAATCATAAGTTCTAACAGTGTTAAATTTTGTTTTCATTCAATGCTAATACTATTTAAAAGTATAACTTCATTTAAAAAAAAAAAATAGATATTTTCAACTTTATTGATTATTTTATATGCATTTTTTGGGTGCTGGTCATGTTCGATTTGATCATTTCACAGCAATAATAATAAAATAAGCTTTAAAAAAAAACTTAATTATTGAAGTGGCTGCCTCCTATCAATAGTAGCAAATTATCATGACTATCATTTTTCAGCAGAAAATCAACCTGAATGTATCCTTGTTCTCAACATAAGTTCACTACATTTTAATGCGTTAAAAAATCATAATTATGATTCATCATCATATCTGAGTGCAGAAGGTCAAACACTTTGTATGATGCAAACTCAATCTCCACTTTAAAGCCAAACTGAGCAGAGAAGGTACTCCAAGAAAAAGAATCAAAGTCAAAAAGCTAAAAGACCATTTACAGGATAACCTTCAAGCCAAATTTACAGACCGCATAGATCCCTCTCTTAAAGTACTTTGCTAACATTAAAAATGCCATTCTTCAATCTTCCATTGAAAGCCTAAAATGGTCCATCAAAGAAAACCGAAGATTTGATGAAAACAACTTAAAAACTCAGAAACTGTTGTCACAGAAGAGAATTACTCACCAAGCAAACTACAACAAAAGCAATCTTTCATTTTGCATGCAGTAAGTTTGAACAGAAACTTCGATACATTTAGAGAACAAATAGGACCAATCAAGCAGAAAAGAATCAGTCATTCATGAATTTCAGTAATCACAGAAGACACTTTGAAGCTCCAAAAACAGTGGCCAAGTGCTTCTCATCTTTCAATTTAAACCGATAATCCGAACATTTCCAATCTTTCTTCAATAACAGTTTTACAATTAATGACACAGCAGTTCAACACATCACTTAAAAACTAGTGAAAATTAAATTGAATGTAACTTTCACTTCGGAAGAGACTCTGAAGGCTGTACAGCAGATGAAATCTGCTAAGAACCTAGGCTTGAAAGCATTCCCATACGAATGTTTTCAAAATAGAAGCCAAGCATTTACTCTAAAATTCACTAACTCGTTATGAGTTATAATTATCGGATTACCACAGTTATTTACTATCGCCTTTTATAAGCAAAAGAGGAGAAAAGTCCAACTGGTCGAACTACTGAACTGTCAATTTGCTCTTTGCTACCAGTAAAATCATTGCACGAATACTTTTAAATACATTGCTAACCACTGCCATAAAATTGAATTAATGTTTAAAAGCAACCGAATTGAAGTTTACTGATACTTAAGAACTGACTCAAACAATGGATGTAATTCCCATATAGTAAACATTGGCTTGGCTTATAACAAAAAGGATGGTTACATTGGCTACTCCAAAAGAAATGTCCCCGAGATACGAGGACAATCCTTCAGCCTTGGATATCATCGACGCTTACCTTCAAAATTGGGAAATGTACTATCCACAGCGTTACTGAATCTTTGTATCATCCAAAGAGATATTTTGCATTTTTTCTGCAACAGGATCTGACCATTACACATTGGTCATTCCAATTTTTTTTTTTGCAGCAGGAATGAATAGACAGATCCTTTCATAAATTACTATTTCCTAAATTAAGTCGTTCCGATCATATTTGAATAAAATTTTTTAAAATAAGAATAATTCAAAGGGAAGTTTAAATTTAATAATTCTAAGAATAATTCAAAGGGAAGTTTAAATTTAATAATTCTTTATTGCTAGTTATAATAGTTATAAATCCAACAATAACTGTTTTTCTCATTTAAATTTTGTTTCGAATTTAAATTAAGCATCCATTTTTCTTTTTAAGCGAATTTCATTCCCACTTATTTTATTAACAACAATTGGTCGGTTGTTTAAATTTCGATTCATATTGTTCATTAATTTGTTGTGTATATTTTATCTTTCATTCTAATAACTGTCATATCTAAGCCTAGATCATACTAATCAAATAATTTCATTTATTCTCATAATTTCCTCAACAACAAAATTCATTTGACTGATTAAAATTTCACTGCGAGTCATTTGTTTGGTCAATTAACTTCCCGCTGACTTCTAGTATCCGCGTATGTTCTTGTGTGCGTGTATGTGTATGTGTGTATGTGTGTATGTGTATGTAAGTGTATGCATGTATGTGTGTGTAGGTGAAGGAACAGCATTTTAACGGAATTGCAAGGGTTGTAATGATCGACGTTTGTTCCAGTGAATCGTTTGGTGCTGTTAGTGGTGGCGCTTTCGACAAAAGACACATTGTGGTGTCGTTGATCGCTAATTCATTCATTCATTCTTTCATCTATTTCTCTGTACATAACATAAATTATTTCTCGTCTACTAATTATATAAAATGACACGTAAGTTTTTATTTGAATATTTTAATTTTAGTACTAATTTGTTTTTCTTTTTTTTTAGATATGCATATATGTTGTTTTCTTTTTTTTTTTTTTCCTTCCTTTCTTTAGATATAAGTAATATTTTGAATTTATTACAATGAGTTATTTAAGTTTATCCCATATTTTGCTATGCTATCATTATGTATATACTATTATTGTATTTCATGCGATATTTCCATTATTACGAAACATTATTACTTATATTGCCAGTACTTCTTATGTAGCATTTTCTACTGCAATGAAAAAAAAAAAAAAAAATGTGATACTGAGAATGAATGGAAAAAAAGGAGAAGAATACATTTTGGACAAATATTTGGATTGTATTCAGCTCATTTTTTCTTTTTTGCTTGTGAAGTATAGTTTTATGAAAAAGATATCGCATATATTCATTTATGTATGAACTAAAAGAAATTGCAATTATATTTTCAGGTGGTAATCAACGTGAACTAGCCCGTGAAAGAAATTTGAAAAAGCAGCAACAGCAAAAGAAATCACAGCCTCATCAAGATGTTAGTGAATTATTATTACTATTATTTTGAGAAGAGAAAATTTTCATGTTTTAACATTTTGCTCATTTTTTTCCATGGTATTTATTTGAATTATATGATTTATGAAATTCCACTGATAATTTTTAATCAAAGAATGTCATAGAAATTCCGTCAGTATTTGCTAACCTATCGTATTATTCCCAGTGTAATAGAATTAAGAGAATGATATTTCGATATCTTAAACTGTATGGTATATCAAAAGTTATACTAAAGTAATGTTCTAGATTTATATCAAAGTTTTGGAATTAACATTCACATATGTTAACAATCACTTCCTGTTTTATATAATACTGAAGATTAATTTCAGGGTGTAAAATTAGATAATAGGATGGAACGAGATGCAGATATTATGCGTAAGAAGCAAGAAGCAGCAGCAGCAAAAAAAGCAGCGGAAGAAGCAGCTGCACGTGCCGAGAAAAATAAAAAATTGCAAGTATTCGATCCGTTGAAATGAAATTTTTTAATTACCAATAATGGAAAAGCTTGTATATCAAATGATCGCCTTCTGCTTTATATAATTTTTCCCTTTGTCTCCTGTCGGAGTGAACTTTTGTTTTTTTTTTTTTTCATAATTGATAACCTTTCAGAATGTATTCAGTACATGACAAATCTTGCTTTTATCTAAGAAAAATCTCTTTCTTGATGCTCTAGCCAAATTGGGAATCATATCATTCATTTCACATATTTCTGTATTATTTCTTTCTATCCTTTCCAAAGAGAAGTGTAAATTATACGTAACCAAACGGTTATTTGCAAACAAATTTTAATGGATTTTCAACAATTAAATCCATTTATCATAAAGTTTCTCATCTGCAACAGTCATCTAACTAATCACCGGCATTGTTTATAGATAACCAAATGGATTATGCAAAAATATCACTTTGACTAAGAGTAGAAATTTCTTGATGGAAATAGAAGAAAACTTAAGAATTCCCCTTATATTACCACCAATAAGTAGATATAATTTTGATTTCAGACTTCTCCATAACGGAATGCGACATTTGGAACAGAGTTTGATTTCTAGTTGTAGATGTTGATATTCTCAGAGAAATCACTATCTAGCCATCTTATGTTTAGTAAACTTCCAAACGTTTCTTCAGCGACTTGAAAAAAAAAAGTAGCATGAATGAACAAATATTTGTGAAATGAAAAGGAACAGAAGGATCGTCCAAATTTTATTTATTAAAAATAGGGTCACAACTGAGAGACCAAACAGTGTGAAAATTGAAATGTAAGAAAGAATCAGCATAAACAAACAATACAAGTTAATAAATTTTCATAGTACTGATAATTACTGCTAAACTTTCTTTCCTGCTTTCTTCTTTTTATCTTGGATGGCCTGTAAATATTGTTGTTACTTTATTCATTTCACTGTTAATCAAATCAATATCGTCGAATAAGGATATACTAAATCAGAGGCTAATCCGTTCACTGAACAATCATTGCTTAAAAGTTTACTTCGCATTACGTTTAACCTGATTTCCAGAGAATTTGCCTTGGTAGAGTCACAACAACTTACTTTATGTAAATAAGGGGGCATTAGTGGAAAGATTCAAGTACAATCTGCTTAGCAGCATGCCGTACTAAGTGAGTCTTACATCTACGTCGTACACTACGTGTATAAATTGGTAGTAGTTGTAGTAATTTCTTACCACAAAAACAAAGTATCGAATCTCACGGTTACTATGGTATGACAATGGCAATGATAAGGTAATGATAAAATTGCAGAAATAATGCTTTACTTGATAATAACCGGTATGATATCCGGTCATGTACCATGACATCAGCATACTTGCCAATGCTTCGTCATCATCCGGTGGTGGCAAATTGGTAAAAGCTATCGGCGGAGGTGGAACTAACGATGGAATCTGAAAGATGAATTTTATAAATCATATTTGAATATAAATGAGGATATATTATTGATGCATAGGCAATTCTCCAGTCCTATTTATTAGGTTTGAATTATGCGATACTAATGTTACCATCAGGTTATAAGAACTGACATAGTACTATTGATTTCCTCTGCGATTAGAAAAAATACGGAAAAAAAATTTACGGAAGTATGATCTGTCGATGATGATTGCATATAATTGAAATGCTTCGTCGGCGTCTGCGTATGATTTGTCGGTAGAACTTTTTCCTCTGTCTCAAATGTTTCCTGAGTGGTATTTCCTTCAGACGTACCTTCCTCGTCATTTTCCACTGGCCTGTTCAATTCGAAACGTTCAAAAAAAAAGCGATATAAAAATGCAAAAATCAAAAAGAATGAAGCATACAGAATTTTTCATGTTGACAGATAAATTAGAACCAAGAAAATTGGAAATTTTCATGTATATCTAACTGACAAATAATATCCCTTTTGAAAGCTTTTTGATCTCAATATACTAGCACCATTTAGAAGCCAGAAAGTAGTACCAGTCGAGTCACCTAAAAATCTTGCATAACTAATGCAGTATTTGCCGTAGTGATAATTAACTGGAGACGAAACATACTATCAATTGTCTATTTATCAAATTAGGTTTGATGACATAGAGTAGCCAGTGTTAACAAAGTTTCTCACTAAAATCGATCAGTATCATGGATACGTCCATGTTTAGTTTATGTTCAATATAAACGCATATCATCGAGACAGTCTTCTCAGGTAATTTCAGTGAAATGGGTAATAACCATTACATATTATCAGTGTAAGATGAATGACCTTATAAAAGCTCACTTCTGATATCTGAGACTATCCAATACACGCGTCACGTAGACATTTCGCGATAAATCAAACATAACGTTTCTTTGGAGGGCAGAAGTATTCGAAAATAGGGTAAATGTCTGCTGATTCTTTCTCCGTATCTTCTTTCCATGCTCCATTTGCAGATCATTTGCCCAGTTCGGGTAATAATTCTTAGTTTTACGCTTACGACATTGTTGCGGCTGTTTTTTTTGTCGGTCATTACCAAAATTTGTCGGCATGGTAAAACGTGAAAAACTAAGCCAACCATATCGGCGTCTCCTATGTGGCACTGATGGCCTCGTACGCAACCTCCTGCGATTATGAAAACGCTTTAAAACGTTTTACAAATTAACATTTTCTATGATAAGTTATCTGATACTTCTGATCTTCAACAATCACTAGGAATCAGACATGTGCTTATTTCAATTTCACTCGATGTTTCGATGACAACAAACACAATGAAATAACGAAAAGAAATTGAGATGACTAAAAAGAATTCACCTTACACAAATTTGCTACATCTTTAAGTAATAAATATGCAAAATGATGTCCCCATACTTATCAGTCTTTTTTTCTTCCTCTTCTTCACTCTCTCTCTCTCTAACAAAGCTTCAAGCAAAATGCATCTTAATGTTGAGCAACATATTTATATCTTTCCTTCCCTTACACTTCTCAACAAACATTACTGAGACAATCGACCCGAAATTCATCTAAAATACGTCACAAAAAAAAACAGAATTTATAGTGTTCAAATATATATAAACACTATAAATTCTAAATATGAGTTACAACGTAATCAGTCACCTTGGTGATCATCAAAAGACTGGAAATATAGCTTTGCACAGCAGCGACAATGTTGTTTTCAGAGAACGAAAAGCGCTTATTGCAGTTTGAAACAATCCAAATCTTCATGATTATTAGCTCTATCAACAAAATTAGTCGCTTTCAAAAACACTCTTCTCTTCGACCTCGAAAACACTACTTTTCAAAATCAGTTTTTTTATTCAGTTTTATTTCACTCAATTTATTTTTTATTTATATATGCTTGATTATTATATACTTCATTAAGACTGATCTTCATGTCTTGCTGTCAACTAATACTTTTCATCATAACAAAATGTAAAGAAATTATTTCTGCCCAAAAATATTCCATTGTGATAATATGCAGAGCAATTTTCAGGTTTCTTAATCATCTGTCAACATGAAAACATATGCAGTACAAAATAAGCAAAATCTTTTCAAGTTACCAAAACCTCGTCGCTAGAAACGTCTTGTCAGTCAAACAACAGCGTTAATTAAAATTAAAAGCAGGTGAAAAATTTAAGTGGAAAATATTCTATCCTTCTGATCATATAAGAATTCTTTACATATACTCCTAGAGGTTAAAATAATTCAAAAAAAAAAAAAAATGCTCACTTTGTAAGATCCGCAATACTGACACGTGCCAGTTCATCATAAACATCGTAAAGCACGTCACATTTACCGTCGTCCAAATCAAGTTTTTTCACAACTGCTGGATACCATAGCTGATCATTATAATAAGGTGCCATACAATGGTCACCTACATGCCACTAAAAACAATAAAACTGCTTCATACATTACATAAACTTCGCTGTATGAAATTTTATTTAAACACCCAACACAAACAAATTTCCTCAAACAACCTTCTTTTTTGATAAAAACTTCAACATCCTTTCTCCAAATTATCTTTGATTCAGACTATATGATGCAGAACTATAAAATATAAAAATGAGGATATACAAAAAATCTAGATGTTTTTTTTCTCTCTCATGACCCTACCTTTTCAATCTTGACCACGATACAGTGCACATGTCACTTTCTATTAAAAAAAAAAAAAAAAAGCAATCGAAATTTATTGCATTGATCCAAACTATCTTTTATGTAAAAAGAAAAAAATGAAACAGAAATAAGCAGCAAACAGTAGTGAAACAAATGAACCTTTATTTTAGAAGTCTTGCGAAATTTCTTCTTTTTCTTTGTTACTGAAGTACACTGTGCACCAAGAGAATCCTGAAATTTGCTCCCTTATTGTTTTTGGCAGTTCTGGAAGGCAACAACATGCAGATATAACTTTATTGTTCACGAATCAACCACTTACATGGAAACAATTTTTGGGATTTCATAATGAGATAAGTGAGAAATATGTTTTTGTCAATAATGACAGAATGCTTATTTAAAACATACTTCTGCTATGAGTTTACATTCAACACACATATACGCTAGGGTTGTAGCAAGTATATAACATGCTATTATGAAGTATATACATGTTTTTAAACCTTTTTTGAAACAAATCAAGTGTATGAGTACCACAAAAAATTTAAGAAAAAAAAAAAGACTGAAAACTAACATAAGTTCGGTTGATCATTTCATCATACATTTTAATCAGTGCACTATCATCCCAAACATCTTCATTTTCTGTATCGTCAAGATCAGCCTATAAAACGACATAGGTAACATTTCTATAAAAAAATAACAATTTCCTGTCATATTTGTATAACCATTGTAACAGAAATGCAAATAGATTTTAATTGAACAACTTAAATTTTGTATTTGAAAAAACCAAATTGATGGCTTCTCATATTTTAAGTTGAGATAAAAAAAGAAGTGTTTATCTTATGCATGTTAAAACTTAAGCATATAAATACCTTTCTATAAACTACACTCCCCTTATTTGGTCCATCGAAACCCATCCTGAATCCAGCAATCCACGCAATAAACACTTTCGGTATCGAAATTGATCTCTGTAAAAAATGAACTGACTTTGTATCAGCATCTGAATAAACTCCACTAACATATCATGTCATAAAACGCTTCACCTGGTAAAGAAATCAGCTCTGTAACAAAACAGACACTAAGAAACTTCATCGTGACACTGCAATTCTGCACAACAGTCGATGCGGTAGTTGTTAATTTTAACTTAATTCTTGTATGTTCATTAAAAGAATTAACTTAATATTAGGAGATTTCATTTAAAAATATTTCAAGCTATTTGTCCACCACATATATTCTTCAGTCGTTATGGCGAAGAATTATCTTCATTAAAACTATAATCATTATATACAGACTGAGTCATCAAAAAAAAAGTAGAAATAAAGGTAGTAAGATACACTGGACATCATCATTCGTTTTCTTGAAGAAAAAAGTTAGGACTACAAACTTTATCAATGAATATCAGATGAAAAAAAGCATATGATTTTACCAAATTTACAACATTTTAATCAATATTAACTAATTAATAATAGCAATGGTATCTAACATCTTCCAAATAATAAAGCAGTAAACAGTGCAAGTAGTAGTATAAAAATAATGAATGAATAAAGACTGGAATCAGACAAAGATGACAAATTTCAATGCCGTAAAAAAAATATCCATTTATTTTTATTATTTAAAAGATTTCCAAAGCATGGATTATCTTAAATTTCCGAATAACTATTTCACGTAATTACTCATTGATAAACCATAATTATAATTATTCTAGAACTGATCTAGAATATTCCACAGCATTCTCGACCACCGACAATACTAACAAACGATTAAAAGAACTCAATTTCGTACCACTATAATTTCGATTTTTTTGACGCACAGAGGAAACCGAATCTGAAATACAATTATTTTCATCAATAACAGTTGAATAATATTTCATGATGGTGATACATATGTTTCAGAAGTTCTATACAATATGACTACTTTAAACAAATTATAGTAAGAGAAAGCAAATGACGTGAAGCAAAAACACAAGATGACTCGGAAGCGCCTCATCTCGCAACATATTGCACTATGAGAAATCACAAGATGAAGCTACTAATAAAAGACCAAAAAAAATGGAGACCAAAGAAAAAAAAAATACAGTATAGAAATCTTTCATCAAAAACTTCTCTAAAGATTGTAGAAAAGAACTGCAGTAGAAAGAACAAGTATAGTTTATTTTAGAAAATGAAAATGTAAGCTTTATTACTTTTTTAAATTAAGAATTGTTGCTGGGAATAATTTAACATTTTACCTATGTTTAAGCAAAGTTAATGTTCTGATACATTCTCCTTACTCATCGAATAAGTAAGAAGAGCATAAAATCCAGTCCAAATAGCGTATGGGAGCAAAAGTTGACCAGCTGTTTTGTCGATCTGAAATTTAAGTAAAATAGAAAGTTAATGATGAGCATTGACAATTGCCGAACAATTAGAAAAGTGCATAAATTATCTGCAAGTAAACATGAAGTAAAACTGAAAAATCAAAGTTGATAACTAATCAACGATTTCGAAATAAGTAAACAAAGCAACCAAAAATGAACCTTGTAAAATGCGAATGCTGCACCAATTGCTGTTGCATTCAAAAGCACAGTGTTTCGAAACAACTAAACGAAAGATTAAATTTAACTGCACCAAAGAAAAATTAATCTAAAATCAGCTCTAACTTTAGAAAAAAAGGAACAAAAATGGGGCTCATCCTTTAAGGAACAACTGAGAAGCATTTAAGGAGCTAAGAAGCTCTAAAGTACAAATCACTTACGGAAGTAAAATTCCTCTTCTTGATTAAAGGAATTGTTGTGAGAGCAAAGATCGTGTTTAACCCATATAATCCAAGAGCTACCTTCGTATCGGTGTAATGCAAACCTATAAGAATTTGCAATAACAATAGAATCAATACTCATACTGTCATCTTTTTCTCTATTGCGTTTGAAATTGTTTACAACATTTTACGCCTATGTAAAAAAATATCGAACAAGAAATAAAATGACCAAGAATGTACTAATATAAAATGACCAAAAATGTACTAAGATAAGAGGTAAGCAAAAAACTTTTGATTTAAATTTTAGATAACCAAAAAACTTTTTTATCATAATTTTCGCTATTGCAAAAGTTACTTCGTTTCAAGACTTAGCCAGAAAAAAAAAAAAGAGAATAACGCTTCCTAATAAGTAGCGAATCATAAGAAATTAAAACATAAGGATCTATGGTACACTTACCACCTCCGTTCTTGTAAACAAGATAGGATGCATATCCCAACGGGCTAAGTGTCACAATATCAAAAAGAGAATATACCACTGGATCCTTTGGAGCCCAGTTTGGCTTCTTTGCATGCTAAAAATCATTTTAATGACGAAGTATATTACTTACTGCAACAGTGACCAAAAATCAAAACATAAGTAAGTTCACTGAAACAAGAGCAAAACGAAACAAAAAATACAAAAAATATCAAATATCTAATGGAAATGATTTGTTAAACAAACACCGGAAAAATATAAACCGGAAAAACAAAATACATGCGATACTTACTGTCCACCAATCTACAACGTTGCGATCATTTGCAAATACAGCAAATGCTGTAAAAGCAGTGGCACCAGGTATCAGGCTAGCCAGGATAGCATTCCTCGTATCTTCCGATGTCCATATTGGCTCGATCCCGAAGCGTCTCATTTTCAATCAAACAATATTTACTTCAATAAACATTAAAATATGATGAGCAAACAAATGAACAATATAAGAACTAATTAAGCGAATAAATACACTTCAGCAAATATAATCAACCTTATGCATGAAAAATTTCAGGAAGGGAACATTTTACAGCCTAAGATCTGTTTTTAATACAGTATAAAATAGATATTTTTCAGCAATAAATCACTGGAATTATATGAAAAATCTACTTGCATTCCAGTGATCATCGACAAAAAGTGGTGTGTTCGTTTCAGCAAATAAAATCAATTATTTCGTCGATTATCTGATTATTGGAATACTATTTTACCTCCTACAATTGGCACTTTTATTTTCTTCCCAGCTTCTCAAAATATTTGCATCATTAATCTTCCATTTTTTATCTCACTATTTCTCTTTTTCTTTCATCCGCTATCCTCTCTCTCTGTTCCTCCTCCTCCTCCCCTCTTTTTAAATTTTATTCTTTGGTCTCATATCACCCTCTTTGCATCAACAAATTTCCTATAAAATTCCAAATTATCAATCTTACTAAGGTAAGAATATGATTCTCGTATATGGCGCAAATACTTTTCACTTAAAACATAAATGGAAATAGATATGCGTGAAAACTGCACGCAAATAGCATGTTTTCAAATTTCCACATCTAGATTTATGTTAGCCATAATAGAAAGCGTGAAAGTTGGAAGTGTATATGGCAATAATCATTACTATATATATAATAAATGAATTAATTAATATTATCACTAAAAATTATTTAATATTACTAATTTTGAGGTAACTGTTGGTTAAAAGATAAAATAACACAGAAAATTAAAATGAAGTAACGAGATAAAAAAGATTAAGAAAAATGATAAACTAATGAAAAAAAGGAGCAACAATAGCGCCCATAACAAATATATTAGTGACTATGTAAGCAATACTACAGTTAGTAGACAAGAGGAAGACAAAAGCTATATGTGAGCAAGTTAGTAAACAAGAGCCTTTGTCTAATCTTTGTCTAAAAGCTATTACCAGAATCACTTTTTTAATTAATTCCACATAAATGGGAAAGAGAATTTCGCTACGACCCTAGCGCGTGGCCATGTACCACGATAAATTTTTGGCGGTTATTGAGCGAGCACGTGACGTAGGAATATTTTAACGGAGTCGATCTGCAAACTACATTCTCCCGCAGAAACAGGTTGTTTAGTTTTACTTGACTCAGTCGATTTTTGTTGTGTTGTGTGGTTTTTTGAATCGATTGCTGGTTACATGGACGGTATCTTTGGATTAACATTTGATAATTCTCATAATTTTAGTTGAAAGAGTGTTAATACATTAAAATATTTACATCCGGTATCGAAGACAAAATGTTCAAAAAACAAAATTTACGTTTAAATGATTTGTTTTATTAGGAGTTCGCAAAATTTTTGGAAATCTCCTTTGTAAATTAAATTTCAATAATTGTTACATAGAAAGAAAAATGAAGTGCAGTATTTGAAAGATATGATATCACTTTAGTTCTTATCATTCATGTTTCGTCGTTGTTATTTCATTACATATGCAAGTAATATTTAATATCCAATCCACAAAACGTGTGGTTCATAAGTTTTGTTATCAATCTGAAAGAAGTGCCATACTCTACCGGATGACTAATGAAAATAACTGATTAACCGGAACTGTTGTTTGTTTTTTATAACACGTTTTATAGCATTATAGTAAGTTTTTTTTTCCTTATAATTACGTGACTAGTTGACAAATTTCTTGTCTACCAATTAGATAAACTTTAATCGATTAAAATTATTAAAGTCTTATTCTTAACTTTTTTTTTTACTTGAAATTTTCCAAAAAAAAAAAGAATTTGTTAACAAATTGAATCGCTGCAATAATGAATTTGTTGATATTATTTTCGTAGTTATTTGCTTTTAAGAAGCATTACCAAGAGGTTAAAATATCCAGAAATGAATGTTTTGGTGCCCATAATGGTAATGATATTATCTAAATTTCAATTTTCATTCGTTTTTTGTTTTTTACCAAACGATTAAACATTTACATGAAAATTTTTGAAATTTAAAATAATTTGATTTTTGAATTTATTGAATTGATATTTTTTAGATTTTATGTTCAAACCAATCTTTTTTTTGATAAAAAATCGTTTAATTCATTTCATCACTGTAAATTAAAAAGGAAAATTTTTAATTTTATTGATTCAAAATAATAATTTTATCATTTACTTTTCAATTTTTTGTTAAGTTTTCGTTATTTGAAGTAGATAAGAATGAATTTAATGATATGGCAGATGATATTAATGAACAGACTGTAGAATATATTTCGTATCATTTGTTGTCCAAATTACTTCCGAGTCTAAACATTTTACACGAAATCTGTAATTTATTAAATTAACAATTATATTATTATTGTTGTTATTTATTTATTTGTTTACTATTATTATTGTTATTACTATTATGCTATTATTATTATATCGTTAGATCATTGTTATCTTTCACTTATCGATTTTTCGTTTTTTTTCGTTTTTTTTTGAAAAAGTATTAAAATGAAAATCAATTTAGTTTGAAGAAGAATTTAATTGGAATAAATTAAAAAAAAAAAAAAAAAATGAAAGCAATATAATAAGGATTGATGGTGAAGAAAAAGTGTACAAAAACTGAAACAAATATAAATATTTTACATAAGTAATAAATAATAAATTTTGTTTCAAATAATTTTTCAACTTTTCACTGTAAATAATTTTCAATTTTTAATCGTTTCAGCAATATGAAGAAGGAGGAGAAAAAAAACAGTAGAAAAATGTACCATAATGTGTATACATTTCTGAGATAGAAGAAAATTATGGAATAATTCAATTCATCTTAACTTTAAAAATAAAACAAAAAACAAAAACAAAAACAAAAAACAAAAGACGACAGAAATGCAATATTAAAAAGAATTCAGAAAAAAAAAAAGAAGTTTCACATAATCTAAAATTAATTTTAAAAAACAAGAAAAAAAATCAAAATTTTATCTATAAATAAAACTAATGTCATATTTTAAAGAATTTTTTTTTCCAAAAAATATTATAAAATTAGTTGGGGAACTAATGAGTGAGTGCATTCCTTTTAATTTTTTTTTTAATTTTTATTTTTAAATATCTGACTGATTGTATTGAATTTTTGATCAAATAATCCAAGTGTTTTATTTGTAAATTTTTACTTTTTTTTTTTTTACTTTTATTTTATTTTTATTTTTATTTTGTTTGCAAAAGCATAAACATATGATAGCATATAAAACTTACAGTGGTTAGAAATTTCAAAAAATAAACGATTCAAATTTACAATTATTAGAATTTCAATTATTGATATAAATTAACCAAAAAATTTGATTGAAACCTATAATTTAGATTAAAATTAATTAACAGTGATAATAATATAAAACAAAATGAATGGCATAAGTGTTACTATTAATTTTAAATTTCTGAATTCAAACTTTTCATCGTATGCAATATAAACGTAGGAAAACCAGTCTATAATACGTATGGTACCATTAGTAGGCCAGCGCAACGATGAATCTTAAAAAAATTAAATCTATAAAAATTAAAATTTTAATTGATAACTACTAAAATATTATTTGCACATAACAAATAAACAATTTTGATAGCTCATTAATGTAATTACAAACTATAAAATATATATATGTATATATCTAAAGAATAATTATGTCTTCTAGATTATGTTTTATGGCAACAAAATGAATAGAAATAAACAAATAAACAGGTAAACAAATAAGCAAGCAGACAAAACCAAAACAAACAAACAGGTAGACAAAAAAAAAAAAACAAATAAACAGGTTAGCAAATAAACAAATTAAAAAACCTTATAGGCGATAAGAGCTGATCCAGTTGCTGTTATGTGAACACCAATCGAGAAGTAATATACCTAAAATAATTTATAATAAAAGATCAATAAATGCACTATTAGGAAAATTTATTTTTTTTTTTGATCTGAATTCTTTGTACTTATATCTTTAAAGTTTAGAAATATTTATTTATTTTTGAATTCGTTTTCTTTCTTTTTTTTTTTTTTTTAAATCAAAAATTTTGGAATTTTTTTTTCTCTTTTTTTGAAAAAAATTTGCAAAAATATATATTATTATTAAAAATAAAATTAACAACATTTACTTACAGCATTTATATCTTTCTTTTTCATCGATGATAAAGATGTAAAGCATAGCATTAAATTGGTACCATATAAACCAATTGATAATACTGTTAATGCATTACTCAAACCTACAAATATTCCGCGTTATTCCCGCCTTATCTCGAGATTTTTGTAGAAGTATTATAATTATTTAATTATTTTATGTATTTATTTACTTATCTATTTATTTGTTCATTTATTTATCTGTTTATTTATTTATCTATCCATTAATTTATGCACTTATTTATTTGTTTATTTATTTTATTCAATTTATTTTATTTTTGTTAGAAAATAAAAATAAAAAAATTAAACTGACAAATTTAAACAACAACAAAAAAAAAAAAAGATAAAGCTAACAAATTTATTTATTTATTTTATGTATTTATTTACTTATCTATTTATTTGTTCATTAATTTATCTGTTTATTTATTGATTTATTTATTTATCTATCCATTAATTTATGCACTTATTTATTTGTTTATTTATTTAATTCAATTTATCTTATTTTTATTAGAAAATAAAAATAAAAAAATTAAACTGACAAATTTAAACAACAACAAAAAAAAAAAAAGATTATGCTAACAAATTGTAATTTAAAATATATACAGCAAAATGATTTAAATTAAATTGTAATCATAATGCTGCTGTTAAATTAAAATGTATTTTGTGGAAAACAAAATTAACCTAATGTAAATTTAAGCAAATTAACAATTAACTAAATTAATTGCGATATGATTAATTATTTTAATTAGTTTTTAAAATTTTAATATTTCAAATAAAATTTTTTTTTTTTAAATTAATTAAAATAAAACAAATAACATACCATTAGCATATTTATAAATGAAATAACTTGCAAAACCAATTGGTATAATTGTTAAAAGATCGATGCATGCATATGCATGCAATGATTTTGGTGCCCATTGTGGTTTTTTGCAAGACTGCAATATAATTTTATAAAATTATATTATAATTAAATAATTTCATTTCATATTATATTTCTACAAAGAGGGAAAAAGAAAGAGAGAGAGAGAGAGAGAAAGAGAGGGAAAAGAAAAAAGTGTGGAAAAAAAAAATTAAGCATTAAAAAATTTTCCATAATATTCTTAAACAAAAAAGAAAAATGCACATGGCTAATTTTTTTGATTAATTTTTAAAATTTCAATATTTCAAATTTTAAATTTCAAATTTCAAAAAAAAAAAAAAAAAAAAAAAAAAAAAAAAAAAAATTTTTTTTTTTACATTCCACCATTCAATTGGATTATTTGATTTATAATATGGTAGACAACTAATTAATCCAACAGCGCCTGGTATCATTGCTGTAAGAATGGCATCTTTCGTATCATTTAGTGTCCATGACAAATCTAAATTTTACAATGTTATCATAATCAATAATTATATATATATAAATACTTAAATAATTAAATTTTACTAAGTTAAGAAAAAAAAATTTTTGAAAAATTTATCAGGCAGTAATAATTTAGTATTATTAATTAATTAAATAAAATTAAATATTAATTAAACATTAATGATTTTTGAAACAACATCATCACCACAATATTATAATTGTATATTTATTTAAATAATCAATTTTTACTAGGTTAAGAATATTATAATATCAAAATTATATGTATTTAAATAATTAATTTTTATCAAATTAGGAAAAGAAAAATTAGAATAGTTTATTATGTAATAAAAATTCACTATTATTAATATTAAATAAAATTTAATATTAATCAAACATTAATGATTACCATAAAAATTTTCAAGTGCTATTTTCCCATTTTATAATTTAATTAAAAAATACTTTTTTTTTTTTTAACAAGACCGTTTTATTTTATTTCATCAAACAAACAAACATATTAAAAAAGATATTTTCAACAATTACCATAATTGATTATACAATATAATAATTCTGAACGGATTATGGAAAATTATTAATTGACTAAAGGTTAAATGATAATTGTTACTTTTATGAATAGTTCGTTTAATTTATTTTTATTAAATGTTTAAAATTTATTAAATTTTAGTATTAATTGTGTTCAGCAATTTATTTATTTATTTAATTTATCATTTTGTAATCTCGAATTATTATCATTTCTCATTTTACAATCTTGAATTGTTATTGCCTTGTAATTTATCATTTTATAAACTGGAATTATTATTATCTTTTAATTTATCATTTACAAACTCGAATTATTATCTTTTCTCAATTTGTAATCTCGAATTGTTATTGCCTTTTAATTTATCATTTTATAAACTGGAATTATTACTATTATCAACTAATTCATCATTTTAAAAAAAGTGCGAATAATTTTTAAATCTTACCATGATAATTATTGTTGTGATAATTATTATCATACAATTTGTTTAAATCCATTTTAAAATTTATTGAAATAATTTGATTTGAAGAATATCGTCCACAATACACCCAACAAAAATATAATATTGCAAAGGAAGAAGGATGAGAAAAGAAATGGGAAAAAAGCATAACAATTGTGATAGTTTTTATTTGTAAACATTATTGATTGAAAGAAATATAACATTTTTTTTTTTTTATTTAGTTTTAATAAATTTTTTAAAATAAATAAAATTTTTCGTTTCTTTTTTTTCTTACTTTTCTTTGATAATTAAAAAAAAAAAAATTTCACAAAAAATATTTTTTCTTAATATTTTTTTCTCTAAATAGCTTATATCTAATTTAATCAAACTTTTTAAATTATTATTCCTATGCTATCAATTACCTATTTCTTCATTTGTTTGTAGTAATAACATGGGTAACATGCGGGCAGCAACAATTTGGGTAACTGTGGGCAGCAATAATTTGAGTAAATTATGAATAGATAATAGCAATAATACCACACAATTTAGGGATGCATAAATTAAAATTACAAAAATAAAATACAAAAAAAAAAAATTAAATGAAATGAAAAATTTTTATATTAAAATAGTTTAATTTCTGTAAATGAAAGAAATTACTAAATTATTTGTACTTATTAAAATTAAATTAGTAAATAATTATTTGTATTTATTATAATTAAAAAAATTTTGTTTTCTTTTCAAGAATATTATATATCAAATTAAAAAAGCTAGAAAAATACTATCTAGTATAAATGAAATGAATGCTAATTAAAATAAATATAATAATTAATAATATTATTGGTTATTATTTGATATATTTAGTCTATTTCTAAAATATGCAAATTTATTTTAGAAATTTTAGAATTTTTAATTTTAAATATTTTTTTTTTGGAAATATGCAAAATGTATCAAAGAATTTCCAAGATATTTACATTTATTTACAGTGTTTATTTTAATTATTTATATACTCTATTAGAAAAATTTGAATATTTCATTTATTGCACTAACAAAATTACCAAATCATTCGTTAGTATGCATAATTAATTTTAACAGAAAAAAAAAAAAAAACTAACATATTAAATTAAATTATTCATTTAAAAAAAAAAAAATTAAAAAAGGCAATTTTTTAAAAATATTTTCATCAAGAAAACTTTTTTTTTTTTTTTTTTTGGAAATTTAATTGTTAAACTTCAGTACACAACATTAATGCATAAAATGTTAGAAACGATTGCAAAAAAAAAGAAAAAGGAAAAAAAAAACAAATTATGTAAAAGTTTATTTAAAAGTGTTTTTTGGAAATTTAATTAATTTAATATTTCTCTCAATTTTATCAATTAAAAATAAAATTTAATTTAGCGAATAATTTATTGCTAATTATAATTCGGGAAGATATTTTGTTTTACTTTCTTGTTATTTAGTCGATTAAAAATTTCTTCGTTACTAAATGAAAAACGAAAAGAAAGTAAGATAAAAGATATCCAAATGAAAAGTAGTGTTGATAATAAATCATAAAATTGAATTACTATTATTCATGTTTAAAAAAATCACGATTAATTCCGTAATCACTTTGAAATCACGATTAATTCCGTAACCGCGTTGAAATCACGATTAATTCCGTAATCACGTTGAAATCACAATTAATTCCGTAATCACGTTGAAATCACGATTAATTCCGCAATTACGTTGAAATCACAATTAATTCCGTAATCACGTTGAAACCACGATTAGTTTCGTGATTACGTAAAAAAAAAATCGAAATAACAACAAAAATCAGAAAAGGCAATTTGAAATACTATTATACTCTTTTTATTTTGCACCTTACAAAAAAAAGTGAAATAGAATTTCGGATAAAAAAAAAGAAATTAAAAACTTGAAATTGATGAATTTTCAAAATATCCTCTAATTAAATAACTACATACCTGAAGTATTAAAAATTAATTACAAACGAATAAAAACGAAAAAATAGTAAACAAAAATTTTCAAAATTCCAAAAAATTAGTCTAAAATTTAAATTCGCCTCAATACTGCACATTTATAATTAATCAAGATTATTTATGAGTTGAATAATCATGATTAATTAATTGTATGTATTCGTTGATGATTGTTTACATTTCATAAATTGTTTGTTTGTTTGTTTATTTATTCCATTTCAATGAGATATTCATAAATATTTCATTTAAGCTTTATTACGTTTAATAAAAGAAAAAAAAAATCTACAAAAATAATTACAACATGAAAATAAAATGGATAGAAAAAGAAATAATGTGAATAAAAAATAAAATAAAATAAAAATTACAGAAAAAAGCAAATTGAATTCAAAAAAAAAAAGAAAATATCACTTTTCACCAATTTTTTTTTTTTTGAAAAAATTGAAATTTGGCGTTAAAATTCGTTTCGATTTTCCTTTTGAAGTAATAATGAAATTTTATTTAAAAAAAAAAATTGTTAAGCAAAGACACTCAACATTAAATGAATTGATAAAAAAATTAAAAAGAAAATAAATCAATTCATTTTACAACGAATAAAATAAATTGTTAAATCAATAAATGATTCCAAAATATAAAATATACAATTCCAAAAAATGAAATATACAAAACTAATTATGAATATACATGCATGTATATAATAGATGCTGCAATGATATTTTTTTAAGAAATTTTAAATTTTATTTTAAAAAAAAATTTTGAAGAAAAAAAAACTTTCAGAAAATGAAATGAAATGGAATATTAATTATTTAAAATACACTTTGAAAAAAAAAATCCTTTTTTTTAATGAAAAAAAAAGCAAAATTGTTACATCGAATAAGTAATTATAAACAATATAATAAAAAGCATTTGCAAAGAAAAGGAGAGAGAGGGGGAGAGAGAGAGAGAGAGAGAGGGAAAAAGAAATTGAAAAGGAGGTAGAAAAAGAAGAAATTAAGAAATTGTTAAGTTCAGTAAGTTTAACGTTCTTTTGTTTCAGATTTGTTCGTTTTATTCATAGCGTACGTCAAGTACGTATAGAAACCTGTCCACAAAACGTATGGTACTAGCAATAAACCAGCTTTGTAGTCAATCTGGAAAGAAATATTTTTTAAAAATTTTTAAACAATTTAAAAAAGGAAAAAATTTTTATTGAAAAATTTAAATTTTTTTTTTGAAAAAAAAAAAAATTAAGCAAATTTTTTTTTGTAAAAATATATAATTTTTCGTTTTTTTTTTTTTTAAAAAAAAAAAAAAAAAATCGACTTTAATAAAAAAACTAAAATTAATTACTATAAATACTAAATTAAATAAATAATTTATGGAAATATTAAATAAATTTTATTAAATGGATATAGCATTAAAACTGTAGCTTTAACTCCTAACCTTTTTTTTTAATTTATTTTTTTAATCCTATATAACTTTTAATTAATTTAAACATTCTAATATCTGACAATTATACAAATCATGTATGTTTAATTGATAATTTAATTGATATATTAATTTAAAAATTCAAAAAACATATAATTTAACTGGTATACTGAATTAAAAAACAATTATTTTCCTATTCAATTTTATTTATTTTTATAACAAAATATACCTTTAGAAATGCAATCGCTGCTCCAGCTGCAGTCAAATGCATTATGAGCGTGTTACGAAATAACTGAAAGTATGAAAATAAATTTAAATTGAAAATTGAAAATATACTTAAAATTAAATATACAACATTCAATTAAATACACAACATAAAAAAAAAGAAAAAAAAAACATTCAAAAAATGAAGAAAAAAGAGCAAAGATCATACTGTATCATAAACAACAAATAAAAAATTACAAGTTTAAAAAAAAAAAAAAAATGGTGGAATTATATTTTTCTAGCAATATATATATATATATAATTTATATCACATAATTTCATGTTTATTTATAAATATTAATTGAAATTAGAAATGAAAAATGAAAAGAAATATTTGATAAAACAATTTAATGAATAGTAAAAAAAAAAAAAAAAATGTTGAATAAATATTTTAAAAATTAACACTTACACTATGAGAACTCTTTTTTTTCACCAATGGCATTGTAAGAAATGCACAAATCATACTGCCACCATATAATGTCAAAGCAAGTTTTGTGTCATTATGTGCCAAACCTTTAAAATTAAAAAAAAAAAAAGTAACGAAGAATAAAAAATTCTGAATTTCATTTTATATTTCATATTTCAATTTTTTTTTTCATTTTTTTTTACTATCCTTTTTTTCAATATACATATATGAATTTATTTACTTACTTGTTTCTAGGTTGCCCAATTAACAATCTGATTTTGTAATAGAAATAAGAAAATTTTCACTTTTTTTTTTAATGCCAAGAAATTTTAACTTTGTTTTTTTAATTATATATTGTGTATGCATATATGTATGTGCATGTGTAATTGTTGTGATTAAAAGAAATATCTTGATCTATATTTGTTGATCTAATTCTATTTGAAGTTTAATAGTTCGAAAAAATGTTACTTTAAAGCCATCAGTAATGAATAATTTATTTTGCAATTATTCATATTAGTATGAAGAAAAAATTATTCAACAAACTTTTTTTTTAAGGTAAATCTTTATTTGTGAATGAGTAAAGGAGGAAAAAAAAAAAACAAACCTCCACCATATTTATATGCCATATATGATGCCAAACCAAGAGGCGCAATTGTCACACCATCAATAAATCCGTAAATTGCTGGATTTTCCGGTGCCCAATTTGGCTTATTTATTGCCTATAAAAATATAAAATTGTTAGATACGTTTACTATTTCCATTTTTTTTTCTTTTACTTATAAAAAGAAAAAAAAATTATTTGTTTTATTTAATTTATTATATTAAATAATAGAATTAAGAAGGAAATAATAATGAAGAAAAATAAAAATGTGAAATTAAAATTAGGAAAAATTATCGAAAGAAAAAATTTTTATTTCCTTTTCATATCATTGTCATATGGTTTCTCTCTTTATAAGAATATATGATGTATTATTTATTTATTGGAATAAGCATAATTATTTCATCAATTTTCTTTTTCTTTTTTTTTTTTTTTTTTATTTTTTTATTTTCTTTACAATAATATTTTATAATAATAAATGAAAAATAAAAAAACTTACAAATGACCAACCACCGGACAAATTTTCTTCCTTCCTAAATGACACATTAGCATATAATGATAATGCACCTGGTACTAATGAAAATAAAATGGCACGTTTCGTATCTTCTGATGTCCAAATTGAATTCATGCTAGTATGTTTTATACCATATCCATAAGTTGGAATACCTGTTGAAAAAAAAAAACAATTAAATTTTTTAAAACGTAAATGTAAATGAAGTGGAAATGAAATTTGTGCAAAAAAGAAAACACTTGAAATATTTTTCCAAAAATATGAAATGATTACTGATTCATTCTGTACAATAATAATTAATCAAATGATTATCATTAAATTTTAAAATTAATAATCATATTGCAATGAAAAATAAACGAAAAAAAAAACGCAATTTGAGATTTAAATTAATAATTTTAAATCATAACTTAAATTTTCATACATTTTATAACAAATATTTTATGATAATTAGCTGCTCACCATGTATACTATCGTCATAGCGATACATGAACAATGTTTTGATCATTTGTTATAATCAGATATAAGAATTAAAACACTGAAATAAGCGTTTCGCGTTTTTTCACGCCTAAAATAAAAGTTAATTTTTTTTTTTAAAAAAAAGGACCGAAAAGCCATTATTGTCGTGTAAAGTTCAGTTGTTACTACTTACTACTACGACAAATGACTAAATGTGACATACACATAATAATAAATAAGAATAATTATGGTGATAATAATGATAACAATAATAATAAGAATATTCACTAATTAGCGTAAACTACTCTTTCTACTACTACCACTACTACTACTAGTAATAATAGTAATAATATTCACTAATTAGGTTTCAACAGTTCACTATTATCATCATTATTGTTGCCAATAATAAAAAATAATAATAACAATAACAACAATAATAATAATGAATAACAATAATAAATAATAATAGTAATAATAATAGCTAATAACAACAATAATCATAATCATAATAAAAAATAATAATTATGGCAATGATAATAATAAATAATAATAATAATAATAATAATAATAATAATAATAATAATAATAATAATAATAATAATAATAATAATAATAATAATAATAATAATAAATAATAACAATAACAATAATAATAATAATAATGGTGATAATGATAATAGTAGTGGCGATGACACTGATAATAATATGAATAATACCTATGATAATAATAATAATGATGGTAATAGTAATAAGTAAGGGAAACAGTAATTCGATAATGTCAAATGTTTATTATAAGGACTAAGAATATGAATGAATACGTGCGTTGTTACTACTACGACAAATGACAAAATGTGACATACACATACACGCATACATCACATACACACACATACACACACACATGAGAGAAAGCTAGGAAAGAGCTTCTGGATAATTAGTATAGAAGAAGATAGATTGTTAAGGCACCAATCGATCAAAGAATTGTGGGCAGAGTATAGAAATCAATGATATTTTGGTAAACATCCCCATATTGTTGGATGGGTTGGGTAAAATGTTTATATATAAACAGACACACACATACATACACATACAACACAGACACATACACAGATACACGCACACGCACATGAACATGCACACATACGCACAGCATATGATTGCTGTTGTTCGTTACAATTATTGAAAATGACTTAAATCATTTTAAAAATTTTGTTAATTTAAATTTTGGTATTTTAAATTTTAAAATGCATACAAATATTCTCATCACACTAATTGCTACATTTTACAGCTTCAATTTCTCTCTCTAAAAAATTTAACTTTTTAAGCAGTGCCTCTTAAAATTCATTTATATATTCTCTAACTTCACTTAGCTATTCTACAACAGCACTTTTCTCAATACATTTCTCAATTTTTATCTTTCAATTCTCAGTTTTCATCATTTTCCACAACAACTGACAATTAATTCAATCATTCAACAATAAATGAAACTATTTAAGAGATGAAAAAAAAAAAAAAAAGAAAAACATTTGTTATTCATTGAATGCGAACTAAAATTTGTAAAGGGATCTACCTCAGTTTGTTGTAAATACATTACTAACTAAAAAAGACCAATATGAAATGGTAAGTAAATTCTATTCTATTATCATAACATATAATGAAAGGTTAAACATCATTTTTGATACGTTATCTTTCCTTTACGTGACCTATCTTACGTTCTTACGTGAATAGTTTTGTCACCATGTTTCTCGATTTGAAGCTAAAATGGACCACTGCAATAGTTGAATTGTTTTAGAGAGAATTCTTATATCTTTTTTTTTTTTTTTCTGTGATAGTAAAGAGCTTACCATAAAAAGTAAAATCGTAGAGAAATGATCATAATCTTTCATTTTAAAGATATGACCTTTAACATATCTAACAAAGTTAAATTCTAAGTAATATAACCTGTCAATACCTTTATATTTGGATGATCTATATTTGTTCGAGAACAGTAATATTAGTCTGAATTATTCAAGGAGTCACACATAATGATGACAGATGGTGGTCGATAATTTTAATTCATACAGAAGAGTTGATAATTGTTTCATACTTTTTTCTTTAATGGAATATCTTTGCTGGTCTATTGTCAACCTCTCTCTCTCTCTCTCTCTCTCTCTCTCTTTCCCCCTTTCCGTTAATGTTGAGAAGCGAAGAAATGATACTTCCTAAAATAGATAAAATTACTCGATTGATGTAAGCTTAGATGGATAGAGTGATAATTGGCCTGTATAACTGATAAAGGATTTAATATCTTCTTTTAAACTGATATTCTGAATTCAAAAAAATTTTTCGGTTTCTACAAAGCAAAAAGTTATGCAAAGGAAAAAAAAAACAAATTCTCGAATAAAGTAATATAGAGTTTTAGTTTGCATTTGCAATCGCTTAAAGATTGAATAGGCTCAAAATCATTGCTACAATATAAATTTTTTTTCATTGATAATTGTTGTAATTCGTTGGTGCAAGAATGCCCATTAATTATTGTGGAAAACTTAAAATTTCAATTTTCATATCTGATTTGTCTGTGTTGATTCTCGTCCAATAGGTATGATCATCTTGATGAACTTAAAGGGACATTTTAATCACTGTAACATCTATCACAACCCTTTTCTGTTTACGTTATCAAATGTTCTGATAAGGTCAACAAAGGTCATATGACGTTTCTTACAGTTTTTTTGCACTTCTCTTACTGAGTATATCTTCTCATTATCTCTAAAACCATAATGATTTTTAGATGGAAATTCCTTTACAATAATAGTTATTAATCTATTTCAAAGTACTTTTAGCACAGAGAAAAATTTAGAAGAACTGAGATTAAAAAGGAAAAAATAAAAAAATGGTAAGTTTTTAATTTCCAACGAAATGCTTTTTTGTTTTTTGTTTTTATTTAACTAATAATAATTTTTTAATTTTCAAAAATACATACAAATGCTAAACGTACACGTATAAGCACGCGTAAAAGAAATATGTACATGCATATTTACTTGTATGTAAAATACACTTAATAAATTTACTTTGTTTTTTCATTAAATATTGCAGGGAAGATTTCAATGAAATAATTTTTGTGGATTATTTTGAATTTTATTCAAATTTTAATTCTTCTTATCAATAGAACGTGAAAATGAAAATCAAAATGTTTTAGAAAAAAAAAAAAATCATAATTAAATGAGTGATATGATACATTAATTTATAGATATTGGAATGTTGATGGTCATTTGAATTGTTTTGGACAACAATCACTGAATAATCCATATTACATGTTTGGTATACTATCAAACTTTAAATTCAAACGTAATAAAATAATAAATGATAATAACGACAGCTGATAATGATGATAATGACAAAAATATAGAATAATAATAATAATAACAAGAATTCGGATTCGATTTATTGCTCGCAATTTCTATAAGTAATTTAATATTAATCTCAAAAAAAAAAAAAAATTTAATACATTTTCAATATTTTATGAAACATAGTTTATGTTTAATATTCTAAAAACAACCTGACTCCGAATCAGAATTCAGTTTAATTATCGATAATCATCGATTTCTTTGCCAGTTCTAAATTAATAGAGACTTGATTTTTGCTTTCTTACAATACAAAAACGAATTAAAAATGTTGCAAAAAGCATCAAATCAATTCACTATCAATTATCGGCACATTTCAGAAAGTTTCTAAATTTATGATAAATTCAAATGGAATCTAGAAAATTGAAAAATGCCATTTTTTACGAATATTCCTTAAATGAATCAGAAAGATTTGTTGAGTATTAAAGTTCAACAGTGATCTTCTGGGCAATTTTATTTGCATAATTTATTTTCTTTAATATAGATTAACACGCATAGTATATGAATGTCAAATTGGGATGTATTAGAGATCAGAAAAGAAAGTAAATGATAATTGATGTAAAGACGAAAAGGGTTGAACAGTAAGTAACAAAGAAAACAAAACGTTTGCATATTGTGATGAGTGCGAGAGAATACTATCACAGATATTTTTGTTCTCTCTCAACTTATTGCTAAATAAATCTTAGTATTTTCATATATTATAGCTTATAACATATCAAAAAAGAAAAAAAAAAAATGTCTTTTGTTATTTCCTCCATCATTCTTCTATAAAAATATCAGAATTTGAATTTTTCCCTCTGCCAGATTTTTTTTAAATTTTAGTCCCGAGATGATAGTGATGAATGGGCGCCAATTCGGTTTTTGCGCAAAAAGCATAATTTGAATGAAAGAGCTGGGAATTTCATATTGCTCAAATACGATTTCAGGGCTGGATTCTGCTCAAATTACAATGAAAATTTGATTTTGCCTGGGTAAATTGCTGAATATCAAAATCAAAAGTACTCAACAATAATAATTTTCATGCTTGGTCGTGTAGAGATTTTGTTACCAATAAAGTGCGCGAATTGCTATAAGCATATAAGTCATTCAAAATGTGCTTCCACTTATCATACCAACAAAAACTGCTACAAGGGTAACAGAAGAATCGATCGATTTATAAGGGTAACAGAAGAATCGACCCAACTTTTAATTTTAGAAAAATTTTGTGTTTGCAGTTAGGATGTGATAAATGTTGAAAAGATTTTAACCTTTTTTTTTCCAACAATAAAAACAAAAAGTAATGGCTTTTAGATAAATACCAATGACGACTTATTGTATCTAAGCGTTTAATGGAGATAGTAATGCAAATTCATTTCAAATAGCTTACTAAAGGTCACAAATTGTGAAATGAAAACACGCTTTAATGTAAATTCTTCATCGATTGATTTATTACAATGGATATTTGAAAAGTTTAACATAATAATGATAACAAATTGTTGTGAGACTCATTTCATTTGGTAACAGAAACGTATGAAGTCAAAAAATAATAAAAATTTGAACTTGATAGCAGTATACAAACATTGAAAACTAAAAGTAAAATTCAGCAGCAAGAACTAATTAGGAATGAGTATTAAAAGTATAAATGTATATTTAATATTCAAGAAAGAAAATATTTGCAAGTTTTGAATCAACATTCGATTTGCTTACAAATTAGAAACAAATCAACAATTGATAAAATAAAATTTTCAATGAAAAAGGAAACCATCACACAGTAAATCTGAAATCATCACTGGCGAACACTACATCTATCACTAAATATATGGTAGCAATCTCGACTGAATTACAAAACAAGTAATCGAAAAAAATTCTGCAGAAATAAAATTAAAAGTCATTGGTATTTTCAGAATAATAACTAATTAAAAAGATGAAAAGTTATACCTAGTTTAGACAGTAATTCTAAGCAATTTTTTGTAAGCAAATACCATGATTACTTGTTCCTGGTTGATATAACACTTTTTGTTGGTTTCTATAATAGCACAAAAATGTTAGAATGCGGTGGAATAGAATATGAATGAAGGAATTGCTGAAGAAATATTACTGAATTATCAAAAATTAGAAGTGGTAATTTAGTAATGTTTATTTGGTTACTATTTTAGGAAATGACAGTACAACAGAAATTTGTATCAATTAAAAGAAACATTTCAGAAAAGGAAGATCGCTTCTGTAAAAGAATGATAGTGAACATGCATAATATAAGAATGTCAAATTGAGATGTATATTAGAGGTCAGAAACGAGCAAATGAGCAAATGGTATTCAATGCAAAAGACAAAAGGATTAAACAGTCATAGTCAAAAGTATATATCTTCATGAATGCGGGAGAATGCACGGAAATACTATCATGGATGTTCATTTTCGTCATTTTTTTTTCTTATATCAGAATTATAACAGAAGAAAGTATGGGATGTTTAATGATTAGCATAGTTAGTATTATACTGTGCATGCATTGGAACTTGGTATTTTTTCATAAAAAGTAAATAATGGTTAAGTCACGTATTTTATACTTGCTGGATATTTGGTAAAATTTGCTAATTTTATAGAATTATGGCTTCCATGGAAGATATCAAAATAGTTTTTGAGTACTTGAAACGGGAGCCAGAAATGTATCGAATTTTGCAACGATTTGTGAGCGAGACGCTTCAGGTATTTTTAATTTTGTTTTTCTTTTCCCTTCTTTCTTTTTTTCGTTTATTTTATGAATTGATGGCAGCATGAAGTAAGAGCTGCAGAACTTCTAATTGCTTAAATTTAAATCGTGAAATGTTAAAATTAGCCTTTTCAGTTCGAGCGCTCGCTCATAGAAGGTATGATGGAGGCAGGGCGGAGGTTGGAGGGATTGGTGGGGCAAAATGCCCACGAAGTAATGGAAGAGAATCCGGTGCCTCAGGAGCCGGAATTTGACGAAGAAGAAGCAGAGCGGACTCCTCTGCCTGAAAGTAGTGAAGAGGCCGAGAATTGGCCATGCGAAGCAGAGTGGACGCCTCTGCCATATGATGAAGAAGAGGAAGAAAATGAACCTGAGGCACCGGTGGCACCAATGGAGGCGAGTGGCATCGTAGAACCGGTTGAATCAGTTCGAGAACTCGTCCTGTAAGTTTTGATTTTTAAAGCAACTGTATAGTAAAGTAATAGAACAATTATTAACATCATCTTTCAAGTAATTTGCATCAACTTTAAACCTATTTCAGACGAACGAGGACGATTCGCATCCCGGTTCTTGCCACGCAGGAAGAAATGGCTGCGGCAGTACCGGAAGAATTTCATCCCGCTGATTTGGGGGATCTTCCGGAGCAACTCCGAATGGAGTTGCAAGTGCCGCAGGCGGAACCATACACGGTGACGCAAGAAGAAGGAAATAAAATCGGTAATAATTTATTATTTTAATAACACCGAGAACGACTATATCCTGTTATTTATGAATGAATATAATCATATTTTGACCTCATCCTAGTATAATCATGCTTGAGAATGAAATCACTTTACCCTTCATAATATTTATAAAACACCAAAATAATTACAAAAAAATTTCCATATCGATGTTTTAACAATAATTTATGCAACGATATTTTTTTTAAATCATTTCTATTTTCAGTGTGTGGTTTTTGCGGTAGGCAGTTCGACACACTAAAAGGGTGGCGCATCCACGCTTCTAGGATGCATAAGCAAGAAGGTAAGAATTTCGAAGTGAAATTTTCATTTTAGTTTTTAAAAATGTATCTGGATTTGATTCATCTAGGAAGCAACAAATTATTTTGTATGCATATTCCAGGTTTTTGTGCTCGTTGTGGGCACAACCTCTTGCTGCCACCTGGATATACGGCCGCACAGAAAGCGGCAGCGGTGGAAATTCATGCCCTCGATTGGTGCCCGAGGGCTTGTGCGGCCGTAATTGGCGAAAGACAGGTGAAGCGCCGCAGATTGGATCTTGTGGGAAGAGAAGAGGATCATTTGTTCATTCCAGGTAATAAATTAGTAATATTGCAGAACTGAGATTTAACAGAAAAAGATCCAAATGTCATAAAAACAAAATACTCCTAAGGTAAATAGTTTATCTAATCATTAATCAGTAACTTTTTTTTCAGGCCAATAATAACAACAGGCCTTTCCCACGCGGCCAACCTGTCGCTGTCTGCCCCATCTCTCCAGTCTCTTCCACGAAATACGGCAAGCTGGGTTAGTGGAATTGAATTAATAAAAAAAAATAAAAAGCAAAAAAAATTAAAAAACAAAAAAAAAAATAAAAAAATAAAAACATCAAAAAAATCAAAAAAAAATAAAAAAAATTGAAAAAACAAAAAAATCAAAAAAAAAAAAAAAAAAAAAAAAGGAAAAAGAATAAAAATTAAGAAAAAACAAAAAAATAAAAAACCAAAAAAAATTAAAAAAAAATTTTGCTGTTAGAATAATTGTGATGTGAAAACAACTGAATTCAAAATATGGAGAATATTGGGATTTTGTAATCATTTTACATTTTTGTGCACCGTTTATAGTTTGTAGTGGCGTAATCAAAAAGGAAATTTTTTTATCACCATAAAATTGAATATTGTTAAGTTAACTTTTCGAATTCAGTTGTTTTTCTTTTTCAGTTTTTTTTTTGTTTATTTTTTTACTAGTTGTCTTCTTAAATTTTACTAAATGTTTATTGTTGCAATTTATTTGTTTCTTATTCAAGTAATTTGTGTTTAATTTAGTGTTTCTAATGGTTTTGTAATTTTTACCAATAACTTTCATATTTTTTGTTCCTTAATTTTCTCACAACTATTGTTTGTATTAACATTTTATATTATTTTATTCGTTATTTTTTACTGAAAATTTTTTTGCTTTTTAAATGTTCCTTATATGCTATATTTATCGGGTACCAGCTTCGAATATATTTAATTTTGTGTTTTTAACTGTTTTTAACAATAGATTTCTTAGTTTTATTGAGTTACATTTACTTATTTACCGTTATAAGATGTTTCCTTTTTTAACCATTAGATAGTTACAGACGCAAATTTCCATATTTAAACATATTGTTTAAGGCACTGAGTAATTTTTAAAACTTACTCCTCACGCTCAGATTTTTGATTTAATGTTATCTAGTTTAGTGAGTTAAGAAATTTATGATATTATTGATCAGTTTAATAATGCCTTAGTTTTTTATTTTAACATTTTTTGAGCTGATCACGAGTTGGTACCCAGTTTTGTAATTATCTTTGTAGTGGGGAAGATTGAAAAAAGGTATAGAATTATATTTGCTAATAATTTATGAGTAAAATTTGTAGCTCATAAAATTTTGAGAGAGAATTTTCTGTAACCTGGAATAGATTTCCAAAGATTTTTTTTTCCAAATCTATGATCATTCCTTTCAATTTTTGGAACATTTTTTTGAATCACTAGAATATTGGGACTTTAAAAAATTTTTGAAACTTCTCGAATTTTCCAATTTTCATTTTTTTTTCATTCATTAATTCTTTTTTTTTTTTTTTTTGATTAATTTTTTATTTTTTTTTAATTTTATTTTTGTTATCCCATAAACTTCATTTTTTTCTTTGATGTTTTTTTTTTGTTCGACTTTTGGTTTAGTTTTTAGTTTACAATTTTTTGATTTCATTTTTTAGTTCTTTTTTATTAATTACATGCTTTTTTTTTATTATTCTTACTTATTGTTAGAAATTATTTGCAGTTTTCAAATTTTTCCTTTTTGTTTGTTTTTGAACTACTGCATGCTCTTTGCTAATTGTTTAAGCATATCTTTTTTACAACCTTACCGATGGCATGCTTTTTCTTGTTAACAATTTCATGATTTTTGTTATTTGTAACTTTAATAATTGCATGCTTTTTTTTATTAACTCCACCTATTGTTATTGTTTATTAATTTAATTTAATTGTGCATGCTTTTAATTAGTCATTTCGTTTGTAACTTTAATAATTGCATGCTTTTTTTATTAACTCCATTTATTATTATTGTATATTAATTTAATCTAATTGTCATTTTCGAAACACTTTTGATTAACTTTTTTTTGCATGTATTTTTGATTAATTCCAACTTACCGCATGGTTTTTTTTTTTTTTTTTTGTTGACATCACTTACTTTCGCATTTGTTACATTTGTTGCTTCTAACTTATTGCATGCCTTTTTGGATTCGTTTATGCATGTTGTTTTTGTAATTTCATTACTTGCATGCTTTTTTTTATTAATCCCACTCATATTTACGATTAGTTCTAGTTTAGGAATCTCTTTTTGTTAATATTGTTTTTCACTCACTTTTGGTTACTTTTAATTTATTGCATGTTTTTTTATTAATTGTTAACCTT
This sequence comes from Brugia malayi, assembly GCF_000002995.4. Taxonomy (NCBI): domain Eukaryota; kingdom Metazoa; phylum Nematoda; class Chromadorea; order Rhabditida; family Onchocercidae; genus Brugia; species Brugia malayi. The sequence continues at coordinate 13,670,046 of NW_025062477.1, forward strand.
ACTAATTGCATGCTTTTTTTGTTTATTTTGTTTTTAATTTTTTATGTTAACCTATTATTATTGTATATGCGTCCGAAATAACTCCAGTTTTGCATGCGTTTTGGACTAATTCTGACTTACAGCATGTTTTTGTAAACTTTGCCCACCCAGTTGCTGTTCACTCATGCGTTTTTTGTAATTTATTAAATGCAGATGCATGCACTGTTTTGGATTTTACTAGTTGCATGTTTTTCCGTTATCACTACTTGCATGGTTTTTTTGCTGACCTCACTTGCTATTTGCATGCTTTTTCGTTGTCAGTACTTGCATGCCTTTTTTTGATTCATTCATACATGTTATTTTTGTAATTTCACTAATTGCATGCTTTTTTGTTTAGCTCATTTGTTTTATACTTTGTAATATTTTGGATTATTTATCCTTTTCAAATCTTTTGTTGCAATGTTTTTTACATGCACTTTTATTACTTCCAACTTACTCAATGCATGTTTTTTGTAGTTCACTACTTGCATGCTTTTTTTGTTACTCTGATTCGTATTTACGATTAGTTCTAGTTTTCGAATCTCTTTTTGTTAGTATTTTTTCACTCACTTTTGATTACTTTTAATTTACTGCATGTTCTTTATTAATTGTTGACTTTACTAATTGCATGCCTTTTTTGATTCTTTGATCCATGTTTTTCCAGTTCACTATTTGCACGCTTTTTTTGTTGACTTCACTTGCTATTGATTACTCTTTTTTGCTAGCATTATTTTTGCATTTATTACATCTGTTGCTTCTAACTTATTGCATGCTTTTTTTTTTTATATTTATGCATGCTTTTTTGTTAATTTTATTTATTGCATGTTTTTTACTACTGCATCTTTATTTAACTTATCATTTCTGACATGTATTTAATTCACAATAAAATTTTTCATATTTTTGCATATTTCATACCTTTTTGTTATTTATTAAATAATCGGGTTTTATTAAACAATGTTATTAATTTTTTGTATCACTTTACTAATTTGTTTTCTGCATGCAATTTAATTTTAGTTCTACTCAATACATTTTGATGCCATTCAATTTGCAGGTCAAAATTTTTAAACAAATTCTATCAAATGCTTAGAAGGTAAGCTTTTTTGACCATATTTTCAATCATATAAAAAACCAAAAAAAGCTCTGTTGATGAATTCTTCTTCTTTTAAATCTTTGAATTTAAGGTCGATTTTGCTGCAAGTGTGACGGAGATCTCGGTGAGTAGTCGTGAGTTGTGGTGTCATCGATCTTAAATTCAGTGAACAGAATTCTTCTGACGCTTGGAATGGTGTCGAGCATTTCAAGGTTTGTCGACTTTTAGATTTTCCAACTTTCAGTGTTTCATTTTTTACGAAAAATTGGTTCTCTTTTATATCGTAACGCTTCTAAATTATTTGTAATGGAAAACAACATTTTGGGTTCTACTCATCATTTTGGAAGAACTGGTCAAGCTGTCTCATTTCTGTTCAGCTTGAATAATTGAGTTAAAACAATTAATTATATCTTTTTGTAGCTTTAAATTATCGCTATAAAGTGACTGAATTGGAAAGAGGTGATTATAGCACTTGAAAAGTATGTAACTGATTTAAAAAATTGTAAATAGTTGATGATTTCCCAGCTTATTCCCAAAAAGTAAAGCTAGCAGTTTGTACTTTGTTTAGCAAGCTAGCACTTTAAGTGTATGTTACTTAACAAGTATATGCGTATGCATATTTCTTTTACGCGTGTTTATGCATATACGTTTAGCATTTGTATATATTTCTGATCTGCAAAAATTAGTTAAATAAAAACAAAAGACAAAAACGCATTTCGTTGGAAACTAAAAATTTGCTATTTTTTTTTTCCCCCCTTTTAATTTCAGTTCTTTTAAAATTTTCACTGTGTTTTGGAAATTACATATTGTCCGTCAATTGCAGCAATCGATTCTTTACAATTTCAAACATTTATACTTCAATTTGTTGTTTCTTTAAGCAATTTGTAATGCAAAGATTGGTCTTTGCGTTTTTTTCTTTTTTTTTTTATTTTTAACAAAATATTTTGCTTTTTTGCTTTTTATCTGTATAATTCACTTATGGCTAATATTGTTTAAAATTTAAATTTATCAATGATGCACTTATTTGGAAACAATGAACATTTTATTTTTTGAATGCCATAGATAAAATACAAAAGATAGGAAGTAAAAAAAAAAAATGATTGAAAGAACTAATTCATTCTATGTGACAGTTTCAGTTATGCCGGAAGAACCATATTACTTTTTTTTTTTAGCGCACTAACAAATTTCAAATTGAAAATTATGATTTTAATCTCATTTAATGTTCATAACTTTTGCATTTATTCAATAGAGTTAAGTAACTGTTTTTTCTTTCGATTCATTAATTCTTGCTATTAACTAATATTTGTCAAACTGAAACTTTGTTTTTTAAAGGATAAATAAAATTTCTGGTGGTATTAGTTAAAATAAATTTTTTTAAATATTGACAAGAACAAAATTTTCTTTTCGAACTTTTTTTTGAATTTTTACTGGTCTCATTTCCAGCAAAAATTAAGTGATTGTGATATATAATATAATGTAATCATAGCCATTGGTGGATAATTTGAAATGAATTTTGACAAATTCGAATATTTTAACAAGTGTTAGACACATGATATAAAACAATAAAAAATTTTTGCAATGATTTAAAATTAGTCATTTTTTTAAATCAATGAAAACCAAAAATAATTAATTGTTCTTTCTTTCTTAATAAAGAAAAATTGTTATCAGTTAAAAATTAAAAACAGTCAATTCTTCAGCTGTATGCAATAAATTATTGAAAAGTGTGTGGTAAAATCAAAATTAACTATTTTACAGTTTATTAATCAAAGAAAAAATCTTCATCAGCAATTTCGTTTTTTTTTTTTTTTCTAAACTTGAGGAAAAGAAGAAGAAATGAAAATCCGATTGTCAGATCTTTGCGATTTATTAGCATATGATATACATGCGTATCCTAAACTAATAATTTTCTTTTAACGAAATATTTGGCTAAATTTTTGTATTACAAAAATTCTTGGCTAATTTTCTTGCAAGGAATTGTAGACCGGAAATATTTCAATCTTTATATTTCAAATATTTCAATCTTATTTTTATTTTTTTTTTTTTTTTTTAGTTTTTTAGCTTGCTCTATGCTGTCCAGGTTGGGTTGTTTGGATTTTTCAATTTCTTCCTTCTAAATTTCTGATTTTTGAATTTAATTATCAGTTTAGATTTTTCTTTTGTTTTTTTGTTTTTTTTTTATTTTTTATGGACGAATAGTTTTCTTCCTTTTAATTTTCACTTTTTTCTGCTAATTTTTCTTGATTTGATGTTCGATTCGAACTAATTTTTAACAGTCCAGTTTAATCATTTACTGCAATTTAAGTATAAGCATTATTTCATGGTGCCAAAGCATCAATTTCTTGAAATGCTGTAAAAATCAAAATTACAAACGATTAATTCACTGTAAACAGGTTAGTATCATTAAAAAAAAATGTTGCTCATACAAAAGGCTAGCATTTATCAACTGTAATTTAAATTATAATTATGAAAAATAAATAAAATTAGAGAAGAAAAGAATTTCTCGAAAATTTGAATTATGCTAAATTCAAACGCAACTATTACTATTCAAAATATATATAACAGCAAAAAAGGATAGAACTATTTTACCTCACGGAATTTTTTTTTTTTTAATGTTATTAGAAGAGTTCACATAAAAATTTCAAAATATTTGAAATATAATTTAAAAAAAAAAAAAAAAAAAAAAAAAAAAAAAAACGTGACAATTCTCAAAAAGCTATAGCACTTCTCTTTTTTTTTTTTTGGAAGATAAATTTGATTTTAGTGAGATAGATTATATGTTATTTCTAATTCCATCTTAAATCATTTCAAAAAAAAAAAACAAAGTTCATCTTTCATATCTTCTAGTTTAATGTTCAAATTTTTTGACGATAAAACATTGAAATTTGAAAATGCAGCATGATTGATTTTCCAAAAAAAGAATGCTTCGAGACATTCCTTTGCTTTTTTTTATTCGCTTTTATTCTTTTTGAGAGAAATAAAAATTTGAAACTCGTTTGTGGCGAAGTAATTTCTATTAATTAATAGCACTGATCATAGATGACGGATTTTTTTTTTTTTTTTTAAATTTATCAGCGATATTAATAATTTAATCAAAACTTGAATTTTGCACATTTTCTTCAGTTTGCATTAAAATTTTAATTTTTCAATCCAACTATCACAAACTTTTTTGAAGTATATTCTAGCACTTATAATTTCGATAATTATTTTTTAACAGTTTTAATTATATCCTTAAATTCTAATTATCAGCACCATTGACTCTTCCAGTAAATTATTGCATGATATTCAATGAAAATAAAAATTTTAATATTCAAATTTCTATGCTTTGTTCTCGGCGCCGCACATTTTTTTCGTTTTTAAAAATATAAAAGAAAAAAAAAAAGAGAAAAATAATGCATTTCCTATAGATGATAAAAATGAACTGAATGGAATTTAAAACATTTTTTAATACAATCATCTTTTCATGAAAGATTAATAATTTTGATATAAATATTTATTCTGAAAAAAATTCCTAAACTTTATAAATTAAAATTATAATATAAAATTAAAATATATTCAAAATTGCACTCAGAAATCATTTATTTCTCTTTGAACGATAAGGGAAAATGGAAGTAAAAGAAGTAAAAAAAAAGGGAAGATGGAGAGAGAGAGAGAGAGAGAGAGAGAGAGAGAGAGAGACAGAGAAAGAGAAGACGAAGAGATATTATATTATCTTTCTCAATTCAAATCAACAATTCCTTTTTTTAAACAAACACATTTAGCAAAAATTATGACATAAAAAAATTTGTACGAAACAAACAAATAATTTTGTGTAATCTAAAAATTTTAATCTAATGAGGTAGATAGACTTTGGAATAATTCAAATGAAAGAAGATAAAAATTGTAAAAATTTACAATTTGTAATAGATTTATAGAAGATGGAGGAAAATTTATAATTCTAATTTATAATAAATTATTGTTGAGGAAAAAAGAAGAGAAAAAATACTGAAATAAAAAACATTACACTTAAAAAAAAAAAATAGCAATTTTTCTCTTTCACATGAAAAATGAAAATAATTAAAATTTACTATTGAAATAATTGAAACATTAATATGTAAAATATTTCGATTAATTATTTTCAAATTATGAGAAATATCTTATTTCATAAAATGTTGACCGATATTTTAAGAATATTCTTTCATAAATTTATTATGAAATTTATTGAATCGTTCCAACATATCATGTAGTACATCTCCTTGCGGTAGTATTGTTGTCCTGAAATTGATATCAAAATTAAAAAAAAAAAAAAACTGAAATTAAATTAGTTGAGACAGAAATCTCAAAACAAAAAAAAAAAATAATTTTTTCTAGTTAAAACTAAAAATTAAATAATTTGAAATATACATATGTTAATCAAACGAACAATTAATTTCATACATACGATTGTAAAACATAATCAGATCGATGAGTGAAAACAATTGAAATAAAATTTTGGTATAAAATATTACAAAAATACAATTAAGAGATTTAAAAAATAACTAGGGCAAATAACTTCATTCAAATATTAAAATTAAAAAATAATAATTAAATCGATTGGAATATAATGAGTTGGAAATATCTGATCAGTATTTAAAAATGTAACCTTTGAACTCTTTATAAATGCAATGTACTATGCAAATTAAATATTGCAATAAATTATATTATTATATTAGCTATGAAATTTCTTTTTAAGTAAAAAATAAAATAAATTGTTAATATTGTGAAGAAAAAAAAAAAAAACAAAACAAAACAAAAACAAAAAATAAACGAACCGAAAATGATATGTTCCAGGTTTTTGTCCAAAACCACTTCCAGGTACCACACAAATACCACTATTTTCAAGTAATTCCATCGCATAGAAGAAATCGGCTTCCTGATTTAATGACTGCAAAATATCAAAGTACTAAATTAGTAAAATAATAAAGTAGTAAATTAGTAAGTAGATTTAAATCAAAATTTATGTATTACTTTGAAAGAAATAATTTTTTAGTGTCTTTTTTTTTTTTTTAGATATGCGAATTAGTAAATTAAACTAAGTAAATTTAAATCAAAATTTATCCATTACTTTGAAAGAAATAATATTTCAGTGTTTTTTTTAGATACTTAATATGTTTTTTAGATATGATAATTTAGAAAACAAATTATTAATTTTTAGGTATAAAGAGAAAAGGAGAAAAAAATTTTTTTTTCTAGTTTTTCTAATTTACTAATAATTGCATTCATTCATTCAATTCAATGCAATATTTCATTTTATTTTATGAGAATTAAAAATTATAATAAATAAACTTCATCCAATTGGTGATAGTGTGATGGAAAAGCAATGATAAGAAAAAAACAAAAACAAAATTATCCCAAAAAACTTTAAAAAGTTGAAATTAAAATAAATTTCATTCAATTGGTGATAGTGTGGTGGAAAAGCAATGATAAGAAAAAAACAAAAACAAAATTATCCCAAAAAACTTTAATAAGTTGAAATTAAAAATTTTTTTAGAGCAAAATATTAATTCTTCATTGCTAACCTTAGCTTTATCAATTGCCTTCTGAGGCATTTCAATACGTGGAAATGCATACATTGACCCTTGAACTGGATTACATTCAATACCATCAATTGAATTATACGCTTCATACACTGCTCTTGCACGATCTTTTAATGAATCTAATATTGCTGTCTTCTCCTATAAAATTTCTTTTAAATATTTAAATTAAAAAAAAAAAAAAAAAAAAAAAAAAAAAAAAAAAAAAAAAAAAAAAAAAAAAAGGTAATTCATTAATGTTACCAATATTACATCTTTTTTTTTTTTTTTTTTAATTTAATTAAAAATTTTTTACCTCTAACCATTGATCATATGATGGTTCACCTGGTTGTGGTGGTTTTACTACACAATCCATTGCACACTGAAAATTGAAAAAAAAGAAAAAAAACAAATTAAAAAGGAAAAAAAAAAAGAAGTTTAATAAAATTTAAAATAATACAAAATTATGAAAAATAAAATGGTTTATAATTTCATTATATAATAATATTATACTTGTCCAAGTACAGTTGAACAAAGTTTTGCTGAAGTCATTTTTTGTAAATGATTGAAAACTTCCGGATCAACGTTTACCACCTCAACGTAACCACCACGTATACCACATTCACCCATATAACCTTTCGAGCATGAATGAAATGAGCACAATTCAATCCTAAAAAAAAAAAAAAAAAAAAAAAAAAAAAAAAAAACAACAACAACAACAACAACAACAAATAAACAAACAAGAAGAAAGAAAAAAGTTTAAATCGATTTTTTTTTTTTAATTATTATTACAGGTTATTTAATTTAATACCTTAAACTATTAAATTTGTAAATAATCTTACTGCGAATATGGTTCACCCATTGATTTCATTACTGATTTGAAACTATGAAATTTGAGATCCGTTTCATAAATATTATCTTGATATACCTGAAGAAGATATATAAACAAAAAATGATTAATTTAAAAAATTCAAACTTTAACAATCATGCGTTTTCTCCTAAGAGAAAAAGAAGAAAGAAACTATTTTATAAAAAAATTTAGGAAACTGAGAAAGTACAAAAGAAATATGTTAGTTAATTTAAAAATAGAATAAATAATGACTAAAAAAAGACAAAAAAAAAAAAAAAAAAAAGAAAAAACAAAATATTTTAATTTTCAATTTAAACATCAACTTGCTTCAACAATTTTTAAATATAGTATGCGATTTTTTTTTCCGTATATTTTATAAGAAAGAAATATTAGAATATACTCACTTCATCAGCTAATAGGAATAATTTATTCTTATAAGCAAATTTGATAATTTCTTCCACATTATCTCTGGATAAAACTTGACCTGAAATTTAATTTCAACAAAAAATTTCAATCAAAAAGTGTTGGTATTTTCCTTTCCTAAACTAGAAGTCTTTTCAAAATTTTTATTAAAAAAAATATCAAGTTAAAATGAAAAAAGTATTATATTTTGAGAAAACTCTTGAAAAAAAATGTTCATCATCTATTTGTTTACTTAATTTCATTATTTTATCGTTTTGTTTTGATTTATGCAAATTTAAACTTTTCATTTAATTTATTCTTATAAGCAAATTTGATAATTTCTTTTTTTTTTTTTTTTTAATAAAATAATGAAAATCTTTTTTTTTTAAATAAGAAGAATATTAATTTTTGATTATTTGTTTGCTTCTTCTTTATTTAACTGTGAATTATTAATTTACACATTCTTTTTTTCATATCTCCTCTTCCATATTAACAAAAGAAGGAAAAAAAAAAACTTTTTTTGAATTTACTAAGCAATTAATGAAAATTAGAAGTTTACTTTTAAAGATGAAAACAAAAATAAATTATGCATACCTGTTGGATTACCTGGATTAATAACACAAAGCACTCGAGTGTTAAATTCATTCAATGATTTCTTATAGGCATGCTCAAGTTCATCAATATTCAATGCCCAATTATTACTTTCATCCAAATAATAGCCTACCTTAGCATATTATATTTAAGATAAATCATTTCAATATAAATATTTAATAAATTAAAAAGAAAAAAAAAATTTTTTTTTTTCAATAATATTTAACTAAAATAATATTAATAAAATAAAATTAAAATAATATAATTTATGCAAATATTGATTATCTAATTATTTCATTCATTTATAATTTAAAATTTCTCACAAAACTAAACTAACCATTCCAAGACCAAATTCAACAATTGTTGCAGAATAGAGAGGATATTGTGGAATTGGTATCATTACAGCATTTTTTTTATTTCTACCATCTTTATCAATAAATAATTTTAAAATATTCTAAAATAAAATTTCAACAGTGGAAAAACAAAAAAGAAAAAGAAAAATTGGAAAGAAATAAAAAAAAAAAAAGAAAATTAGATAAAAATTTAATTTTTAATTATTTTGCAATTATATGATTGAGGTACTAATTTATTCAAATAGCACAGTAAAAAATATGCAAAAATTATTAAAAAAAAAAAAAAAATGAGATAATTAAAAATGATAAATATTATTTTGATTTAGTTTAAAAAGAAAAAAAATTTGTGTTTTTTTTTTCCTAAATTTATAAATTTTTAATAAAAAAAATGATCGTTTTTTTTTTTTTTTCCTTTTTGTTTGCAAACATGTTAATAAAATTATTTTTACTTTTATTTTTCCAATATAGTAAAATAGATTAATTATCAGAAATTACATATATATTTTCATCTGAGAAATGAAATTTTTATAATATTACTGCTTTTTTTTTTTAAATTTTATAAAAATTGAAATTCATACATACACGTATACTCTCTGAAGCACCAGCAGATAAAAGTATATGTTGAGGATCAGATGGAATACCATCATCTCGACGAGCAATATATTCTGCTACATGTTTTCTAATAATTTCAATACCACTACTATGGCTAAATATTTTTGAAAAATTAATTTAAAATTTTTCCAATAATTTTAAATTAGAAAATTTAAAAAAAAAAGAAAAAAGAAAAAAAAAGATGCACATTAAAAATTATGAAAAATGGAAATAAAAATAATATTAAATAAAATTATAAATACAATAAACAATAAAAAGAATACATAATAAAAATTATAAATGAACAAAAAATGGATTAAATAAAGAATTTAACTTTTAGCTATTACAATAATTCGATTAAGAAATACTTAAGAAATTAAGAAATACTTATTTAAGTAGCATAATGAAAAAAAAAAAAAAAAGAAAAAAAAATTAATCACATTTCAATGTTTATTCGAACATTCTAAATGATAATTAATAATTTGTTTAACAAATATTACACAAATTTTTTTTTTATCTATTACTAAAACATATTTTTGATCATTTTAAATTGATCATTTAAATTTTAATATCTCATTAAAGCAAATTATTTGATTATTTTAAATAATAATAATAATATAATTTGTGAAATATTTTTAATGCATTAAATTTGCATTCATCTCATAAATATAATTAAACAACTTTTTTAATTTAAAAGAATTTAACAAAAAATTTAAATTTAAAATTAAATTTACCTGTAAGAGCCAACACTATGTCCACCACAACCACTAAGTAATAATTCTGCTCGTTGCCTAACATCTGATGGATATTTTACGGAATTTATTAATGATGGATCACTTATACATGCCAAAACCTATATTTTAATTATTATTTAAAATGTTTAATATCAAAGTTTTTTTTTTTTTTTTTTTCTTGAAACATTTAAATAATAAATACTATATTTACTTTTAATTTATTTAGTCTTTTTTTTTTTTTTTCAAAATTATCAAAAATTATCTATCAATAAATAAAATTTTTATACCTGTCGAATAAAACTAATTGGTTTTTGACCCATTGCATGAGCATCACCAATATTTGCTTTGATAACATTATTAAATGATTTCTTTATTCCCTAAAATTAAATAATAGTTTTGATATTTTATATTGTATATAAAATAATTTGTTAAAAAATTTCATTGAAATAAATGAAAATTTTCGTTTTTTTTTTTTTTTATAAAAATTAAAATTTCTTCTAACAAAATCATTTGCTCATTATTTTACATTGAAAAAGAAAAAAAAAAAAGCTAGGAAATGCCATCGAAATAACAATATAATTAATGGAAATAAATTGATTAGAAAAAAAAAAGAAAAGAAAAGAAAAGAATGTAATGTCATTAATTTTAATGAAAAATAAGATTTAGAACTATGCTATGTAATTTGAAACATGTTAAATTGAATGAAAAAAAAAAAACAAAAAACAAAAAAACAAAACAAATTTTCATTTCTCTATTTTATATTAAATAAATAATTTTTTTTTATTCAAATAGTATTCAATTTCTCGATCTATTTAAGAAAGATAATGTAATTATTAAAAGATATTATCAAACTTATTAAAAGATTAAATCATTAAAAAAATGAAACTACTAAAAAATTATTAAAAGATATATTTAACTCAAATTTGTTTAATATAAATTAATGAATGCAAAGAAATGAGTTTTTTTTTTTTCTTTTTTTTTTAAATTAAATCAATCAATAAATGAATGCAAAAAAAAACATTAAAATATGAAAAAATAAAAGGGAAATTCTCAAACTGCAAGATAGTTAAGATGAATTATTTGAATGTAAACATCTTCTATTATAAACTTTACAAATATTTGTTAACAATGAAGTAAAACTAAAATTAAACTTTTGATTTAATTTGTGCGTTTACTTTTTTAAAAAAAAAAATATTTAAAAAATCACATACACACACACACATACAAAGGAAAAAAAAATTAATTTAATTAAATTTGTCTTTTCTATCGATTAATTTTAAAAGTTAATTTTAAATTAGCATTTAATTAATTTAAAAATTTTACCTTATTCAATTCTTTTTCAATAGCCAAAGCACGAATAACCAATGGACCACGTACAGCATATTCCATCGCAATAACATTTGGATTTAAATTTTCCAATGTAAGAATATGATTTGATGATGTCATTCGATGAATTTGTTGATGATAATGATGACGATGACAATATTGTTGTAAGGGAAATGTTACAGATTGTAATAATAATGATGATAATGATGGTGATAATAATAATGATGATGATGATGATGATGATGTAATAATACAATTTGTTACATCAAATATTTTTCGAGTAAAAATAGTACTCATTCTAAAATATATTAATTTAAAAAAAAAGAAAAATTTATACTTTCATATGCATATATAATTTTGATCGCATATTTATTTATTTATATTTAAATATTAGAAAGAATTAATATAATAAAATAAATTTATTAATAAAAGAAAAAAATTAATATTTAAAAGTAATTTTATAATTAATAAATAATAGTAAATAATATATATTTAATCATCTTAATAAAAGATTAATATAAATATAAATTTAATTCCTAGTTTTCCTGTTTTTTTCTGTTGATAATTTACTATCTATTATTAGCATATTTATATTATTTACAAAATTTACATTTATTTTATTTTAACAAATAATACACAAATAATTTAACAAAATTACTCCAACAATAATTTCTATGCTACGTTCAATTACTCCAACAATAATTTCTATGCTACGTTCAATTACTCCAACAATAATTTCTATGCTACGTTCAATTACTCCAACAATAATTTCTATGCTACGTTCAATTACTCCAACAATAATTTCTATGCTACGTTCAATTACTCCAACAATAATTTCTATGCTACGTTCAATTACTCCAACAATAATTTCCATGCTACGTTCAATTACTCCAACAATAATTTCTATGCTACGTTCAATTACTCCAACAATAATTTCTATGCTACGTTCAATTACTCCAACAATAATTTCTATGCTACGTTCAATTGTTTAACAATCAACAATAAATAATGTTATTAGTAAAATGAATATTTTAAACAAAAAAATTTCTTTTTAGTATATAAATATTTACATATGTATGTTTAAAGTTACAAATAATACAAATAAAAATTGCGTAACAAAAGTGTAAATTTAACAAAAGTTTTTGACAAGAAAAAAACACAAACAAATACACAAAGAAAGGTAATCAATCAATCTTTAGGATTAAAAATCGACTGATAAATTTGTTAAATTTAAATTATTGACAATCATTTTTTTTAGCAATATTATTATACATTTTATTGAACTGAAAAAGTAGTGAAAAAAAGAAAGAAGCATAACCGGATTTATACCCATGAAAAAAAAGAAAAGCATAACCGGATTTATATCCATAAAAAAAAAGAAAAGCATAACCGGATTTATATCCATGAAAAAAAAAGAAAAGCATAATCGGATTTATATCCATGAAAAAAAAAGAAAAGCATAACCGGATTTATATCCATGAAAAAAAAAGAAAAGCATAACCGGATTTATATCCGTAAAAAAAAAAAAAAACGGAATAACTAATTTGCCAAATTAAAATTATTAATAGTAATTTAAGAAATGCTATATTTTACATTTTCATTAGAATATCAAAAATTTAAAAAAAGTTAAGAAAAAAAAAAAAGAAATTAAGAGAGAAAAGTAAAAAGAGAAAGAGAAAGAGAGAGAGAAAGACAGAGAGAGAGAGAGAAATGTCAATGACAAAATTAATGGAAATGGCCATTTATCGATCGGTGACAACCAACCTACACGGAAATGATTCTAATCACATAAACATTGCAATTGCCTATGTGTATATCTATCTGCTTGCTGTACAGCTGTGACAATATGCATTATTTATTTGCACAGTAATTCATTTACTCCAACAATAATACATCTCTCTCTGTGTCTTTATAGTATGTATGTACATGTTTACTATATGCGTAAAATAGCTATAACAATAAGGGTAATTTGTACTAATTAATTTATTCCAACAGAGAAGATATCTGTGTGCTTATGTATGTATATATATGTCTGTGTAACTGTACATTTATTTATTGTACACGAAAAACAATAAGAATTATCTGCACTAGTTGACTTGTTCTAGTAATAATGTCTTTATGTATGTGTATGTCTATGCACATGTGTATGTGATGTATGTGTATGTGTTTATTGTATGCGTATAATAACTGGTAATTCAATAAAGATCGTCTACTATAAGTTAGGTAAACAAGGAATATTTGTGTGTGCTTATTGTATATGTAAAACAACTACAACAATAAGGAATATATATACTATATCATAATTAAATTATGAAAACTCCTTGGAATAATTAAAAAAAAAAAACGCTAATTGTTTTCTTTTCTTTTTTTTTTGTTTCTGAAAGAGAAAAGAAAAGAAACTTTTGATAAGAAATTGATTAAAAGCTTTCCTAAATAAATGTAATATATAAACTAGAATGTATGAAATTTAACTTAAAAAGAAAGGACCAATCATATTCGAATGGAAAAATATTTTTCACTTCTTTATTCCATGAGAAAAAGAAATAAAGAAGAAATTGCATCGAAAAACAAGAAGAAAGATGATGAGAGGAAAGGAGAGGAAGGTAACATACATCAGAAATTGAAGAGCAGAAAAGGAAAGAATATATTGGAAATCGAGAATGGAAAAAAGAACATCATATTGGAAATTGAGAACGGGAAAAGGAACATCATATTGGAAATCGAGAATGAGAAAAAGAACATCATATTGGAAATCGAGAACGGGAAAAAAACATCATATTGGAAATCGAGAACGGGAAAAGGAACATCATATTGGAAATCGAGAACGGGAAAAGAACATCATATTGGAAATCGAAAATGGGAAAAAGAACATAATATTGGAAATCGAGAACGGGAAAAGAACATCATATTGGAAATCGAAAATGGGAAAAAGAACATCATATTGGAAATCGAGAACGGGAAAAGAACATCATATTGGAAATCGAAAATGGGAAAAAGAACATCATATTGGAAATCGAGAACGGGAAAAAAACATCATATTGGAACATATTGGAAATCGAAAATGGGAAAAAGAGCATAATATTGGAAATCGAGAATGAGAAAAAGAACATCATATTGGAAATCGAGAACGGGAAAAGGAACATCATATTAGAAATCGAAAATGGAAAAAGAACATCATATTAGAAATCGAAAATGGGAAAAAGAACATCATATTGGAAATCGAGAATGGGAAAAGGAACATCATATTGGAAATCGAGAATGAGAAAAAGAACATCATATTGGAAATCGAAAATGGGAAAAAGAACATCATATTAGAAATCGAAAATGGGAAAAAGAACATCATATTGAAAATCGAGAATGGGAAAAGAGGGAGAGAAGGAGAGAAAGATTGCATTAGGTATAATGAAAATTGAAGAAAATAGAGGAGAAGGGAGCCTTATATTGGAAATCGAAAAAAAAGAAAAAGAATGAATATATTGGAAATCGAAAAAAAAGAAAAGGAAGGAATATATTGGAAATTGAAAAAAGAAAGAGCGAGAAAGAAAGAATATATTAAAAATTGAAAGAAAAAGGAAGGAAAAAGTAATATCGAAAATCGAAGTCAATTACTGCAAAATGTTTTCCCATTATGTATCAACAAAAAAAGAAAGAAGAAAGCCATTCTTCTGCTGAATGCTTATAAAAATAAAGTAAAGTAATTTTTTTTTTCTTTTCATCTTCAAATTTTAATTTTTAATAATATTATAAAATGTTCAATTTAAAAAATATTAGAGTTAAATAAGTTAAATAGAAATTTCCTTTTTTTTTTTTGTGAGCAATAATTTTAAATAGAAAATATTAAAGCAAAACTAAGTGAAAAAGAAAGCTGATAATGACGATGAAATTTGAGATTTAGCATTCAATCAATATTGCTTAACAGATCGATCTTTGACCTTAAGCAATTTCACTTCTTTCTATCAAATCGTTAACAACAAAATATGATGCAAAACAAGAAGCTCACGTATTCACGTAATATTTAGACATACGATAAGCTCACGTATTCACGTGATATTTAGACATACGTGTTTAATAGTTATTCAGATTTTTAATTATTCAAACTATTATTTTAAATTTTCATTTGAATTATATCAATTCTTTTTTTTTCTTATTTTATTTTGATAGTATTAGTTCTAATGGTTATCATTTCAAAAGCATAATGAATTAGCAATAAATGAATGAAGTAAAAAAAAAAAATATTTTTTCGATTTTAATAAAAATTTTTTCATTTTTTCTTCTAGAATTTTGACATTAAAAAAAAAAAAAGAAAAAGAAAATGAATAGCAATTTAAATTTTATATTAAAAGCAATACGACAAAAAATCGATTCAGATATGTTGGAAATGAATTATAATTAAAATATACATCAAATCAGATTTATTTATTACTATTTTATAATTTCTCATCTTATTTAATGCTTATTTTATTTAATCCAAGTTTTTCCGTTTTTCCGTTTTTTTTTTTTTTTTTTTTTAAGTAATCATTTCATTTTCCGCTTGAGAATTTTTTTTTTTCTCATAGAATAATTATTAAAATATTTTTTGTATTATTTTATTTTTAATAATTTTATTTTTTTTTCCAAGCAGTAATTATGTTTTTTTTTTTTTAATTTCTTTAAAAAATAAAATAAAATAAAAGATAATTTCAATAATTACATAATTCGTTTAATTATTTACACTTATTTATTTCTTCAGAAATGATTTATAATTATTGCCTTTTTAATTTTTTCTTTTTCTTCAATTAGCATCATATTTCGATTAATTGTGTAAATTTAAGTTTTCATGTAAGTACAAAAATTATATTTCAATGATTCAAATAATTGATTCGATTTCATTTGATTTGCATATATTTATTTAATAAAATTACAGTATTTATTATTAATGTGCTAAAATATTATTGTAAATTAGAATTGTAAATTAAAATTAAAATATTATTGTAAATTAGAAATTATAATTAGAATTAATTAACTGAAATTCATGTTTCATTACATTGAAAACTTTGAAATCACCGAATTTTTTCCTTCATTTTTTGCCCTTTCTAAATTTGCATTTATTTTTTCTTTTCCTATTAATTATTAATCATTCAGGTAAACCATTACTAATCATTTAGATTTGAAATAAAGCAAAGAATGAAATCATAAAATTGGATTTATGAAAGTTTGAAAATATTTGAATTTATTAAATTATATAATCAATAATTATTGAAAGAATTATGTCTCATAGAAAGCAAAAAAAAAAAAAAGAAAGAAAAAGAAAAGGAAAACAGAAACAGAAAAGTTAAAAAAATAAAATAATCATAAATTGTTTAATAAGATGGAAAACATTTTAACCACTCAATATCGTTGATAAACTTACGTGAGACTGTGTGACGTAACGTACGTCAGTTAGGTTTGATAAGTCATTTATATATGATAGGCATTTTTTGACATAATATTTTACTGATATATGTATTTATTATGCATTGATTATCTATGTTAAATTTTTTTTTCTTAGCATTCAACATTAAAATTTAATGAAATTGTTAAAAATATGAACAATGCTAATTAATGAAATAAAATTGTAGATGATTTAGAAATTCAGAATTGATTAATTTTTGAAATTTTTAAATTGATTTTTTCAAATTTCAACTTTTGGTCATATTTTGATAATATTATTATAGGTTTTAACAGTTATTAGTTATTTATTATAGGCTATTATGGGTTTTAAAATCTTTTATGAAGTAAAATCATTTTCAAACAATTAATTGCTAATCAAATTAAAAATATTCAACTCTCATTAAATGAGGGTTGGAAAATTACAAAACGAAGAAAATTGTTAATAAATTAATTTTTATTTCATAAATTTTCCTCAAAGCAATTGGAATTAAAATTTTGCAAATGGAATTTTAAATTATTTCACTTCAAACAAATTTGTTATATAACAAATGAAATATTTATATCAATGTTTTTGCAAAAAAAAAAATGATTAAAAATTGCTTTTAACAAATATTCAAATAATTCTGCAAAACAAAAACAAAAAAAAAAAAAAATTGTTTTTAAAAAACTATTACAGATTTCTTAAATTATAATATTGGATGAGGAAATTTATTTTTTTTTTAAAAACAAATGTAAATAAAAAAAACTAGAAAACATACCAACAAAGGTTAAAGGTTAAATAAATAATTGTATGATTTGTAATCCAATCACTTCTTCTCATAAACGATTGATCATGAAGTTTTAAAATGAACTAAAATAAAATAAAAATTTGCCAAAATCTTCGTTACAATTTTTAATCGTTCTCGAATTTCAATTGTATTGTATAGAACAATTAAATTTTAAACTTATTTAAAAGCAATCAATATAAAGTAATATCACAAATAATTTTTCTTTTCGTTTTTAAAGCAAAAATGTTATGAATGATTAATTTAAAAAAAAGAAAAAATAATTAAAAAACGAACCAACAATGATGCAAATAACGAATAAAAAAAGTAATAATAAAGTTAGACATGAAATAATTAAAATTATTTTTTTTGTTATGAAAAACTTTGAGTTAATAATAAAATAAATTGATTTTACATAAAAAATATTAATTTTTCACTTTTAGTCTTAGTGATAAGTTTCAATTCTTGAAATGATTAAATTTACACATTTATAATTTATTAAAACATTAACACTTTTTGATAGCTAATGTAATATTAACTGTTAATTACTAAAATTTACTTCTAGATTATCAATGATAAATAATTAATTATTATAATAGCTTTACTTTCCTGAAATTCAACAATATTTTCTTTTATACGTTAATACTAACGTAGGTCTTATCACTTTCATCTTATCATAAAATATCAAATCAAATTTTTGTTACAAATAATCCATTAAAATAGTAAAAGTAATCAAAAATTTTCTTTCATTTTTGAATTTGAATCAATTTTTAATTGCTTTAAATTCATTTTTAAAATTTTTTTAAAAATTTTCCTGGTTTTAAATATGTATTTTTCTTAATTTAAAATATTTCAAGCATAATATCTCAGTGTAAAATAATTGCAAAATTAGAGACGGTTGATAATTTTTGATTAATTTATCAATTAATGCAAAATTGATTAAACATTAAAAGAAATTTAGTCTTTCCCCTACTTTATATTTAATTATTCTAAAAAAATTAATCATTTAATTAATATATTTTTTTAAAAAAAAAAGAATCGCAAATTATTGTGATAATATTTAAATTATTAACCAATGTGCTATCTTATATGAATAAATTATTAAACATCATTAAAAAACAAAAGTATCTTAAAAAAAAAAACTTAAAAATCAAAACTAATTTATAAATACTAATTATTTATAGCAATTTTAAATTCAAATTATCACTTTGTGCTACTTTTTTTTTTTTTTTTTTTTTTTGGTATTATTTTCTAATGAAACAAATATCATTATTTGTAAGCTAAAATATGTTAAAGAAAAAAAAAACACAAAAACTCACAAATATTTAAAAAAAAAAATTCCTTTAAATAATGAAAAATTATTAATAATTTATAGAATTTTCTAAACAAACTTTTAAAAAAAGGGAAGAGGAAAGGAAATGAGATAAAAGCAATGACTGATTAAAGAATTTTTTTTTTTTTTCGTTTTATAAAATTAATTTTTTGATCGAAGATTATTGTACAATTTAGTTTTTTTTTTTGTTAGTTTTATGCTAACCATATTGCTGGCCGAATAATTTGTTTTATTTAAACTGATCGATCATCTGTTTTATTTGAATATTTGAAATAAAAAAAAAAAATCTTTATCTGCTACAGCTGATAACAAATAATCATGAAACTGATTTTTTTTTCCTTTTCAATGAGATCAATTGAATGATTACAATTAATTACACTTTAGTATTATATTTATTAGAATTAGATTATATTATTAAAATTAGATTTTGTAGTAATATTTGTTATATTAGTACTAATTTTTAAAAATTTTTTTAATTTTTATGATTAGAATTATATTTAAAATTACATTAAATTAATCAAAACGAGAAAGGATATTTTCACATTAATTAGTTATTTGTTTTTTATCAATTCTATAATTTATATGATGTTTTTTTTTTTTTTTTTTTTTTTAATGAACAAATTTAAATTATAATTAAATAAATGCAAAGGTAAAAAAGGAGGGAAAAAATGCAAAATGTTGCAATTATTTCAATAAAAATCGATTTGTTTTTTTTTTTTTTGTTTATTTAATTTTGTAATTGGAATAATATTTAAAAATACAAAAAATTATTTAATTTTATAATTGGAATAATATTTAAAATTACAAAAAAAAAAACTAATCTAAATTAGTCAAATTAATTATAAATAACTCTTTTTTTTTCACTTATTATTACGTATTTACGTGAAAAATTTTATTTTATTATATAATTGTATACGCTTACGTCGCTTTCATTTATGCAAAAAAAAAAGTGTTTGTAACTTTGTTAATTTCATTTTTAAATGTGATGAATGTGAGAAATTTTAAATTTTATCAATTCGATCTTTGATTAAAAAAAATAATTCTTTGCTCTTTTTTTTTTGTTTAAGATATTACAGTGAATTATTATTACTTTTTTTTTTTAAAAAAATTGTTTTTATAATTTTATTTAAATAATTATCTTTTTATAATCTGCAAAAAAAAAAAAAAAAAAAAAAAAAAAAAAAAAAAAACAAGAAAAAAAAAGTGGAATAAATAGAACAAATGAGAAAAAATAATAAAATTGAGAAAAAAAAAAAAACAATTTTTTTCTGTTTTTTTCTTCAAAAATTAAATTACTTCTAAAGTTAATTTTATTCTTTCAATTATTTTAAAATAATCGAAAATTAAAGTATTTTATTTTTTCAAAGAAAAAAAAAATACAACTTATAATTTTACTATAACTTCCAATTGTTTAGATTTTTTCCAGCATAATCTAATACAAATGACTAAATGTAAGATTTAGTTAATAATTAAAAACTGAAATTAAAATTTAAAAAATTAAAATATAAGTGTAATAATTATTCAAATAAATGAAAATGATAAATACAGTATGATTATCGCTAATGGAATTAATGGAATGTTTATGACATGCAATTCAATGCAAGAATAAATGATTAAATAAGTCATGTAATAAAGTAAATTTATTATTTATAACTGCAAAAAAAGGAAAAAAATATTTGAAAAATTCTAAAAAAATAAAAAAAAAATAAAAAAAAAACTGTTAAAATTAAATTTTTTATTATAAGCAATAGTATTTTTATCAATTTAATAAAGTTTTAAAAAAATAATAATAATAATTTCTATTCTAATTGTTCGAACTGTAATAAGAAAAATAAAAAATTTCAACAAAAAAAAAAAAAAAAAAAAAAAAAAATTTCTCAACAATATTAACTAATTAAAAATAATAAATAATCAAGTTTTAGTTTAAAATAATAATATTTTAAAAATAAAATAATAATAGTAATGACAATATTAACTAATTAAAAATAATAAATAATTAAGTTTTAATAATTTTTTTTTTTTGAAAAATAATTCTTATTCTAATTGTTCTAACTGTAATAGAAACAGTATAATAGATAAAAAATTTCTCAACAATATTGGATAATTAAAAATAATAAATAATTAAATTTTATTTCACTTTTTTTTTTTAAAAAAAAAAAAATGTTTAAAAGGAAGAGACGAAGATGCCATGATAATATTGATTTTGAGTAAAACTATTCAAAAAAAAAAACTTGAGACAACAATTCTTTTGGACTTTTCTTCTCAATCTCTACTCCACTTTCACTTTCATATACTTGCTCAATCTAGGCTTTCATAGAGAGTAAATTGAGCCTAGGCTCTGCTACTAGTAAGAGCTATATTAGCCATATACTCATCCATTTGCTTGCTTCATCGATCAAAATGACAAGAAAAACATGTTTGAAAAAAAATTTTTTTTTCTTACTTAGCTTCTTTTTTTTTTTTTTTTTTTGTCAATTTAATTTGACTATATTGAGAATTATATTAGAAAATAAGCAAAAAATATCCAAATACAAACACAAGCCATATTTTGAGATGGATTCAAGTTTAAATTTAAATCTAAACTCTAAACTCAAAACATTAAACATTAAATTTAAAATGTAAACCTAAAATTAAATTTAATTCTAAATTTTTTGTATTTTAAAATTGCCAAAATTATAAATATACCTGTCAACTCTTATCAGAATTTCTATTTTTTTTTTCTTTTTTTAAAAAAATAAGGTTAAGAAGAATCAAGAATCAAGGCGAAAAAACCTTTTGGTATAAAAAATTTTTTTAATTTCTTCTTAACTTTTTAAAAGTTTTCGATTACCTTCATATAATATGAAATATGAGAACTTGCATTTGAAAAAAAAAAAAAAAAAAAGAAACAAAAAATAGAAACAAAACAAAATTGAAAATATCCATCTCTATGTCATTAATTAATTGCAGGAAAATGATAAAATCAAATGTTAAGAAAAAAAAAAGTCTCATAATTTTTGATATACTGAAGAATTTCTAATTCCTCTAGAAGTGAACAATTTTTGTTTACATTGTTAAAATTAGGCACAAATAAAATAAATAAATAATAACAAAAAGAGAAAAGACAATGAATTGCTAGAAATGAAAAAATTTTTTCTTCTGCATATTTTTATAATTCTATTATATCATCTAATTTAGTTTTTAATTTCATGCGAATTATTTTTATTTTTAAAAAATTTAATTTTTAATTTTTATTTTTTAATATAATTGTTTGACAAAAATAATGCATATATAACCTTTATTCGTAAATTTGCTCGATTAACACCTAATTTTTATCCAATATTTTTATTGGTTTTAAATGGCGCAAATGGAATGTTTCATTGATATTAAATGATCATTCACATTGATCAGATGGCGCAAATAGAATATCTTATTGATACTAAATAATAATTCACATTGATCAAATGGCGCAAATGGAATGTTTCATTGGTATTAAATGACAATTCACATTGGCCAAATGGCGCAAATGGAAGACCTCACTGATATTAAATGATAATTCAAATGAAATATCACGAATTGATAATGGATGAATTTAATAAATCAAATTATAGGAATAAAAAGTGATATGTATATATAATGAAGTTTTAATTGTTTTCCATTTGAAAAGATTTATCCATTCTGTTACATTTATTACTTGAAAAAAATAAATGAACAAAAAAGAAAAATTTTTTGTAAAAGATAGAAAACATTGAGAGTATTTCATTAAAAATGCTATTTTGCATAATTTTATCACTTCAATTAACATATCATTTTCATAACTGAACATAGAAGTAAACAGGAAAATTTTTTAAAAGTAAATTTTATACATTTAGGAAAAGAATAGATGAAGATGAAACTTAATCCTTCTTTTCCTGATTCATTAGCTTGACAAATATTTGATAGTTAACTTTGCTTTGCTTGTATAGTTATACTTGAAAACTTGGATTAGCAATTAAATTACAGAATTCTGCTTCATGCATTAGATGATTAAGCTTCGAAGACATTTTTTTTTTTTTTTTTCGAAGACAAAAAGAATTTTAATTAATCTGATCGGCTAGAAAGCTTAATCTGATGCTAACTAGTACTAACTTAATGCAAAGAAAAAAGAAAGGTTTCCGAAATAGATATGATTTCAAATTTGATAAGATGATTCCGTCAGATAATTAATTAATTATTACGTGAAACGTGTATCTCAGTGATGAACTGAAGAGAAATTGTTGGATGTTACTTCGAGAATAAGCATCGAAAAAGTCAAATGTTGATAGCTACTATCGGAGTGAGTGTATGTAATAGCATCACTCAATAATCAATTAATCCGGATGAAAAAGAAAAACGGCAAACCCTGAAACCGGAGAAAGAAAGAGAGAGATATAGAGAAAGAATTTATATGCTCTTCTTGCAATCGATGCTCTACTGTATAAGTCAAGTTATAACATAATAAATCTTTATCTGGAAACATTTCAAACTTTACACTTAAAAATAGCATTTCTCGAGTTATTCACGTGAAAATGATAGCCCCAAAGTTTTACGCATAATAAGGACAATTCTTCAATTCACGTTACAGTTCTTGAACATCTCACGTTAATATGACGTAATGATGACAGCAGTCCTTGAACAGCTCACGTTAATATGACGTAATGATGACAACAGTTCTTGAACATCTCACGTTAATATGACGTAACGATGACAACAGTTCTTGAACAGCTCACGTTAATATGACGTAATGATGACAACAGTTCTTGAACATCTCACGTTAATATGACGTAATGATGACAACAGTTCTTGAACATCTCACGTTAATATGACGTAATGATGACAGCAGTTCTTGAACAGCTCGCGTTAATATGACGTAATGATGACAGCAGTTCTTGAACATCTCACGTTAATATGACGTAATGATGACAACAGTTCTTGAACAGCTCACGTTAATATGACGTAATGATGACAACAGTTCTTGAACATCTCACGTTAATATGGCGTAATGATGACAACAGTTCTTGAACATCTCACGTTAATATGACGTAATGATGACAACAGTTCTTGAACATCTCACGTTAATATGACGTAATGATGACAACAGTTCTTGAACAGCTCACGTTAATATGACGTAATGATGACAACACTTCTTGAACATCTCACGTTAATATGGCGTAATGATGACAACAGTTCTTGAACATCTCACGTTAATATGACGTAATGATGACAACAGTTCTTGAACAGCTCTCGTTAATATGACGTAATGATGACAGCAGTTCTTGAACATCTCACGTTAATATGACGTAATGATGACAGCAGTTCTTGAACAGCTCGCGTTAATATGACGTAATGATGACAGCAGTTCTTGAACAGCTCACGTTAATATGACGTAATGATGACAACAGTTCTTGAACATCTCACGTTAATATGACGTAATGATGACAACAGTTCTTGAACATCTCACGTTAATATGACGTAATGATGACAGCAGTTCTTGAACAGCTCGCGTTAATATGACGTAATGATGACAGCAGTTCTTGAATTGCCCACGTAATGAGGACAATTTCCACGTCAGTGACTCAAAGAAATCAATAACCACACACGATGTCATCTGAATATGCCACATGCAAACACATATTCACCCGCCTAACATTGCGTGGTTCTACAAACGATTGTTTGCACTGAGAAACGATAACAGCAGAAATTCATTGATGTCAATTTGGCATATTTAATTTGATATTGAGTTAATTCGTAAATTATGTGTTTGTTTAGATGTTTTTCCCATTTTTTTAAAAATCGTTTAATTATTTAATTTCTATCAAATATTTTTGATAGGATGAAAAATTAAATAAGTTCTGGATAATGTGAAGAATTAAACAATTTGTGTTAACATGAAATAGTTCGTAAGGACGTGAAAATTTAGTTAATTCATGATGATAACTTGAAAAATTAAATAGTTTTTGATAAATGTGAAAAAAAAAAAATGGATTAGTTTCTAATAACTGATAGTTCTTGATAATGTGCAAAAGTGGATTCAAATTAGAAAGTATCAAATAACGATGACAAAGTGACATTCAGTGAATTCAGTTTATATTATAATTTTTTTTTTTTTCAGATGAATGAAATGGCTACAAATAAGATTATATGCTGTAATTGTGAAATTTCATTAGTGCCAACGAAATATATTTATATTCAATGTGATATTTGTCAAAAGAAAGGATTTGATGTGAAACTATGCACTTCTGTATGTGTTATACTTTTTCTTCCCAATTTTTTTTTTTTTTTTCATTCTTTATTTTCAGATTAAAATTAAGCTTTGAAAGAGAGATTAGTTGTGTGATTAAACTTGTTAGCTAATTAAATTTATTAGTTTCATTCTTTTCTGCTAACTATTGAGCAAGAAATCCGCGTTACATTAATGAAATTACTACTACAATTGCTGTTAAGTATAGAGTAAAATTGAAAGATTTAAAAGTGAAATGTAAGAAGATTTAGGCATGATCAAATACTGTTGGATCCAAATTGATTATTATCACTAGGAATTGATATTGTGCAATAATTAATGTGAAAGTTTATTTTACCTATTTGATATAGGTAAAATAAATTTTTACTTTTAAAATATAAAACATAAAATTAAATATGTATGTGTAGCTGATATGAAAGAAATGGTTAGTTTGAGTGATAAAACAAATTATCATACAAACATATTTTATTCTACTGTGAAATGTAAGATATTAAGAAGATGATTATTTGTTGTTTTACATTCCTTTTTTTTTTTCTTAAATGATAGTAATAATAATAACTTTAATATTTTTTTACAGTGTTTTCGAATGGGTGCAGAATGTGGTCCACATAAACGTGGACATGCATACACAGTTATAGATCGTAAAGGACCTTCATTATTTCAAACAACATCTGATAAGCAGTGGGGTTGGAAAGAAGACCTGAAATTGATTGAAGCAGCACATAAGCACAAATTGGGCAATTGGTGTGTTTTGATAGAAAAATCTTTGTGAGAAAAATATCTTTGATAGTACATAATCATAGGTATCCATTAGTCGCATTCAACTTTTATTTATCTGTCGTTTTTTATTTAACAGTACAATAATCTTCCAAAAAAGAAAAAAAAAATTTTTCATAGTGTGATATGAAGATGATTTGTGCTAATGTTTTAGTATTCGCAACAACAAACATATCAAATTTTAGACAATTTCGATGACTGTTATTGGGATTACAACATAATAATAATAGGACTTATCTTTTTGAACTATTTGAAATTAAAAAATAAATACTATTGGTTGGATAATTTTAAAAAGATCTGCGATGATAGTTCTTTATTTATTTATTTGTTGCTGATAGATATATATTTATTCGTCATCATTTATCGTTCAGGGATGAAATTGCATCAGAGTTGGATACTGATAAAACTGCCGATGATGCTAGGAAACGTTTTGATCAATTTTTTATACGTGGTCCCTTTGGTCGATATGCAGCCGGTGCTATTTCAGGGTGATTTCTTCTCTAATTATTATTTTATGTTTAATTTACTTAACAGGTAAATTAAGCTGTAATAAATATATGGATTAAAAAATTTTGATATATTTTGAAATTGAATGGTGTAGTACTCTTCCAGTTTATTTATTTATTTGCTGTGTTACCTTATTATTACTGAGGTACTATCAGTTGTAGAAAAATAAGCTCGTGCAAATCGAATTCATTATTACTGATCTCTTCTTGCTGAATTATAGAAAAGGGTTTTTTTTTCCCTACAAAGTTTTAGGAGCAGCTTGCTTTACCATTATTTAACTATCATATTTTGAAAAGAGAAAAGGAAATTGTCAAATCATAACTAGAAAGGAAATAACAATAAATTTTATTATTACTATTTTTCAGGCCATATGTTGGTAATCATAAAGATGAAGAAAGCAGTTCATCACATCCTGAATCAAGTATGGTTGGTCAAGGACAAGTAGTAGATAGTTCAGATTGGCAATGTATGTTTTTTGTTTATTTTCTTCTTCTGTCACATTTGAGAAAATATAAATCTTGTAAAAATAATCTATTTTCTAGATATAACCGAATTTTTTCGTAATTACGATCAAGCCGTAGATTTGGACGATCCAAACTGGTTTGACCAATTCAAAGAGCCTTTGATGAAATTTAAGAGTGAATTTTATGCTCAACATGTACAAAGCCCAGCAAAAAAGAATGATGATGATGAGCAGCAACAAACTTTTGAAAATAATAATGATTCACAGCTGATAACTCCACCTTCATCACCACTTTCTGTGGAATTTTTGAGAGTGAGTTTTCTTCTCATTCATCTCATTATCAAAGGATTTTCCTATTATATTTGGAGAACATATTAGATAAAATGGAATAATTCATGTTTAATCTGTAAATTTTATAATTTATCCAGATGACAGATAATATAACATTTTTTATTCTTATATATGTTTTTATTTTTCTTTCAGACAGATGACGATGGCAAAAGAAAACGATTATTGTCTGTGAGTGATTTTGATGAAGTAAGTTTTATTTTAGTTGCAATTTCTTCATAGCGTAGCTAATATTTTATGTCGAACTGGGTTTTTTTTTATTTCATTTTTAGAGCGATGGTGAAGAAATAACGAACTCAGAGAGCAGTAATTCATCTGATTATGAGACTGAGTTAACACCACATTGTTCAAAAAAAAGAAACACTGGTCGTAGTGCTCATATTTATCGTAGCTCATTAGGTGCGGATGAAGGAAATGGTTGGTTATTTCATTATTACATTTTGTTTTTTCGATTACATTAGTTATTTATCTTATTCTTTGTTTGATCAGAAAAAAAAAAAGACAGCAAAAATTTTCGTAGCTTATAAGATAGTGTGTGTATTCGATGAAGTTGAAAGGTCATAAGAAGAGTATTTTGTGATAAAATGTTAATAAAAAAAAAAAAAATGTTGATGACTCATGTGTTATTGATGATTTATACCAATGAATTTTAGAGCCAGAATCGGAACAAAAATATGAAAGAAAGAAACCAGTATTGCAATTGAAGCGTGTTGGAAAGAAGAGACAAAAAAAAGATCGTAGGAAAAAATTATTTTTAGAGGTAATTATTTTATTTTATTAGCATTCTGTTTTCATTTTTTCAGGTTTACAAAATTTTTCTTATCATAATGATAACAGCTAAAGTAATGTCAGTTATCATTTCGTAAGTAATTATTTAATTTAGAATATTTGTTCTCATTTCATTGTAGTTTAGTTTTCGAACCTCAACATTTTCTTTCTTTTTTACAACAATATTCCGAAATTTGTAATGTTGGTCATGTTATTATTAGATAACAGAACTTATATTTTTGGTTATTTGGAAATCAACAAAAATATGTTTAAATTATACCTTATTCAGGAAGCATACAAAGGAAAACTTGTGGTAAAAATAAGTGAAGATGCAAAGAAGCAGTTGCGAGAATTTCATCCGGAACAATTTTATGCAAATGTACCATTATTACCTTTCGAAGCAGAAGAACGTTTAAAATTGAAGGATACCGATCTTCAATTATTGGGATATATGCCAGAAAGAGAGGATTTTGAATGGGTCAGTCATTGGAATAATATACTGCTGCATTTTTTATCCTTTTAATTTTTTTTTTCTATTTTCTAAATGTAAAACAAGGATTTCTTTACTGTTCATAACCGAAATATCCCTTTCAAATCTTCCATTCCATTTTTTTTTTTCTTGCCCTATCCACTTTATCTGCTATTTTTGTCCCCTAATTTTCTGTATATTTTATTTTCCAACCTAAAATTTATACTGCATGCAGCACTATGTAATGATACATATTTCAGGAATTCATGAATGATGCAGAAAAATTAATTAGCCGTTTAATGTTGCAGCCAGGTCCTGATACAGATGAAGACAGTGCTTTTGAAAGCGGTGGTTTTTTTTTTTTTTTTTTTTTTTTAATGGTTTAGAGGGTTTTTTTTTTCGATGTATCAATCACTGACAATGAAAACTGTCGCTTAATGTTCATTTCACGTATACACGTATCACGTACTGCATATGATGTTCTGTGGAGTATTTTTTGACTTCTAGAAGGGAGATATCTATAACTGCAGGTATAGCTAGCACTAAAGTGGTACAATTTTAAAAAGGACAAAAAAGCAGTAAAAGAAAGAGACTGATTTATTTTTGTAGAATTCAAATAACAAATGTTATTGAATCAGCATTTCGCATTGCTATCAAATTATATTCCCATTAGTATGTACATGATATGTTTATATATATATATATATTTTGTTTAGCTGTAAAATTAGCAAAGGTGCAGAAATATAATCGAATCTTGAAGCAGAGAAGAGCAAAAAAAGCAGCTGTTAGAGAATATGAACTTGTGAACAAGTTTTTTGACAAAATCAAGGTAATTTTTTTTTTTTAATAGTTTTTAGTAATTATAAACATCACTTCATTTTATTTTTTTTTTAGTTGCATTTTGGAACAAATTAGGGATCAGTGATATCGATCAGAAGTTTAGAACTTTATGTATTATTAAAATGCCTTTTTTCTCCTGTCATTGAACTCAATTAATTGAGTATGAAAACAAAATTGTTAATTGAAGTGGTGTGCAATTTTCAGAAAATAGAAGAAACTCGTCGGAGTATGACACACAGTCAGCATTATTCATCTTCAACACGCCAATATGAATTACTTCATTCATTTATGAAAAGAACTTGTCAAGTAGTGAGACAATCGGAGTTAAATCAATTATTTGATGCAATCATAGGTAATAATTTAGTAATTTTTCTAATCCTAAAAAAAAGAACAAAGGAAATATATTTTTCCTTTTTTCATTGTCTTATTTTGAAATTATAATTTTTGTGTTACTGCAAGAATAGATTTGAATTTTTGATTTGATTGTGTATTTTAATGAGAATTATTTAAAGTGTTACTTTTTCAGGTTACACGAACTTGAATGAAAGGATTTTGAAATTGGAAAATCTTAAAGCAGATATTGTTAAGGATCCGAAAGGTTTTTCATAATTTGGATAATTTGGTATTCCCATTAGTAGAGAGTCTACCTTACCTGTATTTTAACTTTAACTTAATACACAAAATTATTTTTAGAGTAGGTTATTTGCAGTAAGTTAGAAAAGTAATCGCAAGTATCCATCTCCACTCCAGTAAATATATTACAAAAGTATATGTATTTTTTAGGTAAGAAGAGATAACCCCGAAGAGACAGCCCAAGCAATGAGTATGAAACAAATTTGAGGCTTTATATACATGCCTATTTCCGATATGCATTTGCTTGCAATACTACCGGATGACTTTATTGGAAATGTTGGAAAAGGATCAGTAAATGCATCCAAAATTGCCCAAATATTCCAGGATCTCAGGGCATATTAGGACTAAATATGAACTAGAATATGATATGATGCAAATAGTCCATCCATTAAACATGATACATCCTATAGGTCAGATCCAAAACAAAGCTCAATTTTTCATCAAAGCCAGAATAATATCTAGATGCTAATTAAATTTCAAACCTCATTAATATCATCTTTCAATCATTTTTATAATTGTTTCGAAACTGTTGCAATGTGATAAAGTAACACTTCTTAATATTTAGCATTATATTTAAATGTAAAGATTAGTTAATACTTCATCTTTGGAATCAATCTAATTTTATGCTAAGACTGCTACTATTCTCATAAAGCGATAGTGACATACGAAAAAGGAACTGTTGTATTTTGATTGGTGACACACGCAGGAATATGTAGTGAAACATAGAAATTGATTGGTTTCTTTTTTTTTTTTTTTTCAGAATCAACTTTTGCTGGAAGCGTTTCAAACTCTGAGCTGTTTAGCAAGCCATTGAAAAAGGATCAGTGAAATTCGATATGTTAATTACAGAATACAGAAATTGACTATGTTGCTATGATTTGATAAGAGAATTTCAGTAGAGAATGATGGTATTTTCAAATGCTAGGAAAGATACTCTAAAAAATTCCAGTGAAATTATTGATTTTTCAGGGATAAAAATCGATAGGTACAATTTATTTTTGTAAAGTGTTGTTTTTGAATTTCTCATTTAAGTGTATTCGAGTGGACTAAATAATGGTAGTATCAAAGTTTTTGAGATTTTATTCAGTATGAAATAATTTTTATATTTCTCATATAACTTATATTGTGAGTCGTTGGTAATTTTTCTGCGATATTTGCAATACTTATTTCAATCCTCAAATTTCTGGTGTTTTTTCTAGTTTTCGTACTTTTTTTGCCATTAACATTGTTATTCTTTATTGCATATATATATATTAATCATTATAATGTTTTTGTATTTAATTACGGAATAAATTTTTCTTAGTAAGTCCATAGTAACATCTAAAAACGCATGCTGCATAGTATAGCTTTTTTCAGAATTTTTCCTGTTATTTCTATCGTATGAAATCGAGCGGTTATCTTTTATTTCGATTTAATTGTAAAATAAAAAACAAAAATATAATGTGATTATTGTTTGTATCAATTATATCCGAGAATTCGTAATAATCCCAAAGAATTTATACTTTTATAAAATTGTAAATACACAATTATCATTGTTTAATATCCCTTATAAAACGATAAATTTATTACCCAAGATGAAATTTGTTTACACTTAAATTACTTATTAGAATCATAAGTGTTTGAAAATTTGTCAATTTAAAGTTTTTTTTATCATGGTTAAGCTTATTATATATATCTGTGTTTTTGATTTCATTTTTCACTTCCTTACTTTTTATTTTGCCTAGGTTTTCTCCTCCTTTTTTCTTTTAATGTTTTCAAGGCATACGATGAAACTATATTAATAACAAGTAACAAAAAAGATAAACATTTTTTTAATTTCATCTTAAAATATTTTTATGACTTTAAATAGGAAAAAAAAATTCAAAAAAATTTGTTTTCAAAAAATTAGAATCGATGATAATCCATTCTTTCTTCATAATTTAGAGAGACTTAAATGTTAATTAATAAAAATTATACGTTTTGATATTCAAGAAAAAGATGATCATTTAACTTTTTAATTATTTTCACTTCTAACTATTTGCTTGTAATATAATGGAATAAAGTGAAAAGTTTATACCAGCTAAAACCGTTTCAAATTGAACAGCTGCAGTTTTCTGATTATAACAAATTTTAAATTTCATTTCTTTATCATATTATTATTCGTTTTCTTAGTTTCATCATCAAATTTTCTAATCAACTGTATTTACATTTCAATTGCTAAAAAAATCATCGATTAATATGAATCATTTTATTCTAGATACATCCTTTAATTTGCTAGAATACTTAACTTAAAATTTAATTCGCATTTTTCGTTTTGGATTGCAAATATTAGAGCGTTTTTCTTTTGTTTTTTGTTTTTTAACAATAAAATAGTGTAATTTAAATCCAATAAATAAATAAGAGTAAAATCAAAAAAAAAAAAAACCCCGAATATGTCGAAATAAATTTGTATTAAATCCATGAGACCAAAGATTGTCGTATTTGACTAATTCTTAGATAAATTTCTCAATTGAGAAATTCGTTATTCAATACTCATTTGCATTTCTTGGAATTTCACAGTTTGTTAACAAAGAATATTTGCATTACTTCAACACAGAGTTGAAAATTGCTCTCAATTTTATTATCAAAGTCTTCCTGACACGTTGTCAGCTCTTTGTTTCATTCTTTGTTCTAAGAATTGTAAAGCTTTTCCAATATGGTATTTGCTCTTGTAAGTAATTGATGTAGTATTAAAATTTAACTCTTACTTTATAAAAACTAAAGATCATCATCTATTAGGGTATAACTCTTTACTTGCAGGTAATCATAATCTATTAATTTTGCCAATATTGTTGTCCAGCAATTTTAATTTCAGTAAAGCACAGATCAATCAATTTCAAACAAAAATCATTGCTGCAAAAGAAATTGTTATAATAAATATTCTTATAAAAATTTTTTGACTCTATAAATTATAAAAATTATTTGTCTCTATAAATTTTAATTAATAAATAACTGAATCATTTTCATTTCAATTCAATTTTTAATTCCAGTATAATTTCCTGCATGAAATTTTTTTATTATTCATAAAAATAGTGAATGTGTGAATTAATTTATTTTTCTGTTATAATAATTGCCACAAACAATAAATTATAAAAAATTACGTAAATGAGATCAT
The DNA here is from genome assembly GCF_000002995.4 of Brugia malayi. NCBI lineage: Eukaryota > Metazoa > Nematoda > Chromadorea > Rhabditida > Onchocercidae > Brugia > Brugia malayi. The sequence goes on from NW_025062477.1 coordinate 13,703,211, forward strand.
ATTTCACAGCAAATAAAATATTTTTTCATTGCTAAAATAACATTTATGAAGAATGAAATTGGAAATTGTTACAGAATCAGAAAATTCTTATAAATTTTCTACCAATATTAAATTTTTTTTTTAACATGATTTTTTTTTTTTATTTCATTTCATTTCTTTCAAAATAACGCATACTTTTATCATTTATTTATTCATTTAATTCCAATATAATTTAAAATAATAATAATAAATAATAATAATAGTAAAACATCTAAAGATAAAAACAGAAATTAAAAAAAAAAAAACAATTTCTTATCAGATTTTTGGCAATATTATTATGCAAGCTATCACATAACCATCAATTAATCAATCAATTAGTCAACCAATAGTTCAATTAATCAACATAATTATAAATTTTCATTCCAATGATGTAAAAAGTATCTTATGCAAATTTTAATTAATAAATAACTGAATCATTTCCATTTCAATTCAATTTTTAATTCCTGCATGAAATTTTTTTTCATTCATAAAAATAGTGAATGTGTGAATTCATTTATTTTATAATTGCCACAGACAATAAATTATAAATTATATTTCAAAATATTCAAATATAGTCTAAATGTTAATGTTAAATATTAATTTTAGAGATTTTTTAAAAAATATATTATATATTATTATAATGAAATTATTATAGAAGTTTTAATTCATTTGTTAATGAGTTTAATTTGCTGAGTTCTTTTTTTTCGTGTTACATTCCAATTTCACATCATCTATATTTTAGTTAATTCAATCATTTCAATTTAAATTATAATTAACTTTTTTATACACTTTCCTGATGATTCAATAGCTAGCAATGCAGATCTTTTTTTTTTTTTAATTATTAAAAAAAACAACAATCCATTGATTAAATAATTTTTTATGCTTATTAATTATCAGTGAAATAAATTTCATAATATGTAATACTTCACTTTTTAGTATCATAATTTTTAATCAATTTTATTTTAATTTTATTCATTTGAAGAAAAAGAACATTTCAATATCTCTAACTTTTCCCTTCCTTTGCATCTTCTATCTGTCATCTATTTTGTAGCAAAAATGCAGAAGAGCTTATTTTGTTATATTTATCAATTAAATTTGAATTTAATTTTGAAAAAGAGAAAAACAAAGTGACAAAAGTTAATATTCAATTTAATCCCAACGCCATAGTCTTTCTCTCTATCTCTCTTTTTATAAATCTGAAATGTACTTATTACAAAATTAAATATTCTAGCCTAATATACCATACTTCTTTCCTACATTACAAAAAACTAAAAACTTTTCCAAAAGAGTAATTGATAAGTAGGCTATATACACATTAAGCTGTAAATTAATTAAACAAAAAGTGGGAAAAAAGAAATTTTGAATTTTTTTAAAATATTCACAACTTTTTATTTGAAGGAAAAAAAGAGCAAAACCCTTTTTTTTTTCCTTGTGATCGTTAATTTCTTCAGTACAATTTTCGAAATTTTATGATGCATAACGATAGTTCTATTTTCCTTTCCATTTTTCTTTCTTCTTTCCTTTTTTATACTTTTATTTTATAAGTTCAACTGAAAATAAAAAACGAAGCATGCTTTTTTTTTATTTTGTCAATTATTGCCAATACAAACAAATATATTCAAATATTTCACATTAAATAATCAATATACAATATGAAATTATATAAACTACAAATAAAAGTTTAATTTTAATTTTCTCTTTCCAATTATTTTAATAGTAACTATTCAAAAAAAAAAAAAAAAAAAAAAGCTTTTCTCGTTAGTTAAATGTTATTAGTAATTATTATTATTATTACTTATTATTATTATTTAATATTATTATTATTATTACTATTGTTATTATTATTATTATTATTTAATACTATTATTATAGTTTACTATTATGGTAAACTATAATTATAGTAAAATTACTATTAATTCTATTATTAGTTATAGATATATGGTGTTGAATATCATCGTAGTGATTTAATAGGCGACAAAAGAAAGTTTATTGAGGGCGCTTATCAGGTACTATTCAGTTTTTACAGTGAAAAATGAAGTTTCAGCTCAATTTGAACTATTTAGTAGGAGTTTTGTTTTATTTTAGATTAGAACGATTCACTATGAAATTCGATAAATGGAGTGGAGCATACGATCGTTTTTGAACATCCTCACCTCATGTTGATGTTGTGATATTGCTAGCACCTGTTGTGCGTATACCATAAACTGTAACCGTAAATACCTAATGATAAACCTAAGCATAAGTGTAGCGATGAAGACCTAGGAAGATGGCGAGTTTCCTTTGCTAGAACTGACTTGAAGATATAACTTCACTCGTGATGTTATATCTTCAAATAATAAACATCAGTATGAGAATGTTCAAAAACGATCATATGCTCACTTCACTTATCGCATTTCATAGTGAATCGGTCCAATCTAAAATAAAACAAAACTCCTACTAAATAGTTCAAATTGAGCTGAAACTTTATTTTTCATTAAAAAATTGAATAGTCATCTGATAAGCGCCATCAATAATCTTTCTTTCGTCGGCTATTAAATCACTACGATGATATGCAACACCACGAGTGAAGCTCAGTTCTACCAAAGCAAACTCGCCATCTTCCTAGGTTTTCACCGTTAAACTTATGCTTAGGTTTATCATTTGGTATTTACGGTTACAGTTTATGGTATACACACAACAGGTGCTAGCAATATCACAACATCAACATGAGGTGAGGATGTTCAAAAACGATCCTATGCTTCACTCCATTTATCGAATTTCATAGTAAATCGCTCCAATCCTGCAATACATAACTATCATCATACATTATGCGGACGTTTCACAACACAAATTAAATACCAGTAATGATGAAACAACACCCCAAGATCCATTTTAATATCTGTTAATCAAAGTACGAATTGGCAATCATCAGAACACGTGATAGGTATCAGGAATGATACTGGTGCGATGTGAGAATTTACAAACAATTTTGCTAAACTCTGCCATAAAATGTTAAATTTTAAAAGCGCAAATAGTTAGTAACTAATCTTCCCACTCTCGATAGTACTCGCCAACTAGCATGATCATCGAGAATCTTCTAATATCATAATTTCCAGCAGCTTCAATTTTGGCAATTGAACCTGCTGATGGTTCCTATTTTGAATAAATTAATAATCAAAGCTTTCAAAAACTGTTATTTTTCATCTCTTAACTTATGATTTTTTTAATAAAAAATCGCATTGCTTTGATATCGGCCGGCATTATAAAGTTGTCGAACCTAACATAGAAGAATGAGAGGTCTTTGTTCTGTTTGCTGTTTAAAATTGAAAAGGAATGAATGATAAAATGAAATATCTCGAACAACACTAAATAAGTTATTGATGAAATATAACACCAACAAATTTCCCAACAAATGATTTCTCCATGATAATGATAAGTTGCTGCAATACAATAAAACACAGAAATTCGCCACAAATCGTTCCAAGAAGCATTCAGTTAGCTAATGAATGATTAGACAAGAAGTGAAACCGAATTTAAGATATATCAAAAGATGCACACATATGCCTAGTATTACTTGCGGAAGATATAACATTAATGTCGTACTGGTGGTTCACTATATTGTACTTCGATGTTTTTCTTTCTACTCACTACGCTTTTAACAATTAATAAAGTGTAAGTAAGTAATTGATAACTTATAAAAGAAAAAATTTTTGCTCCTACAAAACGATTTGAAAAAAAAAAAACTGAAAGGCACTAAAAATGTTTCAATCGTTTGATTGCTATACATATATGTGATATGGCTATATCTGTTTGTGTACGCATCCGCATCTGTGCCTTTGTCTATTTGCGCACATGCACAAAGACAGTGTTTCTCTTTGTTTCACTTTATTTTTCAAAAAGACAGTATAAACGCTAAGAAAGAATAATGCTAATCAACACAGTGATGATTGAGTCTAAATTGGAGTTTAGCATGGGAGTGGAGTATCATTACGATGATATGAAACATCATATATGTGTATGTATATAACTAATAATGGAATTAATAGTTTACTACAGTTACTTTAACAAGAATACTTTAATTAATGTTATAAAATGATTGACAATATATAAAATAAAACTATTATACTGCGTATTTTCAATATCTATTATTTAAATATTATCTATTATCACTTTTCCAAAACATTCTTTCTGAATTATGATTAGATACATCTAAATACATGTTAAATATCAAAAAAATGTTACTTTATCACATTCAAACAAATTTTGCAACAATTATAAAAATAATTGCAAGATGTTAATATTAATAAAGTTCAAAATCAAATTAAAATATTTAGGTATTACTGTAGTGAAAAGTAAATTAACTTTCTTCTTAAAGTCTAACATCTATAATATGCATTAAATTTAAATAGACCATCTATACAATTCTAATTTATTACATATTTTTCCAAGATTTTCCCAAAGTTTGGGCATTTGTAAATCTTTGGGTAAATATGTGTAAATTTATCAATCTTTTTTATTTGCACTTTAATAAAGTCATTTATTTGATTGTGTTATTGTTTATTAGAAATGCATGTATATAAATAATATATTATACATGCGCCTAAATAATATTATACTTGCCAAAAAAGCCTTCAGAAGATAAATTTTGTTTGATACGCATTGCTTTAACAATCTTCAACAAGAACCCTTTAAAAATATGTTCACTTCCTGCATATTTTTTACATTTTTAATGACGGTGAAAATTACAAAAAAAAAAAAAAAAAAAAAAAACAAAGTGAGAAATACGGACAAGTTCAAGACAGATCAAATTAATCATTTAAGCGGAAAAAAGAACCAAATTCACCAGAAAAATCAATTTTTTGTATATTTAAGAAATCCGTATTACATAAAGGTAGATGCATTTTAAAATGCACTTTTATTGCGAAAAGCACAGGTGTAAAACAAACAATAAGCATGACATTTAATAAAGTGATTTTTAATTATAAATGCTGGGTGAGGAATATGAAATTTCGAAGTGGAATTAATAAGTATTTTTCACTTTTTTTTTTTGTAGTTTTCACCGTCATCCCCGATCATTGCTGTATTCTGAATTAGATCATATAGTGAATTTAAATTGTATTAATATCAAACCTGATATTATAATTTCGGTTTCAACAGTATTATTTATCAATCGTGATATCATGAAGAGTGTAAAAAACATAAATGATACCATTTATATATATATATATATATATAATTCATCACATTAATGTATAATTCATTAATTGTAGAAAAAAAAAACATTAAAAATGATGGAACTCAGGGAAAAAAAAACTGCATAACAAAACCGTAATCAATTAATTAATTAGACACGACAAAAACATAATGGTTTGCCTTGTTGATAATTTAACGTCAATAAATGACACTGATAAGAACATACAATCCTTTCCTTTTTTTTCTTTTCTTAATATATTATATAAAGGGTTAAAAACTAAGCGAATACTGTAACAACAAGTAATATGCAAATCAAAAGCCTTATTGTATGAGCATTCTCGTAATATTTCTAGCAAGTAAAATGATACAAGAAGAAAAAAACAATAAATAAGAAATAAAAAACGACAAGAAATGAAGCTGCTGTTAGTAGTGAAGAAAAAAAAAAAGAAAAACATACAATATTGTAATAACAGCAAGAAAATAATATATCACAACTGTTTGGTGACAAAAGAAAAAGAAAATTCTGTACAACATTGTGAAATATTATACTATTTACAAACATTCAATTAATCCAAATTTGATGACCATATAAGAGAGGGAGAGAAAAAAAAAAGGAAAAATACTGGGTATTTTAGAGAGAGAAAAAACACTCGATAAATCGAAGAAAAAAAAAAATTTATTGCATATAATGCAACTAATTTATATTATATATAATATTAAAAAGAATACAATAAATAATATCCACATTCACTAAAAATTCGCTATAAACAATATTATTATCTAAGCACTTATTCTCTTCATCACAGTAGTTCTACAACAACTGCCCTGAAATTAAGAATGAAACGATTATAATGTATCGTAAAAGTATTATTTTACAATTGCTAAATCCCGCAATCATCTTACAATAAATCATGAATCATCGATGCCTGTTTTAAAAATTAAATGGAAAATTAGAACTGGGAAAGTGCACAAATTACATAAAATATACATATATATATATAAACCAAAGCAGATGCATCCCGATATGGATAATAGAGCATGACCATATATCACCTAAAATCGACTATAAACTTTAAAGAACTATACGGCCAAGTGTCAAGCTATCTCGTCTAAGTCACTTCGTAATTCCAATCAATATTTTACATTTCAGGAAAAAATTTTCATTAGCACGAAACTTTTTATTACTCGATATATAAGCAACATTATTCAAATACATCTATTACTGTTTCTACTGATATAAATATTATATGAACTACGTCAATTTCTACCAATACCATCATTCCATGATCTAAAGTTTTCTCAAAAATTATCAGTTACACAACTGGCGTAATCGCTTCTGCCTTGATAATTTATCAGATGAACAACTTATAGCTTTTAGTGGTTCTCGATTTTTGCCCGCTATCGGCAAATGTTGTAGAACTACTTCTAAATTAGCTATTCGTTGCCGTCTTTTATCGACTGCAGAATTATTATGTCCTGCAGCATTAAAACGGGAAAAATTCTTCATATCTTGTTCCATTACAAAGGGCTGAAATTAAAAATATATCATGTATAACATATATATGGACTCCTCAAAGCTCCAAAACTTATAAAACTGTATTTAAAAAAAAAATATATATATATATATATATATAATGAAAAAAGAAAAAAAAAGATAGCAGGTATATGAAAAATTAAACCTGATCAAAATATCTAAAATATTTTAATCATTACCGTAAATGTTCTGGAAATGGTCAATTTTTGTTTGAAGTATGAAAAAATGAGTGGATCGGTATTAATATAGTATTGATTTTTCGCAGGAATTTTCTCGAATTTCGAATTTTTACCTGTTTGGTATTCTACAAAATACACATCCTGAAAAAATAACAAATGCTTCAAATGTAACAGCACGCAACTGTACTTAATAAACCACATTAAGACTCAATTCTTAACATCACTTTTAAACACCCTATCGATATTTAAGGATAAATCAAATTAGCTAACTTAGTGCTCAATCCCTAAGCCCATCAACAAACAATACCTGCAAAATATATTTCAATCCGAAACCGATTCTCTTCTTAAGTTATCTTAACGCTAAAACAAATCTGTTGAAACAAACCACTTCTTCATAATAAGGTAATTTTGGCCTTCCAAGACAATAAATATTTGATTCCAGAGCTAAACAACGTCCAACAACAGCATCAAGTGGAAGTGTATCATACATACTGGTGGCAAAAAGCTGAAATGAAATTTTACCAAAAATTATTTATAAAACTTAGTACACTAACATTTGGTACAAGTATCAGTTACACATAAATAAATACATGAATTTTTTTTTAATTCAAATTACTAGCAAAAGAAGCAAACAACTCCTACTAAATAGTCATTTTAACCTCATCTTCAGACTTATCAGCGCATGAAAATTAGAATTATCTGTTTATGTTTATAGAATTATCTGAAAATTACAATAGTGCCAAAGATATGATAACATCAAGCAATCATAATGATCACACCAAAATCAAACACATAGAGAAATTCACCTCTTTTTCGTGAAATAATTTTCCCGGTTCACAATAGACCTCATGTGGCCGTGCGTAATAGAAACCAAAAACGAATTTATGCCCTTCGAATGAAAAAAGACGCTCAATCCGGAAGCATCTAACATTTTCACGATGAAATGATACTGGACAGAATTTTTTATCAGTATCTTCTAGTTCAGCAGGAATTAAAGCTGTCACGGGAATACTCTGTTTCGTGCATTCAACAAGTCGACGCAGTATCAATTTATGCTAAAATTACGAAATGAAACCGATGAATTGGGAAAGACATTATTTTTAAATCATATGAAAAACTGCTTGAGTTTTTCTTTTTCATTTTTTTTATTTCAATTTACTTTACAGAACAATAATGAATAAAAATAGAAACTTAATATTTCTCAAAACAATTAAATTGTCTTACATTGTCGTTTTCAAGTTTTTGTACATACACCGTTTCGCTGAGACGCACTTGCAAATGCCGTGAATTCACCAATGTCCGATAATAAGTACAGTTCTTGAAATTATAATCAGGCTGAATACGTAACGGAATTGATGCCGTTGAAGTGCGTTGAGCATTTCGGACGCAAATGATACAAATGAAATCCTAAACAAATTTAGTTATATTTCGAAATGAAAGATTAGATTTCAGAAAAAGACATGAGATCCAAAATATGACTTAAATTCTAAAAATTGATTTTTTGGCTAAGCAAGACTTAGGATTGTTTAAAATCCTAAAATCGTTTAAAATCCCATTTAGTATATATAACATAGCAAAACATTACTTTAACTTCATCAAGAGGTTTTTCATCGAAAACACATTCTTCGTGAAGCCAAAAATTACACTTTTCACACTGTATCATAGGTCCATCATCATCCGTAGTACCACATATGCAACGCACACAATCGGTATTAGCATCAGCTACGCCAAGGTACGAAAAACTATCATGATCGTAAGAACCAACCGGAATCTATAACCGAAAATAGTACATTCAAGATTACTCAAGAAATACTGATATTCAAGACTACAAAACATTTTCAAGATATTCCCACAAATCCGAAAATTTTCTAAGGAAACCTAAAATTTCCAAAAAAAAAATTTTAGTTTAAGCACCATAATCAAAATGAAACTATGAATGAGAGGAACACAAGCATATACCGGAGAATCGAGGTATCTGTAATCAATTGCTGCTGTCAAGGTTCGATGAGGTCCAGTTTTAGATTTTTTTGGGCTTTGATGATGCTGTTGATCATTTTTGCTAAATTTTCTCACTTGACGCGAATGTTTTGCTTTTATCGAAGCAAAGTTTGCGCGCCAAATATCTAGCTTCCGCCGATCCAAAGATCTGCCAGATATACCAAGCAAACTATTAATTTTTATTTCGATGGATTCCAGCATTTCTAAGGCTGTCCTTGTAGAAGCATGCTTCTCACGAAGTTCAGTGATAAAGCTCGACAATTTCTTGAGTTCTTTTTTGGATGCTAATTTAGAATCATTAAACTTCATGACTACTTCTTGACAAAGCTGTTCCAGCTGTTCATCGCTGTTACTCGTTGCAGGAATAGTCAAAGATGTTTTTGAGGCCCTGCTTCGGCTTCGGGATCGAGATTCTACAAAACAAAAACAGAAGTGTTTTCCGCTTAACATAGCTAAAAAAAATATTCTAGATTGCTGCACTTCTTTTTGAATTAGTCGTAACAGTATAAGTCAGTCATCTATTTAAAATTATTACAAACTACTACAATATTCAATGGTTATGAAGATCAAGTTATTTTGCTAACATTACTGTTTAGATTAGTCTTTTTATACTATCTCAACAGAAATAATCAGTCTGTCTCACTGGAATATATTCCATCATATTTTGAATGTCACATTCATTCACATTACCTTGTGACGAGAATTTTTAAATAACAGATAAGGATTTAAAAAAAAAAAAAAAAAAAAAAAATCTGATAATATTAATAATAACCTTTTCTAAATTTTTTCAGTTTAAATGCTGCCGATTTTCGTACATTTCGCAGTAGAAGCAAACGTGCTTTACGTACTAATTCCTTCTCTCGATTATTCATTATAACATTTTTATTGAGAAAATGTCGACAATTTGGTGCACCACAACAACAAATCGTTACATCATCAAACTCAAACGCATCCCAGTTATAATCATACGTAAGCTCTTCACCTTCATGAATACCACGCAAAGCAAATAAGCCGATTCGATAATGGCCATTAACAGACCTACAAATTACGCCACTTCAATAAATCTTTATAATTACCAAATAAAAAAGACTTCGAAAAATTTAGCTTCCTACAATGTAAACAATGTGAATTTTAACTTCACTATTTACTGAATCGTCTAGAATTTCAGTACTGTAATTAAACTCAATCTGAACCCTGAAAGAACAGAACAACATTAACTTTTAATAGAGTATCACTAACATTTTTAATAGCTTTTAACTTTTAATGGAGCATCACTAACAATATATAACTTACCAACGCTGCATTTCACAGTTTGGAGCACATGAATGATTAATGAATCGTGCAATATTTCCTTTATGATAGGCATCAACAACAAAACCAGGACAAAGGTTTAATGCGTAATGATTCCTTTGATAACGATAATCAGTACGACTTCGAATATTAAACGTTTCCATTGAAACAACTTCACCGATATATTCACATATGAACTGTAAAATTTTCAACAATCAATAGCATGGATAATATAGGCAAGATATAAGATTAAAACATTGTTTTAGATGCATCATAGAATAAATAATGATGTAATGTATAGAGGGGCTAATATAGATGTTGAAAAAATTGCCCCATCAATTTAAACTGATAAAGAATAGTAATATCGATGGAGAAGGAATGCGGTGGAATGTAATTCGATTAGTTAATTGTGAAAACGAAATACGAAAGTCCTAACTCAAAGGGGTTCATAAATCTATTTCATTTAGTTAGAAATGCTTTCAACATAAAACTAGAAGAATGCAATCTTTTTGAACGTTATTACAAAAGTATAAAAAAAACTTTTAAGAAACATTAAAAGAAAATCTCTGTGTAACAAATTGACTTTTCGTAATACATCATATCAGTATTTCCCTTCACAGTCCTTTCATAATGTTTAAATGAGTGGTAAACAATCAATACTGATGTGTTAACTAATCATTTAACAAAATGTCAAATGAGATTTGTCACCATAACTGTGTCACAGATGCCTATCAACGACGAACAAGAAGGTCAGATAAGACTGAACGAGTACTTACTTGTCCTTTATCAATATTAACATCCGTTTTCACACCAATACCACAGCCATTCATCGTTTGAAAAGTTCGCAAACGTTCAACACATTCACGCCGAAATAATCGTTTATTAGTACAGAGGGCATTACGTGGACAGCTATTACCACATTCCATCAGTACTACCCTGGAATAAAAGCAAAATAGTAAAGATAAGATACCTAATAAAATGGAAAATCTATATTCATGTATTAAGTATAGGAATAAGAAAACTTTTAAAAATAAATACACTCAAAAATTTACCTATTCAAACATTCATCACTTTCACCGCAACATCCAGAGGAACAAGAGCATTGCATCTGTTCAATTTTTGGATAAGCATCAACGATCACATCTTCAACCACATCAAATAATTCGATCCAATTCAAGGAAAGCAAACAATTTTTGGGATTATAACAAAAGTTATACTAGAATGAATAACTGCCGCTTTGTTGTCATTATGTAATAATACACTAACGAATAAACCAAAGTAAAAAGAAAATGTAAGTCATAAATCACAGTCCAATTGAGCTGCAAAAATGTGAGATGAAAGAAATAACTAACTTTGCTTCAACTTGATGTAATCACCAGATGAACGACGACTTCTTTCACATACTTTTGAAGATGATGGAGTAGCACTAAAAAATGAAATGACTAAAATACACTCAAAGCTTGAAAACGATGGATTGAAATAGCACTTAAGTTAAAAAACAATGCATTGAAATAGCACTTAAGTTGGAAAACAATGTATTGAAATAGCACTTAAGTTGGAAAACATCAATTTGCAAAAATGCAAGATTTCTTTCATCATTCAAGTGTGGGTATACATCAAACTTATACATCAATTGCTGCTAGAACATAAAGACCGCAATGATCAACAGCTGACATCGTCATTGCAATATCAAAAAATTAGATTTCAAAAATAGATTCATGAATTTAAATAGATTAAACAAATATTTTTGGTTCAAAAAGATCATTCTCACCTCGTAGCAAAAGAATCACTCTTTCGTGATTTCGGTAACTTTTTATCTCCAATCCGGTAAGTTTTCGAAGAGTTTTTTTCTCGTTTTGATTTCTCAAGTCGATTTCTTTCAATTAGCCTAAAAAAAGCGGAGCAAATGCAAATGACGAAGAATAGTAAAATCATAAATAATTTCCCTAGTTTCCTTGCAAATGAAGAGAACTTTTCTGCGTCTATTTAAGTTCATTTTAATCATGAAAATATGCTGAGCCAATAAATTATTATGTTAGCAGCTTATAAATGCTGCTTTCTTGATATATAATTTCTTTAAAAGTTTCAAAACACCAAATATTTTTTTTTTTTTTCACGACAAATGTATATAGTGCAAATGCCTTACATAACTTTAGTATCTTAATTCTAATCTGAATTTTAATTCCAGAACAGCAAACCTTCGAGTAACTTCCTTCCAATTCAAACGATACCACGGCAAATCCCAGTGCTTTCTATCACCTAGATTCAGTTCCAAATTGGCAAATTGTCTGCTAATTTGTTCAATGACGATTTTCAGTTGTTCATTTATTTTACGCTTCATATCCAAACGAAACTCTTTAATCTGATCCACCATATTCTCATTCGAGCATTCTAAATGCGTATTCGGCTCTCCAGTAGTGACATTCCCAGTAAATTCCTGACATCCTTCACGAACTTTTTCATCAATTACTTTTTTCTCTAATTTCCTAGTAGGAAACTTCTTTTCAGCTACAAACTTCTTTCTCCCTTCCTGTTTCTTTCGCCCTTTGCACTTCCTTTCTTCTGTTTGCAGTTCAGCTTCCAAATTTTTGGGTGATAAAGGTATTTGCATTCGTCTTTTCAAACTATTTATATTTGTCTTTTCACCGGAAACTAATTCAGTAACATTCGAACACCCTATGACAATATTATTTGATCTCTGCCTCACTTCTCGCCGTTTCATCTTCCGTGCTGGCTTTTCGGAAACCGATTCTCTACACTCTTCTACTTTACGTTTTCGAGTCTTTCGCTTTCTCTCTGGGAACCCGCTTCTATGTTCTGGAATTTTATCTTCAATACTCTCATTCTCACATAGTCGTGCTTTTGATACGTCAACAAATTCGGTTTGCACTGCAACTTCATTTTCCGACTCTTTAATTTCCATTAATTCATTGTCACCGGTAGGAGCAACATTAATAGTAGTGGTAATCTTTGTAGTAGGAACTACTGTGACAGAAGTAACAGTATCTGCAGTTGTGATCACTGCACTACTGTTATCAAGGTTATTAGTAATAGTAGCAGTAGTGCTAACAGTACTACTGTCAACTACAGTGCTATCATCAGTAGCAACTTTTGATTGGATGGCACTAGCAAATTGCTTGCGTTGTTGCGCATCCATATGTGACATTAGCTGTTCCACCAAATCTGTAACATTCATAGCTGGAGTAATTGCTATTTTCGTGATGTCATCACCTGATTCTTTCTTTATCTTTTCCTGAGACTCAGCCTTAGCTTCATGATTCTGCTCGGAATTCTTTTCCATATCTTCCAGTAATGCATCCACTTCAGTAGTCTTCTGGATATCACTGTCAGATGGTGGTGTTTTTGTCATAAATAGCGGTGGCTCTTCTGTTAATGGTGAGCTACTTTCCGCTTCCATTTGATGGAATGGTATTAAACGTGGCATGTCGGAATAATCATCGGAATAATTCGTTGAATCTGTTGTTGATTCCTTACTTTTATTCACTACAGCAGTTATCTGAAAATTGCAGAAATTTTAACATACCAATATTATGGTAATAAAGATGATGCTGCCGGACTAGTTCCTTCATTCAGGCTTCATCTTTCGTACAGATTCCGGATGATCTTTACGTCAATTTCTTAAACAGCTATCAATCGCAAAAACTCTAGAATGCGTGATAAGAATGCTCCCGTATAAAAGTTTTTTCATAAACTTCTACAGAAATGTTTTTTAACGGATACCGGAGGAGGAGGAGGAATGTACGGCGTAGGTGGAGTAAACGGATCGGCTGGTGGTGAATCGGCAATACTTTGAATTCCACTATCCGCCGTAGGAGAACAATCCGCGACAACATTGTAACTATGCTGATAATGACAAGATGACATTCCACCATTTAAATCAACCTAGAAACAAGCACTGTTATGAATCTTTGAGTTTTTTTAAAATACATGCTAAGATAAATCAAAATACGAATAAAATAGGAGACCGCTCAAGTAGCAGATATAAAAGAAAAATTTTATTTACAGCATAACCAACCAATGCAATATACTAACTTAAGGCACAAATAACAAAACACATCAAGTGATAAACAACGAATATGATCCGGCAAAATCTTAGTCTAAATATGATGGTAAACAGCAAACCTGCATATGTGTTTGAAAGTTAGACTGCACCGGTGTACATGTCGAAGAATCTTGAATGTGCATCATCGCCGGAGAACTATTATGATATTGATGCTGCTGTGGTGGTGGAGGAGGTGTCATGTTATGCTGCTGTGCATAATGATTAGAAGTTATCATTACTGTTTTATCAGTTATAAGCTGTGATTGCTGTTGATGCATAATTGGAGGATTCAAATCAACATGATGATGTGCCATTTCCTATAAGTATTTAGTTGAAAACACAACGCAGAAAAAGAGACTAAGCACAAGAGACCATGAAACAAATTATTTAGCGAAAGAAAAGCCGAAGAAAATGTCAACATTTGAAAATAAATACTACAAAACCTATAAAAATATATCTATTCAGTTTCAACTCTGTTTAATAGACAATATCTAACTTTGAATACTACTTTTTAGTGTTTTATAGCTGGAAATTTCATGAATGCACTCCCTTACTGATTAGAATTAAGTTCACCGACACAGTGCCAACTTAACCAATGAGTGAATTAAGCAAAATGATCTGATTCGTTGGAATTATTCATTTTTATTAAGAGTTCCTCATACAGTTGTGTTCTGTGTGCAAACCGTAAGATTAATTGGAACATATGCTCTATTGAGCAACCAAATAATTTTAAACAGACAGAAATACAAAACAGATTTTAAAAAAAAAAAAAAAAAGTGAGAAGAATCAGCAACTACCTGAAGCAAATCAATATCCGATTTGCCGGATGAAAAGCTTTGTGTTATGGAAGAAATGGGTGGAAAAAACGAAGTAGTGCTTGTACACGGCATTTGACAATCATATGATTCATTTACGTTCATTTGTGGTACAACCTGAAATTACCAAAATAATTTTATTTCTTTCATTTTATAAAGAAACTGCGAAATATAAAAGTAATAAATGAAGTATATGTGACTGGAGCAGATATGAATAAAATCACGGATTTTTTTGGTTTTTGCAAACGCGATAATATGCTATAAACTGACATTCAAAACATAACCTGTGAAGGCGATGGTGACTCGAAGGAACCGCTACTAACATTCGAGCGTGGTGCCGCGTGTAACCAGCCATCAGTACCACAATGCTGCGGTTGCTGTTGCTGTGGTTGAAGATGATGATGTTGTATAGGTGGTGGTGGTGGTGGTTTTGGAGGTGCTGGATGATGCACTGATTGCGGAGCTGGTGGTGCCAAATGTGCCGAGGTACAAGGTGTCGGCTGTATTCGTAGAACGCTTGGAACTACCAGTTTTGGTGCGGCTGTTGAAAGAGTAGCTGATTGCTTCTGAATAGTTGCAGGTACCACATGCAAGGATTTTGGAATACTACCTGATGGTACTGCTACTGAAGCTGTACTACTTACTGATGCATTTGAAATCTAAATTGATAATATTTAGATATTGCATTTAAGAATTATCCGACAGCAACATCGTCGGTTCAAGTTTTAGTCAAAAAATTTCAAAGCATTTCGTTTCTATAATACTAACCAATTGTCTTTCTATTTCTCACACTAATGAAAATAAGACCTAAACCTTCACGTAACGTTAACATATAAGTATGTTTCTAAAAAAAAGTAAAAAGACATGAAGCATTACATGCATAATGGTAATGTTTACAATTAAGATATACAAACATCCAATAATCTTCGTCACGCACTATTAAATGACGTGTTTACTCAGTTTAAAATCATTTCTTAATCCTTAGTCTTCAAAGATTTAGTAAACATTTTCTTTATAAAAACGTGCCACTATTTTGTTCATTTTCCAAACTAAAAAAAAAAAAGCTTTGCTCTTTTCTTGTCTTTTTTTTTTTTAATTTTAAATCAACAAACTAACAAATATTTCTTTTACATATCATTGCCTATGTAATTAAAATAGCTTCAATTGACCAATATATTATATGACTTTTCATAATAATTTCTATATGAAATATCTTATTCCATAATTATTTCTATACTAAATGCTTTATGTAATAATGTGTATAAAAAGATAAAAAATGTTCAGATATCTTTTGTTTTGTCCTTTTTTTCTTTTAATTCTAAAAAATTAAAAATTTTCGAAAAAAAAAAAAAAAAAACTACGATAAACAAACCGTTTGACCGGTAGCATTACCGGTTGATGAGGTTGATGGTCGAATAAGAAAGCCAATAGTACAATAAGACGAACTATTGCCACCATTGGTTGCACTACGAAGTACACACGGTACAGCTTCCAGTCCCATTCTATTGTTGTCGTAAGATAAACATCAACTTTTACATATCGTTGTTTACTGCAACTGATCAATATATCATATAAAATTATATTTTCAAATTTTCAAGAATCGGATCAATTTCAACATTTTGCGCTCAATTTGATATAATAAATATACTAATATGTTAAAATTATATAAAGAATACATACATTACTTCATGGAAAAAATATGACGAAAATAAAATACAAAAAAAAAAAAAAAAAAGAAAAAACACACAAAAAAAAATTCACATCGATCAAAATCTTTAAAAAAAAAGAAAGAAAAAAAATAAACTGTACACATTTTATTAAAATTTAATCAAATCAGATAAAACAAAAAAGTGTGATATAGATGAGAAAATTTATATTAAAAAAGAATTCTACCTAACAAAAAATGGCTTTTATCATAAACACATTTTCCTAATTACTACTTTTCTTTTTAACAATAATCATTTTTTGTTTATAAAATAACGAAAAAAGAAAAAGAAAATATTTATTTATCATTATCAAATAATAAAATGATAAGTCATGAATATCTAGAAAAAGTGTAAAAATTTCTTTTTCTTCATTTATTTTGGAATATATATTGAATAAACATAAAAATTATGAAAATTTTCTTTATCCATATTTTTTAGAAACATTCAATTTCAATATTTATATATTTAATACATCCAATTATTTATTAAAATCTATGCATATAAATCATGAAATGGTAAGTATGAGATGAATATAAGTAAAAAGATAAAAAATGAACAAATTTCAGGAAAGAGAAAAAACTAAAACAAATTTTGCACTGATAAATTATGATGGAATTATTATAATTACTTTCATTGTTAACATTAAATTATTTTACATTGTTGCAAAAATTATCTGTCTGAATTTATTATCATTGCTATCATTACCTGCAATTCATTCATCTATGCATCATTACAAATTATCGTTATCAGTTGTTATCACTGCTGTTAAACATGCTTATTTCGATAGTATTCTATAATCACTCATTAATATTATTAGTATTATCGTTTAATGCGACCAATCGTGCTAATCAATCACATTTTGGAAAAATAAATTTATTATTTCTGTTATTGTTAAATTCACTTTTAAAAAATAACTCAACTCATAAGGTTTATATTATACTTTAATTTAACGCTTTAACATTGTTAACAGAGGAAAATAGATTATTAAGCGTAAACGAAGCGTTCATCAATGAGTAAACAAGCGGAAAAAAAAACCTATAACATTCTTTTTTTTTTTTTTTTCTCAGTGAAAAGGTAATAAGTTGACAGTGTTGTAGACAAATAAAGCTGAGTAAACAAGTGAAAAAGTAAACAAAACTATGTGTTTATTTAATTTGTGAACAATGAAAGCTAATCACAAATTTGATAAAATTTGATGCATTAGCTTATTCATTCACTTCATTTGCACTTCTTTGTAAACATGATATTTAACAAAAAATTGATTATCACAAATACATTTTGCTTGATCAAATAGCCTCACTGATAAGCTTCATTTGCTTATCATTGGTTTAACAATTATCATTCGTAAAAAAAACATATGAAAAAAATGCATAATTTACGAACGAATAAAAATAAGTGCATCTTATTTAAAATAATAATAATTTCAACCAATTATTTAGTGATTGCAAATTTATGAGGAATTCTTAAGTAACACTATGCCGTAATAATTTACCTTTATAATTTCTCAGTCAACTACATGCAACAATACATATTAATAGTAATGACAAATAACAATGAAACTAACTAGTTAGTTTAGAATAACAACAATTATAATAAACTGACATTATTAATCGGGTTATACGATAATTAAAGATTAAATGTTGGATAAATATGACCAATCAAAAAATAAAAAAAAAAAAAAAAATCTCTGTGATAAACATCATTGCTGTTTCTGTCTTACATAATTATCATAATGATAACAGCAACAAAAAAGAAAAAAATACTGATAACGTAAATAAAATCTAACTGATTAATAATTAATGCTAACATTGATACTCATGAATGTACTGATTAAGCTGATAAAAACAATGCCATTAATGAATAGATAATAAAGATCAATACTAATTACAATCATTGAAATGATAATAACTTAATAAGATGCTGCTATCTAGTAAACGCAAATAATTGCAAAAATGCAACGATAAACAATTATAATATTAAAACTAATAATAGTAATCTAATAATAATAGTATTTATAATAATAACAATAATAATAGTAATACTTCTATTAGTAATAATAATAATGATAATAATAATAATAATAGTGGTAATAACAATGAATGAATAAACAAATGGTAATAATATTTAGATTGTATATTTGCGAGAGGTGCTGAGGTGCTAAGTGGACATTATTGGTTAAAAAGAAAAGGATGACAAAGAGGAGAGGAGGTAGAAAGGTACAAGAGAGAGAGAGAGAGAGAGAGGGAGAGGGAAAGAGAGAGAGATTTGATGAAGAAGGGACGCGCGAGTCGCTCTCAAATATAATACATATCTATCCATCGTTGTCGTCCAACGACCTCATCAATAAAATAGGTCCATTACTATCAATCTAACATATGTGAATGAGTACTCACTCTCTCTCTCTCCCCTCCCTCCCTCTTTCTCTTTCTCTCTCTCAACAATTTCTAAGGCAAAAATAGCAAATAGATTTCTCACTATTCCTTAGAGATTTAAGTAAAAGAAAGAAAGAAAAAGCAAGAGAGAGAAGAAGAAAAGAAAGAAAGAAAGAAGGAAAGAATGAAAAATGATACAATGAAGAAGAAAGAATTGAATGTATTGTTAAATGTTGATTATACAACTAAGAATTCCTTTTTTTTTCGTAGATGAGAAAGAGAAAAAGAGATAGAGATAAAGAGAGAGGGGAGAGAGAGAGAGGGAGGGAGGGTGAGGTAATAGAAGAGAAGATTGTTATTTTCTCCCTCTTATAGAGAAAAGATTATAAATGGATGAAATTTTTGAAAGAAAAGAAAATGTAAATTCATCCCACATATTATACCTCTCTTTTTCTTCTAAATACACACACACACATGCACACATACATATATAAATACATACATACATACCCTAGTGAGGTTGACATCGTTGACAAGGATGATGATTGCACCTTCTCTACTATCATCCTACTTCCATTCATTCATCCTTCCTTCCTCATCTCGTCCTATTCATTCCTCCTTATATATATATTTTTTTCCTCTCTCTTCTTTCTTTTCAAATAAAAATTATATTTTTCTAAAGAGTATTGTCTTTTCATTCAATGTATGTCTCTCATCGTTTTTCTTCTTCTTCCTCTCCCTCCCTCTCTCTCTCTCTCTCTCTTTTCCACCTTTCATAAAACTAAGCCAACAATTCAATTCAATTCCATCCATTTCATTTCATTCCGCTCGTTATAACAATTCCACATTCTATCAGATGTGACACCCTCGCCTATCCCACCACCCTCTTTATTTACTTATATGCATTTCACTCATCTTACATGGATTACTTTGCAGGAGAGGCTATCATCAATAACTATTATCGCTTTACCACACACACACATACACACACATACACATACACACACACACATACACATACACATACACACATACACGCGCACATAGCTAATCCACTTCACTTTTTCGCCTTTTAATACATTAACTTGTTATTATTAACTCTATGAATAATAATACTTAATTATTATTCATTGCATAATTTAATTTAAGAAAATTTTCCCACACGTCCCCACTCGTCATCTATAATTACGCATAAAAACAAATCACGTGAATTATATGATCAATACGTTACGTGAACTGACAAACGCACACATGTTATGGTGAGTGAGTGATGATGATGTACAGATCAATTGATAACAGAATGATGGATGCATGCCAACAGAGGTTGACATTGTTTTCTCCTTTAGCTTGTCCTATTTACACAAACAAACAACTCTAGTAGACATGTGACATACAAAAAAAAGAAAAAGAAAAAAACCGAATGAAACCACAAATAATAACAATCTAAAACAAATAATTGCACTAAAAATGCAACAAAAAAAGAGACGTAAGACTACACGTAATGGTACAGAGATTACACGTATACAAAATAGTGATCACACGTAACGATAAAGAGATTACACGTATACAAAATAGTTTTAACTATTTGAGAAATAGAAAAAAGTATGCTTTATCAGAAAAGAAAAGAAAAAAAAAATCGTTCAATATGGGCAAAATGCCATCAATTGGTTGAACTATTTTGATAAATTTTTTTTAAAAAAAAAAGGAAAAGAAAAAAGAACGATGAAATATGTTTAACAAAAAAAAAAATAATTTAACAATGATTATTATTTTGAATTTTACGATAATCTTTCGAACAAAAAAAGAAAAAATGGCGGCCTTTTTTTGTAGGAAAAAAAATTTTTTTTTTTTTTTTGTTAAAAATTTGTATAAAAGATAGGATTAATGCGAAATTAAATGGAGGTGAAAATTGAATGGAAACTACATCGTATCAATTTTTATTTTAGAAGAAAAAAAAATGATTTCTCAGCTATCATTTAATAGATATTTCTATCTCAATCAATTATATTTAAAAAAAAAATGAATTGAAATATTTTAAAATTTAAAAAAAGAAAACAAAAACATTTTACAATATAAATTACCTTTCTTTTTTCTTTTCTCATTGCAAACTTTATCTAATTAAACCTAATATTACAATTTTTTGTACAATGGAAATAATTATGTTATATCACAACATGTATAATTCTAAATTTAATTAAATTACTAAATGCAAATTAGAAATCATTTTCATTCAAAAAAATAAAAATAAACTTTTTTCATCTCATTTCTTTTGCTAATTTTTGCACAATTTCTAAAAAAAAAAAAAAAAAAAAATTATATGCAAAAGAAAAAATAAAATAAAAGAGAAAGAAGACGAAAAAAAGAAGAAATCGAACTGCAAATTTAACTCAATTTTAGAAAAGTAAAATAACAAAAAGAGAAAGAAAAGAAAACGAGGAATATTATAGTTGTTTATAATAGAAAGGACAAAAAAAAAAAAAAGGAAAAGGAAAAAATTTTTTCAATTATTTCTTATAGAATTGAAATGAAATTTTTTCCAAGATTTCAAGACAATATGCTAAAACAAAAATGATAAAAAAAAAGAGAAAAGAGTGTAAATAGAAAGAGAATTGAAAAAAAGTTAAAAATGTTGATTGAATTGATGATAGAGTAGACTGTTGTGACAAAAAATTTCTCAACAAAATTCTTTTCATCATTTTGCAAAAAAAAAAAGAAAAGAAAAAAAGAAAAAGAAAAAGCTATAATCCTTTATCGCATCTTAATTGGCATATTTAAATAAGAGTTACTGCTAATATTGGAAAAAAAAAAAAAAAAACATAGGAAAAAATGCAAAAATAAAGTAAATAAATAGAAGAGAGAAAGAGAAGAAAAGAATGAGAAAAATAGTGCTAATTAAAAAAGCCTTCTTAAATTCATTAACAAAAAATTATTAAATTTAATAATCGAAAAAGAAGCAAAGAATAATTTGAAAAAAAAAAAGAAAAAAAGAAAAACACATATTATATATATTTTTTTTTTAAAAAAAATAATTTTAAAGTTGGAAATGTGAAAAAAACCCTCTCTCTCTCTCTCTCCCTCTCCCTCTCTCTGTTTTAAACTTTTTAAAGTAATCATTGTTCGAGTAAATAACTCAAAAAGGAAATTATCATTTTTCTTCCTCTCTTTCTCTCCTTTTTTTAAATTAGCTATCATTTACGTATAATCTTTGATCAAATCAAATCAAATAAACAAATAAATGATAAAATGTTACACACATTTCATTTAAATCAATCTAATATAAACAACAAATTAATTTACTCTTTTTTTTTTATTGTTTTCATTAATTTAAATGAAAACAAATTTGAAAAAAAAAAAAAAAAGGCAAATGAAAGAGAAAATTTTTTATCACTCATTCACTAATTCTCTTATCATTTCTTATCATTTTCTCATACACTCTTTCATACATTTATTTCTCTTCCTCTTATCACTCATTTTATTTCATTCTTTCTCTTTTTCTTTTCTTTACTCATTCATTTCAATCATTTTTTTTTTCATTTCTTACAAATCATTCTTAATTTACAATGTACATATGTACGTATACATCCGCATGTGTGCGTGTGTGTACGTACCTGTACGTACGTGTATGTGTGTATGTACATGTATGTATATATGTATGTGTGTATGTATATATATATATGTGTGTGTGTGTGTGTGTGTATGTGTACATGCATGTATATGTATGTGTGACTAAACATTACACCTGTTCTTGTTGTTATTATTATTATTGTTGTTATTGACATTATCAATTGGACTCATTCTAAACTTCGATAACGACCTTTTAATGTTTCAATTATTAACTATTTCAGCATCAGATGTAATGTTTTCAAAAGGGAAAATTCCCTCCTGTCACTTTTCAAATCGATTTCTTATTCGTTTAACCAATGAAATAGAAAAAAAAGACAAGATGAGAGAGAGAGAGAGAGAGAGAGAGAGAGAGAGAGCGAAATGATATAATGAAGAAAAAAAAAACGAAAATTCTGCAAAACTTTGTTTTTACTTCATACATTTTCTTTGCCATACAAATACATACATCAACATACACACATACACACATACATACATACATGCATACATACATACATACACATACACATACATCAAGAAGCCAACAAACAATTTCTCGGTGATTCTTTGGCATACGTTCATTCCTCGGCCACCACCTCCCCCTCCTCCCTCCATCGTCTCTTGAAACAACTCAATGTTAATAATTGAATAATATTGACATCCTTATATAACGCAATACCATTACACACACTCTCTCTCTCTCTTTCTCTCTCCCTCTCTCTTCCTTTCTCTCTCCCTCTCTCTTCCTTTCTCTCTCCCTCTCTCTTCCGATAAACTTTTTAAAACAATTTTGACAACATAGTTGCTTCACTTATATGTTTCATTCAAAATGGCAATTAAATAATATAATAGATTGACAAAAGGGGGGGGGGGGTGGGCATACAGGTATCACTATATAACGACAGATTACAAAAGGTCAAATGGACATTGACCTTTAATGCTATTAATTATGAAATGAATAGATGTGCAATTGAAGTGTATTTAAAATATTAATTATATGCAATAAATTGTATTATTTTCTCAGTAATTCATTTTTTCATTTTTTTAATTATACACAATAAATATGCTTAAAATCATTAAAATTATAACATTAATGTGCAATTGAAGTATATTTAAATTAAATGAAATTTGTTTAATTTAATATATCAAAAAATATATGTTTGATTAATTATATACAAAACTAAAATACTGAAAAAACAAATTTAGCTTTTTAAAAATCTTTTTTTAAAATATTGCCGTGCACAGAAAAAAAAAAAAAAAAAAAAGGAACGAACCGACAAATTAAAGAAATGGAGACATTTTTCAATGAATTTGTAATGTTTTTGGTAGATAGCGGGGAGGAGTGGGTATTGGGAAGGGTAGGGTAGGGATGGACGGGTAGTTGGAAGAGGGAGAGAAGAGGAAGATGGGCAAGGTATAGTGACACGGATACATCATTTCAATTTTCTTCTCTCAGCCCTCTCTCTACCCGCAGATGGTTGCAATGTCCCCGTACGTACCCGGGGGTTGGCATGATAATAATGCCTTTCACCTTCTTCTTCATTTCCATTCTTATTTCAAAATTCATCTCATTCCCTATTTCACATTTTCATCTTTGCAAAAAAAAAAAAAAACGGAAAACTAAAAATCGTAAGAGACATACATACATACACGCATACATACATAAATACGTGTATACATACATGCATCACATACAAACATACATACACATACGTACATGCATGCATGCATTTATTTTACATTATAAAATATTACGTAACGTAATCAACTTGTGTATATTTTTCACGCAATACGTTTCAGTCATTCACGCATACAACGAAAAACTGTACGAGACATACATGTACAAGCATGCATGCATGCACGCGTGCATGCCTTTTTTTTGACATTATAAAACATTACGTGAACGTGACGTATTCAATTTATATATGTTTTTTACGCAATATACTTTCAATCATATAAGCATAAATCTTTTCTTCTAATAATCATCATTATCACTGATAATTTGGATGATCTAAAAATTAATTTTTTTTTTTAAAATTTATTTAAAAATGTTTAAAATTAATTTTTATCTAAAAAAAAAAAAAAGGAAAAAGAAAAAAGAAAAAACAAGAAAAGACAAAATGAAACAAATTAACAACAACTAAGAGAATTTATTTCATTCATCAATTAAAAAAAAAAAAAAAAACTAAAGATCTATGACAATTTTTTTCTTTCTTTTTTCTGTTTAAAAAATTTTTAAGATCAATGATATCATTCATCTTATAAAATTTGTCAATTATTTAGCATTTACTTATCATTAATATCAATTATAGAAAAAAAAAAGAAGAAACGTCGATTCTAATCATTTATTTATCAATTTTTTATTATCACTATTATCATTTCTTAATCAATTTTAATTTAAAAAAAAAAAAAACTTGACTGAATGAGTTATTATCAATTTATCTTTTATCATCAACCGCTACTCGCTTATCACTATTATCATCAATGGCCCTATCATTGATATTAATCTATTACATCCTCCTTTTTTTCCTCTCTCTCTCTCTCTCTCTCTCTTCCTCTTCTTGTCTCAATAATTTAGTTTAAAAATAAATTTCATGTGACAATTTAATGAGGGATATTTTAATACTTTCACTTAGATTGAAAGATGAAAAATGACAATTGAAATTACAAGAAAAATGAAAAGTAAATTATTATAAATTTGCATTTATTTTCTATAAATATAAATAAGTTTGATAAGTTGCTTAATATATTATTTAAAAAACTAGTCAATGATATAAAAAAGTGTAATATAAAGTTGTAATTTGTTAATAAATAATTGTTTTCATATCTTATTACACTCAATAATCATTATTAATTATTACTGATTAATATAAATATAATCTGATATGCTTAATCGATTACAGTAAATAAATAAATAAACAGATATAATATAGTAATTTAATTACTTAGCTAGGTAATAAAAAGTAAACAATTTGAAAAGATATTTTATATATTAAAAATAAGCAATGATAATTTATCATAAAAGCACGCGGTAATTTAAAAACATCAACAAGATCTCTGATCTTTTTCATTTCCCAAACAACTGTTAGTAGTTTTCCTTAACCTATTAAAATGTTTATCAAACATAAAAAGGATAGAGGAATGATGATAATAAGAGAGAGAGAGAGAGAGGAAAGGGATATTATTTAAAGAATGAAGGAAGGGACATTTTGTAATGACATGTTGTTATGAGGAAAATCGGATGAATAATAAATATTTTTTCCTAACTAAAAATAAAATGTTAACTTTTTTTTTTTTGCAAAATTTATTTTTAAAATTTAAAATTTTGGTAAGAAAAAAAAATTAATAATAATGAATTAATAAATACGAAATTAATTTAAAATATTAGTTTTTAAAAAAAAAGAAAAACAATAAACAAAAATTTCACACCAAATTTAATCATTTTCTTCGCTATTACACATTCATAATAGCTATTTCTTTTTCAATTATGAATTTCGATAAAAAAAAAAATTGCAGCTTAACAATATGTAAAATGAAAAAATTATTGAAAAAAATAAACAAATAAATAAATGAAATGAGCAAAAATCAAAAATCGAAATTCAGAGAACGATTAGTAAATAATGTGAAAATTTAATTGTTACAATTTATTATTTGTTATTATTTATCATTTATTATTGTTTATTATTATCATTAATTATTATTATTATTTAAAACAACTTTTTTTTTTAGTTAGAAAATTTTATAAAAAAAAAACCTCTGCTTTTTTTTTTTTTTTTTTTTTTTTGGAATTTTTAATCGTTGATGATTAAATTTTTAAAAGAGCAAACAAAATTGCAAAATCCGTTGGGAGAGAAGAAAATATCACTTGTTGTCACGAGTGATTAATTAACATACCAGTACAGTGTTAATAATTTTATATCAGTGCACACAAACGGGTGATAATTAGCAATTAGCAATTTTTCATTTTGGCCAAATTTTAGAAATGACAGAAAAAAAAAAACAAGTCGAAATGTCCTTTTTGTTTGGTTTTATTTTTCCTTTGTTTTTTGTTTTTTTGTTTTTTTTTTTGTTATATAACAAAATTGGTACAGAAAACATTATTTATCATTTTAAAAATTAGGTTAATTTGGAACAAAAAAAAAAAAAGAAGAATGCAACTTAATTTCAAAATTAAATTTTTCAAAATTTATCTGATATTATAATTTTAATTATAAATTTTCAAAGATTACTCTTTTATATTTCTCCTCTCCTCTCACTCTCTTTCCCTCTCTCTCTCTCTGCCTCCCTCTCACCCTGTCTTTCTCTTATTTTTTTATTTTGTAATAAAAAAAATAATATAATTGATAGATTTTTTTTTCTGTTGTTAAAATTGCGATGAATTCATAAAATCATTTTCGTTTATTAAAATTTAATTTCGGATAATTAACTTTGATATGGGAAAGAAATAAAATACTAAAAATAATTTTAGAAAATTCAATTTATGTTTGTTTTCAAAAGGTCATCGTCGTTTAATATGATCGGTCATTCCATTGAAACACTCAAAATCTCATCATAATCTCTTCTAATAATTACTTTCATATATTCTCAAATGCATTCTCATTTCTTCCTAATATTAACTATATTTAATATTATTTCTTTTTTTTTCTTTCCAGGAAAAAAACAAAGCAAACAAGTAAACAAACAAACAAACAAACAAACAAACAAGCAAACACATTCATTTTCTGCAATCAATACGGAGAAAAAAAATAATTCAATATTTCGAGGTGAATTTGAAAAAAAAAAAAATTAAATTAAAACTTACTGAAAAAATATTATTTTAATAATATCTACATTAATAGCAACAGTAATAATAATAGTAATAATAATAATAATAATAATAATAATAATAATAATAATAATAATAATAATAATAATAATAATAATATTAATATGAAAATACGTATAAGGAATAAAATAAGAAAAATTATTGTTTTGTGCATTTTTGATAATTTCAAAAGAAAAAAAACAAATAAATAAATATATAATGAATAAAAAAAAAAAAAAGAAAAAAGGAACTAAACATATATCATATTTATTTGATATCATTAAAAAAAAAAAATGATTATATTTATGAGCATTCAAATGATATTTTTCTGTCCTTGACAATTTTAAAAAAAAAAAAATTTTTTTCTCTAATTTTTTTTAAAAAAAAAAAAAGGAAAGAAAGGAAGAAAAAAGGAGGGCAATAGAAATATTATATGTTATTTATCAAGGCTATTCACCCTTTTTTTTTTTTTTTTTTAATTTTAGTTTTTTTTTTTTTGTTAAAAATATACATAGATAGAAACTAAATACGGGAAATGAATGAATGAATGAATGATGCAAATGGCGCAAAATGCTCTCTCAATTCAATTTTTAAATTATTTCTAAATGGGCCAATTTTTGAAAATTTTCAAAAAAAAAATTTTTTTTGAAGTATTTGCAATTTTAATTTTCTTTTTTTTTTTTTTTTTTACATATGAATGTTAACAAAACTATTGAAAATGATTAATTAATTAATTAATTAAGATTGTTAATCTTAAATGATTAATTAAAATTATCCTAAATGATTGAAAAAAAAAAAAGAAAACACAGCAAAAAATGAAAATAATCTCGATTAAAATTTTAATTAAAAATAGCAATCATTATTAGGAAACTAAGATTATTAAGAAATATGATCAATAAGAAAAAATAAATAAATAAATAAAAAGCTCTTAAATAATTTTTAAAAACTTTAAAAAATTGTTCGTTTTTTTTTTTTCTCTATTAGTTATAATAGTTAAAATAATAAGATTTTTTTAGTCTTTTTTGAAAATGTATTATAGTAATAATAATAAATCATTAAAATTACTACTTTGAAATATTCATAAAAAACAAATAGAGGGAGACAGAGAGAGAGAGAGAGAGAGAAAGAGAAAAAAGAGAGCATTAGAATTAAGTATCAAATAATAATGGAATAATTATTGGACGATGTGATAATTAATTTTGAAAATTTTTATAAATTTTTTTTAAAAAAAAAAAAATAGTCATTATAAAATGAAATAATTATATGTTTATTAATTGAATGAATAAAATTATTCATTGCATCAATTTGATTCGAACTAAATAATATAAATTTTATGCTTATTATATGACCAATATAATAAGTTAACCTTTGATGTTTATTGTCTAATTTAAATTCAAATAATTCATTGTTAACTATCAGACAACAATGACCTTTTCAGTCAGTCAATCAGTCAATTCATATTAAAAAGCTTTCAGAAGAATTGGAATTAAATTATCCCATTTCAAATTCAATGAAAATGAAATAAATGAATTATACACATTCACATCAATTTTTAGTAATCTGGAAGAAGAAAAAAAAGTATCTATGATATGTAAAATTTAACAATAAAAAAAAAAAAAAATGAAAAGAGGAAAGAAACAAAGAGAGAGAGAGAGAGAGAGAGAAAGTATAAATGGTTTAATTTTTGTTAATTATAAATCAAAAAAATAACACTATCAAAGTTTTTTTTGAAAAATTTTCAATCAGTATTTAGATAGCCATTCATTTGAAACCATTTCAATTCCTAATTAATTAACTTTTTAAAATCATTTTATGTGTTAATTTTATTATGTTATAAAAACATTGTAATTAAATATATATAAATAAAATTAAGATATATATATATATATATATCTATATAATTTAGCATATTTTTAATTTTTTTTTTTTTTTAAAAAACATTTTTACACATTTTAATTATGTCTTTACATTAAATTTTAATGCATAATTTAATTCGGCTAGAGATACAAAATTATTAATCTAATTTATATGAATAAAAAAAAATATATGAATAGCATATACAATAAGATGAACATATTCCAGATTTGATTAATTTTTTGATTTTAAATCTTGATTTAAATTATCTTACTTGTTGCACTGACAATTGTCAGTAAATGAAATAATTAAATAAATTATTTGATTAATTCATTCATTCAAGCGTTAATTTTTTTTTTTTTAAAAAAAAAAAATCTATGAATAATGAAATTATGTCAGTCTTTCTTTCTTCCTTTTTTCGTTTTTTTTTTTTTTGAACAAGTAAAAGTTCAAAAGAAATGAAAATTTGGAGTGAAAACTTTTTAAAAAAAAGTAAAAAAATAATTATTTTTATAATTAATGAATAGAAAATTTTCAATAATTTTGTTTAAATACTATTCAATTTATTTCAACATTTCTAATATTTAGAAAAAAAAAATCAAAAAAATAAGACATTAGTCATACATAAAACAACTGATGAACTTAATATCTTAATTAAAATTATTTTATTCATTATTTTCCTCCATCTTTTATGCATTTACAATAATATTTTAAAAGTGAACAAACACAAACTTTTAATAAAGCAAAATTAAAATTCAAGCAGAAAATAATGTCAGACAATTTCCTCTCAACATATTAATAATTTATATTAAAATCAATTTCACTTTATGCATCAATTATTCTGCTTTTTGTATTACCAATTATAATGCTTTTATTCTCATTTTAGCATTTACAATATTACTTACTTTTATTACTTATTACACATCACTTACTTTGATTACTTATTACACATCACTTACTTTTATTACTTATTAGCATCACTTACTTTTATTACTTATTAGCATCACTTATTATGTTTTTTTTTTCTTTTTTAATTTTAGTCTTATCAAATGTAATGAATATTACTTTTTATATTATGTTCCAATAATAGATAATTGCCATTATTATTATTATTTTTTCCTTTTGCATAATTAGCTATCATTTTCATACCGTAAACCATATGAATAGTTGATTAAAATCTTCAATTTCATTATTTAATTTGCAATTTTTAAAATTGATTTAACATCTGCTTGTTATCATAACTTTTTATCTCTTAAATTTCTTTAAATCTTATATTTTTTCCATGATTTTTTCCTCCCTCTCCTCCTCCTCTTCCTGCTATTTCGTTTACATTCTCTGCTAAATTTCATTTTCTAAAAAAAAGGTAAATTATTATCATTTATTATTATTATTATTAATAATAATTATTATTATTTTTACTATTATCATTATTATTTATTATTAATATTACTAATCGTCGTAATCATCATCATTACCATCGTCAACAACAAATATCAATCAGTTTGAAGTCGTCTTAAAAGTAATTAGTTGAATGAGTAAAGCTATTAAACTTCCATTGAAAATCCATTCATTCTGCAAAGCTCATTTGTCTTTAATCCCAATTGGATTCCTTCTTATCCATCCATAACATATTTAGCTATTGCAGTAATTTTAGGATTCAATTCAATTCAGCTAAATTCATATAAACGCAATTATTCAAACACACATACACACATACATACATACATACATACAGACACACACACACACACACACACACATACACACAATGGCAAAATGCAATCAAATTAGGAAGATAACTTGGAAAAGTCTATTGGCTTATTTAATCTTTTAAATTAACAAAACCATTAATACTTCTTCATTATTCAAAATGGCTAAGAAATTAATGCATTAATTCTGAGTTACTCTAATTTCATCAACACATCATTATCATCATTACTAATATTATTAATTTCATCAACACATCATTATCATCATTACTAATATTATTAATTTCATCAACACATCATTATCATCATTACTAATATTATTAATTTCATCAACACATCATTATCATCATTACTAATATTATTAATTTCATCAACACATCATTATCATCATTACTAATATTATTAATTTCATCAACACATCATTATCATCATTACTAATATTATTAATTTCATCAACACATCATTATCATCATTACTAATATTATTAATTTCATCAACACATCATTATCATCATTACTAATATTATTAATTTCATCAACACATCATTTCATTTCTGTAAAATCAAAGATTATATTATAATTTCATCCTTCCTTCTCTTTCATTCTATTCTCACTAATTCATTTATAAATCAATGGTTGTCTCCTTTATCTGCAAATATTTGATAGTTAATTAAATAGTAAAAAAAAAAAAAAATGTACATCAAATGGTCGAAATTTTCATTAAGTATAAATTTAGCATTTTTATTTATAATATAATTAAAGATGTTTAATTATAAATTATAATGTCACTTAAACATATATAAAGATAAGAAATGATTGATGAATGATTGAAGAAATGAAATTAATCTTTCTTTCAACACATGTAAACATAAATATCAATCATAGCTTATTAATCATAGAAATTAATAATTAATTGATTACTTACACAGTGGAACATAAAAGCAGTGCTAATAATAAATTTAATAGGGAATGTGATAAGACTACTATTTATTATTATCATGATTATTATTATTTATTATTATTATTGTTATTGTTATTATTATTACTATTACTACTATTATTATTATATAGCACATACCAATAAACAATACTAATTATTGATAAATTTTATTAACCAATGATTAAACTTTTTTTACTGCATTGATCAATTGAATACAACTATAATATTTATGAAAATAAAATTAAATATCTAATTTGTCATTTGCATATTCCATTGTCATTTCAATTCTTTATACAATCATTTAACAATTTAAGCAAAATTATTTCATTAAAAAATTTTTAAAAATTCTTTCTTTTGAACTTTACAAAGAAAATTTTGGCACTTTGGAAATTTCAAATAATTAAAGTCATTATATGAATTATGATTCATAATTTTCTTCCTTTTCGTTGGAAAGAAATGTTGGATAAAGACACACATACACGTGTATACGTACACAGACACATATACACGTACGTAAGTACATAATACACATACATACCGTACATCATATGTACAGACAAGACATACATGTGCACACACATACATGCATGCATATAGACATGCATACACTCATATACACATACACATACACACATACATATGTAGGTATAGAGCGAAGCATGCACTTACGTACGCGCAAAAGACGCGCGCAAAGGCGCATACATACATTGGGGACACGCTTCATCAATATATACATTATCTTATAGGATGATGGAAGAAAAGAGGGGTAAGTAGGACAACCTTTGATTTTATGATTTAATGAAGAGAAGAAGAAGGAGAGGGAAAGAGAGAGAGAGCGAGAGAGAAAGAAAGATAAGGAGGTCTTATTTTTTTTTAGTTTTAATTTTATTTCGTTCAAATTGAAGAAAATATTAGAAGATGAAGAGCCATATAGAAAGACCATAAAAGAGCATATGAAATGTTTTAAGGGAAAAGAGAAAAAAAAAATTTGTCTTGAAAAAAAAAAAAAACTAACAAAATGACAAATAAATATAACAAAAAGTAGAAAGAAGAATAGCAAATGAAGGGAAAATTATGAAAGATTTAAAAAGAATTAAAAAGATTTAGTAATATTAAAATTTGTAAAACAAATTTTATTATATAAAAGAAAACAGATGTATTCTTTTACTGTAACAAAAATCACTTTTTTTTTTTTTTTTCCATTCTTTTCTTTTTTTCTTTTTCCATTCCCTTTCTCTCGCTTTTTTTTTTTCCTCTCCCTCCTCAGTTATTATTCATTTCAACTCGTTTATTCGAGAACTGATCTGATTTTCATTTTTTTACAATCAAAAAATGACAGCACACTTTCTTTTTTTTTATTTCTCCTTCATGGAAAAAATATATTTTTGGAATGCTCAGAAAAAAAAAAAAAATTGCTTTAAATTGAAAATTGAAAATGCTTTTCAAAAGTAAAATATAAACGTTCTATTAAAAAAAAAAAAAGAAAAGAAAAAAAAATGCATCAATGATTGCATTTGTGTAAAATGAAGTATAAAATTTGTAAATAAGCTTTATTTTAATATTTTGCAGATGAAAAAAAGGAAAAAAAAAGATTTTTTTTTTTGTTGCATAAAACTAGCTATATTTTTTATTCTAGTAATTAATTAATTAGTTAATTAATTAGCTAATTAATTAACTGAATGATATTTACAAATAAATTCATAAAATTGACTTTTATCTATTTATATATAAATCAAAAAAAAAAGAATCTATTTGTTAGAAATGAGATAGAATTTAATTTATTCTAAAAAAAAAAAAACCGGTTGATCTAATGCACACAAACATATTTCATTCATATCATTCATTCCTTACTATATCATAAATATAAACACATTTGATGAATAATTTTAGAATTAAAAAAGAAAAAAAAAAAAAAAAAACATTTTGAAAGCATTTAGAATGAAACAAATAAATGTTTTTGTTACAATCAAAAATAAAAAAAAGGAAATTACGTCTCTCTCCAAAATATCATACATTTTCTATTTATTTGTTAATTAATTTAAATTTGATAAAGTGAAAAGTGAAAAAGTAACGTTAAAAATTTGCTCATTTTGCGGTTCATTTCATTTCATCATTTGCTGTCTGTGTATGTATGTATGTATGTGTATGTATGTATGTATGTACGTACATGTATGTATATATATATATGCATGTGTGTATGTGTGTATGTTTATAAGATATTTTGTAAAGACTTGCATTATTCCAACACATACATTTCTCTTCTTTTTTTTTTTTTTGAAAAAAAGGGAACACATTTTAATTTCTTTCCATCGTTAATAAATCAATTTGAAAATCGCTTAGACAACTATAAATGTATGACACATACATACATACATACATACACACACATATATATATATACATACAAAGCTGCATCCACATGCACATACATATGCACACACATATATGCATACAGACATACATGCACACACATACACATACACACGCATACATGTATATGTTGATTTTTTGAGAGAAATTTTGAATGAAATTTGAACGCAATGAAATTTTCTCTATTATTATTTGAAAAAAAAAAAGGCATATTAAAAATATAAATTTAATGCAATTTTTTATTTTGCATTAATTTACCAAATTAATTGTTTTACTTTTATTTACTTATTAAACTAACTCATTAAAATATTAAGTAATACTTATATGTATAGCAATATTTTAGCAATAATTAAGCGGAAAAATAAGTAATATGCTAACAATATTAATCCATTAAACTTATATTTGGAATTGATAATGGCAACTGATTATTGGTTTATGATAATTTATGATATTTAGAAATATAAAAATGATAGGAGAAAAATTTAACAATAAAAATTTTTTTATTATATTGAAAAATTTTTTCCTTTTTGCGAATTTATTTTCTATAATAATTTAAGGTGTAAAAATAAAGAAAAAATGCGATAATAGTTTCTTTTTTTTTTTTTTTTTTTTGCTTTTTTACTATTTTGTTAAAATTTCTTTTAAAAGTATATTTTATTATAAAATATATGAAATTTTATATGTATCAATTATTTTTGAACAGATTTAATAATAAAATGAAATCAGTTATTATAAACTAATTAATTTAGCAGCTACAATAATATTGAATTAATGTATACTTTAAATGGAATATAGAAATGAAATTATTTTATATCAAATATGAGATATACTTAACTAATTAATTAATTAATCAAATTAAGTGAAAGAAATAAACATTAAATTAATGTTACATATTGAAATAAAAAATTTAGAAATTTTTCTTTTTTATTTCTTTGAAAATGCTAATTAAATTACAGATCTAATACATCACACTAATTGTCACTTAGTGAACACAAATTGACAAGGAACGATAAATAATAATCAAACTGATAAATTTTACTTTCACTTCTCTCTCCTTCTCCCTCTCTCTCTCTCTCTCCCTCTCTCTCTCTCTGTATCATTCTTTCTCTCATATTATTTTGTTAAATGATTAAAAATGCATTTACTTTAAACATACAAAAATAAAAACATTTTATTTACTTTAAACATACAAAAATAAAAAATAATTATTATTACAGTTATTTTTATTTTTTTTTATTTTTTGAAATTTCTATTTTAAATACAATTTTTAATTTTATTGCGAAAATTCAATTTTTTTTTCCTTTTTTCTTTTTATTTTTTAAAAAATGAAAAATTTAAGAAATTGTCAATATTAAACGAAAAAGGAAATTGCAAACATACAAAAAAAAAATTGCTAATAAAAATTACTGAACAACAAAAAAAAAAAAAAAAAAAAAAATCAAATTATCAACAAATCTTAACTTTTACAATAAAAAAAAGAGGGTGCAATTACTAATATTTAAAATTCATGTAAGGTAATAAATTAATTATAAACAAATATAGGACGGATTTAATTTAAAAAAAAATTAAAAATTCATACAGTTGTAAAAATTAATAATTTGATAAAGATTTAGTAAAAAAAATTAAAAGTACATTTTAATTGCTTCAAATACATTTTAATAATTTCAACTAAATTTATTTAAAATGAATTAGAAATTAAAAAAAAAAAAAATTTGCAAGAATTTTATATGGAATAACTTATGCTTCTTATATAAGTTTAAAATCTATCAAATGATATGCATAAAAATTTTATCAAATTATTTGAAAATGAAAAAGAAAGACAAAAAGTTGAAAAAAATTTTTATTTTATCATTAAAAAAAAAAAAAAAAAAAGGAAATAATAAATTGAAAGATGAAACTTTTTAAAAACTGTTTAATTCATATAGCAAAAGGAAATAAAAAAGAAAAAAAAGAAACGAAAGTACTACTTTGATTTTTGTTTTTGCTTTTTTTTTTTTTTTTTTTTTTACTTATTTTGCAAATAAAACTTTATTTTGTATTAAATATGAAAATTTTAATTTTTCCTTTTTTCCACTTTTTTAACAGATTATTTTTCACTGATTCATTTTAAAAGTTTTTTTCTTTTTTGTTAAAATAAAAATAATGGAGAAGAAAAAAAAAGACAGAGAATTAGTAAAAATGTGAAAAAAAAAAAGAGCAAAAGAAAAAGTAAGGAAAAGGAAATTAAAAGAATTATTTTATTTCATTTTTCTTTTTTTTTTTTCTGAAAACATTATTGAAGTGTGATAAAAGTATTCGTTTTCTTTTTTTTCAATTCTATAATATGAAATGATGCGAATGAAAAATGTATGAATATACTTTTATTTTATCTTATTTTGTTAAGATAAAATAAAAAATATAAATTTATATTTTTCCCCTCAAAAAAAAAAAATAAAAAAAAAGATGTAATATAATTTTCATTTTTGTTTTTTTTTTTTTCCTTTACTGCAAAAAAAAAATACTATTTATATGAATATTTATTCATATTTTATAAAAAAAAACAAATGAGAAAGAAATTGTTTTGCATTTTAAAACGATGAAAAATTTTTTTGATTGTAAACAAAAAAAAAAAAAAAAAAAAAAGTGAGGAAAAGTTCAATTTTTAAATTTCTATTTAATTATTAAAAAAAAAAAATTCTGCATGCTAAATATGCATGCAGATGTTGCAAAATCTGATGCAAACAAAAGCAAAAGAAAAAAGAAAAAAAAAAAAACCAAATCTATTTTTATTTTAATTTATTTTTATTCAGTTTAATAAAACAATCAAATACAATCAGTAAAAAATTAATTTCACATATTAATAAAAAGAAATTACTGAAAATCATACAGCTAATATCAATTTTTGTTATTTATACAATACATTTAATTAAAATATGATTGTTTGTTTAATAAACTCATAAAATTAAATTTCATTAATATCATAAGTTTATTTTGAATTTATTTGACATTTTTGATTATATTACACCTTCATAAAGTATGACATATTTACATGTTGGAAACGCAATTTTAATAAATAAGATTTAAAAAATTTGTAAAAAATTCTGTAATATATAAAATGATTAAAATTCACAAAAAATTCTACAAAAAAATTAAAATGTATTTTAAAAAACTGCTAAAAAAAAAAAAGAAATCTATAAAAAGATTAGAATTCATGAAAAAAAAATCTATAAAAGGACTTTTTAACAACAATAAAATGATAATATTATTCAAAAATAAATGATAATAATTACTTTCACTGACAAATAATTTTGTTTCCTAAATTGAATTTCTTTCAAATTTAATTTTTTTTTTTCGAATTTTTTTTTCAAATTTCGAAGGAATAAATAAGCAAAAAAAAAAAAACAAAAAAGAAAAAACTGTTAATTGATGAAGGAAAATGAATTTTTATTGAAAAAAAAAAAAAAAAAAGAATGTATTTTTCCGTGAAATGTTTTTTAAATAAAAATTTTTATCTCATGAGAAAAATAGAAGAAAAGAAAAGAAAAAATGAAAAGCGAAAACTTGCACAACTTGTTTATTTGCTCAAAAAGTATGCAATTAATATGATAATTAAAAAACAAATTTAAATATTATAAAAGTAATGAGAGAAAATAACACACAATATACATGCGGTACATACATTTATATTTTTTTATAAAAAATGTTCAATCTTTAAAATATCTTTCTTTTTTCTCATTAAACTTCAAGTTTTTGGATTTTTTTTTTTACGAAACAAGAAAAAAAGGAAAAAAAGAAAACAAAAAATTTTAATAAATCTTTTAACAGTAAAATTAAAATTAACCAAATGGAGAGAAGTCACGAGGAAAAAAAAAAAGGATGATAAAATAGTATCACAAAGAATGGACGAAACAAAAGCAAAATTTTCATCAGAAAAATAAAAAACTCGAAAAACTGAAATTTTCCCATAATTTTTTCTCAGTTCGATTAGTTACAATGATTAAATTTCACGAAATAATAATTCAAATTTAAATTGTAATATACTGTAACATATTTAAAAAAGAGAAAGCAAAAAAAAAAAAAAAAAAAAAAGCAAATCATTGACAAATTCAATTTTTTTTCTTGTTTGTTAAAATCTTTTTTAACTTCTTATACATCTTTCCAATCATTTATCAATTTTTGTTATTTTATTTACATTTAAGATATGTAAAAATTTTGTTCCTTCTTTTTTAAATAATTATTTTAAATTTTATATTAATTTATGAAAACAAATGTATGTGTGATATTTGGTATTTATATATGTAATGCATATTACCCGTATGCTATTACCTGCATACTGTTATACAAACATAATTTGTCACCAGTTTGTCAACTAACGAAGAAGATATGAGACGAGGAACAAGAAATAATGATATAAGTACACAAAGATGAGGCAAATCTTAAAAAGTATTGCACGATACATTTTCATCATCATCATCATCATCGTTACTATCATTATCATCGTCATCATCGTTACTATCATTATCATCGTCATCATCATCATCATTACTATCATTATCATCACCATCATCAACATCATCGTCATCATTATTATTATCATCATTACTGTCATCATCATTATCACCATCCTATCATCACTATCATTACCATCGTTATTATCAACACCATCACCATTATCATTACGATTACTAACATCATCATAATAATAATTATTATTTTAATAGTTGCTATCCCCTATTACTAAATACTAAATTAAGAATCAATTATATCTAGCTAACCGCATATGTGTGTGTGTGTGTTTGTCAATGTGTGTACGTACGTACGTGTGTGTGCGTGTCAGTGTGTATCGGTATGTACATATATGTGTATATACCTGTATGTGTGTACTTAAGAGACAATCTCTATTCTTACTAATAAATAATGGGTAATGTTTACAAACAAAGATACAACGATACATTGTAAAGTAATTAAACATCACGAAAGGATAATATTGAAATGAATTGAAATGGTCGATCATTCTGACATTTTATTCATTCATTTCCTCAATGATTGCTATTTCCTCGTTTATTGTTATTAGTAATCATAGTTATATCGTTGTAATAGTAGTAATAATGTGTAAAATTGTTAGAAATAGATTAATTTATTTCAATCTAATTACTTTACATTATTATCATTTATTCTTCCTCAATTATATTTACATATTATAAATGATTTAAAAAAAAAAATAATCAAAATAAATTAGTAATTAAAAGTATAGTTTTGGTCTTAAATTTTTTTTTTTTAAAATACGAAAAGAAAGTTTTTATATAAAAAAAAAAAAATATAAAAATTTCAAATTTAATATTGTAATTAATAATGAAAAATGTATTTTTAATGTTTTAAAAAAAATGCTTAAAAAAATTTTTAATTTGAATAATGTCCTATTTTTTCCTTTGATTATATTTTATCATTATTATTTTAAAATAATAATAATAATAATATAATAATCAATAATTGAGATTAGCTATTATAGAAATTTGAATCATTTTATAGCATTTACAGTTATGGTTCCAGGATGTTCTTACAATGGTTGATGTTATGGTATACACTTGCATTTGCAGTTTGCGCCACCGAATTTGGCCATCTAAGGAGAAGTGGTAAAAAAAATTTCTTGTGCATGACATAAAATTCAGTATAAAAATTAATTTGAATTAATAATCAAAGCATTACTATAAATAATTATTAAAAATTCTTTAAACATCAATTATTAATATTATTAAATATGATCATTGACGTATGCATTATTCATTTTTTAAAAGATGATATATATCAAAAATACTTAAAATAATATCTTCAGCAGTGATTATTGATATCACTAATGTATGTATTATCATTTTCCAAAAGATGATAAGATACCAGATGATAAAGAAAAAGTTTTTTTCAAAAGATAATACCAAAAAATCATAATATTTAGTGACTATCATATTATAATTCAATTATAATAATTTTATGAGGTAAAATACCATGGTATTTATCAACATCAGTTTCTTCCAATTCTGGAATTTTAACAAATTATGATAGTAGTAATTGGAATCCATATCAAACAATAGATCGTACAGTGATACCACAACATCGACAAATAGCAACATCTGATCAAAATAGCGCCACTCAATTATTGGTAATTTTAAAATTTGTTACAAATGATGAACAAAAAAGAAAAGTGTATGAATAAATGGAAAAACTTTTTATTTATTTATTTATTTTTTAAAATAGGAAAATAATGGAGAATTATTATGGAACATTCGAAATGCACTTCAAAAAATCACTTCACAAATAAACGTAAATGACTTACGTCCAATATGGAATAGTATTCAAAATGGTAAGTTATTTATGATAGAAATGTTATACTGTAAATTATTTCCTAAAAAACGAAGATTTTTTTTTTTTTTAAATATGTTATTTTAAGTAATAAATATGTATTATTTTACTTTAGGTGCATTGGGTGAAAAAATTGAAATGTTTTTGCAACAGCAACAACGAGAAAAACAATTCCAGAGGAATGGTTATGATACAATTTGGAAGCAATCAAGACAATCGATTCCTTTTCCATAAAATTTAGTAACAAACAGCGGGCTTATTTTCTTCTAATTTTTAATTCAAAATGTAAAATTAATGATACAATAATGTGGCATCAAGAAAATAATAATAATAATAATAATAATGAGCATGAAAGTAACAAATAAAAGTTAGTTGTTTTTTTTTTTTTTTTTTTTAAGTATAATTATCTTACACTTATACTATAATCATTAGTATGACTTATTTACAATTCCCCAATTAAAATATAAAGTGATAAAGTATAATAAAAAAAAAAAAAGAAAAAAGTTTCCCATGTAAGCTAAATTTTTATAAAATACGCAAATTTTATTTCAAAAAGCTCTGATATGATAAATACGATAGTAATTTTAATTTGACTATCAATAATTTAAACAATATATCAAATAATTTATAATTTCACTATAACAATATATGATTGTTTTCTTCTTCTTCTTCTCAAAAATGGATCAATCATAAACAATTAACACAATAATCATTACATAAAACTGTGATAAAATCAAAGATGAAATAAAATACAATTTTCTTTTGAAGTGTTAAAGGAAAACGAAAAATACTGATATTTTTTGATCAATTAAATTCATTCATTTATAATTTTTACCTCTTTTTTTTTTTTTTTTCATTTTAAAATATCTTTGTCGGTTGTTTCTAGAAAATGTTCGAAAGATAGAAAAAATTTTCCCTTGAGCAATAATCTTTTAATACTTCAATGCATAGTAATCATAGAAAGGGTGGAAATATGGCAAGATGGATAAATCATGATCATAAATGAAATGAGCATTATCAATAAATGCTTGAATTATAAATTTAACAATTAATAAAATAATATATACAATGATTGTGCATAAAAAAAAAAAGAGATAAACTATGGTAATTTTAATCATTAGTATTAGTCGTTCGAAATTGTGCTAATGCTTTCATTGGTGGCATCGGACGTTTCTCCGAAGCTCTACGTACAATTCCATGAGATTTATTATAAACTCTAACAAGTGGTTGTTTTTGCGGTGGTGCCATTTTCCATTCAACTAATGATGGTGCTGCCGTATTCTTGCGTCGATACTAAAATTTAAAAACTCATAAAATTCCTTTACTATGATTAAATGTTTATATTTCATAATATTACAAATAAATGATAACAACAAATTGATGATATGATAAAGAAAAAGTAAAAGTGAAATAGTAATTTCATAAAAATAATACAAAAGTATATAAAATGTTGTAAACTAGCAAATACTAATATATTCCTTAATAAATGATATTTTCATAAACTGTTAAAACGTACGTAAAAATATCACTTGATTTTGCTAAGCATAAATATTCAGACCTTTTCTTCTCTGTCAGCATAATTTTCAATAGTTTTCTCTTCTCATACATTATTTAATTGCTTTTCACTTTCATACAATACATCAAAAAAAATACTAAACTATTAAGTATCACTATTTTTTTTTCCCAAACTGCATTTTAAAGCTATTCATAAGAAAATTAGCAAATTTTAGATTAGCAAAAGATATGTTTCGGCTATATTATATTCTCAACTTGTTGCACCACCCGAAATGATATATAGTAAACATTTATTCTCATTCTTTTTTTAGCAGTCTATCAAGAAAATTGAATTTCACTCCAAAGTTTCTGGAAAAAGTTAATTTAATTTACAATCATATGTTATACATTTATATTTTCCAATTTTTCTCATTTAAATTGTTCAACTTTTATCACTTATAGCACTGCAAATGTTATTATTTTACATTCGTAATTTGCAGAACATTTTTCGAGAGCAAAACTAATTTCTAATCACTATTAACTATTCATGGCATACAAAGCTATATCGTTTACCGGTTCGGATACTTTAAATATGGTGCAGTTACACGCAATCACTTTACGGCAATCACGGAATCACGAAATCACTTGTTTCTGGCATTTTTTTTTCTCATACTAAGTAAATCATGAATGCCAAAATTCATTTCTTAAACATGCACTAAAGCTTTCTATCACATATTTTGATAAATTAAAATCAAACATAAACTGAAGATATTAACTATAGCAAACCTAAATCTAGCAGTAATAAGTTAAAGTATATGAAAACATCTTATCAGCAAAATGATGCATAAATAGTTGTTAAACAGGACAAAAAAAAAAAAAAAAAAAAATAATTTTAATAGGACCAAAAACGGATTCAGAAGATATTATTCTATTTATTAAAATCCAGCAAAACAACACTCTGCAAAAAAAAAAAAAAAAAAAAAAAAAAAAAAAAAAAAGAAAAAAAAAAAAAAAAAAAAAAAAAAAAAAAAAAAAAAACATTGGAACTAGAGGACCATCTTACACAGCATGACCATCCTTTTGTAGATCTAATTATTTTTTTTTTGTTATTAAAACCATAAAATGACATATTTTATTCAAATTTCCTCCAACAATTTGGCTTCATAATCTAATCTAATCTAATTAAAACAGAAAAATATA
Source organism: Brugia malayi (assembly GCF_000002995.4). Taxonomy (NCBI): domain Eukaryota; kingdom Metazoa; phylum Nematoda; class Chromadorea; order Rhabditida; family Onchocercidae; genus Brugia; species Brugia malayi. The sequence continues at coordinate 13,746,664 of NW_025062477.1, forward strand.
CAATTAACTAGAGTCCATTTTTTGAAGTCTAATCTAATTAAACAGTGCCCATTGAGAAAAAAAACTGTATAAAGAAAATACCTTGGTACTAGCAATATATGCAGCTTTGACCGTCAACACAACAGCATTCAATAGATTTCTGGCAGTTTGAATTAGAGACATTGCTGATTCAAGACCACTAACTATCAATTCGTTACCAACTTGTTGCACATCTGCCTTTACCTGTAAAACTTTTCTATAAGTTTTTTTGGACTGAATTTTTCAACTCATTTATCGTTAAGTTCAAGTTAAAGGATAAATTTTACACTATAATCTCGCAATACAATATTTATTACAGCATCAAACTACAATATCATTTGCAACTTTAGTAGTAATTTAATGAGTAAGACATACTCTGCTTGTTATATTTAACTGTTGACAATATAAAGTTATTCTTTGTAGATAAGCAAAAAGATCCTTTTTTGTTTCACTTTCTACACTTTCACTGCCAATTTGTTTAGCCAAAGAATTCAGTTTTGCACCCGCATCAGAAATTTCTTGTGCAGCTTTGATAACATCCATTGTAGTCTTTAAAGGTCCACGACCTCTGTAAATCATATTATCTCAAATTAAAAAAAAAGAAGCTACCATTCCTAATTTATTCTGATCTTTGGAGCTAATTATATGCGCAATATTATTTCACTTTTTTTTCTTTTTATTATCTTAAACATTTTCTGAACTAATCATATGTATCATTTAAATTTAACTGAAATAATTCGCAAGCAAAACATGTTTTAGGGAAAAAAAAATTTTCTATTCCTAAAAGAACAAACCTGGTAAAATCAGTCATATTCATCATAATCATACACATATGTTTTGCAAGCACGATAATGTCATTTCCAGTTTCATCCCATTTTGCCACTTCTCTTTCAAATTTGCTTTGTGCTATCTAAACTACGTCTTATTATACTTTCAATATTTGAAGGATTTGAAAATAAGCAAAAATTCATTATCTGAAGCTCGTCTCAGCATTATTTAATGTAACTTAAAGTAAATATGAATAAAAACTCAAACCTTGAAAACATCAATTTGTTCCTGAATTTTTCGTTTTTCTTCCTCTGGTAATCGTCGCATTATTTTTTGTTCATTTTCAACATCAACTGTTTGACTTCTTGAATCCGGATAGTTTGTTCCAGCATCTATAACAAGTAAACGATAAAAAAAGACAGAGTTGTTGTTCGCTTACTTTATATAGTGTCAAGTCTCATACCTTCCTCATATTCGTTGTCTGAATCAACATCTTCCGGATTTCGATTCATCAATAATGCATTCCGTATTTCTTTCACCGCATTGTGAACTAATTCACTAGCTTCAATGAATTCATCCACATCATTGGTATAATCTCTGTTATCACAACTAATACCTTCTACTGCTTCCTTCTCCAATTTATTTACCACTTTTTCCGCTCGATCAGCAAAACGATCAATCACTGAATAAACATGCATTTATATTACTATTATTCCATTTATTATTATCACTGATAATAGTAATAACGAAAGTGATATTACTACTATTATTTACTCATAATATCTCTCACATCGTCATAAACACGTCAAACAAAATTTATCATATGCGACTCGCTTTAACTTTAAAATTTACCATCATCTCTGAGTAATTTAGTTGCCATTCGAACACGATCTCTGTACGAACTAGCCGCTACCAAATCCATTTCAGAATCAACCACATTGCAAACACGCAAAGAACGGCCACGAATGCCACCTGCGGATCGATCAAGTAGGTAACCATCTCCATTAATCACAGCCTGTAATTTATATCAGATTAATTGTTACATCCACTTCTTCATCACATTATCATTAATCAAGCTTATCAACAATTTCAAAAAAAAAAAATACCTGAATGCCGCTTTTAACATCCTCAATAATATGTGCCTCACTAACAGCCAGAAAGTCATCTACTGTTATCATAGCATCGACGGCCATCGTTAACAGTTTCACCTAAACAAATAATTTCAGTTTTACTATCATAACAGTAAACACATATCACAAAATAATAGAAGGAAAAATTGTAGGAAGAATAGTGCAACATTTACCTTCTCAATCCAAGCATTTTTAAAAGTGTCCATATTATTTCTTGCCACTTGACTATCTCTTACACTTAGCAAATATGCGGCGTTAACTACCTGCAAAAAAAGAACATTGCCTATTGCTATATAAAAATATAATTAAAACTTTTCCATCACAATATGACGAATATTCAGAACAAATAACCAAATTCCTTTCGGCTCACAATTCAGAAAAAGTGGAATAATCACCACTTTGAATAATTAAAACTCACTCATAATGATCAATAAGTAAATAAATAAATAATTAAAAAAAAATTAATAAAGTTAAATTAATGAATAAAATTAAAGAAACAAATAAGATAAATAAGTAAACAAGTCATATAAATTAAATTAATTAATGAATCAAATAAATGAATAAATTAGCTGACTGAATAAATAAATAGATAAATCAATTAACTGATTAAATAAACAAACAATAAGTAGATAAATAAATAAAACAAATTATATGAAATATATCAGTAAACTTAGCAGCAAAGAAAGAAAATCATAGTAAAGTGTACCCATTTTGTAACTGCATGTCAGATAAATTCTACTTCTCATAAATAAATGTTCCAGAAACACTAATAAATTGTTGCGTACTAGATTTAAAAATTGATAATAAGAAGTGTAATAAAAAGGGCAATACTACCTGTGGTGCAAGTTTATCAATAATTACGGCCGCATATCGAATAACACGAATACCATCTTCATTGCTACTCATCACGCATACCAGTTCTGCTGCCTAAAATATACGAATTACCTATTCAAAGAAAACCTGGCAGTCACTTATACTAATACCAATAAAACGTTACCAAACTGTAAGCATATTTAATATCTTACTATACTAGAAATATGCAAAGAGGAAGTTGCAACATTTAATTAAAAAAAAAAGGTTGGTATCAAGTTTAATAAATTAAATGACTTATTAACTATTATAAGAGAAATACCTCAATCAAAAATACTAAGTTCAAATAGTAAAACATACCTGCAAAAGCTTATTCGCATGCTCCTGAAAGATTTTTCCGTTCTCAACTGTGGCTCTTTCATCATGTCTTTGAGCACTTTCAATAAGCACCATTAGCGGAGTAATAGTATCCAGGAAAGCATCGCTTACATGATCCACGATAGCACGTCGCAAATGTCGACGCAAATCCTTCGCTTTATGTCCCAAATGAACCATCGCTAAGTCCAAATCTTCTGAAGGCTCGGTACGTCCACACTGAAGAAATGTCAATGTTTTTCAATTCATTTTTTATTCCCTTTTTCTTTATTAAATAAATAAATAATTCTTTGTTAAATAAATATATATACATATATATGCAATAGAAGTATTATAATTGAAGAATTAAGCTAAGCGTAAACATTTTTCTCATATTCAGCGAGCAAATCCTGCAATGCTTGTCGCAAATTATTGCATTCATCAACAATTCTTTTTTTCCTTTCATCTCTTGTGTTTTCTGAATCTGCAATAGCGGCTACACCGCTAACGATCTTTTCTAAGAGACCCTCAAGCTCTGGTCGATGCAAATGATCCTTATACGAGCTTGGTTCCATATATGCTCGAGCCTGGAAAATTATTTTAAAAAAAAATACAAAATCAAAATAACTTTAGTAATAAACATGGAACCTCACTTGATTATAACAATTTTCTATACAAAATGAACCTGAAAATGATCAAGTTGTCGCATAAGATCACCAACACAGCCATAATGAGAAAGACAGATATTTCTGTTAGTTGCACAACCTTGCAAAATATCAGCTATAGCTTGTAAGGCTAATGACATTTCCGCGTGAGCAAAATCACGATTTATGCGCACCTCATCCACTTCCGGATGGCGTATATATGCCTGAAAATAGCTAACATGTTATAATAATATATATTAAAATTAACTAAGAAAATAAGTAATTTAGCTAACAAAATCCAATTTTTTGTAACAAATTCTTTAATTTTGCTCTTACGTTGAGATGTGTGATCTTCACGATAATCACAAACTGTCATTGTCTAATTTTAAGATACAAATGATCTGTATCATCAGCTAAAACTAAAATTATCAAAGTATTAATTACCGTGGAGGAAGTATACATGATTATACTATTCAGTTTAAGCCATGCTCGAGCTGCTTGTAAATCATCTTGCTCAGCTGGATTTCGTAGCTCTAAGATACGTCTTCTAACGCTTTCATCTAATTGCTCCAAACAAGAATTTAAAGATTCAAATAATTCTGATAGCTCCTGTTTTGATTCAGCTGCAACCATAAGATCCATTATTTCTTGAGCCTGAAAGTTGATTTAAAGAATATTCTATAACAAAAATAAAAGTTCATAAGCCAAACAACAGAATCCATTCCTAATTCACATACTTACAAATGCAGTAATTAATTTTTGTCTATGAAAGTTCTTATTTACTATATTTGTTAGATTCAGAAATGAACCTCTGTATAATGTCAGTATTCAAAAATTTTTTAATGAGTGAAACTTATTAATTCCATATATTTTTATTTTTCTATAGTCTAGTATGTTAACATGTTGTCATATTCTCTTTGTTTGCTAGAATATAAAAAAAAGGGATCACCGAGACAGAAAAACTGAAAACCATCAGGAGCTGGAGATGGAAGTGTCAATTTTATATGGGAAAACTTTAATTTACTAAATAAACTGATAAATCAAATTCACACCTTAGCAATTTGAAGAAGCATTACGCGTACATCTACCATATCAGCCATAATAAGCATTCGTGCTACTACATTTAATAGATTTCGAGCTGCTCTTATTGCATGTGCACGCCGATCGGTATTACTCGTCTCTTCCACAAAATTATGCCCAGTATTGACCATTTCGACACCTAGATAGAAAAAAGTAAAATTTGATCGTATATATTACTTTAGAATTTAATGATTAGTTCAATCGATGTTGAATAATTAACAATTAATTAAGTTAATCGATAAGAGTAACTAGGTCAGATGCTGATTTTCTCACAAATTAAGCTCAAAAAAAGAAAATCTTAATTTAACATCTTTCATGTTTAATTTCGAAATGTTAAGATGTACATCCTGGAAGAGTTTTAGTTGTATCTTCTTTTTTTTTTTTTGACAAATTACGATAAAATCAGGAGAGTATTCATCAAGGTGTCTTCCCCTTCATTAAAACACACGAAAATTTGATAGCATAATGCAAAAGGAATTTTTTAAAGCTTTATGAGCGTTTGAAATCTTTTATCTCTTAAATTTCCTACATAATTTTTTGTAATCTTACTACTTTATCTATTATTTCAAAAACTTTTAATAAATCAAAGGTAATTGTTACACTTACCAGCAAGTTCTACATCGTGTAAAGTCTCGTTCAATTGCTCTAAAGCATTCCCAACAGCAACTGGACATTCAGCAATAGCTGAACGTCCTATTTCCACAAAATTACGTACAGTTCGTTCAATAGCAGCCACCAATACAACCCCGCTCTTTCCACTACGTTTCAATGAATGCATATCATTTGGACTCGTTAAACTTGTCACCTGCAAAAAGTGATTAATCATTACTAAGATATTTCAGTTCTGCATTATACATTTTGTAAATGTGATATATCACACCTATAATTTATCATCTTTCCAACAAAATTTAAAGATATCCCTAGATGTAGCATATCTATAATAAGCTAAAAGATCGAATAATTTCAACGATAGAAAAAATCACCAAAAAAGTCAAATATGGTGGAATTTAGCAGCCACTGCTATGATTAATTAAACTAATTCAAATATAATCGAAAAATTCGATCTTGAATCAATATATACATGCATCATCCATTAATATAAATTATAAATTTAATTATAAAAAGAAAAAAAAAAAGAAAAATTACTTGTTGTATTAATGGTGCAATCAATTGCTCAACAGTTCTCGTTTTCACTCTATCAATATTCATCTCTGCTTGTATACTTCCCACTGATACCATTATACTTCTATCGTTCTTTTTCTTTTAGTACTATAATTTTGTTGTCTGAAATTAAATTATGTTTCAAATTATGCAAATGTTGTGATTATACACCAAAAATGATAATAATAATAAATGAATAGACGTAACATAACACGCATAGCAAGAAAAAACTCATTATCAATGTTTAAACATAGTTCAAAGTTCAGCCTATTCTTAATTCTAATTTCAGTGATACTCTGACAAAAACTGATAAGTTTATAAATCACTACACTGTTACTAGTGACCAATTAGGTGGACACAACAAAAGTAATCGGTCAACTGTGAAATATCAACCGATCTAATTTACGTCGTTGAGTGTCTCATTGCAACGTGAATTAACCATTATGCATGATGTACAGTATATATAGCAATTCTTATTCAATTCATATCTTTACTATAAACGTGTAAAAATACGTGTCTGTTCACGCATGACAAAACTTACAATAGCATTCACAATACAATACTACGTCTACAAAAGGTGTAAATATATTCTCGATATGTGACATTATTGTAGCAGTAGAATTTGCAACCATTCAAAATGAAGTATACTCCATGTTTGTACTGTAATTTTGGACACGTAACTTACATTAGAAGTGAAAGGTTACTTTACGTGTAAATATGAACATTAACTTTATAAGCAAATGAAATTATAACATATGAATTAATAATTAATTACTAACAAATATTATTACAAAAACAAATATTACAAAAATTAATACACTGATAAAAAATATTAGTATATGCATTTGAATATAGTGTGATAATTTCATTTGCTCCCAGTCTGATATATAAAAACTCTTACAATTTATAGGATTTTCACAAAAATCAACTTTTAAATTTAAAATAAAGCTTAAGCCTAAGCCTAAGCCTAAGTTTAACCCTAAGCCTAAGCCTAAGTTTACCCTAAGCCTAAGCCTAAGCTGTTTCATACCGTATATGACTAATTCCCGTGCAATGCATATAAAATAATCAATTAATTTGAAAATATATACGAATCGCTATTTTTTTAATAGTTTTTGCATTTAATTGAAATGAAATTTAGTAGTACTACAATTTATTTTCTAGTTTAATCTAAAAAAATTTCACAAATTGTATGATTCTCAGAAAAATTAATATTTAAATTTGAAATAAAAATTAATTTTGATCGTAAAAATGAATTGGAACCATAACAAATTAAAAATTTTATTAATTTCGCTACTGGAATATTGTTCAAAACTTAATTATTAAGGTTGACCATATTTAAATTGTCAAATGGTTACACCGTATATGACGAAATAATCGATTAATTTGAAATAATCATGCGAAATAATCGATTGCGAAATAATAATCGATTGCGAAACATGCGAAATAATCGATTAATTTAAAAATATTTATTTTTGTAACGACTGATATTTTTTTAGTAGTTTTAGCACTTAATTAAAATGAAATTTGAAAATACTAGGATTCATTTCCTAGTTTAATATAAAAAAAACTTTTACGAATTGTGAGATTTTAATAAAAATCAATACTTAAATTTGAGATAAAATTTATTTGTATTTGCAAAAATGAATTACCGTCATGATTGTGCAAATAAAATTGTCAATTAAGTTCAAAATATATTTATTTTTAAACTAATTAAGTTTCTTCCAACATTGTTTTCGTTTAATTAAAATAGAATCTAGCGTATTTAAAAATTGTTTCAGCATGAAATTAACAAAAACTCTTAGAAATTATCGAATTTTTCTATTGATCCATGTTTGTTTAAATCTGTAAATTTGTTTAGATCTGTAATTAAACTCAATTTCAATGCCAAAAAAGAATTGAAATCACTACTAACTGCAATTTTTTTAATTTTAACGATAAATGATTACTTCAAAGTGAATTTTATAAACTTTCTTTTTTGCATATATTGTTAAATATCCCCAACAGAATGTATGCAGATCAGGGGAAATGCAAACAAAATAGTCAATTAAGTTCAAAACATATTTATTTTTAAACTAATTCCATTTATTCTAGCATTGTTTTCATTCAATTAAAACAGAATTTAGCAGATTTAAGAACTCTTTCAGCATGAAATTAAAAAAAGTTTTTAGAAATTATCGAATTTTCCTATTGGTCCATACTTAAATCTGTAATTAAAATTAATTTCAATGTCAAAAAATTTTGATATCACTATTAATTGCCAATTTTTTTAATCATATTGCGCCAAAATTCTTTCCAGAAATTAGAAGATCATGTCGTTTTTTAAGCAAAATGCTCAAAAAATCTATAGCTCTTCCATAATTCAATGAAATTTTGATTTTGCTACTATTCAAGAACCTTAAAATTATTAAATTCATTATGCAAACTATTCGAAAATGACATAAACCAAGATAATTTCAAAGGCAAAATCAAAGAAATTCAAAGCATTTCAAAGACAAAATTAATAGTTAAATTCATTTTTTAGCTAGAAATATGCTTAATTTCAACAATTTTTCGTTTGATTTAGGTTAATAAAGTTTGTAATTTATGATTTATTCACCGTTTTATCATTTATAATTGATATTTAATGGTATTTGTAATTATAGAGACAGTTAACAAAAATGATTATATACTTTAATGCAAAGTGAAATTCGTTTCTTCTTAATTACACCTTTAGCTAATTCCTGATTTTTTCTTTTTCTTTTTTTTATAGAGTGCTTAAGTACAAATTATGAATTAGCACTGATGTCAAAAATAACAATTTTTGTTCAATTAATACTGGAAAAGGGCTATAAATATGGATATATTATTTTCATTAACATTTTGTAACTTTAACAAATTTTAAGCTAATTTCAAATAGTTTTATTCATCATTACACTATTGCTTTTTGTTAGCTTCCGTAACAGCTAACAATTCAAGAGTTGTTAATAAAAATCAGTTAAATGCTTTATCCAAGAATATTTACAGTGAAAATATACCAATTAAAAATTAACCACTAGCTTTTTTTTCCTTTTTTTTTTTAAAAAAAAAAATAATAGTGGCATTGAAAAAGCAAAGGCGTAGACGTAAAAATGAATTAGAGCTTTTGAAAGAATAGTAGTAAATGAGTTGTTCTAAAAAAATTACTGCAAGAAGTTCGCAATTTGTTAGATTTTTAACTTTCGAATATAACAGAGATAGTAAAAACCAAGTATATTGCGGAATCCATACAAAATTCCAAAACTGATAAAAATTACGAAAGGAATACATCATCAAACTGTTCGGTCATTTAGTTCAGTTCACAACAAATGAAAGCAGAACTGCACTCTTGGCAAAATAACTAAGTGAACGAAGAAATTCTTGGGAAATTGACAGTGTTTTAACTAAACCTTTTTAAATTCAATTTAAAAAAAAATTCAATTTAAACGAAGAAATCCAAATATATGACTTAACAAATGACAAATAACTCAAGCGGTGGGAATGTATAGAGTATATTATATATATAATTGATAGCTCTTGCTTTAACATTATGATTATGTATAACGATGTAAACAAGATATGGCTCGAGCAGTTGATAAGCGCACAGCAATATCATGATCTTTTAGTAGCAACATTAATCCTGAAAAATCAATTGTCTAATGCAAAAAGAATTTTGTCAGATTGAGAATTGATTAGAGACAAGTATGGAAGAAAATTAGAATAAAATTTCTTCATTACAAAAAATTTAAAGTTTGAATAATCATCGAATAATTTATTCTGCATTACTGTAATTATTCCATCTAGTGCATTAATACTGTTATAAAATTAATTTTTCTCGAAATACTAACAAGTTGTAAATTATTCAATATGTTGCAAAATTAAAGTTTGTTTCATCTATTTTTCAATTTAGCAAAGAAGAAATTCGAGTACTTGCTTAAGATCAACAAATATTAAAAGTTTTAAATAACTAATCTAATAATCCATCAACTGTAATAAGTAGTATGGAACAAAAGAAAAAATTACTACTTATCTAAACTTACCTACTGACTGAAAATGTAAAACAGCATTTTCACTGGTTCTATGAAATTTCACAAAATCTTATAAAAATCAAATTCATAAGCAGAAACAGTCCATCCTATTGCCTAAAATGTATAAAAATAAAAAATCACCTGCAAATATTAATTCTTTTGAAACAGTACTCCGTAATTCTGGTGTTAATTCACCCAACAAATAACCCGTCATATGTGCTGCATTGGAACGAATACGAGATGATGTGCTTTTGAAATAATTATTACAATTCAAAGCATAATAGTTGATACGATCAGGAAATGAAAAAGCCTAAAAATAATTGCTTAATAAGATTTGCTAACTATGAAATATTTAATGGCACAAAAGATTCTAATCTAATCAGCAAACAAATACTCCATATTCCTAATACAAATTTTTCATTCAATAAACTTAATATAATTATTATTTAACAAGCTATTACATTTCAATTATAATTAAATAATAATGAGGAAGTTGACTTCTAATATCTTTCTCATTTTTTTGTGTGAATGAGATATTTATTTAAAGAAAGGCATTATAAATGATAAGAAATAATAACTTACTAATAATACACTAAATTCTTTCAAAAATTGACCATAATTATAGCATTGCTCATCGATTTTCAAGTCGCGTTCAACCAACATTGTCAAACGACTGGAATTTAACAACGAACTCACCGATACAAGGCAACGTGCACACATCTAAAAAGAAAATTTTCTTGAGAAAGGAAAAAATTTTTTAATTTAAATATTTTCACGATGATGTCAGAATATTTGCACTTATTTGTTTGAAAATCATTCAAACAAATATGCTGACAATGTTAATAAATATTAACTGGCAAATACAAAAAAAATATTCAAGCTTATATTACTAACAATTTTGCACAGCTTCTAATAAATTTTACGGACTTAAAATTTTTCAGAACAAAAACTGAAATTGCTACCTGCTTAACTTGATCCTCTTCATCATTCAAATGCAAAACAATTGAAACAATATTTATAAGTAATTGTTCCCGATATGCATCACAACTACCCACACGTTGACCTAATTCACCAAATAAACTGAATGATACAGCTCGTAACGCACTGCTTTCCTAAAATTAATATAAGATTAATAAGATTAATATAAGATATAATATAAGATTAATATAGATAAATGATATAATTAATTTTAAACAAAAGTAAAAACTTGACAAAGACATTCAAAATTTAGTCTGCTGCATATTCATATGTTAACGATAATATGATCTATTATTATTATGCAAAACCGTATATCCTAAATAGATCTCACAAAAATTATTTGAAACTAAGCAATATTAATTCTTACAACTTTAGGAGATGTAGTAATGAAATTTGCATACTTTTTCAAAACATGGTCGTAATTTCAATAACACATTCGGCAGTATATTCTCCAGATGTGTATTCGGCACACGTGTTGAAAGTTTATTCAGTGCGTTAACTGCTTCCATTGCAATCTTAAATAACATGTTTTGATAAAAGTATAACAATATACTGGTAAACGTTTTACCATTCACAAATGATCATGCATAAAAATGATTTACCAAAAAGAAAAAAATCAATTCCTAATTTTAAAAAAAAAATCTTGTAATAAAACAACAACCAACTTCATCACGACGATCACCACTATCATCTAACCCGGCCATTGCAGCTTGTATCGCATCTGATGAATATTTGTTTAAAATTGAATCACTGCAGCAAGCCAAATCACCAAGTCCACGCACAGCTAACTTCAAATTAATATAAAATAAGCATGCATACATTAATACTATCCATTATTCTTACGAAATGTTCCATAACTTACTTTTCGAATCTTTAAATTACGATCTTCCAATGCTTTCATCAAATTTATAATTAGTGCCTCAAGAAGCTTATTATCATCTTCGCCTTCTTCATCTGGACATCTAAAAATAAAAGCAAATCACACCTTAATGAGATATTAATAATTAAAAAGCAATATAAGCTTAACAAAAAGCAAAACAACTAGTTACTGAGAGAAAACAATCCACTAATGCGCAATATTAATACGCACCGTTTAGTTAAAGCAGACAAAACAGCAGCAGCAGCAATACGATATGCATCATTTGCAGATTGCATACGAGGTATCATCAATGTTACAAGTGGTCGTATCCATTCAGGACGATGGTCACTTAATGAACGAGCTAGAACTGCTATCTGTAAAAACAGATAAGTTGAAAAAAAAAAAGATGCTATCACATGGCATTATATAAGAAACAATACTAATAAAACATAAATGGATTATTATACAAAAAAAAAAAAAAAGCACACTTTGTTAGAGCAGTAAGATTATTATATTTGAAAGAATAACAATAACATAAAAAAAAAGAGGAAATAACATATAAGAAAAAATAAGTGCTAATTTATGATATATATTACAGGAATTATGGAATCAAACTTAAAAACTAACCCCATTTGTAAAGTGCAACGTATCGACACAATCACTCCATGCACGTTCTGAATTCATCTTTTCAACAATAGCATCATCAAGTGTTCGAAGGAATAAACTACGCAAAGCCTGAGATGCTAAAGCAGCTGGTGTAGATGATAAACGACGTAATTCCGGAGTGATAATCAATGATTTTACACCTAAATATATTTTTATAGTAAAATTGTCCAATCAAAAGAAAAGAGTAAGAATAGTATGAAAGAAATAATAAACTTATACAGGAACAGTTGAAGATAATATATTAATTCGGAAATTATACCATCTTTTTCTTTCATCAATACTGGATATTGAGTATCAACAACAGCTGCAAGAAACTGCAAAAGTGCTGCTAAAATATTTGGAATTCGCTTGCATAACTCTATTTCTGGCTCACCAGCCTAAAATATATGAATGAGAATTGATCAAATCGTATAGCTTTTCCATGTTTCTAGAAAAAAAGAACCAATAAAAATCAAATAACTGAGAAATTTAATTATGGACTAATATGAGACAATTGAATGCAAAATCTCGTAAGATTTGTGCATTGAATTGTCTCATTAAAAAACTAATAAGAAAAAAAAAACTTTCCATTGCTGACGGAAAAAATACTGTCATATAATCAGATGCAGAATAAAATTAATCAACACGACAATATAGTCTTATTTCATGAGACAACAATTTGAAACATGATGAAACTTTTGAAAAGAGAAATGAAACGATAATATTACCCTAATAATTTCTGTAATAGCTGCTGCTAATGTACAAACTTCAGGTTTTACAATCTTCACTGATGATCCGGCACCGGTATCCAGAATTTCGAATGGTACTTCTGGTGTTTCCGATGAACCACATCCAGTCGTTATCAACTCCAATAAATAATCAGCAATCAATGGGAAGAGAGAATGATCATGCGACATTGTATGCCATGCATCAATCATCGATCTAAATGATCAAAATAAATGAGTAAAAAGTTTTTGCTGTAAAAAGTTTCGATATATCGTGAAGAAAAAATTAATTCTTAATTTTCTTGTACCTACAATCATTTAGTTCCAATGAATAATTACAAGTTACACAATATAAGCAAAAGTATCTTAAGTTTTTTTTTTTTTTTTTAAATCTAAAGCTAGAAGGACTTAACTAACCCGTCTAAATCTAACTACCTTTTTCATATAATATACGTTCGGGATCAAAGTTTTGAATACTAACACAGAGTAGGGTAATGGCCTAGCCAGCATAACATCAATACAAGCATAAAGTTGATGATGCGCAAATGCTATTAAAGCAGCTAATAAGTCGGTGTATGTTTGAACGCATGCATGTATATCGGGCAATTTATTTAATAATGTTGTGACCAGCGTATCAGCCTACAAAAGTAAATTCATCCTTTTACTTCACTTTCAACAATTAGAATTTCGATTTAGTTTCAGAAATTAGTAAAAATTAACCTTAACATCTTCAAAAGTATATAGAAAATATATTGGATAAAAAATATATAAATAAGTAAAAAAAGAAGTTACCTCAGCTGACAAAGTATCACCTCGATGTGTAAGCATACTGGTAAGTAATTGAGCAGCTGCTGAACTGACCTGACTTTGGCGATCACTTAGCATGCTAAACAAACCCGACACGTATGTCTGTATTTGGGATTGTGGTAGACGACTGTCAGTAATCTGCAAAGATTATTTTAAAATAATTACCAAATAAACAAAAGTCATAAATTATGTAGAATTAAGCCAGGATTGTTGTGTCAAACTATAATGTAAAACATTTTCAAATTAAATCAGGTGAATTGGAGATTATTTTATATCAATATAAAATGAAAAAAGAATTCAAAAAAATCTACAAATTACTTACATCAGCCATAACTTTAACAGCTTTCCGTGAAAGCATTCCTTCAAGTTTGCCCTCATCACCAAGATATTCATTGATGAATGCAGTTGGATCAAATAAAGTACCATCGACGCTATCTCGGGCAAGACCTAACACATTAACTATAATATTGGAAGATTCTCTATAATTGATAGATAAATTACGTCGTTTTCTAAATTAAAACATGCCAAAATAACTTTTGAAAAAACCTTTATAAACATGAGCTAATCGAAATGTCCAATAAACAGTGCGCAATGCAGCATGACGAACAGCACATAATGAATCAGCAATTCGTGGAACTAATCGAGCTAACAATGATGACATCGGACCAAACTCACTTGCACGCTAAACAATTAAATTACAGGAAATTGAAAAACGATTAAACAGAATAGGATTAGCACAAGATTTGTGTATCACAGAGCAGTGAATGAAGTAACGCAACATGCAAACTATATCCATCTTTATTACACAGTTATTAATAATGATACTAAGAGAAATAAAAACCAAATTTTTGTCATTTCCATATATCATAAATGTTTCCATTAAGTGTCTTCAATAGCAAAATAATTGAGCTACTATCTGCAATTGCATTTTATAAAATACTTACACCCAGTGCAAAATCTGTAGCATGTTCGAAATAAACCGTAAGTACACGTAATGTAGCATCCACTGCCCGCAAGCGTTCATGACCAGCGGTAGAAGCATAATATGGTTGGAAAAGCTGTAAAAATACAAAATTACTCAAGTTCTTAAATATTTTTATTTGAAATGATGAAAATACTAAGTGATGAAAATGGAATTTCGTATTTAATAGAGATCAAAAAATGCTACAATTTTTTAATTCCCCCAAAAGTTTTCGTTTATTTTAATTAGGAATAAGAATTTTAAAGTACATATTTATCATTCATTTATCTTTCATCTCATATTTCGTTTGTTGTCACTCCGAAACAAAGTTGCAGCATATTTTCCTCACTATAAGAAGTGATTTTCTGTTAAGAATCATAAAATTATTCAATTAGATTAGAAAATTCTTTTCTCACTCAACTAGTCAACAATCTAGTTTATAACTACCTAAAACAATAATTTGTTATTCTCATTAAGTCGAATTCCTATTATAATGCTCATACGTAAATCATTTGAATAAAAAAAAGCACCATCAAACATACTTTTAACAAATGTGTAACGGTTCCAACGACAGCTTTTTTCTTAATTATTTGCTCAACTGCAGCATGGTATTGATTTACTGTAGCCTCCATCATTGTTGAACTTTCATCATCGTCAATCTATAAGCTAGCTTGTTATGTGCAAGCAATTTTTTATGCCGCAACTTAATGCAGAATTAGATCCAATTAAAAACTTGAAGACAACAGACAAAAATTTTGCAAACAAAAATTTACACCCAAGCATTTGACATGAAATAGATTAACAATATTTTGAAATTTTTCTGAAAATAAAATTACTAGAGGAACTAATGAAATTTCTACTAGTAATATCAAGTTTTTCTCAATTTTAATTTAATCCAGTAATTAAGACAGCTTTATTTCTATAATTTGTAAGATACACTTGCATCGCTTAAAAAAAAAAAAAGTTGTATTTTTAACAAAATATAGGCTTAAGTTTTTAATAAATCCTTAATGTCAAAAAAGCTAACAGTTTTTAAGCCACTTCGTTCACGGCACAAAGGTAACGTATGATTTGTTAATACATAACCAATCTGCCAGATGTCATCATCAGATATAGCTGGTTCCAACGAGCTAGAAAAAATATTATTCTTCATATCCCATTTCAGAAAGACCTTACGCAATGTTCAGCATTTTTTTATGTTATTCTAATTTTCATTACTGGACATTATACTATTTTTGTTATCAGAATTTAATGAAATACAGCAATGATAAGAGCAAAATCATCTCCTGTGAGTAATAACTGCCGCAAATATAAAAAATATACGCTAAAATCATTAATCAGAAAAATTATTAGAAATTATTAAGAAAAAGAGATTGCAACTAACACCAAAGCAGCAACTGCTTTACCCGCAAGTAACCTTATTGAATTCGATAAAGTTTCTGGTGATTCAGACTCAATGTAGTCCTGAAATTAAACAATTATTATAAGAAATTATTATTTAACAAAAAAGAAATTTTTGATAAGAACACTTATTGAAATAATTCTAACCGAACAACTATTAAATAGAAACAGTAATGATAAAAAATTTCAAAGACAAAAAAAGTCGTAAAAGTAAGCCACTAACTTTAATATGATTCAATAGCTCTGTACGACATTCCAAATGATATTCGGTTATGAGATGAGTCGAACTCACCGAAACCGCAATCAAATATATCGTTTCCAATAACGCTTCTCGAACAACTACTTCTTGCTAAAAAGTTATCACCTGCGCATTATTCTACTTTACTAATTCAAATTTTAATCCTTCATTCCTCATTATTTCCCTTTTTTTTTAAAAAATCATACTTTATCTTGATTATCTCTGGTCAATAAATTTAACATTAATATAAGGTGATAAAATTGAGGGGTTAACTACTCTTATCACAGTTCAGCAAATTACTTCGAAAGAGAACTCAATGTTCGTCAAAATGACAAAAGATTTTTTGTACACATTAATTATTAGATCATCAATAGTAACATCCTTATAAAATACTGCTAATCTGGACCTAAGACAGTTCCTGAAGAAAATAATTATAAAAAAAAAATCCCTGCCTAATCAAAGTTATATTAGATAAACAAAGTAAAATTCTAACCTTTGGATTTTCCAAATATCGTCGTAAAAATACAAGTACAGTTTGCTCCAGTCTTTGTGTGACTACATCTGTTGGACAATAATAAACTACGTAACCTAAAAAATTTCAAATATTTTCACACAAAAAGCACACCGTAACATAATAATTATATCTCGTTTTTTTTTTTTTAACTTTTTCAGAAAAAAAAAGAAAAAAAAGTCACACCGTAGCTAAGCATAATGGTAGCACGTAAATTAACCATTTCTTGATCACTGTATTGTTTGTACGGCATAGCATCCTGAATTTAAGCAAAATTCAGTACTCCAAATAACAAAAGAGAAAAAGATCAAAAAAAAAAAAAATAAATAACATTCTAACGTAAAACGTAAAAGATATGCATAACCAATATGAAAAAAACTGCAGCTTTCAAAAGATATTCAAACAAAAAAAAAAAAAGTGTGGATTTCAACCATTTTTCCAATCAGCACATTATTTATAAAGTATCTGGAAAACCGGTTACCTTAATAAATCCAAATAATCCGGAACTTTTTTTTAAATTCTCCCATTTGGCAATATTTTCCAATTCTGTAAGCACCAAATCGGTATGTGTAGTTGCACAGTAACCAATCGCTTGAGCGCAACCTGTGCGTTCAGCTTGCTGTCCATGCACTGTTGAACGGAATAGCAAAATAAGATGATCAACAACAAAACTGGTATTTGTTGACAATGCCAAAGCACCACCGAGACAACGCATTAGAAATGCCTAACAACTGATAATGAATTCAAAAATTAATCAAAAAAAATTCAAAAAAAAAAAGTTAAGAGATTCATCATTTACTGATTTATTATATAATTACTCATCATTCAAACTATATGTTCAGAAAAATACCCGTAGTACAATGATAGCTACTTTGACCACAAATTATTAAGTCTAAATTAAATTAAATTAATCCAATACAACTTACTCGAATAATCAACAAAGGGTAGTTACCCCTTGATAAAGTAATATTTATGAAAGAAGAGAAGACATATAAATGTAAAGGATGAGAAACCTAATATCTTTTAAAGGGTTTTCTAAGCCATATGATTCTAATTAATCGCACAAATATAGAAATAATAACTTTTTCTTCAGGTGCATCACTATATAAATTGAATTGTTTTCCCATAGCAGCTGCAAATGCACATCGCCATTCACCATCGTTCACATTTCTCACACACAGATCTAATAAATCAAGTATATGTGCATGCCATCGTGCAATACGTGCAAGACGAAGCTCGCAAACTGCGCTATTACCACCTTCCATTGTACTATTCAGCGGTGGTGATAAACCTAAAATTAACAAAACAAAATTAGAAAATGAACAGATGGAACAAATATGAATTTAATCATAAATTTTTTAGTTTTGGAAAATATTTCTCAAATCCCTTTTGGATTGATTCTTATTACAAAATGAAATTGAAATACACAAAATATCTCACTTTTTAATGTAACAAGCAGTTCACCGCAACGCTTTGGTAAAACATTACGCAATGAATTATGAAACCATGGTGTCAGAACACTTAATAATCGTAAAGCTTCTGTTGCTCGTTTTGAAAGTAACAAATTAAGTGGTGCATTATTCGTACACGTTATAAGTCGTGAAAATACTTGAAGATTCCCGGCAACATGCGCTGGAAGAATTGTTAGCTACTACAGCAATAATGATTAAAATAATATATACGCAAATAACTGAAATTTTTCCTCATAAATTTCTTATTTCTTATCATATCGATTCGGATTTCTCAGTTGCAAAGTATTCCTTCTGTTCTCTTTAATTTTAACACTTGCTTCTTTTTATCGGAAATGAAATATATTATTTATTACTTACGGCTATCAAAACCTTTCTCGAAATCCAATTTTTCCTCTGCTTTCATTGTCCGTTCAGCAAGAATCCTAATACACTTAAAGATATCCGTCAATGCTATATTATATTCTTGAGCACAAATGAATTCGAATAGATATGGCCAAAGCAACTACAATAAAACATCAGTTTTTTTGATATTAAAAATTGAATTGTGGAAAAAAATTACATGAAAAAGATAAGATGATTTTTCTAAAATAACTCATCGCATGCAATCACCGTAAATACTACAAGAATGTCGTTGCAAATACAGAAAAAATCTTATCGATTCATTAAAAATATGAGCAAGTATATAAATTGAAAAATTGCCTTACTTATTATTATTTCAGGTATAAAAATATTCATTGTCCTCATAGAATGCACACCGCAAAGTATTTGAAATATTATTTAATTGCACTTTAAAATCTATTATCGTTCAGTATTTCCTGATGATACTCTAATCTAATCTAATCTAATCCAGTTCAACTAAAATTTAGTCTAATCAACTAACACTATGCGCAGTTGAAGATGTTTTTGCTATTGTTTGCAAAGCTTGTCCACACTGTGCACGCAAATGTGCTGCACTATCTGCTGCATCTATTTCTGACGAGAAGAATGCTTTCTTTGCCTGAAAATTTTTAATTATTAATATTAATCCGAAAATTATTGTTTATTAATATTAATTACTATTATTTTTATCAAATATCATTTAAGATATTATTTCTATAAATCACTGATACATCTTTTATGATATAATGTGGGAATATCCTAACATATTTAGCATCATTTTTTCCTTTTTTTCACAGATAAAACGATTCTTAAGCCTTCATCCTTTTCACTTTCGTATGTTTTGATTCTTATTCTAATGAAGTAATACTGCCTGAATAAAATTTAAAACACAAGCACCTGCAGACTGTCAAATTAGTCTATCCACATGTAACTTAAAAACTAAGTTCTGTTAGTTCTGAGAGGAAAATATGGGATTTCTTCATCTGGACGATACTTATAGCTTCATTGCAATATTTAAAAAATATAAAGACACCAATTTTTTTTTTATCCTCACATATTTCCCAATTTTCAGATAATCGTCCAAAAAATCAATCATTTTTTGTGACAGTGATAAAAAAATTTGAAGCTAGAATTATATAAGTTTAAAAAAAAAAAAAAAAAAAAAAAAAAAAAAAACAAAAAGAAAATGAAAACTTTACCGTTTCACCCTCTTGAACGATAAGATTTTTCACCAAGAATATAATTACATTATTACCACCTTCCACATCTATATATTCATGATCAGCTAATGCCACACATAATTGGCACATTGCTTTTTTGACTCGAATAGTTAACAGTCCTTCACTACCAGCAAGTAACATTGGTTTTAAACCAAGAATTACCAATGAACGTTTGTCTTCCACATATGGTCCTTAATCTCATTTCAGTTTTATTTAACAAAATGTAAAAATATTGTGCTGAAATTTCATAAATATAATCTATCAAATAAAAATCAATGTTGTGAAACTAATTCTAAAATGAATTTTACTGACTAACTGCTTTAGTTTTGTGTAAAATATCTCTTTCTATAGCCAATTAAATAGGTAAATTGTGTCAGTATCAGAAGATGCAATAAATATATCTACGAACCATTCTTTTAGTTTTAGTAGAACAAGTACATATTACATGGTTAAAAAATTATTTCATATCTCTAAAGTAATAATTTCCGTACGTAAATGTCCTATCTATAAAAGTAAATAAAAGTAAAAATAATCATTACACAACTATAAAACGCAGAAAGGATACTGCTCACAAACAATTCATTTCTTCATCCTTTCACTATACTTAAGAGATCTATTCAGTAATAATTAAGCCATTTGTGGTTTACTTTCTCTTAAGTAATTCTCTCTTGTCATTCACTAGAAAAAACATGAAGCGTTGAAATATCTCAAATTATTTTAATTTATGAAATGACCATCGAAAATATCAATAGGTTAAAGTCATTTAAATAATAATTAAAATTACCAGCTGAATTGAGAAGATGCCTTAGAACATTGATAGCACCCAATTTTGAACTATCTTGTACATTTTGCATTTTATGCAATAAATAATACACTATTTTATCGGCAAAACGTGTTGCTGAAATATATAAAACAAATATATGGAAATTGAAAATATCTATAATTAAGCCAAGCAAAAGATATGCATGCAATCTAAATTTAAAAAAAAAAAAAGATGAAAATTGCTAAGTATTTTTGATAGAAATCTTTATCTTCCTAATATATAATTAAATTTTCTTATTTTACATATGCAAATGAAGAATTTATAAGGTTAAATTCTGGAGAAAAAAAACGAAGCGCTAAATAAATATTCCTTAACATTAGGAATAAAAATCAAAGAAATGAAAAGGAAATAAGATGCAAAAAAGGAATGAATGTAAAGAGATGAAACTCTTCAAAGGGGGTGACTACTTACAGAATAATAATGGAATAATCTGGAATAGGAAGCGCCCATTCACAAGCGATTCTAGAAATGAACTATCAGAGTAAGGTTACCATATATGCTGACATGTAACATACTAAATAAATAAGAAAAACAAAAATAACAACGAAGGAATTTCACTAAACATATTTAAATGATGAATGCAGGCATATCAAATGAATATGAATTGCATTTTTGTGATAAATCATTCGGGATATGATTGTTTACCTTCAAGCTGATTTGTTTCAATTGCTTCAGTGATAACTTTTAGTCAAAATTACTTGAACGCTTAATTAATAAAGCTGTTGGAAAATTTAAAATGCACATTATAGCGTTATTTATGAAAGAAAAGTCTATTTGATGTTAAATTAAAATTCAAAGCAAAAAGTTAGAAAGCAGGCGAACAACTAAAAAAAAGTGTAATGAAACTCTGATATAGTTTAGAAAGTCCATTAGAAGTTCGCCTTCAGATACTATGGGTATGATAAACAATTTCATCGTTACAGATTGTGTGACATTCAGTAAATGTGAACAGATGGATAAGACGCTAGTTATCACAAATTTAAAAAAACTGCTCAAAAAAAAAAAAAGATAAGTACTTTAATGTTGAAAAATTATAATGAGTACTCAATGAAAGGTTATTAAAATTAGAGAAAGCAGAAAATTAGTTGGAATTAAAAAATTAGTTGTAAATAAATTAAAATCAAACCATAACAAAATATGATGGCAATAATATTAAAATAAAATTAGACATAACAATTTCTAACCAGCAACATGAAAGCAACGAAATGCTTCGCTTTGATTACGCATTGAAATGTTTGAAGCGACAGTTTGCTCAGCAACAGAATATACCAACGGGAATAACGCATTCAAAATATCTTCCAAATATGCATCTAACGGACAATTTTCATCAGCGCATGCCGATTCCAGAAAACGACACAAACCCTGTAGCAAGGTAGGAAGAGATATGTCATAAATGAGGCAAAGCAGGAGGAGACAGTAAGTGATATATGAGAATTTTAGCAAAACAAATGGAATTTGACAAATTTGAAAGATATGAGTTACTACATAATCAAGCAAGCGTGTAAGTAAGGAAAAAACAGGTAATTCATTATATTACTCAATCAGGTTATAACATTTAATTTACGAAAAAAAAATGTAAATAAATAAAATACCTGTGTTACAAGATGCTGATCAGTATTAATCTTTCGATGTAGGTTCAGTAATATTGGTATTAGCCTTCTCATTTCATCTACTAAACGTTTTGGCGAAATCATAAGGCATAATTCTCCTATGCAATTAGCAGCTTCCGCTCGAACCTAAGTTTGAAAGTTTACAGAGTGTAATAAATATTTCTTCGTTAGAAATTGTAAAAATTTTGAAGGACAATACCATTCACAAACATTAATTTAATTATTTAATAATCGAACACACCTAGCTATCGAATTATTAAGCATGAAGTACATAAATTATATCCAAAAATTATGCAGACTTTTTTATTTCCAGTGAAAAAAAATTTATTCCTCGAAAATAAAGCACCTTAACGTCTTTAGCACTTAACCAACTAAATACTGGTTCATAAGCCAGTTCCATTTGATCAACATAATTTTTCTGTACAATTTTTGGCTCACCACAAGTTTGACTTCTAGTTGTCTGAAAAATAAGAAAATCAATTGATAAGCAAAGCATAATAAATTATTTAACACGTGGGAACATAATATTCCCACTTGATGCAATACTAACATTTATCTTATTGATTTAAAATATCAAAATGGTAATTAAATGGGTCTGAAAATTGAAGATACGGCAGATGCCTTTCCAAGTTTATATTTCGAAATGGCTGTAGGACTTTACCCGCTCATTTTTAACATAATCACCATTGCAACCGTTAACGTCACATTCAGTTTTTGTAACAGTTGAAGCAGAAATATATTCACGAACTGATTCACAAAATGATCGCAAAGCATGTGCCCAAGCGTATCGGTAGATATCCGTTTTTATGTGAGGTAAAACCGAAATCACACGTGATAGAATATCCGTCAGAAATGGCACAAATCCGATTGCTGTAAAAGTTTTTCAAATCCACTACTAACATATGATTTAACTGATTAAAGTATTCACTTAAATTTTCTGAAAAGAATGAATGAAAATTAGAAACAAAAGTTTAGATAGACTAATATGAATAATAGCTAAATAAAAATAGAAAAAAAAAAAAGAATTTTTCATATTTCATGATGCACAAATACCATTATGTTCAGCAACATTTGCTAATGTCAAAATGATGTATCGATGAGGCGAAGAAGTTTGGCCTGGTGGGAATTTCTGAAGTAATGCCTCCATTACGTGCCCAACGAATTGACTTCGCTTTGCCAGAGTAACCAAAACATTGCAAGCAGCTTGTGGCCAATCGTCACTTTCCTGTATAATTGAAATTTGAACAGATTAGCTTATAAAAAACTACGGAATAAAAGATACCGGAAAAGGTATTTGATAAGTGATAGTATAAAAGATAATTTAACTTGATGAGTTAAAAATAAACCTTACAACACTTTTCAAGATATTACAATGCAGTATCAAGGAGATCTACATACAATTTCAGTATGTAGTAAAGTAAGCACAAAACTCTCAGAAGCAAGCTAACATTACGAAAACCATGAAACTAAAGCATACAAACAACATGTCTATAAGAAATATTATAAGAAATGAATAGCATTACTCTATTATGTAATAAAAGCTCCATACATTATGTAAGATAATTAAAATAATGTTAAACAAAAATTAAGTTATAATTCCACTAATTATGAGAATAAATATTCCAAATAATTAACAATAAGTTGTTAGAAAACAATTTCGAAGTATACCTACCTTAGAAAGCGTCATTTCTTGTGTGGCAAGATTTATTATCAGTAACGCTTGCTGCTCATCTAAATCTTGTGGTGCTTGATTGTGCTCAAGAACTCGATTTACTGTTGATAATACAAAAGCTCGATTCTGTCCCGTGAGCTGGAAATTACAAAATAGAAAATAAATTCAAGTTTTGGATTTAAGAATGAATTAAAAATCAAAAATTCGAGGGTAGATCAAAATCAGGATAAACAAATATTAATTAAAAGCAAATAAGCAGGCAGTGTTTTTTACATTGATTTAAAAACGTTTACTAACGAATGTAACGACTTAACAGAACTTATAAGCATCATAAATTTATCGAAATATTGAAAGATTTTCAAAAGAAACTAATGGCATGGAAAACTAAGCGAATGTGATAACGTACACAAGTGCACAAGCAATTGTTAAAAAAAAAAAAAAAATCGAGAAAGTGAATGAAGTCAAACAAAAATTAAAATAATATTCTGCATACCTTACTATGTTGCATCAAGAAAGTATATGCAGCGGAAAGAAAAATCGTAGATTGTTCAATTCCAATTTTGCTCAGCGAGTCTGCAACATTTTCCCGAGGTTCTTCTCCACTATTCAGTGTCACCGCACAATCAAACATCGCTATTATTAAATCTATAAAATATATACAATTAGATTTTCGACTGCTATGCCAAATAAATCGTCAAGTAAATAATAATAAAGAATAAGTACCAAAAAATTAGTCAGTTATAAGATATAAGTAACAAACAGTGGTAAAAAAGTGATGAACAAATAATAATGCATACATAATTAAATAAATGAGTGATGAATAAATAACTAATTTAGAAAGAAATAACAGTAGCAAATAAATAATGCAGGTTAATTAAATGAAATAGAAAATAGTGATAAATGATTATAATTGGCTAGTGGGGATGGAATGAGCAAATAAACCATAAGTAAATGAATCATGAAAATTGCAACAAATTTGATCATTTACTTATGGCAAAAATGATAAAATACATAAAATGAACTTAACAAATTTCATTATTATAATAAAATATTCAAAAAAATTACCTTCCAAACTTTGAACCATTCTAAATCCTTTGCCAAGTATTTCTTTCTGTACAAAAATATCTGAAATAGCAAGGAAAAATGCTTTCCACTTATTTAAAATTTAATACACAACTGCTAACATACTCTTCAAGCATATGAAAGAGTTAGAATTCATTTTCGAAAATTTGCTATTTTTTTTTCTTCGAGCTAATTATATTAAGCTAATTTCTTCAAGAAGGTCTTTTTTTAATTTTTTCAATTCTATTATTTCAATAGATATATGATATTAATACGAAGTTGGTAACATCAGGAAAAAAGAATCTCGAATACTGGATTAAGTGAAAATTATTTTCGCTGTGATTTTTGGTGAATTATAAATGAAAGTTTCAAAAAAAAAATCCATTAAAGATTTGATAAATACAGCAGAATAAATCTATCATTTAGCAAAAAGAAATCAATCAATGGAAAAGACTTTCTTATATTCTAATTGTACTAATATTCATAATACATTTAATTTGATCAACATAAAAGTTCTCTTTGTTGTATAATCTAATTGTTATTTAAATTATAAATCTCTTTAATTCATACTAAAGCAATAAATTATTACTCTTTTGTAAAGATTAAATTTCAAAAATTTAATTCAAATTTCTTTCTTTCTTCAAAAAAAAAGGAAAATTCATTTACCTTCAAATCATATTACTAATACAAATCATTTTAATTCCTCTATATCTTTGTCAATCTCTCAATCTCTGGCACAACAATAAACTATAGTTATCTCATCACTCCCTCAACCCCTCTCATAGTTGTGTCTCTAGCAGATATAATCTTTTTTTCTTTTCCATTACATCTCTCAACTATTCTTTCGCCATTTTTTCTCAATCTCTAATATATTTACTGCACATCTAACCATCCTCATTAATCCCCCTCTCTCTCTCCAATTTTCACACAATCTCATGTTATCTTACACGTCTAACCGTCACTCTCTTCAACTCCTAACGATCTCTAACAGCGCCACACGGAAGAGAAAAAGAGGGAGGAGAAAAACAAAAAAAGCTTATCACTGAGTAATTTTTATCTATCAAATCCATATCAAAAGAAGCAATCAGAGGAGCATACCATAAACGAGCGAGCAAATCATGAAAATGTTAATCTCAGCATAAAAATTTTTAAATAAAACAAATCATTCAACATTTTATTTTTCTTTTTATTATATGTTTCACATAGTGTTATATATGTGAGTAATTTATTATCATTAGGAATCATAAATAATTACATACCATAGAGAAAAAAAAAGAATAAATACACGGTATGCTATATAAATATAAAATTTTAAGAAATCTAATGTACACATTGTTGTATTGTTTACAAAATTATTCATAAATGATTTTAATAAATTCATTGATATTATATGAGAAAGTTAAAAAAATTTTTTAATGTATTAAATTTGATTTAGAAAAAGATTACATGCATTATCTAGAAATTATCTTGTAGAATTCATTTTCCATTTATAAATCTTTTTGTTCAAAATATACAATAAATTTAATAATGATAAAGCTACTGATAAAATTTTTTGTTTTTTTTTTTTTTTTCAAAGAAAGAAAGAATTTATAATTCTGATTGTATCAGACGTACATACTGATAACATTAATCAGACATCATGATAACATAAATTAACGTAATTTCTTTTAATTTCAGCTTTGCATCTTTGTTTATTTATTTGTCTGTTTTAATTCTTTTGATCAAATTAACCTTCAGCAAATTTCTTGAAAATTATTTTAATATATCATAATGTGCTGTGGTTTGGTTACAGAACTGAAATTAAGAAATAAATAATTATTTTGCAAAAGTCAAACTATTTAGCAATTAAAAATTATCAGTGTTAATTGATTTATCCCATTTTTTTATAAAAAAAAATTATAGTTTTAAAATTTTTGAAAAAAAAAAAGAAATTTACTTTTCAAATTATTACATCAAAAAATTTTTCAAAATGTCAAAATAAACTTTACTTTTTCTGCTTACCCTTTTTCATCCATCTTATTATTTATTAAAAGCAACAAAAAAAAAAATACAAAACACAAAATAAAATAAAATAAAATAAAAAAGAAGAAAGAAAGAACAAAAAATAATAGAAAAAAGACGAAATGATATTTATTGCTGTTAAACGTTGGTTGTCGATTTTCTTATATTCATATTTTCATCATTTCATTATAAGTTCTTCCTAAGTCTTTAAATTCCTTAAAATTTTCTATTCAAGAAATCAATTTTATTAAAAAGAAAAGACGAAAAAAAAAAAAGAAATTACTGTCATTTGTCACCAAAAAAAAAAAAAATCTAATAATTATGAGCTATTTTAAATAAAATTATTTTAATTTATTTAAATGCAACAAAATAGATAAAAATTAAGCAAATTTTTGCATCAATTTACATTTTGTTATATTATATTTTTTTTTATTTTTATTTTTTTTGTTTCAAAAGAGAATTAAAAGAATTGTTAAAAAATTCTTACTAAATTTCGAGCTAAATTAGATTAAAATCAAATTGTGAATGAAAAAAAAAAAGAGCAATTGAATGAGAATTTGAATATTTTGGAAAATTTGTTCTTTTAACATTCTTCATTAGCTTTTTTTAAATAAAAGTTTGGTTTGAAGCAAACTTTTATGATTGACATTTTTTCTTAGTTTTTTTTTTTTTTTTAATTCTTTCATTTTTTATATGACACACAAATTTTTTTAAAGAAAATGTTATTTTATTAAAATGCCTAACATTATTTGCTAATTGTAGATAGCATATTGATCAACAATTTGTTTCATAAAATGATTTGAGTTATTCATAATTTGTGATTACTTTATTATATCAATGATTTGAGTTATTCATAATTTGTGATTACTTTATTATATCAATGATTTGAGTTATTCATAATTTGTGATTACTTTATTATATCAATGATTTGAGTTATTCATAATTTGTAATTACTTTATTATACCAATGATTTGAGTTATTCATAATTTGTAATTACTTTGTTATACCAATGATTTAAGTTATTCATAATTTTTAATTACTTTAATATATCAACTGATTATAACTATTATTGCTTTATTAATTATGATTATTTAGTTTTAACTTAAATGTATAGAAATAAGTAATTGCTATAAATTTATTTGTTATGCATTTTAAATTAATTAATATTATATTCTCATTAATTGTTAATAGTTAACATTTTATTAATTGTTAGTGATTTATATATTTTGACGGTTTATAAGTCTTATGAATAATAAATTCATTTTGATTAACATAAATTACGGGAAAAGATATCTAATCAGCATAGGAAATAGGAAGGAATGAATGGAAGCCAATAATGATTGATCAATTGATTGATTGATCGATTAGATAGATTATTGATTGGAACGAGTTCTTCATATTCTATACCAAACAATCAAATAATTATTTGATTAATAATTTATTGACATCATTAATTCTAATTAGTGTGTCATTTACATTTAATTCTAAGATCAGCATTCATTGATTGCCAAAAATAATATTCTAATTCTAGCTGTTTTCAATTTTAAAATTTTTTCAAATATAACAGTATTTTCATTTATTAGCTAAATACAATTTGGAAGTAATTAAATGGTTATTTAATTTCTATTATATTAAGAAAAAAGTGTAAAATACTTTTTATTAATTACAGGTCAAAGTAAGCAATAAAATTTTTAATATTTTTTGTTTTTTTTTTTTTTTTAAATCCATGATCTGTTCATATTGAAATAATTAAAAAATTTTCTTATTCTGCATTTTCAAAATTTTTAATTATTTAGTTTGGTTAAATAATGATTTGCATAGTTTTGGTGACACTTTTGACATTATACATATTTGGAATTGAAATGGTTCCAGCAACGAATTGCCATTTTTCTCGACCTAATCAAATTAGCCCATCGGGTTGGGTTGATCTGATTGATAAATGTAAGGAAGAATCAAACGATACGATTTGTTTTTCAGGCGTAAGTATATATATATATATATATATATATATAATAATCTAAAAAATTTATGAAAGAAATTAATAAATTTAAAACGAAAAATTATGTAAATTTAAATGCAAATATAAATTTCCCATTTTTTATTTTTCTTTTTTTTTAATATAAAGATTTATGGAAAATTTTTTTATTTAAAATTTAGCTTAGATAATATAAAGTTCAAAAAAAAAAAAAAAAGAAAAAATTGTAAAATTCATTAATCATAAGAAATTGAATAAAATTTATCCATTTGTTTATGTATTATTTTTATTAAAGCTCAATTTATTATGTCATATTTTTATAGATATTTGCTTATTTGTTATCAAAATTATTTGCTCAAATTATTGATTAAAAATTTTATTTAAAAAAAAAAAATTGCAAAATTTATTTTTATAAATTAATTAAAATTTATAAGGAACTGAATAAAATTTATTCATTTGTTTATGTATTTTTTTTTTTTTTTACTTTTTGTTTAAGTTAAATTTATTCTTTCATACTTTTTGCAAATATTTTTCTAATTGTTATTAAAATTATTCTCTAAATTTTTGATTAAAAATTTAAATTTTTAATTTTTAGTATAATCCACGTGTCGCATATTATCACGAAGCAGTTGGTTGGTGGCGAGTACTGCACAGTGAGAATGAATGCTTTACCAAACAATATGTCAGTGCTTTTTTTTTTATAAATTTTAGTTTAAAATTACACAATTCATTATTGATCATATTTTATAATTAAATGAAAATTTAGATAATTAATTTAGTTATATAATTTAACATAATTCAAACTTATTCAATAATTTTTCACTAATTTAACTATATATTTTAACATAATTCAAATTTATTCAATAATTTTTCACTAATTTAACTATATATTTTAACATAATTCAAATTTATTCAACAATTTTTTACTAATTTAATTTATTAAAATATATAATTCAAATTTATTCAATAATTTTTACTAATTTAATTTATTAAAATATATAATTCAAATTTATTCAATAATTTTTTACAAATTTATTCAATAATTTTCAGTTGCGTAAAAAATTGGCTTGTAAAAGTGATCAAGAAACACCAGAAGAAGGTTGTTATCGAGATAAAACACATCACAAGAATTTTTTCCTTTGTTGGTGTACGGGGTCAAAGTGCAATACGAGGCAAAAGATAACAGAAATTTACAAGAAAAATAATACATTATTTGTTATTGGTGGTGATTGCAAACCATTTGAATTTTGATTGAAATTTTCAAATCTGAAACAAAATTTATTAAATTATTTATTTGAATGAAAAAAATTTGTAATTTAAAATTATTCAATTAAAAATTTAAATTAAATCTGTTTGCTAGTTGAAATATTTTAATGTATAAACATTGAAACTGTGTATAAAATTGTAAATTTTTTGTAATACCTAAAAAAATTCTTTGTTTAACACAATGTGCAATTTGAATGAATTTTAATTCATTTCTAAATTAGTATTTATTAATTCATTAAAAAATTGAACAAAACTTTCTTTTCTCAAAATGAAATATATTTTATTTAATTAACAAATTTTTTAATAAAAATCAAAATTTTTTGATTTTTCTTTTTTAATGTTTTTTGATCAAATTTTCGATATATAATGGAATTAAAAAAAAAAAAAAAAGTATGTATATATAATTCTTTACTTTCAATCTTTTTTTTTTAATATTTTAGTTTGTGAATTTTTTAAATAATAAATAACTTTTTGGACAATTTGCTTTCCCAAATTTAAATTTACCAAATTATTTATTAATTTAATCAAATATTTTCATTTCTCCTTTTTACCTTTTATTAACCACTTCTTTCGTTCACCGTTTCACAGGACGTAGCATTAATTTATATTTTAAAGAAGGCAAACAAAAAATACATAAAATCAATTATTTGCTTTTTTAATTAATATTTTAAATAATGCCTTTTTATTTTACATTAATTTATCTTTTAGACGAGACAAACATAAATTAAATAATAATTAGAATTATGATGCTTCAATAATCGTTAATAGTTAAATTAATTCAATAATTCATTCATTTAATTAAATTTATATTTGAAATTGAATAGAAAAAAAAAAAAGAAATTTTAATGTAACTTTTTTCTTTTATTGCAAAAAAAAGAGCAAAAAAATGAATAAAATTGTAAGACAAAACATTTTCAATCGAAATAGAAATGAAATGATTCATCGCTTCAAATTTTATTTTTTTATTTTTTTTTCATAGAATATTTTTTAATTTTAATCATAAATATATATATTTTATACTATCTATAATGCTTAGTTTTATTCATCATTAAATTCAACAAAAAAATAAATTTTAAAAAGTAAAAAAGAAAAAAAAAAATAAAACGAATGAATCAATGCGAACTGAATGATTTTAACAGAAAGTTTTTCGTTGATTTCTGATAGCACTATGAGAAAAATATTTAAAAATATTTAATTTTTCTCATTGTCATATTTCAATTCTTACATTCATTCATTTTTGCTTTTCATTTTCATTTTTTTTTTGTGTTTTTTTTGTGTTTTTTTTTAGCCTAAAATTTTTATTTTTTTTTTTGTTTTTGTCTGAACTTTATTTAAGAAATTTATGTTTTTAACATAGTCTTTAACAAGCAGTAAATGCTTATTGCTTTGTCATTTTTTTTTTCTTTTTAATAAAATGAGAGAAATTAGCAAAAAGGAATTTATTTGTTTGTATTTTTTTTCAAAACGAAAAAAAAAATTATTTTCTTTTTCTTTCTCATTTTTTTGTTTTATTTTGGTGGTGAAGAAAAAAAAGTTGAAATTGCTTAGGTATTAAATGAATTAATGATATAATTAAATTTTAAATTTTTGTTTTAATCAATTAATCAATTTTTTTTAATCAGCTAATTTTGTGTTTATTTTACAATGATGCATTAAATGATTTTGTCTTTTTCTTCTTTTTTTAATGATTGGATAATATTATGAATTTTATTTATTAAATTTAAATTAAATTAAATTTATTTTATTAGCATTATGAATTATTATTGTTACAATTTATTTCAATCGCTTTTTTCAATATGACTAAGCTTAATTTGAGCTAAATATTCAAATTATTTGTCATCATATAGTAACTTATTTTTTTAAAAAAAAAGCAAAAAAACAAAAAAGCCTTTTCGATGTTCAATTTTTTCTTTTAATAAAATTATTTTAAACAAATATTTTACATAGAAATAAATTATCGTTATTTTCTATGTGTTAATGAATTAATCAATTTCGTTTTTTTATAGTATATTAAATTAGTTTTATAGTATTTAATAATTTAATTTCTAATATATTTCATATATTAATCGATCGACCGTAACTAAAAAACGAAATTGTTGATAATAATAAATTGCTAATAAGTCTAAATATTATTAGACTTATTATAGGACATAGTATTGTGATATTTAAATGGAAATATAAATTTTAATTAAATTATTGAATTTAGGTGAAATATGGGAATAATGAATAATTCAATTATTTATATGATACTATTACTATTTATTAGTATCACTTATACTCTATCATTATACTGTTATATGGTACATTGGGATGCATATTCATCATTTACGGAAAAAGTTTATAAATGCAATGATAACGAAGAATTTTGTGCATCTTTGGTACTTTTATTTCTTTTTATAATTTTAATTTTAGTAATCAAACTTAACAATTAAAAATTAAGTAAGCATTATATATGGAATTAATATTTAATAAATTTTATTATTATTAAATTTAGATTAACATTAATACAATTAATTTGTTAAATTTTTTTTAGAAGTATATTTAAATTTTTTGTATTTAAAGATTAATGGAAAATGAATAAATAAATAAATTTGAAAAAAAAAAAAAAAGAAACAGATAGATCAATGTTACATATATAATTTATGTAAATTATAAAAAATTGATTTGAAAAAAAGTTTTTACTTACTTATTTTTTTCTCTTCTTTTTTAAATAAAGAATTATATTCTTTGTAGTATGATCGAGGTGCTGAAACTTGGTATCTTCGAGCAATACCATTGGATAAGAAATGTTATTCTACCGCTGAGGTATAATTAATCATATTCATTATTTAAATTTAAATTATTATACGTATCACAAAACTTTTATATTACAACATTAGAAATGAATTGATTGATTAAAAAGTAAAAGAAATAGATCAACAATATTCGAAAAAAAAAAAAAAAAAAACATTGATCAAAGATATTTGAGTATCACATATTTTATGCAAATTACATAAAATTAACATTATTTTCCATAGAATTATCATATTTTTATAAAATTAAAAATTACTATAATTATTTTTTACAATATTAATTAAATAAAAATTTGATTTTACAAACAAATAAAAAAAAGAAAAAAAAAATGATATATTTTCAGTTGAAAAGTCGAATAAACTGTAGCATAGATACATTCAATGAAGGTTGTTTCATGGATCCACGTTATAATACCTACGAACGTAGTACGTCAAAATTACCGGTTTGCATTTGCAAAGGTGATTATTGTAATACGCAGGAAAAAATTGAAAATATTTGGTTGGAACAAAATATTTACAAATTTCATGATCCTGAAAATTGTGATGAGAAATCGAGCAGAAAAGATTCAATTATGGAAGCTTTAACATCTGATAGTAGTATAGCATTAACTAAAATTATTACCACAACCAAATTATCAAAATCGAATCAGGAAAAAACAACAAGAGCTACCAAAAAGATGAAATTAACAACAACAACAACAACAACAACAACAACAACAACAACAACTACTACTACTACAGAAATGTCGGAATCAAGTTCAGAAGCAATAACAACTGAAGAAAAGTTAGAATTATACGTTGAAACAACAAAAAATGCTGCAGAAATGTTGGGATCAAGCACTGAAGCAACAATAATCACTACAGAATCAGAATCAACCATAGAATCAACAACAACTGGTACAGAATCAGAATCAGAATCAACCATAGAATCAACTACGACTGCTACAGAATTGGAATCAGAATCAACCACAGAATCAGCAACAACTGGTACACAATCAGGATCAATCACAGAATCAACAACAACTGGTACAGAATTGGAATCAGAATCAACCACAGAATCAACTACGACTGCTACAGAATCAGAATCAACTACGACTGCTACAGAATCAGAATCAGATACAACTATAACAGCAACAACTGCAAGAAATTTATCAGAAACAAGTGGGATGAGAACACTAACTACTAATGATGGTCATGATGCAACAATAAATGGTACAGAAATTACAGAACTTATTTTCAAAAAAGCATAACCTACCTGAAAATGTTAATTGGAATGAGATTAGAAAAGTATTCCAAACTGTTTCGTTTTCTTTTTTTCTCTCGCTCCCTCTCTCTCTCTCTCCCAAATATCATCTTGATTATAATAAATCTTAGCTACAATTATTATTGGTAAAAAAATAAAAAAGCTTAAAGTAAGATTAAAAATAATTTCAAAATCATTTTCAGTTTGGAAAATAAAAAAAAAAAAAAAATGCAAACTTACTATGTTGTTGAAAAGTTTAATATTGTCTTTATAATCACTTTTTTTTTTTTTTTTTTTTAAAAAAAAGCAAATAAAGAAATAAATAATCTGTGAATTTTTTTGATATACATTGTATTCAAATCAAGAAATGACTAATTGATCAATAAAAATTAAAATCTTTGAAATATATTAAAATGTGAATTTAATTCATTTGAATTCACTCAACACAGTTCATCAACTTTATTAACTTTACTAATGATATTTGTGCAAAGAAAAGAAAAGTAAATATAATGAAAAGTATAAATTAAGAAGAAAAAGTTTTATCAAAAAAAAAAAGTTTTAAGCTTTTAATTTAATACTTTTTATGCTTTAGCATCGATTACACTGATAATTATGACTAATTTTTTTTTTTGCATACAAATTGATTTTCTCCTTGTTTATTATCAGCTGATATGTTATCATTAATATCTTTAATATCTTTCTTTTTCTAACAAATAATTTAGTCATTTTGGGAGTGGAAAAGTTAAAATTAATTAATGAATTTTTCAATCTACCATTGTCATTTTGATAAATTTACAGGAAAAACAATTTTTAACAAATAGCATTTCATGTTTGATTAATTAATATAGAATATTAATTCCATTAATATTACTATTCCTAGTTTTAATCATTTCAAATAACAATAATAATTAGCATAATTAGATCTGTAATTACCATTAATGCAACTATATAATAAATATTGATAGTTAATCCTTATCAGCATTCCTTATCAGTAATTTTAATACAACAATTGGATTGATCAAATTCATTAATTGCTAAACAAATAAACAATAAACATAACCAATTTAGAATGTATTAAAGAAAAATAACTTTTGACAAGAAATATTTAATCAATGATAAAATTTGATAAATTTGATAATGATTTATTACATTCTTACTCACAAAACCCAAGTAATTTACGCAAAAATAAAAATTAGAACAAAATTAATTTCACTTTTTTTAATCAATAATTTAAATTAAAAGATTTAAGAACGATTTTTGTTGATAAATTGAGAAATGTGGGAAAAGAGAAATTTACAAATGAATAAAACACAGTGCAAAAAATGTTTACGAATATTTGATATTAACAAAAGTATTTGAAACTGTTTTTCTTATTCAAAGTTTTTTTTTTTTTTTTATTTACAAACTTTTTGAAATGTTTGTTAATTGCTATGTAGCGTATAAATGCTTGGAAAAAAAATAGGCATTGTTAATATCTTTTATTATTATCATTATTATTAAATTATTATTATCATTGTTGTTATTATTATTAATATTATTTTATTTTTATTATCGCTATTATTAATCACTGTTAATCATTTAGTATTGCTTAAACTTAAATATATCTCAAAAAAAACATTTGCTTACATTAAAGGAAAAAATAAGAGAAAAGGAGAAAAAGCAAGCAATTTAATAATTTCAATTTTTCAAAAGATTATTATCAGTACGCATATATTTTTATTATTATTAAATTTTACAATCAATAATTTTTTTTTATAGTACTCAGAAAAAACACGTTTATAATTTAAATCAGAAAAAAAGGTACCACTTTTAGTTTGTTAAATGTTTATTTTTTTTAACTATAAATTTTTTAACTAAAAATTCAACTATAAAAATTGACCATTTTAATTTTTTAACCTATAAATGTTTGAAAAAATTATGAAAAAACAAAATATTTTGCTTAATTATAATGATAATAATAGGAAAATGATTTGCTAAATATTAATTAATTATACATATATATCAAAAATTGCCAAAATACGAAAAACTTTAATGTAACAATTAAAAAGTCTTACTGCAAATCTCCAAAATCGAAATTGATCTTCATCATTCATTATCAGTTATCAGTAATATTAACACTGTTATCAACATTATCATCAATGTGTTCGTCCTCATCGATATGAAATACATTGGAGAAATACAGGATTTGAATTAGTAACAACTGGTTGACCGAGCTTTTCAAGCAGTTGTTCTTGGTTCATAGTATTTGGAGTGAAAGAATGTATTGCGGTGAATCGATGGCGCAAATGGTTCGTTAAATTGCGTGCAATTGAACAGAGGAAAATAAGTGCAATTACTGCATGACAGGTACCATACACCAAAAACTAAAATTGTAAACTTACAAATTAATTATAGTATCACAATTAATTATTATATGCAAAATATGCGAGATAAAAAGTAAACAAAATTAAAAAAATTAATTTAAAAAAAAAAAAACATTAAATTGGAATAACATAATTAATAATAATACTAATACTAATTTTTTAATAAACAATTCAATAAATAAAGTAACCTGTGACCTAACAGTCATGCCAAAGCCACGTTTATCAACAACGATGGCAGTTAAAAATGCTTGCAAGATAAGTGCCACAAATGAATTGAGACCAAATATTAAGCCATAACTTTCACAAACCATTTTTTTAGCCAAATTCCATCTGTATTAATAATCACTAATTTATAGCTATTCACAATATCATAAATAAATAAATAATCACAATTAGATCTCACAGTTAGTCATCAATTCGATGAATCATTCAGCACATAAACAGAAGCCTTTTCCCATTTCACATTTCAGTGCTAAAACGTGAGGCAATTTATGAGAACCATTGTGACACGTGACCATGATTACAAGTTATACGTGACTGAATTACGGCTATGATACGTGATCATGATTACAAGTTATACGTGACTGAATTAGGGCTATGACACGTGATCATGATTACAAGTTATACGTGACTGAATTAGGGCTATGACACGTGATCATGATTACAAGTTATACGTGACTGAATTAGGGCTATGACACGTGATCATGATTACAAGTTATACGTGACTGAATTACGACACGTAATCATGACTACCAGATGTACGTGGCTGAATTACGATTAGGACACGTAATCATGATTATAAGATATACGTGGCTGAATTACGTAATCATAAGATATGTTGTCGTGACTGATTTATGATTGTC
The DNA here is from genome assembly GCF_000002995.4 of Brugia malayi. Lineage (NCBI taxonomy): Eukaryota > Metazoa > Nematoda > Chromadorea > Rhabditida > Onchocercidae > Brugia > Brugia malayi. Next base: position 13,784,519 of record NW_025062477.1, read on the forward strand.
GAAAGTTTCCTCACATCGAATTCTAAAAGGGAAACAACTTTTGCGCCCACGCATTTAACTTATCTTCCTGAAAAACAGAAGAAAGAAACGTACTGCGCAATTGTTATCATTACTTGATAGAGTGTGCGGTAGCAAATGTAACAGATATACATTACGTAAATCGTTTTGGCTTTACTGAAAAGTAGTAGTAAAGCGCAATCAACGCTTGAAATTAGTACCAAAGCCGCCTCGCCCCATTTGTCCCAATCAATCGATATCATATTCATCAACATTATTGCGATCGCAGCTGCAACAAAATAAATCTACACGAAATCTCAATTATCCGAGTATTGCAACTTCATTCATCTGTGACATTCCATTTGCGCCCTTTTTGGAACTACTAAATTCATTAATTAGTGAGAGCACATAGAGAAAACAATAAAATGTACGAATCAAAAAGTTATCAGTTAGAAATACCCAAAATTGGTAATGGGCAAAGATAAGCTATAAAAGTTGTATTAAAAAGAAAAAAAAAAAAACTACTTGGCTTATTTCAATAATTCTTTGATTAAAAATTTTAAATGCTTACCGCAAGCTGTGTAAGTTGCTTCAGCGAAGCCATTAAATGTTGTCTCCTCATTTTGCACTTCGCCCCATAATGTTTGTGAATAAGCACTTATCTAAATTTGAATATAAATTGATAAAGTAAATATTGGACTAAATAATTAAGAAATAAAAATATAAAATATACAAATTTTGTTTGTTATTTTAAGAAATTATTTTGAATATCAATGGCATAAACATTAACTTAATAAGGCATAATAATAGATTTTATTAATTTATTTATTTATATACTAAATTTGCTTATTTTAAAGTAATTGAATTTATGTTCTCTTTATAGGACAAATTGAGCTTTGATATCTGTCGAAGAGACAATATTCCAAAGTAAATGTCAAAGGTCAAAATGATATATTTTACCTGTAAGGACATACATGTTGTCATTGCCCACCAAAGTGACCATTTTCTTACAAACCCAACCCCATAAATTTGTTTTGTATTGTACCATAACTTTCCAACTCGAAATTTTACATACTCTGTATAGGTTGTTGGCTCATTCAGTGTTTCAATATCTTAAAATTCAATTTTAAATTTTAAATAAAATATCTAACATTTATATATAATTTCAACACCAATTTTTTTTCTTTTGAATCATTGATTACTAACTAAGTAATTAATGAGATTGCGCTAAATAGAGCATTTTTTTTTTTTTATAAATTAAATTAGATATCATTTGATATTTTCTATGTGCAACTATTTCTAGAATGATCGAAGAAAAATTATTATTATTAATTATTATTATTGTTGTTATTATTGTTATCAATATTTTTCTTTTATTATTAATATTACTAAAATGAATATAATGTTTGTCAAATTTTTAGATATTATCAAAACATTTTGTTTTGTTTCAAAAATTTAAAAAAAAAAAAAAAAAAAAAAAAAAACAAATAAATAAATAATTTGAAATGAAAAAGTTGAAAAAGAGTAAAACTACCTGTTGTAATTTTAATTCGTTCAATTAATGATTTCCATTGTATTCGTGGAAAGCATAAACCAAAAATAAATACTAAAATAGGTGATATAAGTGAAATTTGATTAACAGTTAAATAAGTACCAATACCAGTTATTACGATTGTTTGACTTAGCAAATAGCCAAATGTACGGCCAGCCATTGTTGATGCTCGTGTCCATGATGTTAAACTTAAATGTAATTAATTCAAATAGAACATTTAATTAAAATAATTTTTGAAAAAAGAAAATTTAAAAAATTAGAATTTGAATTAACAAAAAAAAAAAATTTGTTAAAATCTTTTTTTTTTTCTTTGTTTTTTGTAGGAAAAAAAAAGGTTAGAAATGAAATAATGAAATAATTAAATAAATATTAACCGTTTATATTCATTTTTTCTAACTTTAGCATAAATATATGAGTAAAATGCAATTTCAGCTGCAGATGCAATTCCATAAAAAGACATTCCGATTTGTTGTAGGAATATTCCGGAACCAAATACCAATGTAATTCTGCAATATTTTCCTTTTTATCACTATTGCAATGATAATTTGATTACAATATTTTGCAATTAAATTTATCATTTTAATTAAATTTTAGGAGAAAAAAAAAGTCAGAAAAATATTGTTTTTGTTTTAAATTTAGTAATATTTCAGTTGCTATGAATGTTAAATGCAAACAGGGAATTTAATTATAATATTTTGTAAATAATTTATTGCTATAATTAAGTTTCAATTAAAAAAATTTTTTTAAAACATATCTTAACTGAAATCAAATTTTTTTTTTTTTTTTTTGGAGTTTTTTTAATTGCATTTATAATTTATTTATAATATTCTAACTGAGATAAATATTAGATAAGTTTTAAATTGTTTAAATTTTTTTTTTTACCAAAAAATAATGTTTAAATTTACAAGAAAAAAAGAATGCATCGATACAAGGATATGTTACAATAATTTTTTGATTATATTATTTAGTAAAAAAAAAAAAAAAAATACCTGAAAACCATATAACCAATACTTTCTAAAATTAAAATAGGTTTGTAAAGGAGTAAATCAGTTAATAAAAATATTGGAATAAGAGTAAGCAAATAACTGTATGTCCAATATGGATAAATCTAAAATTAATTTTGTAATGCACTTAATTATATTTGTATAAAATGGTTAATTGAATTAAGCCAATAAATATAAATTAATTAATTAATGAGTAAACAAGTTTAATCTTTTAAACTAATTTTGTAATCTAAACGAGTAATTATGAATCAGGTTAGTGTTATTATTATTATTATTATTTAAACTTTTTTTCTTTGGTAATTGTTAAATTTGAAATTAATCTTTCAAATTTGTTTACCTGATTTTATTTTTACTCTTTTTGCACTTTCCAATTGTACATTACATAATTGAACGATGATGAAAAAAAAAATGTCACATCATTTCAAAAAATATTATTTAAAAAACATCCTTTGAACTTTATTTAATGGAAACGATCATTTATTACTGATCAATGAAACAATTAGTTATTTCTGATCAAATAATATCCATTACTTAATTACTTACAAAAATTCTATCATTACATATTTTATTGTACTAGAAAAAAAAAAAAAAAAAAACAAAGAAATGAAAAAATCAATAATGACATACTTCACCATTGAGTTGTTTTTCGGTTAGATTTAAAAAATCAGTTTGATATTTGAATAAAAATGGTTCACCAGGTTTGAAATCCTTAAAAAATCCATATAATACTAATAATATAGGAACTATACTCCACGTCATCCTTCCTTGCAATGTTATTTTAATTCCTGAAAGTTTTTCTTTATTAATTTTAAACGAAAAAAAAAAAAGAAAAAAATTTATGAGCAATGCACTTACGTATATTTTACTACGTATATTATTCACGTAACACATGTTATACTAGACGTACTACGTAGATTTATGATATATTAATATGTTTCTACGTGGATTTATGATATATTTATACGTTTCTACGTGGATTTATGATATATTTATACGTTTCTACGTGGATTTATGATATATTTATACGTTTCTACGTGGATTTATGATATATTTATACGTTTCTACGTGGATTTATGATATATTTATACGTTTCTACGTGGATTTATGATATATTTATACGTTTCTACGTGGATTTATGATATATTTATACGTTTCTACGTGGATTTATGATATATTTATACGTTTCTACGTGGATTTATGATATATTTATACGTTTCTACGTGGATTTATGATATATTTATACGTTTCTACGTGGATTTATGATATATTTATATGTTTCTACGTGGATTTATGATATATTTATACGTTTCTACGTGGATTTATGATATATTTATATGTTTCTAAAGTAATATTACTACAACTGAAAACTATTAAATGATAAATAATCAATAAATGAATCATTGAAAGAAAACATAAAATAGGTTAAAGAATTTTCGAAACGATAGTAATAAAAATTTATTTAAAAATTGTATACATTCCAAAATTAACACCAAATAAAGAAGAATGAATTAATATTTCAAAAAAAAAAAAATTTTTTTTTTTTAAATTATAAAATTACATCTAATTTATCGTCGTATATATATTTATGTATTATAAGCAAACATTTTTCATTTCAATAAATAAACATTATACAAGCATAAATTTAAATAATTTTTTTAGATAAAAATAAATGAATTTATTTAGGCAAATTATTCACACGCTTTAATGGATAGGAATGAAAGATAGAATTAATTAAAATTAATCAAATATTTGTTAAACACATGTGAAAATCATTTATGATTCATCATCATAGGTGAAATAATTGAAAAGCATATAATTTAATATATAAAATAAAAAGAAAAATATTTATCAAAAAAAAAAAAAACTAATAAATAAATAATAGCATTGATTTTTGTTTACTTGTTTATTTGTTTGTTATTATTATAAAAGTTAAATAATATTTCTTGAAGAGTATACCAACAAAAATAAAATGGAATTAATAAAAAATGATTGATACACAATTTACATTCCTTTTTTTTTTCTTTTTTTTTGTTTTATTCAAAAAAAATTTGATGTTTGAATTTTAAAATTTTTAATTAATTTACCTGGAAAAGAAAAAGTATTTTGTAATAAATTACCATTCATTTATTTATTAAATTATTTTTAAATTTGAATTAATAAAAAAAAAAAAAAAAAGAAAGGAAGATGAAAGTCTTACAATCAGAAGAATGAATGAAGCAAATTGTTCACAAATATTTATTTTGTACAAAACAAGTTACTAGAAATTGATTACTTTGCAACATTTTGTAAATTAATCAATTTCAAGCTCTCAATAGTTTAAAATTAAACAAATCAGTGATGTAACGAACATTTTAAAATTAAAAAAAAAAAAAAAATTTTTCAAAATTTAAATGAATAAAATTAAAGAAGCAAAGCAATGTGTTAATAATTATAAATTTAATATTACAGAAGAAAAAATTACTTAATTATAGTCAATGATAAATTAATCATTAAAAAGTGTTATCAATTTCTTATGATAATGTAACAATCTAATCAGAGCAAAATAAATTTCATAAAATATTTTTTTTTTTTTGTAAAATAAATTTTGCAATTTCAAAGTTAGTAAATTTCCTTTTTTCTACTAATAAAAAATAATAATAAGTAATATTTATTATTCATAATAATAATAATAAATGCTATAATATACTTTGGCATATTTATGCTTTCAAAAAAAAACTTTGAATTTTTAGCTTATCAAAAAAAGAAAAAAAAAAATAAAAGTATAAGTAAGGAAAAGTAAATGAAGAAAATAAAATAGCAAATGATAACAATGAGAAAAAAAAAAAAGAAAAAAGGTGAGAATTGAAAAGATAATTTAAAGAAATATTTTACTTTTCACCTCTTTATCAATCAATCGTACTATTTGCAAAGTAATAAATAGTTCGAACAAAAAAGAAAAGAAAAGTCAATAATAACAAATTTCAAAAAATTTTTTGAAGTCATAAGAAAGGAACTCAAAAAAAGAAAAAAAAAAAAGTTTAGAAAAGCAAAAAAAAAAAAAAAAAAAAAAGGAAAATGAAATATTTTACGATAAAGCAAAATTATATATTTTTTAGTTTCTTATTCAAATACTTTTCTTTTTTTTTTTACCTTTCTTTTTTCATTTCTTTTTTTCAATATTTGATTTCTTATATAAATTTTTATTTGCTATTAGTAATATAATGATAGCAGTAATAACAATTGCTAACAATGTATTTTATATCTTTTTCATTTGTAATTTTATAATTTAATATTACTTTTTTTTTTTTTTTGATATGTAATCAAATCATTGATTTGTACAATTTTTGATCTAAAATTTATTGCTTTTCGTCTTTTTTCTTTTCTTTACTTTTACAAATTGATTTATTGCTGCACAGTTCATTTCGAGTAATTTTGAACAAATTAATTTCTAATTTAAAAAGAAAAAGAAAAAAAAAAACAGAATGTAGGCTTTAAACTAAAAACATTAGTTAAACTCTCGTACGAGTAATTAATTCATAGTTAATTAATTTGTTCAATCTTTTAATGAAAAAAAATTTTTTCAAATTTCACTTCTTTAATTTTACTTTCTTTCTTTTTTTTTTTTCTTCCTCTACAATTTATGCGTAATTTTGATTTAAATTTTGATTATTTCGCTAATATTACAATAGTAAAGTTAATTAAAACGTTTTGATTCCATTTTATGCTAATTAAATAAATAAAAATTTTAATGTTCTAAATAATATATATTTTTTTGAGGATTCATTTTTAAATGATAAAAATAGAATTTATAAATTGATTTATAAGAAAAAAAAAAAAACTTGAAATTATTCTAAAAAGTTATACAGAAATAAGTAAACTTAGAGTTTAAAGTACATAAATCTTCAAAAAATGTGTAAAAATCATTTGCCACAATTTTTATTAAACAAAGAAAAAAATCAAATAAATATTTTATTTAATGAATTATTTAAATATTTAATTGATTGGTACTATGTTAATGGTACCTAATGGTACTTAATGATACCATTTTTTCCTTTTTTTTTCGAATTAAAGATTTAAAATTTCATGTTAAATTTTAATGAACCATTTATATTGAATTTATACTGAAAGTTTCAACAAATTTAAGGTTTCAAATTTTTTGCAGCAATTTGAAAATGAAAAAGTTTGTTCCAATAACACATTTTTTAATTTACACTGTTTATATGCTCAAAAAGATGTATTTCTTTCAAATTCATATAAATAATAGCTAATAAATATTGTGAATAAAAAGAAAACAAAACGAACAATTGCATAGCAATAATAATAATTTTTAAAGTTTGTAAAATAACAATAAGAAATTAATAAGAAACAAAAAAAGTTTTAAAACTTTTTTCTTTTCTTAATTCAGAAATTCATTTTCAAAATTAAAAACTGAAAAGATAGTGACGACATTTCGATAACAAACCGAAGAGGAATGATTAATTTATCAGTGTGTCTGCAACAGAAAAATTTTTTGAAAAAAAAAAAAAAAAAACATATCAGTGTTATCATTATCATGATTATTCTTATCATCACTCTCATTGCACTATTATAATCACTTGCAATTGGTAAGTGAAATAAAATGATTGTTTCTGCACATATACAATTATTGTTATCATCATTATCATTATCATTATTATCGCTAAATCGTTAAGATTATAATCATTGCTGTTATCATTATCGTTATCATCGTTTGCGAATAAAAAATTAGGTAAGGCAATCATTTTAACATTGCTAATATCAGATTATCATTCTTATCAGGTTTGATTATCTAAAACTACTTACTTCGCAGTGTCATCCATATTTCCATCCATAAAATTGACTTTTTTGGAAGGTTTATTTTTTTTTTAAAACAGTATCAGCAGTTTAATCAACAAAATGTGTGATACTGAATCGATGATTCATTCAATTGTGTGCAATTGAACAGAGCAAAATAAAAGTAATTACTGCATGACAGATGCCAAAAACTGAAATTGTAAACTTTGTTTGAATGACAGTTTAAAATTAATTATAGTATAACAATTAAAAAAATTAATTTAAAAAAAAAACATTAAATTGGAATAACATAATTAATAATAATACTAATACTAATTTTTTAATAAACAATTCAATAAATAAAGTAACCTGTGACCTAACAGTCATGCCAAAGCCACGTTTATCAACAACGATGGCAGTTAAAAATGCTTGCAAGATAAGTGCCACAAATGAATTGAGACCAAATATTAAGCCATAACTTTCACAAACCATTTTTTTAGCCAAATTCCATCTGTATTAATAATCACTAATTTATAGCTATTCACAATATCATAAATAAATAAATAATCACAATTAGATCTCACAGTTAGTCATCAATTCGATGAATCATTCAGCACATAAACAGAAGCCTTTTCCCATTTCACATTTCAGTGCTAAAACGTGAGGCAATTTATGAGAACCATTGTGACACGTGACCATGATTACAAGTTATATGTGACTGAATTACGGCTATGATACGTGATCATGATTACAAGTTATACGTGGCTGAATTACGGCTATGACACGTGATCATGATTACAAGTTATACGTGACTGAATTACGACACGTAATCATGACTACCAGATGTACGTGGCTGAATTACGATTAGGACACGTAATCATGATTATAAGATATACGTGGCTGAATTACGTAATCATAAGATATGTTGTCGTGACTGATTTATGATTGTCGAAAGTTTCCTCACATCGAATTCTAAAAGGGAAATAACTTTTGCGCCCACGCATTTAACTTATCTTCCTGAAAAACAGAAGAAAAAAACGTACTGCGCAATTGTTATCATTACTTGATAGAGTGTGCGGTAGCAAATGTAACAGATATACATTACGTAAATCGTTTTGGCTTTACTGAAAAGTAGTAGTAAAGCGCAATCAACGCTTGAAATTAGTACCAAAGCCGCCTCGCCCCATTTGTCCCAATCAATCGATATCATATTCATCAACATTATTGCGATCGCAGCTGCAACAAAATAAATCTACACGAAATCTCAATTATCCGAGTATTGCAACTTCATTCATCTGTGACATTCCATTTGCGCCCTTTTTGGAACTATTGGATTCATTAATTAGTGAGAGCACATAGAGAAAACAATAAAATAAAATGTACGAATCACAAAGTTATCAATTGGAAATCCCAAAATGTGAGATTGGGCAGTTTATCATAAAATAAACTAAAAAAGTTTGATAAGTATCATTTGGCTTATTTCAAATTCTTTTAAAAAAAAAAAAAAAAAAAGTTAAAAATGCTTTCTGCAAGGTATGCAAGTCATTATCTGCTGCATTGTATTGTGCAAGTAATAATGAATATCAAATATGTCCGAAGGTATTATAGCAGTAAAATTTAATTTATCAAATATTTAGAAAGTATTTAGAAAAAAAAAAAAAATTGAAATAGCGCAATATAAAAAGCTTAGAAGCGGTTGGCTTAATTCTAATTCAATTATAAATAAGAATACATTAGCCAAAATAAAGATTATTTAATATTAGTTACCCAAATTATTTCTGCTAATAATTCAAATCTATTATAATAAACATACATCGGCCAAAGTAAAAATTATTTAATATTATTTACCTAAATTATTCTCCAAGAAAATTGTGCTAATAATTTAGTATATGGATGATTTGCATAATTTATTTGATCATCGTCGAGAATTATAATTCCTAATGGCTCTAAAATTGATCATCATGAACTAAATGATCTGATCTGATCTGTATTGGCATTCTTGTTTACAAAAGTTAGAGTATATATTTTTTTTTTTTTTAGTCTCTCTGTGAATTTTTGATTTTCTTTTTACACTGCTTACTACTTTACAAATTACTTTTTTCTCAGTTTCTTTTTTTATGTTTACTCAATTTCAAATTAGTTTAATCTAGAATTTTAGACAAATTTTTTTTTTTCCAAAAATTAGTGTTACTGAATTGCACTTTGCATATTTTATCTTATTCCAAAATTTTTTTTAAAAAAAAAATTTTGGAAAAAAAAATTGATCGTAGTAAGAAATATAGAAAAAGAGTGAAAATAAGAGTAATAAACAAAAATTTACCGGAAACATCATTTTTCAGGTATTTTTCTATAGAAAATAGAGAAAATGCAACAAGTTAGGATCAATACATTTCGATTAGATATGATTTAGATATTTTGATTGGATCGATTTGATCAACAACTAATATTTTAGTAATTTTAAAAATTATTTCCATGTTTTTTTAAACTAAAAATCATCTTATTTAAATTTAAATTGATGAATGATTCATTTTTTAATTTATTCAATATCGCTAACAATGATTTAGATACAAATGATAATCAAAATAGATATGAAAATGAGTATAAATTTAATTATAACAACATAAAATATAAACAATTCATTCATTCATGTTCAATTAATATAAATCAATTCAAGAATTTTAAATTTCAAAGATAAATAAACTTTTTGTGCTGCTCGTTTTTCTCATTATTTCATTAAACTTTTTAACATTTAAAACTACAAACTGTCAATAACAAAATTCAACAAAATTAGAGTGCAATTTAAAATTTTTTTTTTTTTCAAAAGTATTCTATTTAAAAATGAACGAATATTTTAACATTTTTGTAACAATGATAACTGAGTTTTTTTTTTTTTTTTTAAAAATTTTAATGTTTGAATTCATTTTAATGATACTACAAACTATCTATGCAAATTTACTCATTAGCTATACTAACTTATTTCTTTCAAATTTAAATGAGTAATTTCTTCTGCTAACAAATCCAATCTGATTTGTTGATATTTTCAATGATTGATATTTATTTTTTTATTTTTTGAAATGTTAAATTAATTCAGTGCCAAATAAATTTGTCCTTTTTCTCTTTTCTCTTTTCTGCCATTTATTTATTATTAATCATTTCAGTTGTGTATCTTTTCAACTTCATTTATAACTATGATCGATTATTTGTAAACATATTATTAATTTATATTGTTTAATTATATACCTGTAAGCATGAGACAATGATATGTCATTTCTCTCCCATTCCTAATTCTTCCTTTCTGTTTTCATTCATTTTATCACCATATCATTTTTATCACTATTGTTATCACTACTACTTGTATTTTATTTATAAAATACAAATTATAGTGACAGAGTTGTCCTTTTTCTTCAATGATTAAATCAATTTGTTTGTTTTATTCAATATCGAAATCTCTCTCTCTCTCCCTTTCTCTCTCTTATTTATTTAGTTCTAATGTTGTCTTTTCAATTTGATGATTAAATCAATTTGTTTGTTTTATTCAACATCAAAATCTCTCCCCCTTTCTCTCTCTCTTTCCCTCTCTCTCTCTCTCTTTCTGCCTTATTTATTATTTATTTTATCGAATATATTTCATGAAATAATACTTCAGATCATTGAAACTTATCAAACTTATCAATCTGATAATGTCAAATGATTATTTGTCAACCTTTGTGATATACTACACTGATAAGTTCAATTTCTCGTACTGATAAAAGATAATTATTTCATAGAATTGAATGCTTCTTTAAAATATTCTCAACTACAATCAAAATGAAATTTCATTAATTTTATTTTCCAATTTATATTTAAAATTTTTGAACCATTTGAATAAATCAATAAATTTTTTATTTTTATTTATTTTATTTATTGTATATTTATTTATTTACCCTTAAATTTGAAACAAAAGAAATAACTGAGAAATAGATCAAAAAACAAAAAAGATAACACAAAATATCGGAAGATAATCAATCAAATAAACAAATAAAGAAGAAAAAAAATGCAAATTATGAAAGAAATGAAAAATGGAAAATAAATTTTAAAATGAAAAATGTTGATTTAAATTAAAAAATTCATAGAATTAATTATTCTACTTTTATTGGATAAACCCAAATTCACTTACACAAACAAATTTAAGGGTAAATTCGAGGGTAAATTTAAGTGTTCTTTCTGACTTCATCGCTATATTTGTTAGCTTTCCTTATGACATTTCTATCAGAGACAATAATAAATAAATAATGCAAACTTAGTAAAAAAAGGAAAAAAGTACTTATCTGGTAGTAATTAGAAGATATTTGCATCAAAACACATTGAATTTATTATTTCCTTCCCTATAATTTTAGAAATTTGCATGAAAAATGTTTTATGCTATATTTGTCATCAAAATGTATTTCTCGATTATTCCGAACAAATATTTCTCGACTTCTCGATTATTCCGAATAAATATTTCTCGATTTCCCGATTATTCCGAATAAATATTTCTTGATTTCTCGATTATCCCGAATATTAATATTTTTCGATTTCCCGATTATTCCGAACAAATATTTCTCGACTTCTCGATTATTCCAAATAAATATTTCTCGATTATTCCGAATAAATATTTCTCGATTATTCCGAATAAATATTTCTCGACTATTCCGAACATTAATATTTCTCGATTTCTCGATTATTCCAAATAACTTTTTATTGACTTTGAATTTGAGCTTCTTATGCTAATCTCTTTTGATGATAAGAAGTGAAATTTCTTTTCTTTTTCTTGCAAATTTCCCCATTTCTTTTTCCACACATCAATTTAGCATCATTTACACGCATTGTCTTCCTAAAATTACTTCAACACCTGAAATTATTTCAGTACTATTCCAGTACTTTGCTTATTTATTATAGAGGTGTACTTTTTTACTTTATTTTATCAACAATTATCAACAAAAACACATCAAAAACATAAACAATAGCAAACAAATAATTGATCAATACAAAAAAAAAAAAAAGAAAAAAGTAAAAATGAATTGGAGAAAATGGAGTGAAAAAAAATTTTTTAATGATTAAAACTCTATCAATTCTAAATCGAAAAAGTTAACAATGAAATGAAAAAACTTTGATTTAAAAGGAACAAAAAAAATTTAATTCATGAAAATAAAAGCAATTACAATCTATCATTGACAATTTTTTTTTTCTTTTCTTTGAAATTTAACAATCTTAAAGTTTGCTATTAAACACAGAGAAAATAAACAAGATATAATGAAGATTAGATCAGATAATTCCATCCTAATGAAATTCTGCGCCAAACAACTGCGACAAGATAAGAAGTATGACTCTAAGTAATGTCAATGTCAAACTAAGTTGTGACACTTTAGCTTTACATTGACATGATATATTCAACCAACTTTTCCAGGTAGCAATTCGAGAATTTAGTGATATGAGATTAAAACTATGAAATTCCTATTGTTTAAAGTATTTTAATAATTTAAGTAAATGAGTAACTCCTAAATTTAAGATTAGATGAATTTTTTTCTCAGGAAAAAAAAAAAAAAAAAACCAAAAAATGTTCTGAATTACAGTTAGAGACAGAAATACTTTTCTGAAGAAAACATCAAATCAGACTACTAAGTGGAATTTTCTGTGATAATTTATTCTTTTGAAAAAAGACAAACTAAATTCAAATTTAAAAAGTATGAAACATAAATATGCATCAAAAATCATAAAAAATATTAGAATAAAAGAGAAAGCATTAAGTAATTTATAATTGCATATAATTTTCTTTTATAATTATAGTATAATTACTGGAAACATACCATAAACATTGGAAAAATAATGTAATCACATAAACATAAACATAAACAATGAAGAAAGTAACAAAAAACATCAAAAAATTATTAGATTGAATAAATCGATAAAACATTTTGATCACTTAATTTTGCTAGAATAAACTAATCGATCTGTATTCCGGCAAACTATTCCGGTAAAATATACAATCAGTTGTAGAATAATTGAAAATTGAGAGTGCTGGAGGTAGAGATGACAAATTGCTGCAAATTATGTATGTTAATAATCCGTAAACAGTTAACAAAACAAACATCAAACAATTTTTGAAGGAAATCAGGAATTCAGGAAATTTCATATCATTTTTTTTTTTTTTTTTGATATCAGTAAGAAATTTACATTAGCTGAATAAAAATTTAATTAATTTAAAATTAAATGATAGAGATACATTCTATGCATTCAATATAAACACATTACTAAAATGAAATAAAAAGTAAATGATACATCGATAGATGTGATTATTTTTTTTTTTTTAAATAAAATTGAAATCTCCTAAAGATAGACTTATATATCTCTGATAATTAACTCTAATAATTAACAGTTTCAAAAAAAAAAGTTACAATTTACTCACAATAAAATTAACTAATATTAAACATCAAAAAGTCATTCCATTTGAGTTTATCTATAAGAATTATACAAAAAAAATATTATCTAACAAATTTCAAATACATTATTGATTAAATGCATATTCAAGTAGGGAAAATCCAATATTAATTGCAAAAGAAAAAAAAAAAAGAATCCCAAATTAGTCCCAAAAAAAAAAAAAAAATCTCACATCTGCGCATATTAATAGGATGGGCGGTTTTGACATTCACAGAAGAGATATGCGGCGCTCATTGTATTTCTCTTTTTCCATGGTGATGGATCTACAATTTTTTTTTTTTTTTTTTTGTTACAGTTACAATTTCATCAATTATGATTGATAGTTTTGCTTATTTTCTTTAGAAATTTTCAGAATTGTTTTCAATTTGGCATTTCTTTCCTTTTTTGCAAATTAATATTGAAATATTATCTTTTTCACAAATTTTTATAATTTATGTTTCTTTAAGCTCAATAAGTTTCTCATTCCTTAAAGTATAGATTAATTTAGAATATTTTATGTTTTTAATCAAATATGTAGTTTATTTGAGTCATGATGCAAACACCAATGATCATTAGAAGTACTCGAGAAATTGCAGCTATTTACAAATTAATATTTATCAAAAAAAACTAAAACGATTTTTTCTTTCTTTTTTCTTTATAAAGTTATTTTTAAGATTCAATTGTAGTAAATGCAAAAATCGAATTACTTTATATCAAATCCTCATTAAACCTTTATAAACGATTAATTTAAATTATATTAAAAAAAAAAAAGAATATTTGTAGACAATATATTAATGTCGAGATTTATTGTCTAATATCGAATATACATATTCTAATTTAAGATTTATTATCTAATATCAAATATACATATTCTAATTTAATATCCTAACCTAATCTATACGTCAGGGATGAGAAATTATTAAATTTACTTTTACAAATTTACGGAAAAGACGGAATTAAGATTAACCTAATATTGAAAAAATGCATTTTTAATTAGAGAACGTTCAACATTAATTCTCAAAGAAGAGAAAAACCCAAATTGAAAACAAAAATTCCAACAATAATATTACCAAGAAGATAAGTAAACTATCAATCAATTATCCATTGCCATGGAAGAAGAGAAATGCAATGAGCGCCGCATAATCTCTTCTATGAATACCAAAACCGCTTATCCTTGTAGTATGCGCAAATATCCAAAGGAGTTTTTTTCTCCTTTCTGATTATATTACAATGACATTTCATCTTGTTTTTGTGCGCCAGAGGGAATTTGCCTTCTATTCTAGCAAATTAACTGTTTCAATGTCACATACAATAAACTCTCTCACACTAAATTTGCATAACGATAGGATTAAGTAGTACGTAACACATAGTAATTCGTCACATCATCCTAATGCGCCTCTACCATTTGACAATGTAACAAGACCGCCCAATTGAGATTGCATGTGCAAATTTCACCACAATGAAAGACAGATTTATCACTTTAACGACTTGTTGAGGAGAAAAAAAAGAATTCCTTGGTATATCTGCGCATATTAATTGCGCGCATCAATGATTTCACTATGTGCAGGGAGTGAGGCGCTTACTGTAATTATCTTTTTTGAAAGGGAAAGAAGGCGCTCATTGCAATTGTCTTTACCCTGGGCGATAGATCTACGATTTTATCTTTTTTTTGCCAGAACTTCGTTAGTTGCGATTGATTGTTTGCTTATCATCGGAGTTTGCTCATCATCGGGGTTTGTTTATCATCGGGGTTTGCTTATCATCGGGGTTTGCTCATCATCGGGGTTTGCTTATCATCGGGGTTTGCTCATCATCGGGGTTTGCTTATCATCGGGGTTTGCTTATCATCGGGGTTTGCTCATCATCGGGGTTTGCTTATCATCGGGGTTTGCTCATCATCGGGGTTTGCTCATCATCGGGTTTGCTTATCATCGTGGTTTGCATATCATCGGGGTTTGCATATCATCGGGGTTTGCTCATCATC
Organism: Brugia malayi; assembly: GCF_000002995.4. NCBI lineage: Eukaryota > Metazoa > Nematoda > Chromadorea > Rhabditida > Onchocercidae > Brugia > Brugia malayi. Next base: position 13,800,261 of record NW_025062477.1, read on the forward strand.
GGGGTTTGCATATCATCGGGGTTTGCTCATCATCGGGGTTTGCTCATCATCGGGGCTTGCTTATCATTGGGGTTTTGTTTATCATCGGGGTGATATTATTGTTGAAAAGTTCGGGGATTATTTCCAATTTGGGATTTTCTTTTATTTTGCAATTAATATTGGAGTTTCCCCATTTGAATATTCATTTAATCAATATGTGCTATGTTATACTGAAAATTGTTTGGTAATAATACTTTGTGTATAATATCTTAGCTTCTTATAGGTCAAATGGGATGACTTTTTGATGCTTTATGTGGGTTATTGTTTTGCTTTTTTAATCTCTCTGAAATATGCAGAATTAAAATTCTCAATCCACTTAACATCAATTTCATATCAATGTAGAAGGAAGTGCATAAAGTTTTCCGAGAAGATTGGTTTTTTCCAAAATTTGTTTTAGTGTTTGTTTTATTTACTAGTTGTACATTGTCTTTTTCAATAATTCACTTATTAGCAGCAGCACAAAACATTGAGATAAATAAATACTAGCTGATGTGCTACATTTAGTACCTATAATTAGTTTTATCAATTTACAGGTGTTTTGGTTTTTATTGGTTGAAAATTGATTTATTATTAAAAATAACTCTCTAATATTCAAAAAAAAAATAACTCTCTAATATTAAAAATAAAAAATAACTCTCTAATATTCACTTCGCTGATTTTTTTTGAAATTCTCTGAAATTATTTCAAATATTTTCAGTTAGATCCTTTATCAATTAGTTTTTCCAGTATTCCAAAAACGGAGTTTTTCTGTTTTTCTCGAGACATTAGAATAGCAACTTCAGATTGGAACAAAGAGTTGACAACAAATCATTGTGACAGAATATCATTAGTATCAGTTATACCTTAATTTGATAAAATCACATTACTGATTCATTTCCATTCGATTTAGGTAAAAAAAAAAATTGCATAATTACTTTATAATTAAGGAAAAATTTTTTTGGTTCAAGTCAATTTTGCAAGAAATATTAAGAAAAACAAGTAAGGCAAATAGAATAAGTATCAAAAATATCAAAAAATTGATCAAATGATATGTAAAATTGATCAAATCACAATTGATCTTTCTAGGAATGCAAAATTATATGTCTATAAAAACTAAATTTCCCGAGATATGCTGCTGATTTATGAATTAACTTAGAAATTTATCATTTAATACTTTGATATTCTCATGAACGTTTGCATTCTCCTCGAGAGCTATTTGAATTATTTCACTTCTGAGCATTCGATTTATCAATTTTCATTGTTCATTTGAAATTGTTTAATTAAGACGAGTTTTTTGATAACAATATGGTATTTAATACATCCAAAAAATAGCGATCATAGCTTTGCACTCAAAAATTCTTCTTAAGCTGTGACTGTGACAAATCAAAGTGACAGCTAATTTCACTTCGAATTTCAATTATTTCATTTTTTTTAAAGTTACATTGAAAACGAAATTTCCAAGTTGTAGATAATATAGCAGTTTTGAATTTTATTTGTTACAAAAAAAATTCAATTTACTATTTTGAAAATGATTCTGTTTTTTTTTTTTTTTTCCCGTTTTAACATTTCATTTAATTAGATGAAAAATTATAGCAAGCATATATTGCATTTGATTCATCCAACAAAGTTTTTGAATGCTTAGCTTTAATTTATTGATCGTAATTTCTTTTTTTTGAATTGGATTTTTAGGTTGTGATTTATAATTTTAATTCATTTAATACCTGGTTGTCTTCTATTTAGTTAATTGTCCTTTGTTTAGATAAAAAATTTGTTTAAATAAAAAAACAAAAATGCAAACGTAGGAATTACAGCGCAATTTTCTTTCACTGCCACTTTCAATCTTTTCTTATCAATTGAGAATATAAGGAATTTATAAAGAATGTGTGCTGTTAAGTTACTGTATTCTTTCTCTTTTTTTTTTTTTTCGAATATAGTAGAATAGGAGAATGTGTACGAGAAAGATTTCTATTAATGAGGAATTATCATTAAATATTATCAGTGATAAAATTCAGCTAATTCTTTCTTATTTTAATTATTAATTGTTTCTTGATTAGCTTTTAAAACCAACAGTAAGAATCCAAAATAAATTGATGAAAATGCTTGTGAGATCAGTGATTATAATAATTCGAAACAATCAGTGATTATTTATTTATTTTTTTTTCATTTTCAATTATTTCTATTTTGCGAATATATTAATTTACCATTTGTTTGTTCACACTTTTCTTATCAATTATTTGAATAATTGATATCAAAGTACAATCTTATTTCTTTTCTTTTCCATCACTGTGACAAAATTTTTGTAATTTATTTTGAGGAAAATATAAAAATGCGAAATATTAAGGTATTAGGAAAGAGCTGATAAGAAATAAATAAGCTTATCAAATTGATTATATGTTAATTAATTAATTTGTCATTTATTGATTGCTTATAGATTATTGTTAATTTATTGATTTGTCGCTTGTTTATTGATAAGCAATAAAGTTTGTGTACGTGTTTACAAGTAGAACACGTTTCCGTCAATATTTGCAACACGTTGAAATTTGTAGTATAGTGAATATAAAGTGTGTTTCAAATTGAACGGTTGCGGGTTCTACTCAAACAAATATTACAAGTTTTACAAACAAAAATAATTCTACAAAAAAAAGAAAAAAGAAAAAATCGCAAATTTAGATCTATGTATTGTAGTTAACGTGTGATTTCACTTCACGTAAAACGTGAAAAAAATTGGACCATTTTTTTTTAATTTTATTAAAATTTCAAAAAAAAAAAAATGATGTAAGGAGAACAATAATAATTTAGTAGTACTGTTATATCAAATGGTAACAATTCTCTACAATCAATTCAAAATTAAAAATTTTTAAAAGTTTTGAAAATATGAAAGAAAAAAAAAAAAAAAAAACGAAACAAAATACCTTGGGAAAATGCATGGTAAGTAATAAAAGTGTCGGAAAGTACTTTGACTTTTTGCTTTTTTTAGACTTTTTCTCTTTGCACAGCTAATTAAAACAAACTAAATAGCTAATCGAATGCAACAACAATAAGTAGTTGAACTAAGCAAATAAAAATATGTAATTAGTAAGCTAAACAATGCAATAACAATAATTTTTCATAATTCAATCTAAAACTATAATATCTGAATTTGTCATCGCAAATGTCATTTGCTTAATTTCCATTTGAAATCAAACAAAATTATACTTTGCACCAACTTTTCTGCTTACTCTCCCTGTTGCTTTGTCGTCATAAATCTTTGTGATTGCTCAGCAATTAAAGAAATATTTACCAATAAATTGCTCTTTAAAGTTTTGCAACTACATTTAATCACAAAAGTGAAATTCTTTTTTTCTTGCAGAATGAGTGGATTAGTGAAATGGCTAGAAGTTGATAAAATTTTTATCAAATCCTCAAAAAAAACTTAAATTCATGCAAAGCGCAAAAGTCTTAATCGCCCAGTAACTATTCGTAAATTTCAGGATAGATACTGAGAAACATTATCATATCACAAACAAATACCAATCAGTTCATTCTAAAAGTTTGCACAAAAAAAAAAAAAAAAACAAACAAATGAATAAAAGTTGCCTCTAATTAACTTTAAATTAACTACCTCAAGGTAAATTGTCAAAGTAAACAAGTAAACTAATTGCCGAAGAATATTTGAAACAACAACGAATAGTTAAGTATAAAAATTTTCTCTACTGATTTGCTAATTTATAAATGATCAGTGTAAGCTTAAGCTATAAATAAAACATATCGTTGATAAAAAAAAAAAAAAAAAAAAATCAAAAGTATAGACAAAACAAACATACCTTAAGAAAAAAGAAAACAAATATGTAAACATATTTGCGAAGCAAAAAAAAAAAAGTCCATAACGGAAGAGAAATTTGTTGTCATTGAAAAACATAATAAGATGGGAAACATTTTAATCATAATGCCGAAAAAGTTTCCTTTTTATGCTTAATTGTTGTTGAATTATACATATGAATAATTTCTAACCGGATAACCGGATTCGGTTTGCTTTTTTTTTTTGTTGTTGTTTTCTTCTTGTTCATTCTTTTTACAATGCTCATCGTTTTTTCTGTAAATTTTACCACATTTTTATTTTTACGTCGTCATTTTTTTTTTTTTGTCATCATAATTTATCATTTTTGTTAAACATTAAACTTTTCTTTTTTTTTTATCGTCCTCTACCATCCCTTTTTTTTATTTTTAATCTTTTTTTTTCAAATATTTTCCATCATCTTTTCATCACTTCTATCTCGCTTTTTTCTTTTATCTCTCTTTCTCTCAATTTCACATCTTTGTTTTTAATTTATCATTTTTGTTAAACATTAAACTTTTTTTTTTTTTTTTTTATCGTCCTCTACCATCCCTTTTTTTTATTTTTAATCTTTTTTTTTTTTCAAATATTTTCCATCATCTTTTCATCACTTCTATCTCGCTTTTTTCTTTTATCTCTCTTTCTCTCAATTTCACATCTTTGTTTTTTTTTTTTTAAATTCATCATTTGTCACCTTTTCATCCTTTTCTATCATTTTGTATAATTCATTTCATTATTAGATATTTATTGTGCATAGATAATAATTACACAATAAAATATATTTGATAAATGATTATGAATAATTTTATTTTTTCATTTCAAATTTGATTATTTCAATCAGATGACAAATAAATTGGGGACATTTTTTCATCCTTCTTTTCATCTATGCAAAATGCAAAATGTTTAATCAAAAATTATTTTCATCTTTGGACTATGCTTCCTCTTTCCGACTGCGAAAGCGATTTTTTATAATTTCTCCCTCAAAAAAAAAAAAAAAAAAAATAATATTTACTATCTTTTACAATATTTACTGATCATTTAAAATTTTCATTTTTTTTTTTTTTTTTATAAGTTAAAAGCAATAAAATTATAGCACTAATTTTTTTTTTTTTTTGATAACTGTGTCAAATGTTTGTTTAACATTTATTGAAGTGATTGATTGAAAGAGTTTGCCATATTTTTGTATTAATCAATCGATCAATCAATCAATAATTTTTATTTTCAGTATTTAACAGATTTATTCTTTATGAAGATTTGATTTTAAATTATGTTAGGAATTAAAAGAAAATTTGATCGGTTAGTGAAAATAAAACGATGAAAGCGCAAAAAGAAGAAGAAATTATGGAATAATTTCAGTTATGGAATTTTTATGCAAATATATTTTTTAGACAAAGAACGAATAGAAAGAAGGAAGTGGTGAGCGATCAAATAATTAAAATTTAAAATATTCAATTAATCACTTTGGACTATAATTTAATGTATTCAGCAGTTAGTTCAAACTGTTATACAAATCGTTGTAAATTTACTTACATAATTATTCAATTTCCTTATTTAGCTTTCAATTTCTTACTATTCATTAATTAATTAGTTTGAATTGTACTGCTAATTAAACTGATCCAACTAATGCCAAGTATTTCTTTAGTGCTATTTAGTATTCCAAGAAATTTAGACAAATATATTTTTTGAAAATTTTATTTAAATGCTCAAACAAAGCATACAAAAAATGAACATAAACAAAAGAATATATAAGAAAATGAAATTATATAACGCTGAAATAAAATCTCCCAAAAGACTTTTTCACATTAAAATTTCTCTTTTCATCGGTATTTCAAATTTTCATCGATTTTTCCCGTAAAAAAAAACAAAAATGGAGGAGAAAAAGTAAATAAAATGTTGAAAAAAAAAAAAAAAAACAAAAACAAAAACAATGAGAAATAATTTTAATAATTAAAAAATAATTTTTTTAATTAATATAATTATTTTGTACAAATAAAAATTACATCAATATTTTAATCATTCATAACAATTTCAAAAAATTCAAAACGAAAAATGACCTCACTTATGAACTGTTTCTCAACTATTTATACATACTATTTTTGTTGCATATACAATCATAAATCAATAAATTCTAAATTTATTTCAATAAATTTTAAATCATTTTTTTTTCTGTTTCCAAAAATAACTAATAGTATATTTAAAAAGAAAAAAAAAAAAACATTTTGCTAATTAAAAGAAAATTCAGTTTTTGTTTTCCTTTAATAATAGTTCAATCCTCAGGTAATGTTTACCTGATTGTTAGCATGAAATAAGAATTGTCACCTGTTTATAAAGAGTAATTGTTAATTGAATTTTTGAAATTAGTTCTCTTCCACTTTTCTATGTGACACTTTCATATAAATCTTACCAGAAAACTTTATGACACTGTTGATAGCTTATGTGAGCTTTTGATTAGCTTACATTTGATATTTATCATCGATTTGTTAATTAATCTTTTATTGCAAAAATTTTTTGTAACAAATAATCAATAATCATTGTTGATAATAATTGTTTTTGTGATCAGAAATTGCTAATACAGTTTAGCTAATAATTAAAAATTGCTTAAGCTTTTTTTAAGCTTACAAATATTAATGTAAAGTTTTTCTTTTTTTATATATGAAAAATTATTGCGCACAAGAATCTTTGTTGTAAGATATAAATTTTTCTTTTATTCGTTTTCTCTTTTTTTTTTTTTTTTTTTTTGAACTTTTCAGTTTTTCAGTTTTTTTTTCATTTTTATTATGATTTCTTTGTCGTAATAAGAAAAATTTCTTTTGATTGATAATTAAATTTTGAAAAAAAAAGGAAAGATTGGCATTTTAGGTTTGTTGAGTATTCCATCATTTAATTATCATTTAAGAATTTTGAATGGCTAATTTAGGTTATTCTTATGACAAATATAAAATGCTACTCTGATTAGAGATGTCTAGACGATTAAGATGAATTTTGCTAGGCGAAAAGTTAGAAGAAATTTATGAGAGTAAATTCTGATAGTAATTTAAGTTTATTGTAAAATTATTCGTTACCGTAATATCTATCATTTCAGCTATTTTAAGAAAGATGAATACAGTTAAAAGATTGGATGATTACTAGTATGAGAATTTGACAAAAAGTAAGAAAGTAAGTTGGAATTAATGAAGATAGAATATGAAATTTGACAAATTGCGTAACAGTAAGTTGGAATTGAGATAATTCCAGAAAAAAAAAAAAAAAAAATAATAATTCCGGAAACGATAAAAGTTGTAAGTTACCTAAAATACATGTATTTAAGTTTTGGAATTAAATAAATGAATTTTTTTTCAAATGGCTAATACAAACAAAAAATTGAAAATGATAATTTAAATGTTAGATAAAAATATGATTTTATCATAGTTGATAATAATTATCAAAAAATAATAATTTTAAAAACTTATAAAAAAATAACTTTTTTGTTTTCCTTTTTTTGTAAAAGCAATAAAATAAGTTGAAAAGATAAATTTTGGCTTATTCAAAAAAAAATTGTTATATTTGCTGAAATCAATAAGGAAGTGAAGAAAATTGGCACCAAAAGATTTGAAAAGGAGAAGCGAAGAAAAAAGAAAAAAAAAAACAAAGAATGTATTGGATGGGTTTTTTTGTCGTCCTTTTCAACATTTGAAATTATCATTCCATTTTGATTTTTTGAAATTTATTTTCAAAAAAAAAAAAGAAAAAATTATTTTTTTCTTTTCTCTCTCTCTCTCTCTCTCTTTTTTCTCTTGTATTAATTAATATTTATGTTTTAGCAAATTTCATATATTTAGGAGAGAGAAATGAATGCTAATATTTGCATAAGATACCTTTAACTTGTTGTAAACATAGCTTAACTAGCATATAGTTAGCTTAATAATCCTTATCTAGCTTTATTCAACTTATCAAAAACTATCCTCGTTGTTATCATTATTATCATCATCATCATTATCATCGTCATTGTCCTACTCGTTGAAGCATCATTCAAGATTTTCACTCTTCGAGAAAAATTTAATTACATCAGCAACAACAACAACAACAATTACTACTACTCTTACTACGACGACAAAGTAAATCGATGAAATATGTAAATTTGACGGAAAAATGATGAAATTACGTGTTAGCATTATTATTATTATTGGTTTTTAATAAAAAATTATAATATTGATTTATTTTCTTTATTTAATTACTTTATAGTATAATAGCATTTATTATTATTATTAAAATAATTGAACGAAAAAAAAAAAAACGAATTTTACGACATTTTTTGATTTTTAAATCTTTTTGTAGGATATAATAATATATACTTGCATGTATTTTTTTTTTTTTTTCATCTTTTCTAAAATTATTCCTAACTAAAAAATTTTCACATTATTTTAAACATTTTGAAATTCCTTTTTCCATTTAAAAGAATTTCCTTCTTTTTTTTTTTTTTTTTTTCAACAAATTTTGATTAACAATCATTTTTTTCCATTACTGCTCTCAATATTATTTCCTTTATTTTTATCTTAAATATGAATATATTATCAGTTTACTTAATGTTTTCTCTCTAAAAGGAAATTAAATACTGATAAATATATAAATTATTTAAGTGACAAAAATAAGTTTATCATTTCATATCATATTTATCGACTGAAACACATCATTAATTTATTAATTACTATTATTTCATTATTAATAGCTCATTTGAGAGCAGCAATTTGTAATACTTATCACAAAAGTGATAAGAAATATTTGCTCTCTGTGTTAGTAATTAATTTAGCATTATATTATCTTCCAATAATCAATCATATATTTAAGTATTTATCAATTACTTACCGTAAATTTATATTTAAATGATTACTGATATTAAAAATTATTATACACAAACAATTATTAATGTTGGAAATTGTTATTGTCACTGATAATTTACCGTATAGTTGGAATGATTTCTGATTAACAAATAAATGATTATTTTAATAGATAAAAAAATAATTAAAAAAATTTTACCACATTTTAGAAGATCATTTATAAGCAATTATTTAATTAAATAAATAAACAAACCGAATGCTTTTCTTCATTAAATTATCACAAATATATTAGCAAATAGCAAAGTAAATAAATGAATAAAACAGAAATTTTTGTTTGCTATTAAAAAAAAAAAAAAAAAAAAAAGAATGAATCTTTGACTAAAATGAAAAAAATTATACGTACGTGAAAAACAGTACTGTAAGCTAATATTTGACGTTATGTTAGGTAAAATATACGTATAAAAGTTTCACGTTAGTGTTCGCTTATACTTAATATTTATATATGTTTGATAAAGTAATCACCTTATCATATCTTTGTGATATATAAATTAATATGGAAAAAATAAAACATAACAATTGGCTAATGTATACTATGTACCAATTAATTAATAATTAATTAATTTTTACTTGATATATATATATATAATATTTAATAGTTATGAGAAAAAATTCTATTAAAAAAATATAATATTACAAATATAATTTATTAGAAAATATTTTTACTCATCAATTTTATTCATATTTTTTCATGAAAAATTTTCTAATAAATAAATTGAATTTTATATATTTGTTATGATTGTTAATTATAATTAATTTTTTGTTATTTAAATTATTAATTGCACTGTTTATTTGCAAATAATAAATCTATTAACAGATATTTGTATATATTTATAAAAACTATTAGTTTAAATATTTTAGATTATTTCATTTTTTTTTTTTTTTTTGTAAATTTTGTTATGGTCATAATTTGTTTAATGTTTTATTTGATGCAAAATATTAATTTATTATAAATTAATTAATTTAAATATCTATATTAGAAGCTATTTTTAATACTTTAAGTTAAAAGCATTTTGTTGTTATAAGGCTTATCCCAAGTTGTATTAACTTTAAAAATGACGACGAAATAATTCTAGCAAATTCTTTAAACAAATGATGAAGATAAAAATCAAATTTAAATCAAATTTCACAAATTCTATGTTTTGTTTTCTTCATCTATCAAAAAGAAAAAAGGCCACATTTTAGTATTACTAAAGCCTAAGGCTAAAACAGAAGACATCTTTTTTGCACAATTTTCAAACTTTTTTTCCTTCACAAATCAATTTTTCTATTTTTCATAAATCAATTTCTTCAAAAAAATTCAGACTTTTCCTTCAACAAACAGTTTTTCATTTTTTTTTTTCTTTTTTTAACTAAAAAAAAAAAAAAAAAAATATTCCCAAGAAAATTAATGAAACAATTTGCATTTAAAATAAATGTTTGGCAAAATTTGTCGTACAGTTTTTCATTTTTTCTTTTTTAATTAAAAGGAAAAATATTCCTAAGAAAATTGATGAAACAATTTGCATTTAAACTAAATGTTTGATAAAATTTATCTTATCATTATCTTATCATTATCATTGTCAATTAAACATTTAAAATATTCGAGCATATTAGGTTTGACATATATAAATTTTTAATGAAAATTTAGGCTATTTCTTTATTTCTTCATATTTTCTGGTGTTAAAATCATTTGTCAAAGCTGTTTATTATGGAAGACCAAAAGGTGAGTGTATTGTCTAATTAAATATGTCACAGGTTAATGAAGCCGAAAAAGAAGGAAATGATTAAGATTGGTAAGAATGAATGGATGGATAAAGGTGACAATCATAGTAGTACTTATTGTTGTTGTCAACGTTGACATTTACTTATTTATTTTTCTCATTTACAATTATTATCCTAGCAATAATAAATGTATTATTTACAGAATATAATTTTTTAAATGTATTCAAACTATTTTGCAAAATTTAATTTCAAATAAAAAAATTTTTTTTTAAAAATTAAACGATAAGATAAATTATGAAAAATGAAAAATTTTCAACTAAAAACTTCTCACTGGAAAAAAAAATAATAAATTCATTTTTCTTTTTTTGATAGATTAATTATAATTAATTACTTTTATTATATTATACTTAAAAAAAAAAATCAACGAAAGTTAAAAGAAATCATGAAAAATCATTCAAACTATAATTAATAATATAATAAAGTGTTTTCTTTTTTTAATAATTAAACTACGAAAAAATTTTTAGTAATAAAAATTTTGCTAATTTTTTGTTTTTTTAAAAAAAAGATCATTGCATATAAACAATATTGTTGCTTGCAAAAAAGAAAGCTCAATTAGGTTATTTTGGTACCAATGGTACCATCCAGTAAGTTGGAACATTTTATTTGAGAATTTTATAAATGATCAATTTGATTATTTTATTTCATTTTATCATTACAGAATGTTTTGGTTGTTGAAATACGCCGCAAAAGTCAAAAATGAATGAAAAAAGAAAAAGAAAAGAAAATTTTAAAATAATTCGATAAAAAAAAAAAAAAAATTTTGCTTTGCTTTTTCCGTTTTATCCTTTTGCTTCAATTTTTCAAATTCATTTTTTGTTGCTTTATTCAACTAACTGTTAAAACTGTTATTTTTTTTTTTTTTTTTAATAGACAAATATTTAATTTTTAAAAAAATTTATAATTTAACATATGTTAATTTTTTTCAAATTTAAATTTTGTTATATGAAAATTATATGTATTTTTTTAATGATAATAGTTTTTTGGATTTTAAGCAAAAAGTTTTGTGAATTTTAGCCTTTAAAATATATGCTAATTTTATTTGCGCTGTTGAAAATTTGATCAGTTCATTACATTTTTAATTTTTAAAAATTTTTTCATCTTTTTTACGATTGACATAATTGATAATTTAATTGTTGGGTTTATATGTTTAACATAGTGAAAATTTCAGAACTATTATTGCCTTTTAAAATTGTGACTTTTAAAGTTTAACTTTTAAAATTTTAATTTTTCAAAAATTTATTTTACGATTCAAATTATTTATCCTAACTTTTAAAACAATGCTAATTTTTACATGGCAAATTTGTTCATAATAATTAGACGAATTAATTTAGTTGCTCAATTACCAGCAAGTTTTGATTTCATTTTTTTTTTTTTTATAAGTTTTATTCAATAATTAATTAAATGAAAGAAAAATATCTTAGTTAAGCTGAAAAGTTTGTTTGTATTTCAGAAAAATTGGCAGCAATAAAATGCGATGAGACAAAATTTTAACAATTTTATTGCAATTCTTTTTTCCTTACTCAATGCATTTCATTGGCTGTCACAAACTGTCGCACAAGAAGGTTTTTATTCATTTTTCGTTTTTTTCGTTTTTTATCATCGATTAATTCTTTTTTACAATTTTTCTTACTTTTCCCACTTTTAAACTTCTCAACAAATTCGTTTTAAATTTTTTTTTTTTCCACAAAACTATTTCGATTAGTAAGTATAGTTAACCATTTGCAGTAATTTTGAATATTCAGAAAAGATTTCATGAGATATAATTTGAAATTGTAAAAATTATAAAGCAAAAAATTGTAGAAGCATAATTGATTTAGAAAAATTATTCAATGAAAGAAAAAAAAAAGAAAATTTAGAAAAGATAAATCTTTTTTTTTTTTTTTTTTTTGAAGAGAAAGAAATTGTTTTTATTAAGAATGGCGTGTTCCGGATATGCCGGAAAATGTACATTGGAAAACGGATGATAATAGCATAACATTATGGTGGGATCCACCAGCAACAGCTGATGAAATATTGGTGCGTGGTTATACGATATCATACGGAATTGGTACACCAAATCGACGTGTAATTATTGAAGGAGCTAATACCAATGCTTTTACAATTAATAAACTTAGTTAGCAAATTTAAATTTGTTAAATTTTCTTTTTTTTTTAGCAGTTAACATAAATTTTATTTATTTTGAAATAACAAAAATATATGCATAAACTTTCAATTATTAATTAAATAAACTTAATGAAAATGAAAATTGCTTCATAATTAATGTGCTCAAAAATCAAGATTTTCATTCAAATATATTTTTAATCAAGTTTTGAATTTGAATTTTGGATTTAAATTTAATAAATTCAAAAATTTTGTTTAAATTTTGCAATCAATGCATGAAATTTAAATTTTTCTAATTTTGCTTTTTTTCAGAATCTAACACAACATATGTTTTTGCATTAACTGCATATAATGAAGCAGATGGTGAAGATTCAGAAAAGGTTCTTTTCACCGCTACTACCGAAATTGGAAAAAATTCAGGTAATAGATTCATGAACGTGAGGTCCGTGAAATCCGTGAAATCCGTGAGTAAGAAAATAATTTCAAAATTTATTGATTATTTTTAAAAAAAGACATACATATTCAAAATTTTAATCTTAAGTGTAAAAATCATAGTAAATAAATATTATGTTATTTAATTATGCTATAAAAATAAAAATAAAAAATATAAAATAAAAGTATTATAGAAATATAAAAATAATATAATTATGTTATAGAAATTATATAATTGTAGATAATATTCAACTAATAATAAACGCATAAAATAATCTGAGAGTTAATAAGCTAAATATTAATTTTTTAATCTATTTATTTGCAAAATTGACACTTTACCTATAAATTATACTAACAGAAATGATTATTTAATTCAATTCTTTATTTTTTAATAATATAACAAAAAAATTTTTTGCTTTTTTGTTCGACAAAAATATAACAAAAAATATGCTTAGAAAAGTTAAAATTTTGTTATCAAAATTTTATTTTATTTATTAAATTCGAACAAACTAAAATTTTAAAGTGACAATTTTTTTCTTAAAAGAAGAAATTTAGATGAACAATTGATTAATTTACAAAGACCAACAAATGTCAAAGCAAATGCTATTTCACCCACTGAAATTTCAATACAATGGACGGATCCAAATGTTGATATTTACTATGATCATCAATCTGAAAGCATCAGATCATTATTTCGAAAACGAAAATATGTGATACAGTATGTAAACAATAAATTTTTTTCAAAAATTTTAATTCAAAAAGTTTTATCAATTTTATATTATTTACAAAATTTTACAAAAATTTCAATCTTATTGAATTTTTTGTAAAATTATTTGACAAAATTATAAGTTAATCATAAGCATTAAAACGATATTTATAAAATAAAATTTATTCATAAATTTTTTTCCTATTTTATTCTTTTCGATCTATTATTGGGTACTGTATATATGATACAGTATCCGTATCATCATACAGTATTTTTTATTTCAGATACGGTAAATATCTTTGATGAAGTATATGATACAGTATCCGTATCATCGTACTGTAAACTTTTTTGCTATTTCAGATACGGTGAATATCAATCATTGAATTTAGAAACGGTAACATCAACAGTACCATATGTACTTCTTAGTAATTTGCAACCAGCAACAGACTACGAAATTATCATTAAAATAATTTTGCCAAATGGAATCGAATCAGCATGGACTATTCGAGAAGTTATCCAAACATTACCAAATGGTAGACAATTGAAGAAATTTTAAATTTTTCAAATTTTAAGCAATTTTTGGAGTATTTTATATTTCTAATAAAATTTAATAATAATTTAAGTAGCATTAATGGGTGGATCAAAGCTGATTGAACTTCGATTCAATTTTGAGCAATCAGAAAAATGTTTCTTCTATTCTGATTCAACAGCTCCACTTCAATGGAAAATGATTGAAGCTAAAAGCTATAATGAATTAAGAGATCGATCAGGTATGTATTTTATTACATTTATAATTAAAATGATTGAAATTTAGAATTAAATTAAAAATGCATTTATGATTTATGTTTAACATCGTTAAAAATTATTGTAATTACAAAGTGATAAATTTAAAATTTATTATTAGCAATTTTTTACAGCAAAACATTTTGTAAGCATACAATCAACAATATTTGATAAGAATTATGGTCATTTGATATCAACACCAATCATTCTTACTGATAATAATTATTGTCTAAGTACATGGATTTATGTTAAACAATTCAGCAAAGGTTGGCATTATGAAATATTCAAAAAAATTATTCAAATATTTCAAATTATTTCAGAAAGAAGTCAAATTAATTTCAAATTTTCATCTATCAAATAATATAAGATTTATTCTTAATATAAATATTAAAAAAATTTTTTTTTTCGTACTTCTAAGAAATTTTTCAGAAAGAAAAATTATAATTATAATTGAATAAATCTCAATTTTATTTTATTTTTTTTTTTTTTAAATAATTTTATAAATCTTAATTTTATGCATTGATATGCTAATCTTAGTAATGTTTTTTTTTTTTTTTCAATGTTTTAAAATTTTGAGAAGACAATTAATTTTTAAATAAAATCAAAATTATTGAAAGTTTAAAAATTTTAAACAAATATTTTTTTTTACAAATTAAAAATTTAAATGATTTAATATTAAGAATATAATATAATTGTATATTAATTTAAATTGCTATTTTTGATATTTTTAGGTACACTCACTGTTTCATTGCTACCTAATAATTTATTGATAGAAGGAAGATTAGAAGAAATGCCAAAAGAGCAATGGCATCATTTAATTTTAGATTTTACTAATTCGCATCATATATTTCAGGTTTTTCTTCATTATCAAAATCATTTTTTAAATTTCAATTTATCATTTAATTTGAAAAAAAAAATTATAATTTATTGTTATTAAAATTTCCATCTATTTTGCAGTGAATTTTTCACTTAAAGGATGCAAAATTTTGAGCTTTAAACTTTGAGCTATGCAAATTTTATAAAATTAATATACTTTAAGGAAGGATTAAATTTTGTAAAATTTAAATGTTTGCAAACAATTAATGAGTAATTTTAAATTATTTTTGCAACGATTTCTTCAGATATCATTCAAAGTGAGAAAAGAAGATGGTAATCAATTTTGGTTAGCTTTAGACGACATTGCCCTACATTCCGGAAAGTGTAACAGTGATCCGGATGCACCTTTACGGGATAATGGACAATTTCAACGTTGGTTTAAAATCATTAAAAATTACACTTTTTTTCTTTTTTTTTCTTTCAATTAATTCTTTTTTATCAATTTATTCTAAAATAAAAAAATGATCCTTAAAAATATTTTCTTTTTTTATCTTTTTTTTTGTTTCAATTGTAAATAAAATAAAACATAAACAATTCAAAGATTTTATTGAATTAAATTAATAGAATATAAAAAATGACTAAATTTGATTTTCACTATAAAACATTTAAAAAATAGACACAATTTTTTCAATTTTGTTATTTCTGTTATTTTAATTAGCGTTTTTTTTTTTTGAATTTTGTTTGCTATTTAAATTAAAAATTAAAAAGGATAAATAACATTGTTAGTTATTTTTATATAAATTTCGAGCAATGAAAATAAGTTTACTAATTTAGTGTTTTGCATAAATCAATAAAGTACTTAATTTTATAATTAAATTATTTTCTGTTATCTCAGTAATAAATTGGGAGAGAAAATAATTTTTTATATTTTGTTTTCATTAAAGATTGCACTAATTGTCTTTTTGGCTTAAAAAAAAAATTATAAAACATTTTAAAAGATTTTTATTTTAGAAAATAATTGCTTTTTTTTAGATTTAAAAAAATAAAAAAAAACAGCCAAATATTTTACAAAATATGCATATTTACTAATTACTATTCAATTGATAAGTCAAAATGACAAAATTTAGCTGATTAAATTAATTAATTGAGTAATTAAGTTTTTGATACTTTCATGCTTAAGCAAAGCAAAAATTTG
Organism: Brugia malayi; assembly: GCF_000002995.4. NCBI lineage: Eukaryota > Metazoa > Nematoda > Chromadorea > Rhabditida > Onchocercidae > Brugia > Brugia malayi. Next base: position 13,816,760 of record NW_025062477.1, read on the forward strand.
AATATTTAAATTTAGTTAACTTTTTTAATATAATAAAATTGAGTATTTTTATAATATAACAAACATTTAATAATCTCAGTTGCATTCTTTTTTTTTTTTTTTTTTTAATTTAAACTTTTATTTGATTAATTGAATATTATTTTAATGTTAAGTTTAGTAATTTAATATTTTGTTATGTTATATATAAAAAATAGGTAAGTAATTTAATTTAAAATTAATCTACTAATTCAGGTCACAATTTTATATCACACCCTCAAGGCATTTAATATATTTTACTTAAAATTTTTTGTTAAATAATTGAAGTATGAAAATTTCTAATTTCTATAGTAATTTCTAAATTCAAATTTTTATAATTAGTCACTCTAAATTTAATATTTTTTCATTTATTATTTGATAATTTTTTATTTTAAAAATAATTTAAGTGTAAAAATTTTGATATTATGCGCAAAATCTTTTTTTATGAAAAATTATCGTAAAATTTTTAGTATTTCATGCTTATTAATAATTATTAATGGGTAACCAATGAATTAATTTTTTTTAAAAAAAAATTTTATAAAAAATATTTGAAAAATTTTTAACATTTCATATTTATTTTTAATATCTAAAAAATTAAATGCTAAATTAAATTCTTTTTTCACTTTTCAAATATTTTAATTCGTTTTTTTTTTTTTTTTCATCTATTTTGTATGTTATTTCTTTTTAACATGCAGAAAAAAAAATGCATGCATGAATGAATTGCATGCATATTTATGCATGCTTTTTATGCATTACATACTGGGAAAGTATAACTGCAACATTTCTTTTCTTTTTTTTTTTTTTCATTTTTTCCCGTTTTTTTTTTTAATACAACAAAAAGAGAGGGAGAGAGAGAGAGAGGGAGGGAGAGAGAAAAAAAGAAGGAAACGTTATGATTCATTGATTCTTTTTTTATAGATTACAAATCTTTAAATTTGCATCATTTTTTTTTGATATGATTAATTATTGATAAGAAAAGCTATCAAATTATCAAATAATCTCAATTTAATTTCTTTCTTTCATTTCAATTTTTTCTCTTTACTTTATTTTTTAATTAAAATTTGGTTCGTTTTTTCGTTTTTTTTTTTCGAATTAATCAAAAAAGAAAAAAAAAAAATAAGCAAAATGATAATATTAAAAATTCAATCAAAAATTTCAATTTTTTTTTTTCTAAGAATTCTGTTTTCTGTTAGATTAATTATGTCTGAATGGATATTCAAAGAAATAAAAATAAAAAAATTTTTTTTCTTTCTTTTTTGAAATTTTATTCATAATAAGAAATCAAATAATTATTGTAATTTTGTTGAGTTATTTGTTTATTATTACAATTTCCTCTCAAATAATTAATTAATTAATTTTTTATTTTTAAATTAAAATATTAAATTTATCTTTGCTTTCCCCCCTTTTTTTTGAAAAAGTGGGAAATTTTATGAATTAATAATAAAAATAAATTCACATTTTAAGTTATAATTTTAATAGAATAAAATTTTTTTTCCACAAATAAACAAAAATTAATTATAATAAATATTAGAATAATTAATTACATTAAGTTACAATAATATACAAACAATAAGTTTAAGTATTACTAATTAAAATACATTATCAATTTACAATAAGTTTAAATATTATTATTATTAATTAAAATACATTATCAATTTACAATATGTTTAAATATTATTATTATTATTAATTAATAATTACAATAAGTTTAGATATTATTATATTAATTAAATACATTATCAATTTACAATATGTTTAAATATTATTATTATTATTAATCAAAATACATTATCAATTTACAATAAGTTTAAATATTATTATTATTAATTAAAATACATTATCAATTTAATATACAACAAATTTAAATAAAATTAGTTATCACATAAAACAGCAATAGACAACTCTGATTACTGCATGAAATAAAATTAAATGAAATTAATTGGAAATGCTTACTTAAAAATTTTATGGTAATATTTTATATATTAAAGTTATTTCATTTATAAATTTTCACAATTAAAATAGAACTGTAGTTAAATACAAAATCAGATTATAAAAAAAAAGAAAAGGAAAAAAGTGATTGGATAGGAATAAATGTGTAATAAAGAATCTCAAAAAAAAAAGAAAAAATTTTTTTTAAAATATTTCTAAAAAAAAATTTAATAGCACAGAAAATAAATGAAAATCAAATTTAATCAAATTTCTATTTTGAAATTTTATGATTAAAATTAAAATTTTTGGATTTTTTTGCTATTTTTTTTGAAAGATTTCTTCATTTTTTTTCCCTTTTTTTAATGATTGTTTAACAAATGCTAATGCTTTTTTTTTTTTTCAAATATCTTTTTTAAACACAAATATTTTTCAGTGAAATTTGACAAATAACCTTTGACATGAGATAGAAATTCATACATTCTCAATCATTCACAATTTCATTTCTTAAATTGCTCAAAAAGTTGACAAATAACCTTTGACACGAGACAGAAATTCATACATTCTCAATTATTCACAATTTCATTTCTTAAATTGCTCAAAAAGTTGACAAATAACCTTTGACACGAGACAGAAATTCATACATTCTCAATTATTCACAATTTCATTTCTTAAATTGCTCAAAGGGTTTCATTTTTGATTAATTAATTGCTCACTAATTAATGATCACAATGCGTTAAAATGCAAATTATACGATTAAAAATGGAAATGTAATTTTTTTTTTTGGAGAGAAATTTGTTAATGAATTGCGTTAACTGTCTGAGTGTAATTATTTTCATTTATCAAATTAGTATTCGTCGTTTTGATGTGACCGCAATTTGTTGTACATTTAACAAAAATTTCAAACATAATTTAAACATTAAAATTATAGCAAATTATAAATGGAAAACAAAAAAGACGAATTAAAACAGAGAACAGATTGAAAAGAAATATATTAATTGGTACTTTTAAAAATAATAAAAAATTATTTAAACAAATAATTTAACAGCCATAAAAAGATGACAGTTAAAAATGATTAAATAACAAATTAAAACAAACAATTAATTTAAAAAAAAAACAAACAATATAAAGCAAAAAAAAAGAATAATAATGATAAATAATTAAAATTAGAAAATAAAAACTAGAAATTTTATCAAAAAGGAAGAAATTAAAAAATATTGGAATAAAATAAATTTTTAATTTGTTCGTAAATTTGAACAATTTTTTTTTTTGAAAAAAAGAGGTAAGAATTAAAAGAACAAAATATTGTGAATTTCTAACTGTTTTTGTTCTTTGTTTTTTGTTTAATAAATTTTTTTAATTCTGTTTTATTTAATTATTTGTTTAAAAATCTTAATTTTGTTTAATAAATGTTTAAATAAAAAATTGTTTTTTATTCAATAAATAATTAAATATTTATTAAAATTCACAAAGATTAATTTTATCAATTATTTTAATAACTTAGCAATTTTTCCTTTTTTTTTACTAAAAATATCAAAAATTTTTCTTTTCCTTTTTTTTTTTTTTATTAAATAATTTTACTGATACAATGAGAAAAGGAAAAAAGATTGGAACGATTATTTGCAATTGATAAATTAATTTTTTGGAAATTTTCATGAGAATTTGCATATGAAAAGATGCATAATTCACATGAAAATTGCAATTATATTAATTTTTTTTTTCCTACTTTTTATTGTTATAATAAATTGATCATTCAATAAGAATAGCAATAACAATAAGAGAAAAGAAAAAGAAAAATCAATTATATGCGGTCAATGAAATGCCGTGTGAAATGATTGAATAAATTTTGTGAAAAATTTTTGTCAATTATTTTTATAAAAAGAAAAAAAAAACATGTAAGAGAGAGGGACAAGAGAGAGAGAGAGAGAGAGAGAGAGAAAAACAATTTGTTAATAAAAAGTAAACAAATAATTCAATTATTAAAGTAAATAAACAATTTAAAATGTAATTAATCATATCACATGATATGTCAATGTCTCTTTATCATAATCAATTCAATTTTATATTTTATGAAATTAATTTTTTGCGATTAGATGAAATAAAATTTTAAATTCTACTGCTTAAATATATTATATAGTAAAATTATACAAAAAATATATGTAAAAGTATTTTATAAAAAATATTTTATTGAATTATTTGTTTGAATAATTTCATTGGAATAAATATTATAATTTATCTGATATGTTATTAGCTCATTATAGTTTAATTTAAAGTTTATCTTTTGAATTCTCAGAAAAATATTTAAAAAATATATTTTCATTCATATATAATCCATTAGTAATACTTAATGATCAAGTAAAAAGCATTTTTTTTTAATATAATAAACTTAAAAAATGTAAAATAATTAGGATAATATTTTATTTGTTGTAGTATTTATTTTATTTCTTATTGGTTTTATAAGTAATAATTTAATACATTTATGGTTAGAATACTATAAATATTCAACCGAATTATTAATACTATTATTATTATTATTTAATATTATTATTATTATTATTATTTAATATTATTATTATTATTATTATTAATTAATATTATTGTTATTATCGTCATTAATTGTTATTATCATTTACTTTTATAGTATAACTTGACATTATAATTGAAATACTTCTCCATTTTCTAAAATATGATTACTCGCTTAATCTTACTTTCTACTTTCGTTTTTTTTTTCTTTTTCTTTTTAAAAATATAATTTTATGAGAGATTTAATTAAATAAGAAAATGTTAGATATGTTATCATAATTCGATAAATTTTTACCATATTCTATTTCATTTTTTTTTTTTTTTTTTTTCAATATTAAAAATTTTTGATTATGAAAAAATGTCTTTTTTCTTGAAACCAAATATTTTTCATTTTTAAAATTCCTCTTTGTCTAAAAAAAAAATGACAAATTTTGAGCATGTAATTATTATTTTTAAACATTTTATTAATATTGGACTTAAAAATTATTGATGTGATATTTTCAATGTATTTTATTTTATTTATGTTAGTATAATTATTGAAATAAGCAAATAAGAAGCAAAAAAAAAATGTAAAAAAATTAAGTAAAATATAGAATAAAATAAAATTAATTGTAAAAAAAAATTTAATATTTGTAAAATTAAAATGATTTTATAAAATGAATTAGCCCAAGTTAATTTATGAAACAAAAACAATATAAAATGAAATGGTCAATTGATTTGTAAAATGAAATGGTCAATTGATTTATTAAACAAAATTGATGACTAATTTATAAAAAAAAAAAAATAATTTGTAAAATGAAATAAAACAAAACGATCAAATAATTTATAAAATTAAATAGTTAATTAATTTATAAAGAAACGATGAGTGTATATAAATTTATATACAAATTCACCTGTTTACAGGTATGAAAAAATTTGGAATTTGTAAGGTTTGATTAGTATTTGGTTTATTTTGGGTTGTCGAATGGCATAAATTGAAACGATCCTTTTTCCTTTTTCCTTTTTCTTTCTTACCCTTTCGGGTGGGTTCGATTCGTCCTTCGTTTTAACAACCTTTTTTATAATACAATTCCGTAATCTCGTCATTATCATCACACTAACCTTTCATTCTTTTATCTTTTTTTTTCTTGCAACTTTAGTTGCGTCATTTACGTAATAGAATATGTATTTATATTTTTACTATTATTATTGAACGTGGCATTACTATTATTACACGTGATCTCATTTATTATCATACGTGATCTCCTTTATTATTACACCTGATCTTCTTTATTATTACACCTGATCTTCTTTATTATCATACGTGATCTTCTTTATTATTATACGTGATCTTCTTTATTATTATACGTGATCTTCTTTATTATTATACGTGATCTTCTTTATTATCATACGTGATCTTCTTTATTATTACACCTGATCTTCTTTATTATTACACGTGATCTTCTTTATTATTATACCTGATCTTCTTTATTATCATACGTGATCTTCTTTATCATCATACGTGATCTTCTTTATTATTATACGTGATAATTTTTTTTTACTTTTATTATCAAACGTAATAATCAACATATATTTACTATTATTGTCATATGTAATATTATTATACGTGATCTTTTTATTCATTCCAAATACTCAATATGTTATCTAAAATGAAAATAGATAATCAAATTAATAAATAAAAATAAGAATACTGAAAATAATATATGAAATAACATAAAAATGTCTTTTTTTTTTTGTTTTATTTTCAAATTTATTTTTGAAAAAAATTTTTTTTCATCTTTTTTTGTATATAATTTATTCCTCTTATACTTTCTCTTTATTATTTTTATAAATTATTTCATTTTTTACTAAATGAAAAGAGAAAGCGAAAAAAAAAAGCAAATAAAAATTTTATGCCAAAAAAAGAAAATTAATTTGAATTTGACAAAAATATTTTAAAATGAAATCAAATAAAATTTATCGTTTTTTTTTTGATATTTTATAATTGAAAAATTATGCATAATGCCTTTTTACAATTTATTTTAGAACTAAAAAGTTAAAATGTTAGTATGAAAAAAGATATTTGCGAATAAAAAAATTTTTATATTTGCAAATTTTTCAAAATTAAATTTTTGCACACGGAAATAGAAAAGAAAGAAAATAAGACAAGTTAATGAACAAAATAAGTAATAGAAATTGAAAAAGGAAATAGAAAAAGAGAAAATAAATTTTTAAAAAAAAAAAAAAAAAGAAAAAAGTAAGAAATGGATTAAATGTGTAACAATCTTTACGGAATTACCAATTTCCATTTTAAAATTTATGCATTTAAAGCTTATATCGATTTAAATGTAAAATTTTGGGCAGCTAATATTAGCAGTACGTGGTGTGTGTGTAAGCATGCATCAATCATTTTATAAGTCAAAAATATGTCACACAGAAATTAGACAATTTAAATGTGACATATGAAATATTTATTCTCGAATAGAATATTTTCAAAAGTTTTAAAAGATTTTTCCTTCTCGAATTATCTTCATTTCTTATCTTATTGCTGCTATTCCCACTTTTATAAATTTAATTTTAAATTTTTACAAATTTTAATTTCAAATTTCTAAAATATGCATATCAAATTTTTAGCAATTTAAAAAAAAAAAAGAATCATTCTGATTTATTCATCTTTTCAAATTTTTTTTCCATCAAATTTATCAAAAAAAAAAATTTTTTTTTTTTTAAATGATGTTTAAAAATTTTTTTGAATATTCTAATAGCATTCATTATTTTTAATAAGAAATTTTTTTTTTTTCCTTCCTTTTGAAATGAACAAATATATTTTTATATATTTTTTGATGGAAAAAAAATTTTTTGTCTAATAAAAAAAAATAATTTTAATTAAAATAAAATTTTTTTTTCTTTCATTTTTGTTTGAAAAATTTAATTTCAACGAATATTATTTGCATATTTTGGTTGTTCTTTTTTTTTCTTATTCATTACTTTTATTATTAGTAATTTCTGTTTTTTTTATCAGTTTAAAAAAAAAAAAAAAAAAAAAAAAAATTATTCGGAATTTTTTAATTTTCTCTTTTCAAAATTCACATTCATTTATTATTTAATTTGAAATGAATATTGAAAAATTTTAAGTTTTTTTTTTTGTTAACAGTACTAATTTTAAAAAGCAAAAATTTAAAAAGGAAAGAAATTAAAAATTTTAATGTCATTTTGCAATGGAGCAAATAAATAATATTTTGAAAAGATAATCAACATATTATTTATTATTATTTTTTAAATATAATAAAAAATTTAACTAATTTTTTTTTTTTGTAAGTTATTTAAATATGATAATAAATAACATAAATTTGAGTTAAATAATAGTTTTTTTGTTTACAAAATCAAATTTGACCTTTCTTATTTCTTTTGTTTTTCTTTTTCTGAAAAAAATAAAACAAATTAAAAGGTCAAAATGAAAAATGAAAAAGCAATAATTTATAATTATATTTAATTGTTTAAAATTATATTTAATAAATAAAGTAAAAGATTTTTTTTTAAAGAAAAAACTATTAATTTATAAATTTAATCAAAAATAAATTAAACTTTTGTGTATGTGTAATTTGATGCATTCATTAAATTAAACTTTTCTTTTTAATTTTAATAAAAAAAAAAAAAATAAAAAAATTTATTTTTTGTTTTCTAATATTTTTATATATTATTATTATTGATTTAAAGGTGCTATAAAGGTCAAATTTTAAACTAAAAATTTTAAAAAAATTGCACAGAATTTCTTTAGTGAAAGTTTTGGTAAGAAAAGCTTATAAATTTTCTATATTAATAAATACTTTATATTTTATTATTATTTCCACGTACGTCATTCCACGTATTAAATTACGCATAAATAATGCATTATTGAATATAACAGTTATTATTAAGTGATAATTATAAAAAATTGCTTAAATAATTGAAATTTCATTTCAAATATAAAAAAGGAAAGCTAAAAAAAGAAAAAATTTAGTTTTTTTTTTTTTTTCATAAATATTCTTTTTAACTTAAATTTTAAATTTAAATTTGTTATTTTATTTTTTTCATTTCTTTGATATGCTATTGTTAATTAAAGTAGTATAATGTTAAATTCATTTTATCAACAATAATTTCATTTCCTGTTCCCTTCTTTTCCTTTTTTCATTTCATTTCCGGTTTAATACTTTTTCAATATTAAATTATCATTTCTATTAGGTGTGAATTAATTTTTTTTTTCTGCAAAAAATTTAATTTAATTTTTTGTTTTGCTATATTACTTTTATAAATCTTTGCTAGTAATAATAATAATAATAAGAAAAAGAAGAATTTTATTTTTTGAATAATTAATTTTTTTTTCTTTTAAATCTTTTACATTAATAGCAAATTGGCATAGAATTTTTGTTTTTTTTTTTTTTTTCAAATTTTAATTGAATTATCGAATTATTTAAAGTCTTAAAAGGTAATAAAAGTATTAAAAATCTAAACGAAAGTAAAAATTAGAAAAAAAAATTAAAAGAGAAAAATTTTAGATTGAAATTATTTAATTTTGAAATTATACTTAATCAAATTTAAATAGTTAAATAATTTAAATCATTTTTTTATTGTTTATTTTAAATAATTTGAATATTTTTTTTTTTTAATTTTTCATTAAATAAAAAATTTATAGTATATAAAATGTTTTAAAATATTATTTATAAATTTAAGAAAGCATTTTGCTATGTTCATATAAACTTTTTTTTCTCTTTTTTTTTTTTTTTTCATTATTTGACATTTTAATAATAAAATTTAGTATTGCAATTTATTCAATTAATTTTATATAAAATTTTAATTTTAATTTCTTTATGCACTTTGAAAGATATTTGAAAAAATTTCCATTTTAGCACTTTATTAAATTATCATTTTATTTGCTTTTTTATATTACTATTAGTATTTTTTTCCATTTTTTTTTTTTTTAACATTTCAAATTTTTAAAATTTGCTTCTTTTTTTATAAAATTTAAAATTATATTAAATTAATTTTTTCTTTTCATTTCATTTTCGTATTTTTTTCTTTTACCTTTACACAAATATACATTTTATATTGTATCTTTCATTTTAGGTAATTCGAGGTAAAAGAAGTGAAAAAGAAGGAGAAAATCTCGGGAAGAATAAAAAAAAAAAAGTGAAATTCTAATAATATTATTGAAATTTTAAAATTTATTATATTCTCTCATTAAAACTAAATTTTTTTATAAATAAAATTTCAAGAAAAAAAAAAAAAAAAAATTGCATAAAAAGTAAAGAAACTTTAACAATTTAAAAGAGAAAAAAAAAAAAGAAAAAACGGAAATAATATTTCGTTTTTTTTTTTTTTTTTAAAAAAAGAAAAAAGTGAAAGTACCGCCTTCTTCTTCATCTTCTTCACTTCCTCATTTTTGCCTTAATTTTACAATCGGATATTTGCTCTATTGGCTATTCTTGGCTCTAATTATTTGGCTACTAAGCCTAAGCCTAGCAAATGGAACATTTGTTGGCCAAGAAAAAAAATGCTATCTATCATAGCAAATGATTGAAATTTAATCAATCATTTGAAATTGTTCAGTGATAATAATTATTTCATCGATGAAAAATTTTTGGAAAAAAAAAAAATAATTAAAATTTTTATTAGTAATTCAATTCTTTCATTGATATTATTGCAAATTTGTAAAATATTAATTAAAATAATTCGATATTTACATTACAATAATACGAAATTATTATTTATTTGCAATTGCAATTATTAAAAAAATTTCAAATTTTCTAAATATTTGAAATCTTTCAAAAAAAGAAAAAAGTTTTTCTTTTTATTTTTTTTCTAAATAAAAACATAAAAATTATTAAACAAACTATTTTTTTTAAAATATTTTTGGCTGATTAATTGTATGAATATTTTGCATAAATTCCAACTAACTAATTATTTCTCATCGATATTATCACTGTTTCATTCGAATGAATTCGAAATTTTTGATTGCTTCGAATTTGACAAATATTACGACGAAGTGTTATTACATTTGAAAAAGTGAACTAAATTGAAAATTGTTGATTTCAAATTGAAATCAAATTAATTCTAATCTAATCAAAACTGATCTATTTAAACTGATCTATATTCTACTACTTTTTTTGACTGAATTGAATTGAATTGAACTGAATTGAAGTGTGTACATTTCAAATTCGAATTGAACTGAGAAAAAAAAAAAAAAAAAAACTAATATTTTGTGATAATTTTCTGGACGAAATGCTAAACGATACTATTAGCAAATATTTGAATTATTAATCTGAATTTTTTCAAAAAAGAAAAAAACAAAATTATAATTTATTACAAATTGGAATTGAATGCATACAATGACGAAAATTATTCGATTATATTTACTTTTTTTGCTACTGTATATTACAATTTGCAATGTTTTAAGCATTGATTTAAATGCACCTGGAGGTCAGTCAATAAATTTAAATTTAATAATTAATATTAAATTATTATATCTTTTATAAATTAGAAATTAAGTTAAATTAATAAATATATTTATTAGTATTATTATTATTTGTAAAAATTAAGTGTAAAATGTTAATTAATTTTTTTAGTCGTTTTTTTTTTTTATTAATTTTTGAGCAAATTTAGTTAAAATTAATTAATTGTTGTAATTATAATTAATTGCCATAATTATTATAAAAAATTTTTAAACGCAAAAAAAAAAATTTTGTAATTATATTATCATTTTTTTTTTTTTTAAATAAAAATAATTGAAATGATATTTTGTTTCGTTTTTTATCAAGCATAAATTCTTTTTTTTTTCGTATGTGTATTATTTATTATTTAGATTAATAATCTTTAAGCATAATCAATCGTTGGCTATTTATTTAAATTTAAATTTGAAATTAAATTATAATTTTTTATGAGTAATTGAATTTTTTTTAACAAAAAAATTTTGCATTTCAATTTATTTCTTCCAATTTGAAATCTTTCAGATTAATTTCTTTTTTTTTTTTTTTTTGTATACTTTTTTACTCTTTAAGAAAAAAATGAGAAACTGTGTTTGTTCTTTTTTTTTTTTAAATTTGTCATTGAAATAAAATGAAATCAAACTGATATAATAAATAGAAGAGGGAGAGAGAGAGAGAGAGAGAGAGGGAAAGAAAGAAAAGGAAAGAATGATTAAAGAATTTTTGCTAATTTTTTGATAATTTAAAGCTAAAACAATAAGTTTTAGCTTGTATAAAATTTTTTTTTTAAAAAAAAGAAAGCATACAGTGTGGAATATTTTAAATGATAATTAATGATAAATGATTAGATAACATTTACGTGAAAAACGTGAAAAACGCTGATATTTTGCGTAGTTTTTACGTGAAATGTGTTTATATTTTTTTAATAAATTAGCAATATTACATTTTATTATAAAATATTGTTGTAACAAAAACATAAACAAATAATTATTTTACAATTTTCTTTCTTCTTTTAGATAAAAATTTCTACGAAGAATTTATTTTAAATTTAAGAATTAAATTTAATTTTTAAATTTAAAATATTATTGGATGAAAAAAATTTCCAGCAAACTAAGGTAAAATTAAAGAGAAAGAATGAAAAATGATTAGTGGAAATGAAAAAAAAAAAAAAAAAAGTACTACTTTACTCTTTTATTAAATGATTTTACTTTTTATTTTTCGAAAAAAAAATTTTTTTTTCCAATCAATAAATTTTGTTGGAAAGAAAAAAAATAAAACAAAAAATTTTTTCTTTTACTTTTTTTTTTTCCTCAACAAATTCATCTTTATTTTTTTATTTTTTTTATAAAAAAAAACTAGCAATTTTCTTTTTTTTTCTTTGTTACTTCGTTTTTTTGTTTTTTTTAAATTTGTTTAAATAAAATTTTCTTTTCTTTTCGTTTTTATTAAATATAAAATATTTTAATATTAATACATTTAAAATTATAAGAAATAATGCATTTGTACTATTTTCTTTTTTTTTTGAAGAAAAAAAAAAGTGAAAAAGTTTTTTATCAATTAATAATCTAACTGAAACAATTTTAAAAATATTTCTAACTATTTTTTCTTTTTTTTTTTTTTTTTAAATTTATTTTTCTTTTCTAACCTCTCTGAAACACAAATACATTTCGTTTTTTTTTCTTTAGAAAAAGAACATAAATTAATGAAAAGTGAAGATGGAGGAAAAAAAAGTAATAAAAGTTTTTCTAAAGTAATAAATTATTTTAATCTTTTGAGAGAGAAAAAGATGGAAGTGAAAATTGTAGAGAGAAAAATATAAATGAATGAATTAAATAAATAAAGAAATTTAAAAAAAACAAAAAACAAAAAACAAAAACAAAGAATTGAATTTAAAAAAATCAAATGAAATAGACATCTTTTTTTTTTTATAAAATTTAAAAAAAAATTTAATTAATCATAAAATGATAAATAATTTGATTAAAATAAACAAACAAAAAAATTACTTATGTAAATGAGAAAACAAAAAATTTTATTGAATGATAATTTTTTGTGATAAGAATGAAATTTTTGTTATTCATTGTTTTTTGTTTTTAATTTAAATTTTTTATGTGTAAAAGTGATTTTGATAATTTTTGAAATTTTTGATTATTATCAATGATAACATTGCCAAGCATTGTTTCATAGAAATTATTATATCGTTGTAATTTTGATTATTTCTCTCATATTTATTTAACTCTTTTTTTTCTCTTTTGAATTTATCAATAGCAAAAAAATTTTGTTACTGATAAACTTTCACAAAAATTATTTTAGTGATAAAATTATTTGACAAATAATTTTATCACATAAATGACATATCACTTTCGTTATTAAATTGGTATGATCAGTATATCTGTAGTAATTCCCAATTTATTTACCCACTGCTTCCCAGTTTATTTACCCATTTTTCCCCTATTCATTTACCCATTAATTATATATTGTTTTTACATTCATTAAATAGGATAATATTGATAAATTATAAACAATATGCTAATTAAAATATCACTTATCACTGATAAATAATCCATCGAGTAATTGCAGCACTTTTTTTTTTCCAATCCAATTTGAATAAATTAGTTTTATTTAATTTTTCATTTTTTTATTAATGTAATTTAAATAAAAGTTAACTTTTAATGAATTTTTTTTTGTTTGAGAAAGTTTTTTTGTTTTTTTGGTAAAAGATAAATTACTTTGATTTGTTTGTTCTTTTTTTTGTTTTTTTTCGTGGAATTGAAATGAAAAGAAAAAAAAAATAAGGTAAACAATAAGATCAAAAGATTAAGAAGGGGCAAAAATTTTTTCACTTAAACTTAAACGATTTGCCAATTTTTTTTTTTGTTTTTGTTTTTTTTTTTTTTTTGAAAAATTTAGTGAAAAATTAAAAATAGATTTTTTCATTATTTCATTTATGAAAAAAAGCATTGAAATAAATTTAGAAATTTTTTTAATAAAATAAAAATTATTCTATTCTAAAAGTAAACTAAATTATTTGCATTTTTTTTAAATCCAAAAAATCAATTTTGAAACCATTTTTTTTTTTTTTTTTTTAGAGCAAAAAAACAATTTAAAGTATTTAAATGTTTCAGTATGGAATTTTGAATAGTGATATTAATTAATGATAAATGATAATATCTTGAACAAATATTTCATATCTTATTTTACACAAATTTTAAATTAGTTTACAAATTAATTATATCAATCAATTACTTTACTTATTGCTGCACTAATTAATCGTTCAATTATTAATTTATTTCAATTTATTAATTCAATTATTAATTTGTAATCTAACAAAAAAATAATTTTATTAATGTTTTTTTGCGAAATATTTCAAATTTAGCTTTTAAAATTTTTTAAACCCTCAATATATTATAAAATTCTCTTACAGTAAAATTGATTGTAGACGGTGAAGCAAATTTTAAAAAAATTGAAAAAATATAAATTTAAAATTGAAAATTAATATTTGACCAAATCAATTATGTAATTATAGGGAATTAGTTGCTAAGAGAAATTATTGATAAATGCTAATAATTTTTAGTTGGTTGATTACAAATCAATTACTGATAAATTGATAAAATTTTATGTCAACGATAAATTAGTGATCAGTGCTGATAAGCACTGATAATTACTGATAAAGGTAAAAATAAAAGCACAAATTGGCTATATTAATTGATTTTTTTTTTTTTAATAAACTCTTTCGTTTTTGCTTCATCTCATTTTCCTTTATCATCATTATCATTCTTTTATCATTGACCTTTAACCTATCTAAAGTACTGTCTAGCTAAATTAGCAAAAAAAAAAGAAATGAAATGGCATATGCAAATTGTATGAATGCAAAAACGAGAAAAAATAATTGAAAAATGAAAATAAAAAAAATTGAAATACCATTTTTTTATAAGAATAATTGTTATTTTCCTCTTCCTTCAATTCTTTTCTTCTTTTTTTTAATTTTTTCAAAATATTTTTTAAATCATTAAACGATATGAGCTTTTTTTTTCTGCTATTAAAGATAATATTTTGGTTTTTAAATTAATAAAATGATTGATTAGAGAGAAAAAAGTAGATTAATGATATGATTAGATAAGAAATTGAATTAGCAAATGAATTGAATTGAATATTAGCGAATGAAATTGATAAAATTGAAAAATTAATGAAAAAAAAAAAGAAAATAAATTATGAAATTACATTAAAATTAGAATAAAAATAGAATTTCAGAAAGATGAAATGAATTTATAATTTAATTATAATCACAAATATAAAATGATTTGGTGATAAAACAAAATGCAATTAAAAGATGGAATAACTGATTGATTGATTGATCGATCGATTGATCGATTGATCGATTGAGTGAGTGATTAGTGATAGATTAATTAGCTGCAAAATTAATATTTATATATGTATAACTTTAATATTTTTTATATGTATTTTAATAATTTTTATGCTTTTTTTATATTCTTTTTTTAATATTTCTTTTCTTAATAATATTTTTTTAATATTTTTAATATTTAATATTTTTTTATTACTTCTTTTTATAAGTATAACTTATCCAGAAAGAGTAAAATAAAAGAAAGTAAAAAAAAAAAATAACGGATTAATTTGAAATATTCACAAAACATTTATTCTGCCAATAATTCGTTTTTTTTGTTTTTTTCCTTATTTTATAATAATTCAAAATGAAATTTGTTTAAAAAAAAAAATTTGCGAATTAATTTTTTTCAACTATTTATGAGTTATTATTTTAATTTAATCTTTCATTATGTATATATACATATTCTATGTTATAAGTTCTTAGCTCAATTTTTTATTTTTATTTTTTCAATTTTTAATTTTAACTTAAATATTTTATTTTATAATAATTTATGCTTTATCATAATTTTGTTAATTTTTATATTATAATAGTTTTTTTTTTTTTCATTCTAATTTTCCTCCATTTTTTTTTAAAATATTTAACAAATAATAACTAATGATTAAAATAAATTCATAGACAAATAATATTTTGTCATTTCTGCCATTTTTTTTTTTTTTTTAATTTCTTAGATTTAATTTAAATTTTTTATTCAATCTAATCTATCATAAATTATTTTCATAAAAAAAAGAAATGGTTTCTACATGAAAGAAAATTGTTTTTTGATTTATTATTTGAAATTTGTTTTTTTTTTTTGGAACCAATTTCAAATAATCAAAAATAAAATGGTTGAAATCAAATTAAATTTAAACAAAAAGAATGAAAAATTTAAAAAGCTATCATTTCAATTTTTTCTTTTTTACAATTTAAATACACACATTATTTCAAATAATTTCACTATTTTCTTCATTTTTCTTTTCTCAAAATTTTTTTCTTTTTTTTTTTTGAATAAATAACATTCGATTGTAAAATTTATCCCCTGGGATTATTTCAAATTTAACATTTATGTAAATTTCAATCATAGAAATATCCATTTTTCTTCTTTTTCTAATTTTTTTTTTTTTTTTTTAACTTTCTCTAAAAAGCTAATACAATAACAAATATATGCATATTAGCTGTCATTGTGTAATTGCAGATATAAAATTACTAATACAATAAGTCATTACTAATACAATAAGTCAAATAGTAAGTGAATAACCTATTGTTAAAATAACAAAAAGACAAATAATTCATTAAAATTGAATAAAAAAAAATCATACATACAGGTGATAAGTTATCATTTCAAAAATTGATTTTTATTTTCATATAAAATTTAAAAAATTTCATATTGATGTAATTATTGATATAAATTTGAAATTAATATATTTCATCTAGTTGTTTGCTACATTGTTTGTGATTAGCAAAGAAATGATTGATCTACTGATTGATTTATTGATTGATTTATTGATTTTTTTTTTGCTTTGCTCATCAGAAATTTGCATTTTTTTTTTTTTTTTACTACAAATAAATCCCAATGGGCATTTTTTACGCGAAATGCCAAACATTTTATAGTCAAAAAATTTTTTAAATGCCATAAAAAGATGAATTGCATATGGCATATGGGAGAGATTATTTGTTTGAGCATAAAATAATCTATGAAAAATTATTGAAATAGCAATAAAATTGCTATTTTATGAGGGAAATGCTAAAATTTTTGATGATAATTTGATAATATCAAAAATATCAATTTTTATTGAATTTTAAATTTAATATATAAATTTATAGAATTATTTTTTTTTTTTTTTTTATTTTAAATGAAAAAAAAAAAAAAATAAATAAAAAAATTATTTTTTTTTTTAATAATATTTGAATTTTTAATTTATTTTTTTTTGTTTGTTTATTTTAAATGAAAAAAAATCACTAAAAAATAAGAATAAACAAAAATTACTTTTTTTTTTTAATAATATTTATTTGTAATTAATAATATTTTTTTTTGTTTATTTTAAATGAAAAAAATCATAAAAAATAAGAATAAACAAAAATTACTCTTTTTTTTTTAATAAAATATTTGAATTTTGTAAATTAAAAATAATAATAATTCCATTGATACTATCATTTTTATCTTTCATTTTTGTTTTCTTTAACTCTAAAATTTTTCGTTTCAATAAAAATAGTTTTTTTTTTTTTTTTTTTAATTCATATTCTTTCATATATCCTTGTAGTAATATAAACAAAAATTCATTTTTTTTGTGTTTGTTTACAGTAAAATTCATTTTTTCTTTTTTTTTTTTTTTTTTTTGAAATTATTTGTGTTAAAAATTGTTTATTATGGTATTAAATTATGTTTTTCAGAAATAAAAAATAAAAATTGAAATCAGAATTGTCCTAAAAATATCAAATTATTGTCCTAAGAATCATAATTAATCAAAAATTTTAATTTCAATTCCAAATAAATCATTTCTTGAAGCACGTTTAATAAATACAGTAAAAAATAAAAAAGTAAATATTGAGAGGTTAAATTCAATCAGTTATTTCAAATAATTCATTACTAAGCTAAATAATTTAAATTTTAATATATTTCAAAAATTATTTAAATTCTAATTCGACTAGTTTTCATGCACTTGAATTCTTAATTTCTATTTCATTTTTTTTTTTTTTGATAACTTTAATTATATTTAACTGATAAGATGAGTAATTAATTGTTTAATTTATTTTTTACGATAAGAATTAATGAATTCATTCAAATAGCATTGTTATAATGCTATTTCTTCTAAACCTTTTGATATTTTAATAAAAAAAAATTTTTTTTTACATTTAAACAATAGTTTAATTTTTTCAATTTTTTATTTAAAAACTGTTATAATATAAATTAATGCTTTCTTCTAACTTTTTACTTAAAGCATTTACAAATGAAATTTGTTTAATTATAATATTTGAATTATAAACTTTCAAAATTTTAACTTTAAACAAATTATACTTTCAAAATTTTCAATATATTTCATTTTATTGTTGCTAATCATATTTAATTTATATTAGCAAATAATATCAAATTAATAGCGAATAAAAATGAATAAAATGCTTAGCAAATAACATTTAAAATTCTATAAATTACAATTTATTTTGAAAAATTTTAGTACAAATTAATAAATAATTCAAAGATTTTAGAAGCTAATAGATTTTTCTTTAAACTAAAATGGTTAATTTAAAAAAAAAAATTAAAAAAAGACATTGTAAAAGTCTAATGTAAATTTTATTTATGTTTTTTATAATTTTGAGATTCTGAATCTGATATCGATCTTTTGGTGCCAGTAAAAAGTTTATTAAATGAACGTGTTGAGCTTTACAAAGCTAAAGGTCTCGATGGTTTTCCTGCCGTTGGAATTAAGGTTAGTTTTTTTAAAAAAAAAAATTGTAGATTTTTATGTTTGTATGAATAAACATTGTTTGTTTGTTTGTTTATTTTTTTGTAATTAAAAAGGTTTAAAAATTCTTGCAATGATAAATGAAAAAAAAAAAGAAAAAAAAATTGTATTTGTTGCAAATGAAACAAAATGTACGTTTGAAATACTTTAAAAAGAAGCAACAAACAAACAAACAAACAAACAAAAACAATAAAATAAAACGAAAATGAAACAAACAAACAAACAAAAACAATAAAATAAAACAAAAAAGATTCTTTCATACTTTAATTAATTAATTAATGATAAGATTAATTGATAGAAAAAAAAAATTAATATTACAAAATAGGAAAAATAAATTTTGTTTATCATATCTCATTTTAATAAAAAAAATTTTTGCAGCGTGGTGTTGAAATTGTTGTACCATATCGACAATATCTACCACGAAAATTTTTCCGGAATTTTGCATTTACAGCAGTAATTCGACCGGATGATCGTCAAGGAGGATATTTATTTGCTGTTGTTAATCCGCTTGATACGGTTGTTGATCTCGGTGTTTTGGTTGAATCAGCCGGTTTGAACATTTTAAATTTTATTTTTCAATTGAAAATTTTTATCAACAAAGAAAAATTCTTAGCAATAATTTGAAATATTTATTTTTTTTAGTACAAATAAATTAGTAATATAATTTTTGTTAAAATAAATATTATTCGAGTTGATTTTGATTTTTTTTTTTTTTAATTTGAATAATTATTAATTTTATTTTTTTTATTTTTTAATAAAATTATTTTGCTTTTAAAAAAAAACTAAATTTTTTTTTCAATTTTTTAAGGTGACAATCAAACAAATATTACATTACTTTACACGGATTCAAGCAAAGAAACCGATACCAAAGCGTTAGCATCATTTTTGGTACCTGAATTTACCAAAGATTGGGTGAAATTTGCATTGGAAATTCAGGAAGATAATGTCGTATTGTATTTTCGATGTATACGGTTTGCAACCAGACAAGTAATTCCGTTTTTCTTCTTTTTTTCCGGTTCAAAATTTATTGATTTTCCGGTTTTATATATGTCATTGGTGTTAATTTATTCATTTCAATATTATATTATTAAGATTTTAGTCTTTTTCTTTGAAACTTATACTATTAGTATTATTATTAAAATACAATTTGTTTGTATTTTTACGTAATTAAATAATTGAAATTAATTAAACAAAAATTTTATTCATCGTATTTAAATCAAAAACAAAAAACTTTAATTTAATTTATTCCCAAAATTCATTTCATTAATTTTCATTAATCAAAAATTTTTTGTGAAAAATAAATTATTAAAATAAGTTTTATCTCAAAAAAAAAAAAAAAAAATAAAATAAATTACAAATAACTAAATAATTGAAATTAATAAAACAAAAATTTTTTTCATCGTATTTAAATCAAAAACAAAAAACTTTAATTTAATTTATTCCCAAAATTCATTTCATTAATTTTCATTAATCAAAAATTTTTTGTGAAAAATAAATTATTAAAACAAGTTTTATCTCAAAAAAAGAAAATAAACTAAATTATAAATAAATATCAAATTTACAATATGTTACTTTTATAAAAAAAAAAAAAATAATACTAAATAAATAAAAAGAAATAAATAGAAAAAAAGTTGTTAAAAATGACAATTGTAGGAAATTTAAAATTTAAAACTTTTTAATTTTTATTTTCTTTTTTTTAAAAAAAATGTTTTTTCTTTTTTCTAGGTTAAACGAAAACCAGTTCAGCTTGTAATGGACGATGCTCATAAATTATATATTGCAAGCGCTGGGCCAATTCTACGAAAAGAATTTGAGGTATGTTTAATTTTTGAAGTATTCAAAAATCATTATTTATTATATATGGTGGTAATTTTTCATTATCATGATTCGTTTTCATTTTGTTATCGTAATTCTTTGATCTATTCTCTCTCCTCTCTCTCTCTCTCTCTCCCATTCCCTCTCTCTTTGCTATTTTTTATCAAAATTTTTTAATCTTTTTTTTTCAAATTATCACTTTTTTTCATTTCCTTTTTTATCATACTTTTTCATCTGTTTCTGTTCTTTTTTTTTTTTTTTGTTGTTGTTAAATAATTTTTGATTAGTATTTTTTGTTTTCTTTTTACAACGATTTTTCCTTTTTTGTTTGTTTCATCCATTTTTATTTTAATTTTTTTTCCCATCATTTTTCGCTTTTTTTCCGTTTTTTTTTTTTCCGTTTTTTTCCGTTTTTTTTTTTTTTTTTTTTTGTGAAAATGCATCAAATATAATGCATAATAATTGCTAATAATGCAATTTGCTATCTCAAAAATTCCATTCTATTTTGTATTTGAAAAATAAAAAAATTGAAAAGTAAAAATTTATTCTAAAACATTTCTTCAAAAAGTGTTTTTTAATGTTATTTTAACTTTTATCATTTCTAGCTGATATCATTTCGATTATCGAAATTAACAAGTTGACAAATATTTTTAATGAAATCCGGAAATTATTTCTGGTGTTACCTTAACAATTTGGCAAATATTTTTGATTAAATCCGGAAATTATTTCTGGTGTTATCTTAACAATTTGGCAAATATTTTTAATGATATCCGGAAATTAGTTCTAGTGTTATCCTAACAGTTTAACAAATATTTTAAATGAAATCCGGAAATTATTTGTAAAATTGTAAAGGTTGAAAATTAGCTTTGCAAATTTTTCGGTTTTTTGTCATTCATCAAATGAAAATGTAAGGAATTTGTTCTTTTTTTTTTCAGATGAACAAGAACGAACTAGCCGAAGTAGCTTTTTTGAAAAAAATAAAAAAAAAAAATAAAAAAAAGAAAAACCGTGGAAACAAAATATTTCCCTATGGAATAACAATTTTGACATTTGACAAAAGTATTGATCAAATTTTGTTTTTTCTTTTTTTTTTTCTGTGCAAAGAAAAAATTTCTTTATGGCTTTAGATTTTTTTTTAAATTCTGATTTTACCATGCAAAAAAAAATAAACCAAACAAAAAATTGAATTATTGGTAAAATTAAATTAAATTAAATTAAGAGAAAAATGAAAGTGAGAAATGATTTGTAGTATTTGTTAGTTAGTGTGAGTCAAATGATTGCTTAATTTAAATTTGTATTCAATTTCAATAAATTATAAAATTTAGTTATTTATAGTATTTTAATTTAATTCGTAATTTTTGAAGACAATAATTTTAATTTAATATATAAGCAAACTTTTAGCGGCAAATTGAAACAAAAAAGGCAAAAGAAAAAAGAGAAAAAAAAAATTTCAAATTCTGTTTAATTTTTGTAATTCTTGAAAAATTAGCTGCTTTAAACTAGCTTACATTGTCAAACAAAGACAAATGATCACCGATTGAAAAATGTTTCCAATGAACTTTTAACAAAAATTTGCTAAAGAAAACAAAATTTAGTCACTACTTGAAAATTTGAAAATTTCAACTTTTCGTTTATTTTCATTTTTAACCTTCATTTTTAAGCTTAAGTTTTACTTTTCTAAATTTAATTCCGTTCATTTAAGATAATAACAATTAATATTAGTAAGAATAAATTCTATTTTAGTCGTACTGATTTCAGATTTTGCTCAATTTTGCTTAGCTATCTGAAATAATTCTTTTTTTTTTAAAAAAATTGAAGAGTCCCAGTACTTTAATTATCTCAAAATTTTTTAATTAAAAAATTAGCAAAAAAAAAAACAGAAAAAAAAAAGAAATTACTTGAAGTGCTTTTTTTTCATTTTCATTGTTCAAATTAAAATGGATTAATTTAGGAATAATTTTAGTTTGATTTTAAACAAATTTTAATTAATTCTCATAAATAAATTATATCCTATTAATGAATAATGCAAACAAAAGTACCAATAATAAGAAATGAATTAAAATTTAAATTAAAATTTATGTTGAAAAATCATCTCTTACTATAAATAAAAGATAAACAAAAATTGGCTAATTAAAAATTTTCAAATTTCAATTATTAATTTTTTTAGCTGGCAATTATTAACCAATCTTCCTGTGTTGGCTTTTTTGTTGTTTGCTTTCTTAGATTTTTCAAATTTTAAATTTTCACTTTCAAATTAGCAATAATTTTTATTTTCCTTTTTCTCGCATAAAGAAAAAATAAAATTACAAATTAACTTATTTTCTTGTCTGATAAAATTTTACAGTAACATTTTTTGCTTTTTGTACACAACAAATGTATACAAAAGTAGAAAAAAATAAATAAATAAACAAAAATTTTTTATTTCTTTGTTTCTTCACCGTAATACTATTAATACAAATTAATTTTTTAATAGAAAGAAACAAAAAAAAAAAAAGGCGAAAATGAAATAATTTATGCTATTACTTTCGTTTTTCATTTTTTTTTCACTTTTTTTGTTTCTCTCTCTTCCTCTCTCTCTCTCTCTCTTTCTCTTTCTTTCTCATCATTACCTTCTTTTTTACCTTTGTTTTTTTTTTTTTTCAACTGAATAGATAAAATTCATTTTCTCTCTGTCTTTTTCTCTTTCTCTTTCTTTCTCATTTCTTTGTTACTCCAAATGTTTATCATTTACTACTACCATTATCATTTATTACTATCATTATCATTTACTACTATTATTATCACTTACTACCATTATTATCATTTATTACTATCATTATCATTGTTACTATCATTATCATTTACTACTACCATTACCATCGTTACTATCATTATCATTTACTACTATCATTATCATTGTTACTATCATTATCATTTACTACTATTATTATCACTTACTACTATCATTGTCATTGTTACTATCATTATCATTTACTACTATTATCATCACTTACTACTATTATTATCATTTATTACTATCATTATCATTTACTACTATTATTATCACTTAATACCATTATTATCATTTATTACTATCATTATCATTTACTACTATTATTATCACTTAATACCATTATTATCATTTATTACTATCATTATCATTTACTACTATTATTATCACTTAATACCATTATTATCATTTATTACTATCATTATCATTTACTACTATTATTATCACTTAATACCATTATTATCATTTATTACTATCATTATCATTTACTACTATTATTATCACTTAATACCATTATTATCATTTATTACTATCATTATCATTTACTACTATTATTATCACTTAATACCATTATTATCATTTATTACTATCATTATCATTTACTACTATTATTATCACTTAATACCATTATTATCATTTATTACTATCATTATCATTTACTACTATTATTATCACTTAATACCATTATTATCATTTATTACTATCATTATCATTTACTACTATTATTATCACTTAATACCATTATTATCATTTATTACTATCATTATCATTTACTACTATTATTATCACTTAATACCATTATTATCATTTATTACTATCATTATCATTTACTACTATTATTATCACTTAATACCATTATTATCATTTATTACTATTATTATTGTCACTAAATCTTATTATCATTAGAGCTATAATTTATAAAAAAAGAAGGAAACACCTGCAAATATTAATTTTTTTTCTCTTTTCGAGAAATTTTTTTTTATATTATTTCCATTTTACAAATAGTCTCACTGCTATTATTTGCTTGTTAATATATTTTTATAATCAAAAAAATATGCAAATTTCCTTTTAATTATCTTATCCTTTTCTCCCTCTCTCTCCCTCTCTCTCTCACTCTCTCTCTCTCTGCACTTTTATCTCTTTCTCAATTTTTCTCTTTCTTTTTTTTTAAAAAAAGGAACAGTATATATACATATGAAAAATTCATTCCAACATTTCAATATTTCTTTTTAGCATATAGTATTATTATTAAAATTGAGTATTAGTAACAATTTTATTTAATAATTTTTTCCAAATTTTAATTTTCGGAAATAAATTAAATAAATATTTTTTTTTTGCTTTGTTATATTTTTCAAATTTTAATTTTAGAAAAACTTTTGTTTATTACCTTTTTTAGAAAAAAACTTCAATTTTAATAAGTTTATTACTTATTATATTTTTAATTTCTCACCATTTTTCAATTTTCAAATGATTGTAAAATTTATTCATTAAATTTTTCACATTAGAAAGGAATTTTATTTACATTTTTATTTAGTTAATATTTTAATTTGAATAATTTCATTTTAATTTTAAATTTAAAATGAATTTAGCATTTGAATGTAGTTTAGAATAACTTCGAAATTTTTCAAATTCTATTTCACAAAATCATTATATCATTATCCACTTTTTTTTTTGTAACATTTTTATGATTTTTTTTTCTTTCATTAAAATTTGAATATTTGAATTTTCAAATATTCTCTCACTAACAGAGGGAGAGAGAGAGAGGGGGAGAGAAAAAAGAAAGAGAGTTTAATCTTTTGATGTTATTGTCTTACAGCGAGTTTTAAAAAATTTGTGAAAAGAACGAAAATCCTAAAAAGAAATTTATTTCATCTATTCTTCTACTCCGAAATGCTTTCGGCTAAATTACGGATTTAAAATTCCTCGAAAATTTCTTTTTCCGTATCCTTTTTTTTCTATTTTCCGTATACGACTAAAAGTGTTTGCTTCGTTCCGGAAAATTTTGTTTTTATTTGTTTATTTTTTTTTTTTTCATTTCAATTATTACTGTTTATAGCTAAAAAATTTTTCATATTTAGTCATATCTTATCAATTTGAATTCAGAAAAAGAGAGAGAGAGGTAATAAGAAAGAGAGAAAGAGAAAGAGAGAGAGAGAGAGAGAGAGAGAGAAATGCATTTATCGAATTTGTAATCATTTAAATCGGTCATTGATATTTTGTTTAGTAATTAAACTGAGAACTAATTACAAGTAATTATTTAAAATTTTAATATGATTTAAAAGCTTAATTCACTACAATTTAGTATTGTTTATTTATTAGTAATTATTCATTATTATTATTATTATCATTATTATTATTACTATTATTATTAGCCTACATTACAGTCTATTAATAATAACAATTTGAAATCATTAATCAGAACTTAAGTCTAATTTATTTTAAGTTAATATTTTCTAATAATAAATGACAGTTTAATTATCTGCTAATTAATTAATTAAATTTGATAACACTAATAAATTAGGTTTAAAACTGGGTCAAATCATCAATAAACTTTAATTAGAACTTAAATTAAATGTTAAATTGAAAGATTAATTTGCTGTAAACACGGATATGCACATGCGTATACATGCATCACATACACATACATCACATACACATACATCACATACACATGCATACACATACACACATACATATGTATATTTAAAATTTTGTAATTTTTTTATAATTTTAACGAAAAAGTGGCTAAATGATTTTAGCGGTAATCGTTAATCAACCAATTGTCAATTCTTTTTTCTACATACAAATGTATGTATTTGTGTATGTATGTATGTGTGTGTACATACATACATACATATAAATGTCTGTGCACTGACATGTTATCCATTGTTCGGATCTTTTTAAAGTTTTTTTTTTCTTTTTTTTTTTTCATTTAAAATTTCAAAAAAAAAAAAAAATCCAACCCATTATTTAAAGGAAAAAATTGATAAAAATTTTTCAATTTTTTTTTTTTAATTTTTTATTTTTGCAAATTATTAGCAATTAGAATTTACTGTATTTTTTTTTTTTGTCGTTTTTATTGCATATACAATGAAATTTTTAAATTTGTTTGAAATTTAATTTGTTGCAAATTTTAAGAAAAATTTTTTCTTGAAATTTGCTTTAGAAAAAAAAAAGTTTGATTAAATTATTCTACCATAATTTTTTAAGAAATTATTTTATGCATCAAAAAAAAAAAAAAAATAAATAAATAAATATTAGTATTATTTAAAAAAATAAAATAAAAATTTGTGATTTTTTTTTTAATTCTTAGCAATTAGAATTTGTCGTATATAAAATATTTATTGAAAAGAATGAAGTGAAATATTTGCTGATGTTAAATTTTTATAAAACTTCGATCATATCGAGAATGACAATTTAACATTTCTTTTTTTAGACATTTTCCTTTTATGCAATTTATTTTTGCAATGAAAAATTACAATATTTAAATTAAATGCATAAGTTTGGATTAAATTGAAATAATATCAAAAAAATTTATTCAATGAATGAATTTAACTAAGCAAAATATTTGCTAAATATTTTTTCGAAAAGATTAGCAAGAAAATATTTTAATAAATAATGCTGGAATAAAATTTTGGCATAATTATTATTTTGTTTTAATTAAGAAAATTAAAATTTATTAAATCAATTGTGGAAAATTTTCTTTTTCATTCAATTATTTAACAAATAGCAATGATAGCAATTTTCATCTGAAAAAATAAAAATAAAAAAGAAAAGCCATTATCTAAACTTCAAAATTATGAAAGCGCTTTTTAAAAATTAATTGAAAACAAAAATGACAATATATTATGTTTTTATTTCAATACAGAATAATTCATTCTGTCTCAAATTTGTTCCAAAAATATTTGATATACTTTTTTTTTTTTTAAAATTCAATCAGTATATAACTGAAGTTTTTTAATTATTTACAATTGTTATCGTTCTTCCAGAACTTTTTCTTTTAGTATTTTATATAAATATAATTAAAAATAATAAAGTAATAATAAATAATAATAATAAAATAATTAATTTTGGTTTAAAATGCTATCAAATTATTTAACTAAAAATGCTTATTTATAATTTTATTCACGAATAGATTTAGTGTAAATATAATAAAGTAATAATAAATAATAATAATAATAATAATAATAATAATAATAATAATAATAATAATAATAAATAATTAATTTTGGTTTAAAATGCTATCAAATTATTTAACTAAAAATGCTTATTTATAATTTTATTCACGAATAGATTTAGTGTAAATATAATAAAGTAATAATAAATAATAATAATAATAATAATAATAATAATAATAATAATAATAATAATAATAATAATAATAAAATAATTAATTTTGGTTTAAAATGCTATCAAATTATTTAACTAAAAATGCTTATTTATAATTTTATTCACGAATAGATTTAGTGTAAATATAATAAAGTAATAATAAATAATAATAATAATAATAATAATAATAATAATAATAATAATAATAATAATAATAAAATAATTAATTTTGGTTTAAAATGCTATCAAATTATTTAACTAAAAATGCTTATTTATAATTTTATTCACGAATAGATTTAGTGTAAATATCATTGCATAATTTTACAATGCAATCAAAATTATTCAATTATAATTATAATTATGAAAAAATATTTATTAAGAAGTAATTAGCTTATTAAAAAGATTGTCAATTGATTTATCAAAATTTTTCATTTATATTTTTCTCATTTTTTCCAGTTAACATATTTCTTCAATTTATTATTTACAATTGACATTGTCAACATGAGTAACTGTCAGCAGATAAGGCTTAATCGTACATTAATCTTAGCAACATAAAGCTTATCACATCTTATCATATGATATCAGTTCATTCATTTTAATCACTCTAATCTTTAAAGAATAAACATCAACAAAAGATATTAGTAAACAAGAGAATTTAAAAAAAAAAAAAACAACGAAAAAAAATAAAAAAAGAAATGTTTAAAGTTCGAAAATAAAAAGATTAATTTAAAAACAACAACTTATGCTTATTTTGCTTAGCTTATAATTATGATATATTTAATAATTTATTCACTCTTCTTTTCAACATTTTATTATTATTACTTTTGTAATAATTTGATTAATTTTTTGTTGGAAACAGATTTTTTCCTATTTCATTAGCAAAATTACCAATATAATAGCTTGAAAAATATGTTATTTCTTCTAAAATATGTGTCTGTCTCAATGTGATAATTTAAATATGCAAATATATGTTAAAATTAATGAAAAAATGATGTTATTTTTTAAAAATTAAAGAATGATATAATATTTTTTACATAATTAAAAATATACAAAATAAAAAACGAAATGAATATTCACCAATATTTAGTTATATTAAAGTTTTTCTCCATTTTTTTATAAAATTTCCTAAGTTTTTCCTTTTCCCATTTTTTTTTTTTTTTTTTGTTTGTACAAAAATTTTTCCTTTGTTTTAATTTTTATGAAAGATTAAATTATTATTTTCGACAGTGAATTTTTGAACTTTTAATTTTTCTATGAATTACTCTTTTATATTCTTTTTTAATTTATCAAACTATGATGGCCTAATCAAGTTATTCATATAATTTCAGTTTATTTTATGCATATTAACTTATAAATATTGAATTTGATGAAATAAACATAATAATTTTAATTTTGGATTGCAAAAAAATTTTTCAATCAAAAAATTTTTAACTGAAAAATAAAAATGAAATAAAAAAAAAAAGAAATAAATAAATAAAAACAAAGAAAAGAAAAAGAGGAAAAAAAAGTGTGCGAAAATTTTGAAAGAAAGAAAAAAAGATTCGATAACACCATGAGCATAGTCCGCTATGCAACGGTCTCTTCCCATTCCTTTATTATATATTTTTTTAATTAATTTTTTTTTGAATTTATAAAAAAACAAAATGAAATGAAATGAAAAAAAAAGCGAAAGAAAGAAAAAACATATACGATTGAAATATTCGCTTTTTTAATTTCAGTTTTTTTTCTTTTTTGCATTTTTTTTGGGTCTTTTACATTACTCATTGATTGTTATCTAACTTAGAATCTGTCACTGTCATCACAAAAACTCGTTAATATTTCAAATTTTTAAATTTTAGAAAAAAAACGAAAGAGTGAGAGAGAGAGAAAAAAGAGGAAATATATAAATTTTGGTATCTAAATTTTTTCTTTTTTAAAAAGTTTAAAAGTTGCTTTTTTTTTTTTTTGTGCTGAAGAAATTTACCTTTTGATGATACATAACATAAGGAACTGTATTAATCAAAATATGGAAAGATATTTAATTTTTCATTTTTTTGATATTACTAATTTTTCCTTATCAAATTTTGAACAATGTAAGGAAATCTTTATTTTTTCTCCTTTTTTTTTCTCTCTCTCCCTTTCTCTCTCTCTCTCTCTCTCTTTCATTTTAGTTATTATCTTAGCATTTATCAGTTAAAAATGAAAAATTTTTGTTCACAAATAGATTAAATTTATTTTGGAAAAGTAAAATTTTGTAAGATGAAACTTTCAATTTGTTTGCGCTGATAATTTCTTCTTTCTTTTTTTTTTTCTCTTCGTTTTCGTCGTAATTTTAGAAATTTAAACTGATAGTATTAAGTATGTTGGATTTATCTTTAAATTTTGTTTACATACAAATGTAAAAATGTTTACTCTAATCTTTAAAAATGCTAAAATGTTTATATTAGCTGCAAAAATATTAAAAAAAAAAAAGAAAAAAATATTAACACCTGAGGAAATACATTTCAAAAGCATTTTAACACCTAAAAAAATTGAAATGAGTAGCATCTGTTTAAAAAATTGTAATAGCTATTGAAAGTTTCATAATTTATTTTCAGCCAAAATGAATGTAATATTTCTCGCAATTTTTTTTTTTTTTTTATAATTTTTTTTTTTTAAATTAAGTTCAAATTTCCATGCTAATTCTAAATAATTTTTATAATTGGTAGCAATTAAATTCATTTTTTCCTTCCTTTGGAAATTTTAAATAATGAAAGTTATAAAGTATTAATCTATTATTTGCTATATAATTAATTGTTGTTTAAGTCTTTTTAATTTTATAAAAAAAAAAAAAAAAAAAACTTTCTAATTTTTTTGTGAATGTTATAAAAATATTTCAATTTTATTTATTAATAATTTTTATTTTTGTTTGTATAAGATCGATTATCTAATATATAAATTGGCAATAAATTAATTCTTTGTTAAAATCTAAATTTAAATTTTTTCTCTCTCAAATTTTATTTAATAATATTATATTATATAAAACAAAAGTAACCACTGTGTAATTTTTACAAGTTTTAAGCAAAAATTTTATCAGAGAAATTTTTCTAATAGTACAAATAAACTTTTTAATATTAATAAATTTAATTCTATTTGAAAAGTACTTTTTATTTTTATTTTAATCACAAATTTTATTAGTTTTTTTTTTTTTTATTTATTTTGATGAAAAAGTGAAATAGAATAAAAATGGGAAAAAAAAATGAAAATTTCGAACTGCAAACTGAAAAAAAAAATGAAAAAAATTACTTAAAAAAATAAGTTTGAGTCTTTTTAAATTAAAAACTTAAATACTAATAATGGGCAAGATAATACAAAAATGAAATAACAATTTTTACAAATTAAAATATTAATTACAAATTTATTGTAATTTCGAATTGTTTTAAATTTAAAATATAATTCCAAAATTATATATGTGCATTCATATAAGTATTACAGCCGAAGATGCAATTTTTTATTGTAAAATTTATTAATCTTTAACTCTTTTCCTTTTAATTCGAATTAACAAAATTTGAAATCCAATTTATCTAATTTTAGCTCCCTTTTTTCTTCTCTTTTCTTTTTTACTTAATATTTTAAAGAAGTAAAAAAATCAAAAATTTCTATGGCAAATTTAATTCCTAAAATATTCATATAGCATATTTTTTTTTCAAATTTGTGCTATTTTCATTTGCTTTTTAGGCAATAAATATTCATTTGAACTATCAGCAATGTATTTTAGTGAAAAATTAAATTTGCTAACAATTTTTTAGCCAATGAATTGAGCGAGAAAAAAAAGACAATTAAATTAGTTGAGCCTAGCTAGGCTTCTTTGTTTTAACTAGGCTTTTTTGTTTCTTATTTTTAATTTATTTATTACTTATTCTAATGCCATCTATTAATTAACTACTTTTTACTCATTAAAATTTCTTCTTATCTAATTGTTTTAGCTTTATTTGGCACTTTTTAAAAGAATATTTAGTTTTAATGAAAAATTTTGATAGGAATGAGCCCTTTTTTTTTTAATTTGATTTTATAAAAAATTTCAAAATTATTGTTGAATAAAAGAGAATTGATTATTGATTTCATTTTTTTTTTCACAAATTCTGATTTAAGATTTAAAAAAAAAACTACTACTACTACCACTAATTTTTTGATTTTTCCAAGAAATTAAATTGCTAAATTGGAATTCCTTACTGTTCCTATTTTCTAAATAATACTTGAAGCTAATCTTACAATAAATTATTGAAACAAATGTCACATTCTCAAATTTAGAGTAATAAAATATTTTGAATGAAATATGAATTGGAAAAATAATAAAATGAAAGTTTAAGATTTGAAGATTTATTTGAAAATATATTTTATCCTTTTCTTCATTTTATCATTCTAATTGCTTCCATTAAGCAAATTTTCCTATACTTTCAATTATTTTTCAAACAATATTTGGCAGCTTTCTTTTAACAAAAGAAAGAAAAAAAAAACGATTAAAATATTTAAGTTTAACAAATAATTTCAAAGTATTAATTCAATTCAATTTTTCTATTATTATAAATTGAAATATTGATCAAATTAAAATATGATCAAAATTTTTAAGAAATTTTAGAACAAATTGCAAAATGCAAAATGAAATAATTTATGATTTTTCTTTTTTTTCAAAAAAAAAAAAAAAAAAAGAACAATTGTAGAATTCAAAATCAAACGATTTATGGATTTATTAAATTTGAATTATGATTATTTGATATTTTGGAAAAGTCGTATTGTAATCCGGAAAAGTTAATATCGGATGTTTAATGATTATATTAATCGATTATAGATCAATTAATTCTGTGCAACGAATTATATTTTTACATTTAAATGATAGCATTTAAAAGTTTATAGAAATATATTTTGTATAATTTATGGCATTTGAATTGTTTTCTATTTTAGAGAATTTTCATAAATATTTGGTAAATAATAATAAATAACAAAGGAATTTCATTTTTTTATTGACAATAATGGGTTTTATGTAAATTTTATGATATTTGAATATATCATTCATAGATAATAATTTGTATCATTTGAATGAATGTTGAGAGAAATTTATTATTTACAAGAAATTCCGATAAACAAAATGCAAAATAAACAAAGTGATCAAAAACAAACAAACAATTACTAATTAAGTGATAAAATAGCAAATTAATTAATTAAGTATATATGTATTTTTTTGAAAAATATATTGTGAAAGAGGTAAAAACTATTTCTAATTATATTCTATATTTTTAAAAAATTTTTTGAAATGTATTAAATTTTTTTGATCAAATATACTTCTTATATGTTTAAATTTAAAATCACTTATAAACATAAACATTTTTTCTGATTTATTATTATAATTTCTGTTTTGTTCAAAAAATAGAAAATAATAATAAATGAAAAAATGCAAGAATTTATGCTTATTTCAGTTAAAAATTCTTTAAATAATTTTAGATAATATTTGAGTTAGAATTTAAAAATTTTTTTGAATACTTTGTTTTAAATAAGAAAAACGACCGATTTGAGCTGAAACTAAACAAAAAATATTTTTCTCCTCCAAAACTTTTTTTTTTATCATAGTTTTATTTCATTACAAATCTGTTTTAAGTTCATTTTAAGAAAATTTTTGGTCGATAAGAAATTCTTCAAAGGTGGAAAATTTTTATTTAATATATTTGGTTAAAGATCAAATTATATTGCGTATTTTTTCTATTTGCCTTTTTTGAAATTAACTTTTCTTTTTCCTTCAAAATTTTTAATTAGTATCTGACTAATTAATACAATTAAGTAATTAATTAATTCATCGTTCAATCAACAAAGAAAATTATACTTTAATTTCCAACTTATTTTTTTAATTGGTTCAAAAATGTGGAAAATGGAAGAAATGCAAAAGCAAAAGCAAAAAGCAAAAAGAAAAAAAAAAAAAAAGGAAAACGGATAATTAATTTAAATTAATTTTATTGCCTAAAATAATGTATCGTTTGATCTATAAAACTGAAACATATTGCTTCAATTTTTGGTGTTTATAATAGCAAACAGAAAAAAAAACAAAAACAAAAAAAAAAAATGATTGCTTAAATGTTTAATGCTACAAATAAGTAACATAAAAGTTTTAAATTTTAATTTTTACTAATTATTTTTTCACATTTTCTCTTTCCTTCTTTCTCTCCCTCTCTCTCTCTCTCTCTCTCTTTCTCTCTCTCTTTTTTTTTGGTTCTTTTCTGAAACAATAAATTGAAATAATGATGTCGTTAAAAGTTGTTTCAAATGCTTCAAATTAAACCTATATCATCGATCTTATTCATTCAGGATATCTTAAACTTTTCTCCAAAACATTTCTAAAAATATCAAACAAAAAAAAGGAGAGAGAGAGAGAGAGAGAGAGAAAGAGAAAGAGAAAAAAAACACAGTTTTTGTAATTAAACGAAGATAACATCTTAACATCATCGTAGTTTCATTTTTTTTTTTTAAAAAAAAGAAAATCCCATATGTTTAAATTTTTTTTTTAATGGTATAAGTATTATATACATATGTGTATGTGTATAAATGTATATAAAGGTTAAAATTTCCTTCTAATTATCATTTGCATTTAGTATTTTTACAATTTCAAAAATTCTTTTTTTGGATATAAATTTTGTTTAGTTATTTTAATGTAAAAATATTTTTTGAACATTTGATAAAATGATATAATTGATAAAAAAATTTCTATTTTTTACTTAACTAATAGATAATCTATTGATCTAATTTCTTCATAACCATCTGATAAATTTTATCACTAATTATTTTAAATTTTCCATTATCTTTTTCAATATGATATAATTGATAAAAAATTATATTTAATTTTTATTTTTTTTAAAAAAAAATTTTTTTTTTAAAAAAATCATATTTAAAAATTATATTCAATCTTTGTCTTTTTTAATATGATACAATTAATGAAATTTATATTTAGTTTAAATTTTCCTTTATCTTCTTTTACTTTTTCACATTTCTCACTTTTCTTTCCTATTATTATTCCCTTATTTTACTTCAATGATTTTTCTTTTCCTTTTTTTTTTAACTCATTTATTATTTTGTTTTTAAAATTTTGTTATTATGAAAATTTTTTGTTTATTCATTTAATTAATAATATTTGAATTTTATCATCACATAATTGATTTTATAGATTGGATTAAATAAAAAACTTTTTTTCTCTTTATTTATTGATATTTTATTCATTTTGTTGCTTTATAATTTTCCTTTTATTTTATTAGTTCAGGTAATCATATTTTGTAATTTTTATTAATTAAAAAGTTTATTAGTTATTTAATTAATGATATTTTATTAATTTTATTCTTATCATAAATAACTATTAGATTATTTTTATTCGTTACCCATCTGATAAATTTTATCACTAATATAACTTAATAAATTATAAAATTTTTTGCGAAGCTCTAAAATTTTGATATATTTTAATTTTTATTTATTTGAAAATTAACAAAGTTTTTTTTTTCTTTTTTACAAGAAATATTATCCATTTTTATAATTATAAAAGAAAAGAAGAAAAGAGCAAAAATATGCAAATAAAGAGGTGAAATATTTAAAAAATATTCTAAAAATGTTAGATTGTCTTATTTTTTTCCTTCATTTCATATCATTTAGGTTTAAATTTTGAACGATTAATTTTCTCGCCGAATTTTGCAAATATTTAATTAAATTTTTGTAAAAAAACTTTATCATTCATTTAAAAGTTTTTTTCATTTCTTTTAAAATGATAATAACTTTTAATTAAAATTTAAGTTAAAATTAATTTAATTGATCTTACAAATTATATTCAAAAATTTATTACTTGACTGTGCCATCTATTTTCTTTCCACTTTAGAATATATTTGAACAAAATTAGATGCATTTTTTTATTTTTTATTTTTCCTTTTTTTGTTAATTCAATTGAACTTGCAAACTTTTTTTTTTTTTTTTTTGCTTTTTTAAACAATTTAAATATTTAAGAATGTCTTTTAAATAGTTTAATTTACTCATTACTTTTCCATTCGTTATCTTAACAATTTAAACTTGTTGATAAAGACAAAATGTTATGAGTACCATTAATTTTTTGATTTATTCCCAATTCGTTTTCTTTTTCCAGGCAGGAAAAAAAAGATTAAAATTTAAAAATTGATTGAATGAATTTGTTCAAAAAAAATTATTATCAATGAAGTCTTATCAATTACTATTATTGTCTAATCATATTTTACGAATATTTTTTCTATTCTCTGCACTAATTATAACAATTAATACAAAACAAGCGGAAGATATTCATCATTCATCTGTTGTTGATTTTAAAATTCATATTGATAAGTTCAAAAATCAAAATTCAAAGAATCATGATACTGGCAATTATCATCAATTAGTCAGTACAATAGCAAAAAGTGGACTATCAAAAAAATTTGAAGATTTAGTCACTGATGAAGGCTTCATTTTAACTGCACTTAAACAACAACAACGACAACAACGACAACGACAACGACAACAACAACAACAGCAAGGACAACAACAAAACGAAAATGAAAAAGGAGTAAATAATGAAGGAAACTCTGCTGTTGCTACTACTACTGCTACTACTATTATTATTGAAAGTGCAAATAGCACTATCACTGATAAACAGAATTTATCAATTGTTGGGACAAATTTTATAGATTTCTCATATCCAACAAATAATCCTGTAAATAAAGAAATTTCATTAGCTATTCATTCAATATCAAATAATTCTAATCTTTTCCAATCATTAATTAATCAATCAATTCGTAATGATAACAATGGTGATAGTAGTAGTAGTAGTAATAGTAAAGATAGTAGCAGCAATATTAAATGGAAATTTTTGAATCAACGAATGATTAATTTAAACGATGGTGACAGTAATCATCGAAGAAAACGTTGGGCAACAGATGATACAAGTGATAAGGATGAAATGAATAAGATATTTGATACATTATCATCAACAAATTATGATTCACCAACAAGTGCTTCCGATGAAATGTTAACATCATCAGATTATCATATTCATGATAATGGTGATGATGATGATGTTGATAAAAGTGATAACACTGATGATAGTCGATTTCGAATACCAGTGGAAAATATTGTTATTATGGGTAGTGATGCAGATGCAGATGTTGATGATAGTAGTAGTGATAATAATGGAATGTTCAAAGGTACAACATTTGATGAGATCGAAACAACGGATAGTTATGAGCAGATGAATTCCGTTGAAGAAACTGAAAAAGATGATGAAAATATGGAAATGGGAATTGTTCGAATTGCACCGGAAATATTACCAAAAGATAGCATTGAAAATTTAATGGAACCAACGATGCATCAATTTGGATTGGAAGCAAAAACAGATGAAATAATGGATGAAAAATTACTAAAAAGTGATATAATTGGAAGAAAAAATCATATGGGAAAAGAAGATGAAATAGATTGGGTGAGAATTTTTCAAATAGTTTAGATTTATTTGAAATTTCATCAAAAATTCTAGGGAACAATTCAAGAAATGAGAATTTCGGATGATCCTAATGATGCTGCAATTGCATGCGATGATGAAACTGTAAGTTATTTTTTTCATTTTCATTTTTTTTTTTTTATAAATAATTATCAATCATTTCAGGTTTTTAAATAATTTTTTAAAAAAAAATTAAAATTTTTGAAAAAATTTTAATAAATTTGTCAAATTTTTCAAAAATCTATTCTTTTTTATGGAATTTTTTGTGTAAAATTCTGTCAAAAAAAAAAGTGAAAAAAATGGAAAAGTATTAAAATTTAAATAATTACATGAAAAAAAAGAAAATAATGTAAAAAAATAGTTTAATTAATTAATTAATTAAACGACTATTTACATTTGCTTTAGTGGAAAAGACGAAAAATGAAGTCGCTAAAGGTAAAAATTAATTTGTTTTATTATTCGGTTGCTTCATTTCTGTGATTGATATTTTTTTGTAAAAATGTTGTTTGCTTTTTATGTATTTTTCTTATGTTTTTAATTTTAATTAGCAAATTAATTTGCTTTTTTCTTTAATGAAATAAACATTTTCCCCCGCATGTTGTGAAAAATCCGGAAAATTTTACTGAGAAAAAAAAAGATTATTACTTATTTCAGAAGCAATGTTCGCCAACTTTTGCAATTATTGTTCTAATTAATTAGTTCAAAATAGTAACAGCAAACAATAAAATGCTGTAACACTTATATAATATTTGCACAATATGTTAATTTATTTTAATTTTATCCCTTTTTTCTTCTCAAAATTGTAAACTTTTTAAATTTTTTCATTCAGGATTTCATTTTCAGGAAGGTAGCGGTGTGCAAGATGAAGAACTTCAAGAATATGGTTAGTTTTATCATTTTTGTTTTGTAACAGTTTGTTAAAAAATTTTCAAAAAAAAAAAGAATTAAAAAACTGTCAAAATTTCGTTTATGCAAAAAAAAAAAAAAAAACTAACATAATAAATTGGGAAAAACTATACTTATCATATTGAATTTTCCATGAAAATTTTCATGAAATTTTTGAAATTTTGACTTACCGAATAGTTTCAAACATAAATTTATGAATGAGTAAAAATTTTGAAATTAAATTTATAATAATTTTTACATGCATTTAATATTTTTTGGAAAAAATTTGTTTTCTTGAATATTCCTCACTTTTTATTTATTTTCATTTGTATCAATTATTCAATTATTTGTAACTATTATTATATTTTGTGACCTTTTGACCTTTGAACTTTTTGACATTGCCATTCTTTTTTCTAATTTATGATGTAAAATTTTTGTAGAAAAGACGGGCAAGACAACAATTGCAGTACCAGAGCAATCTTCCATACATACATCATCAGATTATCCACGTGGTATGTTAAAAAAAATTTTTTACTTTATTTAATCTTTCTTTTCAGATATATTAAGTTTTTTTTTTTTTTTTTTTTTTTAAATTAATTATAATCTATTTAATTTTCATATCTTAAATTTTCGTTTTTTCTTTTAAATTGTATGCACATAAATTTTCAATTGAAAATGATTTATGCTTTAAACTAAACAAAAAAACGATAAAGTGGAATTAAGCTTTTATCGCTAACTCTTTTTTCCCTTTTTTTTTTTTTGTGTATGTGTTTGTTAAATTTATAATAAATTTTGAACTTTTCTATTTGTTAAAATATGAATTACGCATAAATTAAATTAAAAATTATAGAATAAACCTTCTTGCATCAATTTTTTTTTTTTCAAAATTAAAAATTCACAATAAATTTAATGTTATGAATTCGAGAAATTTCATAGTGCATAAAATTCGTTTTTCCTTTTCTTTCTGTTGCCGTAGTAAATAATTTTCAGATGATCAAAATTCTTCTTCTTCTTCCTCTTCCTGTTCCTCTTCCTCACCATCTTCTCACTCTTCATACATCACTGATTCCAATGATCAGTTGATTGTTGGCAAACATACAGATAGTTTAATTTTACCCTCTCATCAAACTACTATTACGGAACGTCTAATTTCAATTATTCCAATATTGGAACAAATTCAATCATTGGAAGCAATATCAGAAATTCACGAATTTTGGAATAACCGCGGTCATCGTACCGATGGTTTGACATTTTATAGAAGGGTCATGCAGTAGAACTGATAATTTGATAATAGATGCGAATGCATGCTCGCTGTATCATTTTAATGTATTTAGTTGTTTGCTTATTGTGATTGATAATTGAAAAATTTTTTATATCAGAAATTTTTCTTTTAAATGATAAATTAATTTAATAAATTGATTAAATTCTTTATTTATTTATACATATATAATTTCTTTTTGTTTTTATCCTTTTTTTTTTTATTTTATTTATTACATAACATATATAAGAAAAATAAAAATAATTTATTAAATATTAATGTATATGTAATTCTTTAATTCACAATATTTTTATAAAAAAAAAAAAAATTATAAAAATAAACGTAGTCGAAATGGAATAACTTTAATTTCTAGTACAATTAAATTTGAATTGTATAATATTTCAATTCTTCATCGTGTATTATCATATAACTTCAGTGATATCAGTAGAACTGATGCTAGGTACCAAGGTTACACCCAATAATGCTTTTTTCTCCTCTGTTTAATTTCTTCGCAATATTGAAATGTTGTTTGGATGAGGCGAAGTCTTAGGTGCTTATGAATTTTGCTCTGTCATTTTTTCTCTTTTTTCTTTTTTCTTTTTCCTTTTTTTTTGTTTTGCACTGTCGTTTACAAAATTTGCTGAATGAAATTTTTTTCAGTTAAGCCAGAAAAGGGTGAAAAAGGTGATAAAGGTGATCGAGGTGAACCGGGACCACCAGGGGAACCTGGAACGGTTAGTAAATTTTTGTTTCTTAGATTTGATTAAAGAAGAAAACTAGTGTTACATTTTAATAAATAGGGATTTTTCTATGTAATAACTTTAGTGTCCTATCGAATGTCAGCCAGGACGTGATGGACGTGACGGCATACCTGGAATGCCGGGAGAAATGGGACCAATGGGACCAATAGGACCACCTGGCCCAGCAGGACCACCTGGGCTATCAACGCAGATAGTACAAGAGGGACCACAAGGAGTTCGAACAGTAGCTGGTCCCACAGGACCACAAGGACCACCTGGACCAATGGGTTAGTTCTTACTTCTTAATTCTATATCAGTCATTTTGGGAATTTATCATTAGTGATGAATACAACTTTTAGGACCAAGAGGACCACCAGGGCCACGGGGCGTCGGAGAACCAGGATTTCCAGGAGCTCCAGGAGTTCCAGGTCGTTGTGAAAGATTACATCCTGAAGATATCGAACGTATCGTTAGCGATCCTCGAATTAAGGTTTGAGACTATACTTTTTGTTTCAGTTCTTTTTTTAAAGGTAATTAATTGAAAATTTTTAAATTAACCAGAAATGGAAGTAAAATCAAGTTAATTAAAATCTATGTTCGATAGTAATTACAGGGTGAAAAAGGCGACTGTCTCCC
This sequence comes from Brugia malayi, assembly GCF_000002995.4. NCBI lineage: Eukaryota > Metazoa > Nematoda > Chromadorea > Rhabditida > Onchocercidae > Brugia > Brugia malayi. Next base: position 13,857,414 of record NW_025062477.1, read on the forward strand.
AGGAATACCAATTCGCCATCCAGGTGAAAGTAAAGAATTACCACCATATGATTCTTATCAGCGTCATTATGCCATGAAAGGCGAAAGAGGTTAATCATTAATAGTATTAATTTACCTGTAGAAATCGTTATATTAAAATTCGAATTTGTCATCAATTTATAGTTTCTTTTACAGGTGAACGTGGTGAGATAGGACGAATGGGTCCAATGGGTCCAATTGGACACCCTGGACCACCTGGACCTCCTGGACCACCTGGACCACCTGGACCTCCTGGACCACCTGGACATCCTGGACCGGCTGGACCACCATTAGCTGCTTATCCACAACCAACGCACATTGCACCTGGAGGAGTAAAAATATTAAAAAAAAAATAAAATAAAAAAATGAAAATAAAATTCAAATTATCAATTAACTATAATAATAATTGATACTTTACTAAGCAATAAGTAAAGTCATTAATGCAATGAAAAAAATTAAATGTTTAATCAAGTTTGAATAAGCAAAGTGGACTATTTTTGTTTAATTAAAATATGACAAAGAATTTTAAACTAATTTCAAAAATTAGAAGTTTTTCTAAAGAATTTTTTAACACATTTTCTACAGATTTTTTTTTCTATTTTATATATATATATATTTTCCTTATAGTTCATTAGAATACAATTTTTTTTTTTTTCAAAAAAAAATCTAAAAATCTAATAAAATACATAAAATTACAGTAAAATTGGAATTCTTTCTTACTGGAATTAAAATAATGTTAATTATTTAATTATCGTATTTTTTATAGGTTCAAGTATATCCAACTACAATTGAATTATTTACTGCATCACATGGTATGCCAATAGGTTCGCTTACTTTTTGTATATCAAGTCAACAATTATATATACGTGTTAATGGTGGCTTCAAAGATATTAAAGTTTGTTTTTTCTCTCTTTTTTTTCTCTCCTAAATTCAATTATAAAATTTGCCATTTGAGAAAAATTTAACTTTAAAATAAAGAAACTTTCAATTTAATTCTTAAGCATAAAAAGAATTACAAATGAAAAAACATCGAAAAATTTTCAAGAAGAAAAAAAAAAAATTTTTTTTTTTTTCAGCTCGAAGGTTTTCATCCAATTATGGAACGTCGTCCAACAGTTGTAAGTCATTTTGATGGTATTTTTTTCTTTAATCATTTTTATCATTATGATAACAATTATCAGTTCCTTATTGTCTCTTTTGACAATGAAAACAAAAAATATTTTTAATGCTATTTTCATGCTAAAAGAAAAATTTTGTGATATAATTGAAAAATTATCACAATAAAAGAGAAAAAAACAGTAATATCACAATTTCAGGAAATTTTTAATCAATATTACAAATTAATTTGTAATTTTCTTTTTTTCATTTTAGATGACAACTAAATATTGCAAAATGTTTTTATATAAACGGTTCATTTACTTATTTATTTTATTTACTTATTTATCTATCTATTTATTTATGTTAATTTTGAAAATATAAAAATATAATTTTAATGTTAAAACTGAAACAATTGCGCGATTTTGGAGAGAGAGAGAGAGAGGAAAAAAGAATTAAGCTAAAAATTGATTTAACAATTTAGGAAATTGAATTTGAACCACCGAATGAAAATTTCATGCATTATTTGGTAAGTTATAATTGCTTACCATTAGATGTTGTTAATGAAGGTGTTTGTAAGCTACCTGTATGACATATTGTGATGCTGGCGTTTAGTAATATCGTTAATAATTTTTGTCCTCTTTTTTTTAAAAAAAAACCAAAAAAAAAAATTTTTTTTTTATTTCCCAATTGATATTTTGTCATTTTTTTTTCCTGGAATAAATTTCAAAATTTTAAAATTTTTTAAAAAATCTTTCAAAAATTTTATTGTCATTTTCTTTTCTTTTTTTTTTTCTTCCGTTATAGCTCGATGCTGAAAGAATCGTAAGTATGCATGGATCATGTATCAAGTAACCTATAATTGTAAAAGAGTAATTACTTAAAAATTACTATCATTTATCGTTTATTGTAGTTTATTGTAGCAATATGATTGATTGTTATATTTCCGGAATAGACCATCCAATATTTCCGATTTGATAGATATGCAAAACAGTTAATCAATTAACATATATTATTTTATTTTATTTAAAAAGTTTTATTTTTGTGGAAAAAAAAAGAGCGATTTACTAAAGTTAATGAAGTATGCTATCTTTTGTAATTATGGAGAAGCAAAAATTAAACTAAGAATTATTTCAGTGACATTTGGAATAAAATTTTGTTCAAATAATATCTGAGAAGAAATGATTTTGGATTATTAAGCATATTTATCAAATTTAACTAAACTAATTGATTAAAAAAAAAAATGCTTTTGAAAAAAAATATTTTAATCGTTGACTTTATCACAAATTTTTCGCAAAAGTTTTCTTTCCCAGAAAAAAAAATAGCAAAATTTAATTTAATCTGAAAATGTTCAATGACAATTAATTAAATGATAGAAAGATAATTAATTTTAAGAATATTAGAAAATATTAATGGTTTAAAATTTTTCAAATTTTAGTGTTTATGTGTCCTCATAAAACGATGAATGAATGAAATTAAAATTTTATGATGACAAAACGAAATAATCTTTTTCCCATATATTTGTTAAAAGTATTCATTGATAGTTTGTTGTCAAAGTGATTGTAAAATAGAAAAGAAAATATTTTTTATTTTATTTATAGTAAAAAATTTTATTTTATTTATACCAATAAATTATTAATATGAAATTAGTATATCAATTATTTTCCAATAATTTTATGTTAAAATTAGTTCAACTGAGTTATAATGAATGAATTTTTCTTGATTAATTTCATTGAAATTATTGTTTATTAAATAATTAATAAATTATTCAATTTAATTGGTTTATAATAATTTACTTCATCATGCCTTTTATCTTTTTTCCATCTTATCACCTTATCAGTATGCAAACTTTACCATAATTACTTTTAAAGCAAATAAATCCATTAATGAGAATTTTGGTAAAATTAAATTGCTGAATTTTTTGCAATTTAACAGAAATATAATTTGAAAGTTTTTATTTTTTAAAAAAAAAGAAACATAAGATATTGTAATATTTTCAAAAAATTTTTAATTTGATATTAATTGAAAATGTAATATGAAATTTATCAAATTTTCAAGTTAAAATTAATGTATTTTTAAAAGCTTATTAATATTTAATTATCACGCTATATTCATATTCAGCTCACTTTTTAAAAATAACTTACACATTCAAATTTTAACACTTTTTTTTTTTTTTTTTGTAAAGCACTTTTATGAATAATATAATTACAATACGCAGGGCGGAAATGCTTCATAATCATTGTTTTTTTTTTTGTTGTTCCGTCAAATTACCATTTTTTCCTAGCAAATTTTTAGGATGAATCATCAAAATCTGAGGTACAATATCAAATTCCTTTGATGTCCAATGATGACTCATTGATACCATCACAAGTATCATTATCACATCATAGAATATCACCAAAATTAAATATTCCCCAAAAAAATCAACATTTAATTTCTGATACATATGATAAACAATCAAGAACTGCTGATATCATTCATCGACCACAGATATTCGATGCATCACAATCTATCAAATCTTATCAGCAACATCATAAATCATTATTATCATCAGAAATCACTCCATCAACATTTTCCAATCAACAATCATGGCAAACATTTGAATCAAAACATCACTTATCATATCCACGTACAGAATATCGGCCACCAGCAGGTCAACTTTATCCAAGGTATCGTTTACCATCCGGTTCATCCGGATCATCAGGATTATCACGATTATCACCAAATGAACGATTACATAAATCTCATCATTTATCGCAAAGATTAGATCACACTCCTTCAACACTACAATCTTTTCCATCATCTCAACATATATCAGTGCAACATCAACGAATAGAGCATCAAAATCCGTCAGTTAAACCGGATTACCATTCCGAACATATTGCACTTGCAACCGTTGCAACAACATTTAGTCCGGAATGGTCTAAACAGCAAGCGACAATTTCATTACCGGATGAGGTGATCCATTCAAATAAACCAAACCAAACCAATTTGGATCTTTCCAGCGCTTTTTCCATCTCTTTTTTTTTTCTTAAAGAAACAATTAGCAGAAAAATTTTTAGAGAAAAAAAATTGGATTTTTTTTTTTTGATAAAATTGAAATTATATTTTTTATGATAAGTATGATCTTACAAATGCATAAAGTTAAGAGATAGCAATTATCGATTGATCAATAATAGTAGAAAAAGCAAATTAGAATTGATTGAACTTTCATTTTGGAAATTTTTTAGACTTAGTTTTTATATAAATAAACAAAAATTAGGCCTAGTTTTTTACAAAAATAAGCTATTAGCCTAGATATTATGGCCAAGTGCGGCTGAATAGGAATGAAATGATAACAATTGGTAAGACTGATAATCAAATGTGAAGATTCCATTGGTATTACATGATGATTTAATTAACTGATTAATTATTAATCATTTTTTTTATTAAAAATCAGAAATCATTCCAATCATAGCATTGATCTGCTAATAATTGATCCATGCAAATCAGCTAGAAGTGCTTGCTTTCATGCATGCATGCACTGCAGTTTACATAGTGCAAATATTGTTGATAATATTTTTGCACAGCACTTTTGCACATTTTTTATTTTTTTTGCAATTAATCTTTGCTGATTTGCACAATTTTTTTTTTTTGTTGTTGTTGCATTTGCACTAAAATTTGATAATTGCACTTTTTTAGTTTTGAACTTTTTTTTTCCTAAATTTATTGAAAATTTTTATAATTTAATGAATAGCCCAAACGATGTTTATTTTGATATCATTGCATAACAGCGCAATTTTATTATAATTAAGCAAGAAGCTCATCGTTCACGTTATCCGGATCATGAACGATTGCGTTATCGTGAACGACCAGGACCGGATCGAACGCATTCCGCTCTGTTGCCGCATAGTCTTCAAGCTAAAGATCTTGTCGTAAGTTTTTGTTTTTGTTTTTTTTTTTAAAGTTTTTTTTTTTCTTCTATTGTTGCAAATTATATATTTTTGAATATTGGAATTTGAAATCAATTAAGTATTTTGCTGAATTTTAATACAAAATTTGAGGGATATTATTATTTGGTTTAGCTTCATCTCATAGCATTAAATACACCAATGAGTGGTAATATGCGTGGCGTACGTGGAGCTGACTTAGCATGCTATCAGCAAGCTCGACAAGCTAATTTCCGTACTACTTTTCGAGCATTCCTGTCATCACATGTTCAGGTATAATTAACATTTTTACCAAAAATGTTACTAAAATTTTAAAATTTAAATTTAAAACAATTATTGAATAAAAGATGAAATTTCTTGCAATAATTTTTTTTTATAGATAATTAGAAATGGATAATAGCATTGTATCACTTATTTCTTATCAATTCTAATTAGTACTTTCACTAATTATTGCTATAGACTGACCTTAATTTGTTTATTTACATCTTTTTAATTTCATATATTAATTAAAATTTTAAAATGAACAACATTATAGCTAAATGTATATTTATTTTTCTCCCTTTCTTTCTCTCTTTCCTTCTGTTTTTCAAGTGTTGAAATCTAAAAACTCAACATTTAGAAATATTTTAAATTCATATGGAAAATTTTAAACCTAAAATCGAATTACATTTTAATTTTTATAGATGAAATTAATAAAATCTAATTTTTCAATGCTTTTCTTTCTTTTTTCTCATAAATAACATATAACAAAAAAAAAAAAAGAAAAAAAATGAGAAATAATTTTTCTTAGGATTTAAACAAAGTGGTACATAGCGGTGATCGCGATACCCCGGTAGTAAATCTTCGCGGTGAACGGTTGTTTGATTCTTGGAGTGATATTTTCCAGCAAAGACAAATGGCTGACTTACCCATTTATTCATTCAATCGTCGAAATGTTTTTGCTGATTCTATATGGTCTGTTATTGAATATTTTATGAGATTATGTCATTTCAACGAGAAATACCGGAAGAGAATATATTGAAATACTGGAAGAATTTCCGGAATGATTTCTATTCAATTCTGATAATCAATTAGATTAATTATTAGCAATGGATGAATCTAAGATTGGAAAACTACTTGTTAGAAATAATTGCTGAGGGAAGAAAAAAGAATCATTTATTTTAAGGCCTGAAAAACGTATATGGCATGGTTCCGATTTATCCGGTATGCGTAGTGAATCCGGTTACTGTAGTGCATGGAGATCAGCGTCAACAACACAAGTAGGACGAGCATCATTCATTGGACGTGGTTTACCGTTATTACGTGATAGTCGAGATTCTGAATGTTCACGTGAATTAGTCGTACTTTGCATTGAGGTACTATTTTTTGCCTCCTTTTCTCAATTTTTTCTTAAATTTTTTAACAACAAATTTCTGAATATGCAAAAATAAATTATTCATTTCATTATCTAATGTCCCAGTGGTTGAAATAAATGGCCTGAAAAGTCCACGTAATTATATAGCCAAGACTTACCTGTTCATCTAATTAGCTAAGAAATTATTATTAATGATTGCTTCAATCATTTCCTTTCTTTTTTAAACTAATAAACCAAGAAGTTAAAAAAAAATATCATATATATGCTCAGATTTTATTATTATTTGCATTATTGTTATTATTATCATTATTATTATTATTATTATTATTATTATTATTAATATTATTATTATTATTATTATCATTATCATTATTATTATTATTATTATTTATATTAGAACAAATAAAAATATTATACATAGACTAACTTTTTTTACTTTTTATTTTTTCAGTGTGAATATTAACAAATTGCTGCTGTTTCTTTTTTCCAATCAATAAATTAATTTAAATTTTCAAAAAGGAAAAAAATTCGATTTCTTTTATTGAAATTTATTAAATTTTCAAATTTTAAGCCAATTCATCTGCGATAGTTTAAATTAAAAAGTTTAACAAAATTTTTTAAAGATTCTTTTTAGCAAACTTCTGCATTTCATAAATTTTCATTTTTTTTTTTTTTTTTTTTTTTCAGAATATGAGTAAATACAATGCCGACAAACGTTTGGGTAAGAAGAGAGCATATTTTAGTGAATAAAAAATAAAAATGAAAAAGAGTGAAATTAAAATTTTGCTTTTATTTTCATTAATGAATGTTCGCACTTTCTTTTTTTTATTGTTTTATCCTACAAATTTGCATAATGTATAATGCATAATGTTAATAATTTAATCGAATTTAATAAGATTTACTTAATTTTTTAATATTTTTTAAACACATATATGTAATAATAATAATTTACATTGCATATTAAATAATTAAAATTTAAATTTCTATTGCTTTTTTCTCATAATTTTCTCACTGCGTTTAATTATAATTACTGCCAAATTGCTGCTTAAAATTTTGTTTTGTTTTTTTTTTTTTGTTTTCTTTTTCTCTATTATTTTTATTTTAGTTTTGTATTTTAATCATTTGTCATAATCATTTTATGCTTTCATTCAATAAATAATCAAATTAAATCATTAATAATTTTAAATTGATTCATCTTATAAAATTCCATTATATTATGAATATTTTTGAAATTAGAAAATTTTTCAATCATAAGCAATTTTCTTTTTTTGTACAATCAATTGTAAAAATATGAGAGAGAAAATTGTTAAATATAATGGAATTTTTGAAAAATGTAAATTGAAATAATGAAAATAAAAAATTCAATTTTTCGTATTCCATTATTGAATTAAATTTTTTTTAAATTTCAAAAAAAAAAAAATAATAATCAGCTAAATTTATTTTAAAATTTTGCTATTTCTTGCTTCGCCTATTCTTATGTTTATTGATTTGATACTCTCATTTCTTTGTATCTTTCATTAAATGATAATAAATTATATATTATATTGTAAAACTAAATGATAATGATAACAGTAATGATAACAATGATTTTGATAAGGCTCTCATATTTTTTAATTCCAAAGATTTTGATATCATTTTATCATTTATACTACTACTATTTTGTTCATATGCAAAAATTATTACTGTCTTTTTTTTTTTTCATCTTTTAATTGTCTATTATAATTTTTTTTTTTTAATTTTGCACTGCTTATGCTTTTACAATAAATTGTCATCTTATGCTATGCTAATTTTTGTATTTTAATTTGATTACATTTAAATTTATTAAAGATAACAAAGCTTAAATGATGAATTTATGCATTTGAAACAACAAAGTACAATTTGTTATATTGATTTAATCAGGAAAAAAAATCAGGAATATTCCGGAATGCTACTTGTATATATCGAGGAATGCACAGTATTTGATAATGTCAATTAAACGTGATGCAAAATTTGTAAAAATTTTATGAATTATTCACTTAAAAAAAAAAAAAAAAAAAAAAAAAAAAAACATGAAATTTTGATAGCAAAAATATTTTCTTCTTAATTTTCTTTCATTGAAAAATTGAAATTTGATGAAAAAAAAAAACAAAAAAAAAGAAAAAATAAATAAACAGTTTTTCAAAAAAAAAAAAAAAAAGAAAACAGTGACTAATTTGCTTGACTAATTTAAAACTAAATCATATTATACAGTTTATTCTAGAAAGTTTTGTTATCAAACTTTAATAATTGAAAAAAAAAAATGAATGAATTCATTACACGTAGTGATAGAATTAAAAAGTAAAATAAATTATAAAAGTAAATTGATTGATTAAAAAATAAAAAAGTTGGATTATCGATTGATTAAAAAATTAAATTCATTTAATCAATTTTTCCTCTTTTTTTCAATAAATATTATATTTTATTTATATTTTACTTAACTATTTCATCTCATTCATCTTATTTTAATCCATTTATTCGCAATAACTTTTCTCATAACTTTTAATTATTACTAATAATTTTATTAATTATATATATTAAAGTAGCTAAGCATTCTTTAATTCCTTAATTTGATAATTTTTTAATTAAATTTGAATAGATTCATTATTATAAAGTGTTACCATATGAATAGCATCAAATTTGTTAATAAATTATTTGTTTATATTTAAATGATTTAGTCAAAATGAATGAGAATAAATTATTCAATTTCGCATTAATTTAAACTAAAAATAAATTAAACAGTGATATTGCATTATAAATTTCAATCATAAATTAATTAAAAATACCATTTCATCAATTCTATCATAAATGTATGTTGAATTTTTCATAATTTAATTATTAATTTTATTTCTAATAAATGTAAATGTCATTTTTCCTTCCATTCTTTTTGCATAAAAACAAAATTGCTATAATTTAAATAGTTAAATATTTGAATTTCCAATTTAATCGGTTGATTATTACTTAATGATTTAAAATCAGAAACAAAATTTATATTTAAATGTAAATCATCATTAATCATTCATTTTTGAGCTGAAATTATCACCTAATTCAGCATTCATTTCTCTTCTCTCTTTTCTTTTGTTGTATAACTTCCATAATACTATGGTGAATTTTTAATTAAATTCAATTTTAATTTAATTTTCCACTCTTCATCACCTTACTATCTTAAATAATAAAATGTAAAATTTCATTTCTAATATATTAATCATCGCTTTAATTGTTTATGGGTAATTATTTGGGCAAATTTATGCATTTCACTTCGTTCCCATTCATTCCATTTGCAATTTCATTTCTCTTTCAATTTGTTCCGCTTTTTTAATTATTCATTAAATGGCATTGCTCTATGTAATAATGGGAAAAATAAAATTTCAATTTATTACGATAGTCTCTTTCCTCTTTTTTTTTTGCGCTTCCTTTTGTTATCTCTTAAAATGACAATTGCAAAATGATAAATGCAATTTGCAAATGTAATACGTCCATTGTTAATTTTGATTTAAAAAAAAAGAAAATAGTTTGTAACAGGTAATGTAATGCATAATTTGCATATTATCAGTGATTTACATCAGCTGATAACAATGGATCTGATGTTATCATATAATAACATGATAAATGCAATTTGTTGGTTGAATTTTCAATCCTTCAATGTTATTTACAAAAAAAAAAAAAAAAAAAAAAAAAAGAAAAACGGAATTTTTGTTTCTTTTATTTTATCCGACGAAATTATCCAAGAATTTACGGATACAGAAGAAGGAAGACAGGAAAGAAAAATACAATGTAAAAAAAAAATACTACAATTATAGGATACGAATAGCCTAGGAGTAAAATAGAGTAAAGCTTTTCTAATTTGTAGTAGAAAAGAAGAAACAAAATTAGTAATTAGCAATAAAAGAAGTAAATATTAATTAAAAAAAAAAGAGAGAGAGAATCTAAACATTGAGGAAGAGAAAAATGTTTCGCTTTTTTTTTGTTGTTTTTTTGTCTTGTTTTGTTTATTTTTGCTTTTACTCTTTTTTTTTTTTGTTTTCTTGTTTTTTGTTTTTGTTTTGAATTGTTAGTAACAGAATATTAAATGATTAATGGATTTGTTTTTTTGTTTTTTTTTTTAGTTTTTGATTAAAAATGAATTTCTTTTTTCTAATTTCAGAAAGTTTTTTTTTTTTTTTTTTTAAAAAAAACACTTCGACGGTTAGAAAATTTTTCAACAAATTTTTCGGCAAATATTTTAGCTCTTTTTTGATTGTATTTTAGAAAAAAAAAAATAAAGTAAATAAATATTGTTATTGATGATTTGATGATAGATTTGTTGCATATATAAAAAAATATTTTGTAACATTTTTGGATGAAATTTTGAAACAAACTCTAAAATATGTTTGAAAGGAAAAAAAAAAAGAACACATTATTTTAAGGAGAAAAAATGAAATGAAATGAAATGAAATGTATTCGCATTTTGTTAGTAAAATGAATATTGCATTTAAGAAATTTTTAAGTTTTAATTTTTTGCTTCTCTCAATATCCAGAAAGTTCTTGGAAAGTTTGATCCAATTCCTCGGAAATATTTTTGTATCGTTCCTTCTCATGCACCAATTCATCTGTAAAATACAATAATAATATTTTCGTTTTTTTTTTTTTTTTTTTTTCACTTTTCTTTTCTTTCCATTTTTTTTCAAATAAATTTTTTAAAAAAAAAGTTTGGAAAAATTATGTGTAAAAAATATTTGGTAGGTAAAGAAAGCATGCGAAGTGGAAAAGATAAATTTTTAGAAATATTCATTATTGTATAGTAATTATTTCATAACTTTATTTATATTATTTATTTCGAATTAATCATTGATTAGAAATGAAATATTACTTTGAATTAGCTAACAGTTAAAATTATTAGCTAATTGAAATGAATAATCATTTGATCAAATTGATCAAATTTTATGACTATTATTTTAAAAATTCTATTTTTAAATGATAAAATATATAATTAGAAAGGAAAGAATGATTACATTCACATTTTTTTTTAGTCCTTTTTTTAAAGCAATATTTTGTATTACTTTTTTTTTTTTTTTTTTTATAAAAAATTAATTTTACTTTGTTTCATTGAAAAGGATGCAAAAATTACCCGATATTTGCTTATTCGAATATCGTATAAAAATTTTATATAATTATTAACAAATAACATCCGTAATTAGATCAAAATACTATCCATCCATTAGAGAGAAAAAGAAAGAGGAAGAGAAAAAAAGAACAGAAACATTTATTAGTATTAAAAAAACAATCACACAAGGGAAAATGACAAGCATGCCAGTAATTCTCTTCTTTCTATTCATATAAACCATAAGTTGTTGACATTTTCTTTTTCTCTTTTGTTTATCTTTGGGAATTTGGAACTTGCATATATGCAAAAATTTGTTTATTGTAAAAATTAAATTTGAAATTTTCATTCATTTAAATTAAAAAACGATGAGAAAGTGAAAGAAGGAAATGAAACAAAAAAAAAAAAAAAAAAACCCTCATCTAATTTAATAAAAATATTTGTTGTAATTGTGCAAATTTAGATATAATTATTTCTAGTGATTGATTGCAAAGTAAGATATTAAAATTATACAAAAATGCATAGCTTCTAAAATCAAAAAATAAAAGAAAAAAAAAATAATCTTATTGTTTAAATTAAGGAAGAAGCAGCTGTAAAAGCAAAAATAAATGTTGCAGAAACTTAAAAAAAAAAAAAAAAGGAAAGTTCAAAATTTAATTTTTTTTAGGAACAATTTCAGTGTCCTCTAAATATTGCAATCAATTTCAGTATAAATGTAAAAAGTAAAAAATTTTTTAATATCGTTAAGCAACTGTAAAAGATTGAATTATATATTTAATGTGATCTATTTGCTCATAAAATTATTTCCCATAATGCTTTTCTCGTAGACAGTGTTCGAGAGAGAGAGAGAGAGAGAGAGAGAGGGAGAGAGAGAAAAAAAAAACCACCAATCGATGATATTCATTTAATCCTTCATTCTCATTTCAAAAAATGAAATGTAAAATTCGTTATTCATTCATTTACGATATAATACACACTAAAGGTATCAGAAAAGATAATTGCAATTTAAAATTCTGAGAGGCAATTTTGTTAGGAGAAAAATGAAGAAAGAAACAGGAATGTTTTATAAATTTCAAAATCTTTTAAGCGATATTATACATTAAGAGAGAATAAATAAAACATAAGCACATGAAATAGGTAGGAAGCATTAAGTAAATGACCAGGTATCATCAACCTTACACTTCATACAAAATGAAATTTGTTAACTTTTTGTTAAAATTTTTCAAACAAAATTTAATTTGTTATCATCAAATACTTTATATGAAGAGGAAAAGCTGAAAAAAAAAAAATAAAATAAAGAGGAAGAAGTAAGGCTTCGTAACAATAACCGGTTAATAAATCATAAATTACAGGAAAAAAAAAAAGAAGCATGCACATCATAAAACTGCACAAGTTGATGAGCATTTAAAACTTGGAAAAAAAAAAAAAAAATTTTACAGTTTGCAATAAATGCGTAAGAAAAAAAAATTTGATCATCGGTAGGGCAGCATTCCGAAATGAATTAAGAAAAGAATAAAATTATTTTGTTAATGAAATTAATTATAATTAATTTGAAGAAAAAGAAATTGCAATTTTTAAAGTGAATTTTTTGCCTCATTATAAGAAATGTTTTGAAAGAAAAGAAAGAAATTTAAATCTTCTGTTTCATTTCCTTTTTTTTTTTTTTTTTTTTTTTGCAATAAAAAATTTTGAAAGAAACGATCAACAAGATACTCAGATAATGTGAATTCAAGAAAAAGAAAAGTTAAATTATTTAAAACTAAAAAGATAAAGTTCCAAATTCCGCAACAATCTATATCAATGCTTTAGGTTAAAGATGAAAAAACAAAAAAGTATGTTAGAGTATTTCTGATCAAACAGTATTCAGCTCGCTTAACAAACGATCGAGTTCCTCCTGTAGTTGCTTCACTTTATTGTCCGAAAGTTCCTTGGCTTCTGAAAAATGATTAGCACACTGATTAATTTATCACTCTGATATAAAAAAGTAGGATTAAGAAAAAAAAAAAAAAAAAGAAAAAAAAGCCAGAAAATTGATTAAAATTTCTGAGAGCACACAGTGTAAGAATAAATTAGATTCTATTGATAATCTTTCGCTATAGATCATATTAATATAGGAATACCTTCTCGAAGTTATCGCAATAAATTTATTAGCAAAAAAATAAAATAACTCGATTGAGATTGATAAAAAAAAAAAAAAATAAATAAATAAAAGATGGTAATTTGCAAGGCAATATTATCAAACTATGATAATTAAGTAATCAATATTGTTTGTTAATATTTTTCATCGAATTGAAAAAAAGATTTTAGACTAAAATTCAAAAAGTTATGCAATAAATTCAAATAATTCATTCCAGCAAAATTAAAAAAAAAAAAATCATGAAAAAATAAGATAATGCAAACATTTATCACAACAATATAAAAATTTAAAAATTTTGTAAGTTTGTTTAGTGGATGGAAAAGATTTTATTTATTCAAAAGGAATGAAACGATATATGAATGGAACAAAACAGCAAGCTTATTAATTTGGACTAATTTAAAAACGAAAACTTTTTGCTGCATTCTTATCCATATAAACATCACGTATGGGTAAATAACGAAAATACACGTAAGAAAGCACACGTAAGAAACACACGTAAGAAACACACTAGAAACACACGCAAATACACCATACATGCATATACGTTCAAAAAAAAAAGAAAAAAAAAATGACGAACAAAACGTTAAACAAATGATGTTGATACGGCATTTAGATGAACATATTTCAGGAGGTCTGAATCTCCTGAACAGTTTGCTCGATTTCTTCCGTCAAATTACGCACACGTTCCTTCTCGATTAATAACTCATCTGTAGCTCTCATTAATTTACATTCCATTTATCACAAAAACATTAAACAATAAACAATAACAACAACATTAACAATAAACATACAAAAACAAAAAAAGGAGTATAATATATGAAGAAGCTATAGAAATAAGATGAGAAATTTTAAATTATCTCAATTTATTTCAATTATTATTACCCACTTTTTTTTCTTAGTAGATAGATCCTTAGATCCTTTACATTAAATCTTTTATTCCAAACCTTAACTATTCCATTTCATTTCATTATTTGCTTGGTATTTAGATCCATGGCAATAGAATAGATATATTTCAATTAAGTGTTAAAAAAAAAAAAAAAAAATTCAATTAAATAATTATTACAGATCAACATTTTTTTTTTATTTACTTCTTTTCCCATAAAATAAAGAAAAAAACCGAAAATAATGATACTATCAAACTTATTCAAAAAAAAAAAAACTTTTGAAACAAACCTTCAAGTCTATCAACTTCCTTTTGTAATTTTTGAACTGATCGTTCAGCAAATTCTGCTCGTGTTTCTGCCTAAAATAATTAATAAAAGTAACATTTACTACATGCATTCAATAAGAAAAGTATATGCATATCATCATGCAAAAAAAAAGGATGAATAAACTAAAAAAGTGCAATAAATTTGAAATTTGTGCATTCCAAGCTCAATATAAAACTTTCACAACATAAACAAAGCAAGCTTAACTCAAGAATATTTTTTAAAAGAAATTTTTTTACCACAAACTTTTTAATATTTATTCACTAATAATATTCAAATAATAATTATTCCATATCAATTATATACCTCCTTCAAACGTGCTGAAACTGTACGAATTTGTTCCTCGTACGAATCTTCACGTTGTAAAGCTTTTTCCTCAGATACTTCCAAAGATTTTAAATTATTGCCAACAACACGAAGCTCTTCTTCCAATTCCACAATTTTGCTGCACAAATAACAAAAGGAATATGCAAAATAAGAAAGAACTAATAAAAAAAAAAAAAAAAAAAAGAAATTCATAATGCCAAAAATTTTTTTTGACATAATAAATTAATTTTTTTTTTTTTTTAAAAAACCGATGTATATGTATAAAGCTTAATTTCTTATTAGCTTAGCATTTTTCATAGCATACAACATTTACCATTCACCAATAACTTACATTTTTACAACACATAACAACAACACATCAAATTTTTCCCACAGACACAAAATAGCCATCCATCATAGAGCATTTCGTTATCAATGAGATCAGCGGTATATATTTTATTTATTCCTTACTAACATTTACTTTACTTAATCATTTTAACTTGACTGCTTAATCGTATTTCTACTTATTTTCTCATACTAAAATTTCATTTTATTTACTTAGGGAGAACTTTTTTATTATCAAAAAAAGATTTTAGCTCTTGATTGGCAGTCACCTCTGCACTATTTGTATTATTAAATCGTTGTTTTGTTCTCAAATACAAAAACTTTACATTACTATCATTTTAGCAATATAAATTTGAATTAAATATTTATTATAGCATTCAAGATTTTTTGCTAAGCAAAATTCAATTGTAAGTCCGACTGATCTTTTTCTCACATTTATTTTATCGATTCTTGAAGCCTTTAAAAAAAAAAAAAAAAAAAAAGAAACTATGAAAGATACATCAAAAAATCATTTTTTTTTTTTTTTTCATTAATTCTAAATCACATAAAAATATACAGCATATTTTTGCCATGAAAAATTGATGACATTTGATAAGAAAATTAACTGATATTTGATAAAAACATTAATTGATGTAACTAATATTTTTAACTTTAAAAACTATAGCTAATTCATTTAACTAAAGTTTATGTAAATTTATCATGCTTAATACGCTGATCCCAATATTTTCACCATTTTCACCTCTTTGATCCGATTTTGTAAGCTTTGTATATGATCGGAGAAAGAATTTTCACGTTGTAGAGCACGTTCTTCATGAACTTCCAATGTTTTCAAGTTCATTCCCACAGCAACCAATTCCCGTTCCATTTCACGTGTTTTTCTATTGTTTCATTCAAATCAACACATTATTCCAAAAAAATTTTTTCTTTTTTTTTTTTTTTTTTTCAAAAAAGAAAAACTCCAAATGCTCGTAAAATTAATCTAATGTGTGCGATAAATATCGTATGATGTAATTGATAATTTATAATTTGATGTTAAATTCTCATTCACCATTCACACATTTATGTTTTTTTTCTTTTTTTTTAATGAAATTCAATACATGTCGAGAATTGATTGATAAGCAGCTATTTCTGCTCAAATCAAATCAAAAATGAAATTGCATACTATTAGTTATAAATAAAATCCAGCATAATACAAAATGCTCCCTTCTGATACAAGAATCTCTCACTACAAGCTTTACAAAGTAGTCAACCTATCATATTTTTAGGTCTTGTCGATATGTAATGTTATCGCAAATTTCCGGAATAAATTATTCTCACTCAGTTTGCTTAATATCTTTGAGTTTTCTCAACTTTCCAAAAATTAAAATTAAAGGATTACTTCAAATGAAGTTAACAGGCCTTACTACTTCGATATAAAATAAAATACAACAGAGGAAAATTGTAGATACACTCATAACAATAGCTCAAATCCTTAAAAATTGTATCTAAAATTCTTTTGCAAATTTAATAAATGACTATTTGCCATTTGATGAAACTTTTTATATTTGATGAATTTTATTGAAAACTAACTTTTCACCGGCTTCAGCACGCTCTTCAGCTCGTTCCAAATCGGCTTCAACCATAGCTAATTTACGAGCTACCTGGAAATGAAATGAAATATTTAAAAAGGATTGATTAATAGTTCTTTTGCACAGCAAAATCAAGAATTGGTAAGTGAAAAACAACACATTATGATAACGAAATCTCGTAAAAGACGTAACATTAGAGAAAGAGGACGAACAAGACAGATACTTCTATGTTACTTTACTTAAAGTCAATAGATCAGTAAACAAAAGTATGAGATATTCTAAATAAGATTAAATCCAAAACAAATTTCATTATTCATCAAACTATCCCCATATGCACTCTCCTAAATTGATTATAGTCTTTCGAAAGATCAAATCGCCTGATATTTTTCTATCAGATTAGATCAGCTTACTTTCTTATCTTTTTTTATACTATCTGAATTATCAGCTTTTTTCACATTAACGAATCGTTAGCTCCCGTAGAAGTAGACGTATTCAAGTAACATATTACGGGACACAAACAAAATGAATAAAAATTCGGAATGAGAAAGTTAGATGAATGCAATAAAAATTCTTCAGTACATCAAACGATTCCAAGTTAAACTTAACATTGATTTCAAAAATAAAAAAACCAACAACAACGATTAGTAAACAAAAACAATATCTGAAGTTGACAATAAATCAAATCGTCAGATAAAAGTAATTTTTTAAACATACTCCTTTAAAAAAAAAAAAAATTAGTACAATTCATACAATTAAAAAGTATAAATTATTGAGTTAAATTCCCTGGATAGTAAAATATAAAGAATAATTAATTACATACATAATTTTCCTTTCTAGGATGAAATATTAATAGAAAATCAAACAATCTATTTTCAGAAAGAAAGAGACACTAAAACTATTTAATAGCATTTAAATATTCAAAATTACTCAATTTAATCCATTTCATTAATTAAATCCACATCAATAACTAATTAACAAATCATCTTACTCATTTAAATCAGTAAGATTTATTTGAAACTTTAGCAGTAAAATGTATTCTATTAGTGCATTAATATGCTTTGAACATTCCCATAAACTGCTATCATATTAATAGCTATAGACATTTTTTTAACAATTGTAAAAAAAATTTTTTAATTAAAATAAATGAAAAGAAAAAAGGCATATATGTAAATAAAGAAATAAAAGAGAGAAGAAATATTATATAAAATCTATGCATGCAAACCCTTTAATGTTAATTTGAAAAAAAAAAAAAAAGAAAATAAAGTTATTATTATTATTATTTAAAAAGAACATTTATTTGAATGAATAAATTTCAACAAAAATTTACATAAATTAATAATAACACAACATATTTCATTCTCTCTCTCTCTTTCTCTCTCTCTCTCTCTCTCTCTCTTATTCCACTCATCGTCACCTCATCGTATTTTCGATCCGCTTCTTCGGCTAATAACTGCGCTTCCTTCAATTGTGATTCGACCGTATTGGCACGTTCTTCATCTTGGAATGAACGATTTTCCATGACTTTTCGAACACTAAATCCCCAATATTACATCAATATTTTCTTCTTCTTTTCTACTATTTTATCTTTAATATCTAAATTTTATAAAATATTTTCATCCTATTTTTTGTAAGAAAATTAAATTTTGTCATTTTCTTCGAATTTTTTTTTTCCTTTAAAAGAAAAAAATAGAAATAAAGAAATGTAATGAAAATTATTTCTTAATTCTTTCAAATATCTATTTGTAGCTTTCAAAATAAACGAATTTTATACGAATTTTAATTTAATTTCATACCAAATTTTTAAAACATTGACAAATTCTTTCTTCTTCTTTTTTTTTTTTTTTTAAACTATAGAATTAGCTGTTATTATCGTTAATTATAATATGAAATGAAAGAAAAACCAACCGCCAGAAGCCTTCTTTCATCTACTGTACAAAATGATAGAGAAATTGGAAGATGGAAAGATCTAAAAGAATGACAGGAAGAAGCATAGGAATAATTTTAGAAAAAAAAAAAAAAAATGATAGTTTAAATTCATTTCTTAAAATTTAATAAAAAAAACTTTGATAAGAAATGAAAATAAAAGATTAGGAGATAACACACAAAACACATACATACATACACACATATTAAATAATAAATATTAAGAAACAGAAATAATTTGAAAGGAAAATGTATCAGTAACTGTAGTAAGGCAAACAAAATGCAAACGACTACGCACAGCAGTGATTTTATAAATTTTACAAAATTCATAACTAAAATTTAGACATGAAAATGCTTGAATAACTTTTCATTTCTCTTTACTTCCATCATTTTTATCTCATTCACTAAGTTTCAAGATAAAATATAGCTATTAATTTCCCGAATGAATTATAACTGTTAAGGAATAAAATGATATATCTAAAATAAGTGAAAATTAAATTATTTAACCATTTTTATTCCTAATGAACCAAAAAAAAAAAAAAGACTAATTTAAATAACACACTAAAATTCACATCATATAAATAGACGAATTAATTTTCAATATAATTCGTTTCCGTTTTTTTTTTTTTTTTCAAAAAAAAAAAAAAGACAGATAAGTAAGTAGGCAAATGAATTAATAAGGCAAACTGTTAGTTTAATAAGTATGGAAAATGGGTAAAAAAAAATGGGTAAAAGCACAACCTCATCTGATTTATTTTCTGTTTCAGCCAGTAATGCTTGAGCTTCACGTAATTTTTGTTCCAACTCACCGCAACGATCGTGATCCACATCAATACGATTTTCCAATGCTTTACGTGCGCTGAATTGATGACAACAAACAAAACACATGTATTTTCATTCCGTTAAATATGTTATTTAAAAGAAAAGAAAACAAATTATTGTTTTATTTTTAAATTATAACAAAAAAAAAAAAAAAAAATATTTAGAATATTAAAGGTTATTTATGGTCACTCAAAAAAGTTAACGTTAAACACACTCAGTAATATTGTATGTAATTAGTTATCAATTAGAATGTTATTCATTAATATATATATATATATGTTTCACTGATAAATTTCTCTCCTTTTTTAAATTTTCTAATTAATCACATAGTTGAAAAAAAAAAAAAAAATTGAAGCCTCAAATTAACAAATGATATATGAAGGAATAATAAAGTTTACAATCATTAGGTAGTAATTTTCAAGCGAATCTTAGATAATATGTAAAAATAAGCATGCAACATGCAACATATTTTAAACATGCAAAAATAAATAAAAATGACATGCATTAATATGGTCGAAATTATTATGATCGTAAAAGTGATAACATCAAGACGAATATAACACTTAAAATCACATAAACAAATGAACGGAAAATGAAATAGTTGACAACAAAAAATCACGAACGGAAAACAAAACAAATTGACAATAAAAAATCACGTAAATGTCATATTTCGTAAAAATTTCGTTAGTTCATTAAAATCGTTGCATATCGTCAATTTAGCGTAAATTGAAGTGTAACCAAAATACAAAAAGCAAAAAATTTCTTCCAAATCAATTAACAAAGACGAGAAAAAAAAAAAAAAAAAAAAAAAAAAAAAAACAAAAACGAACAACAAGAAATGATATAACCTCTTCATATTTTCGATCTGCTTCATCAGCAATCATTTTTGCCTCATCAACTTGTATTTCCAATACATTAGCTCGTTCTTCATCTTGTTGTGATCGTGTTTCCATCGATTTACGAGCACTACGACAGAAGAAAAACGATTCATCACAAAATCACAGGACGTATAAACAATAATTAGTTGAACAATACATACGAGTATAATTTAGTAACAAAACTCACTTAATAAGCTTATTTTTACGTTAGGTAACAAAAAAAAAATATATCGAAATTTGCTAAGGAGTTAAAAAAATTGAGAAAAAGGAAGAAAAAAAGAGAAATTATCCTTTTGTGAATTAATTTCAATCATAAAGATTTAATATTTAAGATTAGATAAAAGCAAGATTAGTAAAATATTGGCATTAAAAAAATAAAACAAAATTCAATTTGTGCATGTTATGATTGTTTTTTTATAAATCTTTTTCTGTTACTATTTAGAGATAATAAATACTGGGCTTTTAATGTGTATCAATTTTATGTGATAAATAGAAAAAAAAGATTTTTTTTTTCATATGTTTTCATATTATTAACCTATCTTTTAAATTAGAAAAATTAAATTAGGAAAGGAAGAAACATATGAATTATATTTTGTGCAATTCAAGCAAATTAAATAAAAAGTAAAAAAAAAAGAAACTTGACTTTCAGTTATTTTTTTTTTTTTTGTTTTTATTACTAAAATTTGATAAAAATATCACATCGTGCTGTATTTGAAAAAAAAAAAAAAAAAGAAAAAAGAAAAAGAAAATGAAAGAGGATTGAGAAGATAAAAAAAAAGGAGGCTGAGGAGGCCTTCATGAACACAATGGACAAAATAAATTACTGATGGCTGCCGTTTCGGTTGGCTTCTCTTTTTTTTTTTTCCCGGATAAACAAAATTTCTGGAAGATCATCTTAGAACTATTCCAGAATTTTGCTACCGGTATTGCCGAAATTATTTCGCTGACCGTTCGGATTCATCAGCTGTATGAGTTGCTTCTTCCAATTTATCCGTTGCAATCTTCAAACGTTCCTCTGCTCGTTCCAATTCCTCTTCCAGAAGTGTCATACGACGATTCAGGGCTGCTACCTCAGCCTCCGCCTAGAAGTTGTAGTTTTCTGCTCGTACCTTCACCTCTTTCCTCTCTGCTACTACCTTCTAATTCGATATGAACGCAATAAAATACTCCCTATATCCTATAAAATCCTACAAAAAAAAAAAAAAAAAAAAAAAGCAATAACCCTAGAAATCCTACATAATTATTTAAAATTTGGAAATTTAGGTTTTTCATACCATATTATATTGACTTAATATTTTAGTTTTATTATTAATTATACACTTTTTTCCTGTTTTTTGTTTTTTTTATTTTTTGGATTATTTCTGAGAAAAAAGTTTTCAAAGATATATATTTAAAATACTAAAATAACATTACTTTTTTTTTCAAGTAATGTTTTTTTTTTTCTTTTTAATTTCATATTTTTAAAAAGAAAAAAAAAATAAAAGGTTATAAACAGTTATGGTGTAAAAAACCAAAATTTTCAAAACTTCTTTTTTTTTTTTTTTTTAATTTGATAAGCAGATGCTTATTATGAGAAGCATCTTGCTCATCACTCTTCTGTTTTGATTTTTACCGTTCAGCTTCATCAGCTGCTTTTGATGCTTCCTCTAATTTTTCTGTAGCACTTTTTAAACGATCCTCTGTCCGCTCTAAATCCTCCTCAACAAGCACAATCCGACGATTTAGCGCTGCCACTTCCGCTTCAGCCTGAAATAAAATTCTTTTAACAATCTCTAATTTATAATTTACGTCACAAATTTTAGTATTTTGTATGAGTAGTGTAATTTTAAACTTTGAAAATTTCAATTTTCCAATTCTCAAATTTATCAATAGCATAACTGAAATTCAATCATTATTATTTCTTCACTAAAGTTATTAAATAGCAATTAACCATTTAAATTCCCTAATATTTTCGCAAAATCACAATTTTCAATAGAAATCAAAAAAAAAAAAAAAAAGAAGGAAAATTATAATTGATAAAATTAGTGAAAATTTTATAAAATATTGTAAATGTGACGATTCATACACTGTCATATATATATATAAAAGGAGAAATTATTGAATAAGAATAGGCCAAGTCTAAATAACAATAGATGTATAAGATGACAAAAGTATTTGAAAGAAAAGACAGCACAACAATACTACTACTACTACTATTATTATTATAGATTCTAATTGTCATTACTATTTCTCAACAATAACTATTACCAATACTACCATTTCTTCAATTGCAATTATAATCTTCAAACCTCACTCGACAATTTCAACAATATTAAACATTTGAAAATTTATAGAGAAATTCACGAATTCCCACTAAACAGTCGACTAAGATAAACATATTGTTACTTAAATAATAGTGATAATAATAATAATAATAATAATCATGATAACTAATAGGTGATTGAACGATCAAAAGTACTAGTGAATAATTTCAAAGAAAGGATGCAGTTTGAAAATGAAAATTATTATGTCATATCCTCTCAGTTTTCAACAATTCCTAACGACAGTAATAATAATAATAATAATAATAATAATAATAATAATAATAATAATAATAATAATAATAATAATAATAATAATAATATCTGATAAAATAAACCATTCATTCAATTATCAAAATATCAAATTTTGGATCTAATCTTAAAAGATTATCATTTCGTATTTTTATTCATTCTTCTCTTCTTTCCCTATGATAATGTATAATTTTAACCTTCAGTTGAATATCAATGTCATATAATTAACCATCACATTTAACGTTCTTTATATGACTATGAATAGATCACATTTAAGCTATTGATTTATGATTCAATCAATTGACAACAATTATTTCTTCTATCGTAAAGAGAAAAGTTCATTTCATTTTAATCCTTTGCATATAATCATATCATTCTTATTTTAACTAACATTTAGCAAATGCTTTCTATCAACTTAAATTTCATTAATATAAAATGAATTTTTAATATAATTCTAGTTTAAAAAAAAATTCTAACATTAAATTTTCCCCTAAAATATTCTCTGTTTTTCTTTTCAAGCAAAAGCAAAAAAAAAAAATCTTTTGCTTGAATTTTTGCCCTTCCAATTATGTAATATTGATTTCCCTTTGCATTTTATCAATTTTTTACATTATCCATTCAAAAAATGCTACGCACATGTTTTTTAACCCTTCATTGAGAGGGAGAGATAGTGAGAGAGGGAGGGAAAGAGAAAGAGAGAAGAATCTTGGAAAATAATAAATTTCCGCTTTTTATCGATAACATTTTCCCATCATATACAAAATCCAAGTTAAGTTTACATTCCAGTGATAGTTATAATATTTCAAATAGAATATCAATTCTATTTATTTCCGCTAATATTTTAAAATATTTCAATCATTGATTTTCAAATATCCTTTTATAATTAATTTTCCATCTTCTAAACAATTTTCCTCAAAATTCAAATAAAACTTTTACATATGTAAGAAATTCTTTTTTTTTTTCCTTTCTATCTTATACATACATAAATTAATTTTGAGAATATAACATGAATATGATGAAAAAAGTAAATATGAACCATTTCTCACAGAAATGTATAAAAGCTATCCGTTGAGAAGTGGAAGTGAAGAATACTTTGAACTAAACAAATAAATAACTAGAATATGAGTAAACAAATAATTGAATGTAAAATATATGTGTGTAAAATAAAAATATCACATATTTATCCTAACTAAATATTATTTGTACTAAAAATGAAACTACTATAAAATACATCCATCGATAACAAATTTACTAATTAAATAATTAACAAATAACTTACATAGATGAAATAAAATTGTTTGAACAATGTAAAAAGAAAAAAGTAAAAGAATAAAAATTGATAAAATTGAAATTTATAAACGTACATCTTCACGTTTCTTTCGTTCCTCTTCCAAAAGTCTTTTCACTTCATCTGCTTCATCTTTTGCTGCTTCTGCTTCTTCTCGAGCTTGTCGCATCTTTTTCTTGAGGACATCAAGAAGTGACGTTTGTTGCGCTCCAGCTTTTTCCGGTTTTGACATTTTTATCTTTTTTCTTTTTTCTTTCTTCTTTCTGCTTTCTGCTTCCTTCTTCTTGTCACCTTTTTTTGTCACTTCTTTTTTTCTGCTTCTGCTGGCTATAATTATTTCGTATTTTATACAATAGCAATAAATTTTATATCCACAAAAATTATATATCCTTCAAAATATCTCATAGATTTAAAAAATACGAAACAAAAAATTGAAAAAATAAAATAAGATAAAATTTAAGTTAAAAGGAAAAAAAAAAAAAATTAGGTCATAAATGTGACGTACGAAAACAATATAAGTCACAGAAAATTGTGAAATTAACAACGAGAAAAATTCCAGTATCATAAAAACATATTCATAAATTATTTTAATTAGAAATTTTGAAATGCATATTTATATCAAATATTGTGATTCTAATAATCATATTTAAGTAATTTATCATTAATTAACATAGACAATAATAATTTCACATTTGATTTGTGTGATTTATGTAAAATAAAATTTCAAGAGAAAAAAAAAACCTTTTTTAATTTCTAAAAATAATTAAAATTTCTCAAAAATTTTCACGCTAGCAACGTTTTTAATATAAAGAAAAAAAAAAAAGAAGAGAAATGATGAGAAAGTAAAGAGGAATAGAATGATACTTAAAGAAAAAAAAAAGTTGTAATCAAAATTAAAAATAACAAAAATGACAAGTTTACAAATCCTCCTCCTCCTCCTCCTCCTCTAACAAACATTTTTAACTCTTTATTCATCCACTTTACTTCATTCCATTTACATTTTCTTCTTCTTCTTCTTCTTCTCTAATATTTGAATAAATTTAAGCTTAAACTTAAGCTAAACTAGTTTAACATAGTTTGCAATCTTAAAAATCTCAAGAAAGAAACGAACAAAAAATGATAAAAATGAGTAAAAATAAATTTTCTTTTCCTCTTTTTCTTTTCTCTTTTAAAGTATCATATTTTATGTGATATTTGCAATTGACTATAGAGGAAAAAAAAAAAAAAAGTGAACATTTATCGGAAATAGTATCTAAAACTATCCTTCTTCGTTTGTGACGATCAAAACGAAGTAAAGAAGTAGTAGTAGATGATGACAATGAATAGCAATGACACGATGACAATGATAATGATTTCTTCTCTCTCTCTCTCTCTCTCCCTCTCTCTCTACCTCTGTCCTTGTCAACTTTCTCTTCTATAAATTATCTTTATTAATCTATCTATGTATTAGTTCAATTCTTTTTTTAACAAGAAACAAGGAGGGACACACATATACAACACACAGAGAGAGAGAGAGAGAGAGAGAGAGGAAAAGAAGAAGAGGGAGAGAGAGAGGATGAAAATAAAAAAAAACCCGATATGAAGTTCCTTTTTTTTTTTTTTTTTCATCAACAAAAGTAAAGAGAAGAAAGATGAGTGAAGAAGAGATGTGATATAACATTTGAGATAGATTCCGAAATAAGAATGTTGACTGAAAGTTTACAAAAAAATGAAATTATTTGAAAAATTTGACAGTTAAATTATCAAATTGCAAATATGATACCTTCCTTTTTCTCTCTCTTTCTCTCTCTCTCTCTCTCCCTCTCTTAATCGGAATTTAATTTAGATAAATATTTAATAAATTACTAAAAATTGAGATAAAAATGTTGAAATAACTTAAGAATTTCTTTCATTTTTTTTTTCAAATGTTTAAAACACAATTAGTCATTACTAACAATTAAGGAATGGAGAAGAAAAATAAAGCAAAGTGCGTTAAAACATTTTTAAAAAATATGAAATATAAATATCTAAAATAGCTGTATGCATATTTATATAATAAATATTTATATGCTTTATTTTACATATAATTGTTTTATAATTTTTGAATCTAATATTACTAATCAAATTAACAAAACAAAATGGCAAAAAGTAATTTCATGAAAATCATATCAACTATAAAATGAAGTATAGTTCAACAAAAAAAAAAATCCCTTCTACTTAATTTTAATTTCATACACGTTAACCTAATACGTATTACTTAATTTCCATACACGTTAACATTTTAAGAATTGCGGAATGTAAATAGAATAATGATAATTCTATCATATCATAATGTTCACGTAATCATTTATCTAGCAAAAGATACAAACGTAAAACATTAAAAAAAAAAGATATCATACATATAAAATTAGCAAAACTGGAATTAATTGTAGCAATAAGTGAATAATTTCAGTTAAAATAGTTAATTAGTTCTTTAAATTAATAAGACAAATAAATGTTACACAAATTTTCCCATCTACGTAACTTACGTAACTCTATAATGAATGCATATATGTAAATATATATTTAATAAATTATTAAAGAATATGAGAAAAGTAATAGAACGGAAATTTAACCAACAATAAACAATAATTAATGCCTTCCTTCCTTCCCTCTTTTCTTCCTTCCTTCCCTCTTTCCTTCCCTTTTTTACCCGCCCCAAAATGAAATGAAAGACAGGAAAGGAAAAAAGTGTGAAGAAAACAAGTGCTGCAAATGATTAAATGTTAAATTTGTGAAATTCCATTCAGCTTCTTCACTATCTGAATGTTTCATCCCGATCGATCAATAATTGATTAACTGATCAGTTCAAAAGGCAAAAAATACCCCATTTATGTCACATCTTTTTTTTTCCCTTATTCTACTTCATTTCTCATTAATAATTTTATGCAAATTATTTGCAAAATAAAATTTTACCTTATTTTAAAGTGAAAAAATAATTGCGTGCATGCATATACATACCAAAATTTTATTTTATAAAATATCCTTTTAAAATTATTTTTATCAGTTCCATAATAATACTGTCTTTTTTTATCTATTCAAATGAAAATTACAAAATAACAAGAAAAAAAAGTAAATAATGAAGTACAAAATTAAACGATTAAATTTTTTCATCAATCTAAGAAAGATTAAAAGAGCAAAAAAAAAAAAAAAAAAAAAAAGAAAGGGAAAGAAAAGAAAAACAGAAAGAGAAAGACTGGAATAATATGAAAATAAAAATAAAGCTAAAAGGAGAAATTCGCTCAGAAAATAAAGCATAAAAAAAAATTTAATCTATCATCCAGAACATGACTGAATTGAAATGAATATGCTAATTTTATGAGAGAAATGAATTGACCAAAAGAATGCAATGTCAACAATTGATAATAATTAATATTGATATAAACTGATTAAAATTGTTGAATTGTTAATAAATTTAATTTTCAATTTTCAGTAATCATTAATTTTAATATTAATTTTTGAAATTAACAATAATTAAGAAAAAAAAGATGAAATCTACAATTATTACAGTATAATTTAAATGATAATAATATTAACGATAAAAATTAATATTTGAAATCGTAATTGCGAAAAAAAAGAATTTACATATTAATGTGATAATAATGTGACAATGATAGTTCCTACAGTATTTTTTTAGGCATAAGTTTAAATATGTAAATGTAGGAATGCACAATTGAATTAAACAATTTTCACATTTTTGTAAAAAAAAGCAAAGGAATGCTATGAGTTAACTTTTCTATCTTTTCACAAATTGAAAGTTTAAAAATTTAAAAAAAAGGAACAAATTTGAATTTAAAATAAAATTGAAAATTTTTTATTAACCAATAAAAAAAGAGCAAATTTTCAAAAAAGACAATTTCATGACTGGAAAAATTGTATTAATAGGAAGAATGACATATAATAGACAGGGAGAAATACAGGGGAAAAGATTAAAAGAA
This sequence comes from Brugia malayi, assembly GCF_000002995.4. Taxonomy (NCBI): domain Eukaryota; kingdom Metazoa; phylum Nematoda; class Chromadorea; order Rhabditida; family Onchocercidae; genus Brugia; species Brugia malayi. The sequence continues at coordinate 13,885,888 of NW_025062477.1, forward strand.
AAGGGAAAAAAAAGAAAGAGGGAGAGAGGGAGAGAGAGAGAGGGAAAAGAACGACATTAAATTCTTTCAATCGGTAATAACCCTACAAAGAGCGAACGCTACGAGCCATAGCGGCTGTCGTGTGCATAATTTACGGGCAGCTGGCGGCCTGTGAAACTTGACAGTCTGCTCGACAGCTGCGAGCCAATCAGTCCAGTTATCTCATCTCATCTCACTTCCTTTTACATCGAATTGCTAATGCGTGCATGCATGCAATGCGTGTGGCATGTGCATGTGCACGCCCACGCGCATACATACATGTGTGTCCGTCGTCCACGCACATGCATACTCCCAGACATATTAGCTTGCACTCACACAAGCGGAGAAATAGCAGATGAATGGATGGTGGTAATAAATGAGGTGACGTTTCTATTATTGGAGAGAGAGATGATGACTGATTGATTGCAAGGATAAAGATGAAAAGATTGCTTGTTGCTTTTGTTCAGATTGCGCCAACATTTAGGCTCATTTTATTGTGCCAAAATTGTTTGTTCAATGTTGGAAGAAAATTGGTGCTAAATGGATGACATCACTTAGTATTTTGTTGCTTGTTAGTTGAAATAGTGCAGTAGATAATGAGAAAAATTAATTCAGTTAAGGCTAAGTTTGAGTGAAAAAGCCTACTACTACTTTTACTAGTAGTACTAAATTGCATTTACATACTAACATAGTCGATTAAGTAAAAGATTTTGTTTTCATTTTGAATATAGAAATTAAATTGATCAATGTTAGCTTAACTATTAGTTCATTTAAGTAATTTAATTAATTTCAATTCTGGGAATGGATTACTCATTTATAGTATTTATTGACTTGGTTACAAAAGACATTCATACATGCTTTTGTATATTCATTAAAACTGTATACGTGTTTTACGCATTCATATAAAGTTACTATTCAGAGACACGTTATTAACCGTCTAAATTATTGAGTGTTGAACATTGTCGCGGATTTTAATATCGCGATCTAAAAATATGAGTTGCAAATTGTAGTAAAGATATCTACGTAATTTCCGCAAATAATGCTTATACTTCGGACTCTTTGTTTCCAAATTTATGCTTCTACATATTGAAACAATTTACATCGTTCTTTGTTAGCAATCCTTACAATCATGAGGATATCTACATTGTTCTTTGTTAGCTATCATAATCATGCGGTTATCTAATAAGCTCTTTATTAGCAACTGGTGCCCATGCAAGCACCTCCTCTCCTTTGTTTGGATCATTGTCTAACATCAATGTAGATTTTATAACCATACTATTGTCAATTAGATCAGTTTTAAAATCATCCAATCCTCCGAATCAGTTTATTCAATTGTTGCCCAAATATTTAGCTGGCATCCAACACATCTCCCTGACATCAAACTTCTCCCCCGAATAACAATTTAACCAAATCATAAAGGTTGTTTCCAAAAACATTTTTGCTTCCACTACAATTTTGGTGCCACGAGCCGGGACATGTCCGACAGTATAAGAAAAGGAAGCGAATTATCGAAGTCGAGAACTCTAGAACTTCTTAAAGAAGCAAGTGAACTCGATCTGACCTCCCCGTCTCAAACACTATCACGAGGGGAACTTCAGCATCAATACGAAATTAAATTGCGAATCGTCAAGGAGAAGATCGCACATCTCGAATATTATGCTGGGTTACTCGAAACAGCTAATCAAAATTGGCTGGATAATATTCAGAGCTTGACAATAGCAACGAGGAGAAAGGAAGAGGAGACGAAATACGCCAATATGGTTGACGATCCACAAGGTATTTTAAGTTTAATCACTAGAACAAGAGAAACTATTATTACCCTTAAAATACATACTGATGAATATTGCTCGGTACTACAACATTTAAAACAAGAAGAGGTCAAAGAATCATTTCCAAAGAATAGTATGATTCACACAAATCAAGCAGAAATAAAACTTCCTCAATTACCACTAATAACGTTTAGTGGGGATCCAAAATTGTGGAGGCAATTTTGGTGTAGTTTCAAGGCAGCAGTCCATGAGCAAAGCATCCCAGATATTCAAAAGTTAAACTATCTGATATCATGTCTTAAAGGAGATGCTTTGTTATCTGTAAGAGGTTATGATATAGCGCCAGAAAACTACGATGTTATAATAGGTTTACTAAAAGAGAAATATGGTAAACCTTTCCTTATAAAGAAATCACTCTACAACGAGTTGAATACCATCAAAAAAAATGACCGAGAGTGGAAAGCAACCATAGAAGCCATGGAGAGAACATTTCGACAACTGGAAGCTATAGGTGAAAATTTAGAGCATTCAAGCATCGAAATTACAATTGAAAATAAACTACCAGCGTGGATAATTGATAAATTATACCAATTGAAAGAGGATTCGACGAGTTGGTCAGTTAAGGATATCCGGCAGTACCTGACAAAACTAGTTCTAAGAAATGAAGAAGTTGCTAGAAGTCAAGCAGACACAAGGGAGAAGAAAACAAACAAAAATAATGTTAGAGGCGAAACGTCAGCTTTCGCCACAATCAACCAAACAAAGGGAGATAATACAATCAAATCAAAAAAGGTTCCAGGAAAAATTTCTATAAATGGGAAAAGGAAACCATGCGTATTTTGCAATAAGGACCACTGGAACAATGAATGTAACATCTATCCCACTCTCAAACTCCGGATGGAACGTTTGAGAGAAATCACTGCATGTTTCAAATGTTTACGAAAAGGACATGCAACAAGTGATTGTAAAAAAGGGAAACCTTTGTGTTTCCATTGTAAAAGTCCACACAATACAGCACTGTGTCCCAACAACTACAAGGAACTCACGCAAGCAGTGGATTCCAACAAAGAAAGGTTGGGTTCAGTCACAATCGCTAACTCCATTACCGAAAAAGGAAATCAATGGAAAAAGCGAACCTTACTGTTATGTAAGGAAATAAATGTAACCAATCCAAATCGCCCAAAAATCCAACAAAAGGCTTTAATTCTATTCGATATTGGTTCTCAATTATCGTTCATATCAAAGGATTTGGCTTATCGATTGAATCTACAAGAAACTAACGAGATGGAAATAAAAATTGCTTCATTTGGTGATAAGACGCCAAAAACGTGTATCACTACTAAAACTGAAATCGGAGTAAAAATTGGAAATAAAGAAATAATCCGATTAGATGTAATAACAGTTAACCACTTGACGAATGAATTGCAAGTAGTTAATCTAAACAAAAAGGAATTGTTGATGATAGACAAACGAAATCAGTTTAGTAATTTCAAAAACAAATGGAAACAACCGGACATACTCATAGGTGCGGATCACTTCTTCAAGTTTATCCAGTTTGACCAAGCAGAGAACTTAAAATCAGGATTTTCATTGATCCATACAAAGGTTGGACCTATAATAGCTGGAAGTGGGTATATAAATGAAATACACGACAGTATTTCAGAAACCACATCAGTAAGTCCGATTTCTCAAGTCAATGCCGTCAATATTCCAGACTTAGATCACTTTTGGAAACTGGAATTAATGGGTATACAAGACAAAATAAACTCTGACAATGATGAAAAAGCATTGCAGCAATTTAAACAAACTATCACTAGGGACAAGGGAAGATATCAAGTTTGTTGGCCTTGGAAAGATTCAAAGAACAAACTAAGCGATAATTTCGGACTTTGCCTTGGAAGATTAAAGTCGTTAATTAGGAGGCTTCAAATGAAACCTCAATTACTAAGTCGATACAATCAAACTATTGAAGAACAACTCAATTCCAATATAATTGAGAAAGTGTCATCGGAAATGAATGAAGTTGGTATTATTCATTATCTGCCTCATCACGAAGTAATAACACCAAATAAAACCACGACAAATCTGAGGATAGTTTATGATGCATCAGCTCATTGTAAAGGAATGAAAAGTTTAAATGATGTTTTATATCGGGGACCAATAACACTCCCTGATTTGGTTGGAGTTTTGCTACGTTTCCGTACAATGAAAAATGTAATAATAGCAGACGTAGAAAAGGCGTTCTTGCAAATAGAATTGCATCCAACAGATAGAAACTGCACTCGATTTCTTTGGTTGAAAGACATTCGAAGTCCAGTTAACGAAGAAAACGTAAGTTGTTACCGTTTCCAACGAGTTCCATTTGGAATTGTATCATCTCCATTTTTATTGTCCGCTACACTCAATTATCATTTGGAAACTTGTAAAAGCAAAATCGCACTCGAGTTAAGGAAAAATCTCTATGTCGATAACATTATAATACCAACCAAAGGAACCAACGAAGCTCTTTCCAATTATAAGGAAATTAAAATTATATTCAATGAAGCATCAATGAATGTACGGGAATTTCTCTCTAACGACCAAGAAGTCAATGAAAAACTTCCGGTACAAGATCGAGCAGAGGTAAGTTCAATTAAAAAAATTCTAGGTCTCAATTGGTACCACAAACAAGATATCATTCAAGTAACGTTAAAACCATGGTTTGGTAAGAAATTAACTAAAAGAATTATATTGCAATTCGTAGCCTCACAATATGACCCACTAGGATTCATAGTTCCTATACTGATAAGATTCAAATTGTTTCTCCAAACTTTGTGGAAAAAGAACCTTTCATGGGATCAAACTATAAGTGAGGAAGATGAAACCACGTGGAAATTACTCACGAACGAATGGCCAAAGAAACTAAAGGATCTACCAAGATTCACAACAAATTGTTCCAAGCAAGTACAATTTCATGTTTTTACTGACGCATCAACTGCTGCATACTCAGCAGCTTTATACATTCGAACTCAAGAAAGAGAAGTATTCTTAGTGTTTGCTAAATCCCGAATTGCGCCAATTAAAGGAATGTCAATACCTCGATTAGAATTACTGGCAATACTCATCGGAGTGAGAATGGTACAATTCGTATTAAAACAAAAAGAGCTTGAGGACGTGATAACAATTTTATGGTCCGATTCTCAATGTGCGCTTCATTGGGTTCACAATAGTTCCCGTTTACTACCAACGTTCATACAAAATAGGGTAGAAGAAATACGAAAGGCGAAAATCCATTTTAGATATATCCCAAGTGAACAAAACCCAGCTGATATAGCTACAAAAGGAATCTCTCCGAATAAACTAAAAGGATATGATCTTTGGTGGAAAGGACCAAAGTGGTTAACAGAAAAGGAATCAAAATGGCCACAGTGGAAATACAATTACAATGAGGATTACCAGGATGAAGAAATTGTGGCCCACATCACAGAACCAATTATCATAAACAAACATTTCGGAATCTTAGATGCTAGTCGTTTTAGCAAATGGTCAAGATTAATAAGAACAACTGGTTGGGTTCTGAAATTCATAAGATTAACAATGAAAAGGGAAATTCCTTGGCTAAAGATGGCAACGAAAGAAAAGAATATATTGACAACACAGGATTACGAGTTGTCAGAAATTGTGCTATTCAAACAAGCACAGTCAGAAGGAGTTACCAAAGATGAAATAATCAAATGGAATTTGTTCTATGATAACGAACTATGGAGATACAAAAGCCGCGTAGTTAACTCTGAAATGAAAGAGAGTAACTTACACCCAATATATCTCCCGAGACACAACACCATAACTGAACTCTTTATTCAGCAACGACATGAACAACTGTATCATGCTGGAATTGCTCATACACTCTCAAATCTGAGATCGACGATATGGATCCCAAAAGGTAGAACGGAAGTCAAACGAATCTTGAATAAGTGCATGAAGTGCAGACGCTGGACAACTAAACCATTCAAATTACCAACTATGGCTGATCTTCCAGCATCTCGGACCACAAGATCAAGACCCTTTGCGCGAGTAGGACTAGACTATTTAGGTCCTGTGAATATCAGGAGTGATAATGGGCCAACAAAAAGATGGGTAGCACTATTCACATGTTTCACAACAAGAGCTGTACATCTAGAAGTAGTAGAAACTCTTTCAGCCGAAAGCTTTTTACATGTTTTCAGAAGATTTACAGCAAGACGAGGCTTTCCAGAATTAATCTTAAGCGACAACGCTGGTCAATTCCAGTTAATTTTTAAAATCATTGTGAAACAACAATTAAATGAATTCCTAGCGGAAAGGAAAATGATCTGGAAAAATATAATACCAAAGGCGCCTTGGAACGGAGGAGTATATGAGCGACTTATTGGGTTAACAAAAAGGGCAATGAAAAGAGCCATCGGCAGAAAGTTATTATGGGAACGGGAATTGATTACGCTAGTAGCGGAAGTGGAAAGTATTTTGAATACTCGACCACTAACTTACGTAAATTTTGATGATTGTATCATATTGCGTCCAATTGACTTTATACTACCGAATGCGCATCTAATCATGCCTGCTAAAAACAAGAATGAAATGGATGATTTTATCCCTCATAAATTGGATTCGAGAGAAAAACTCATTCAATACTGGTCAAATACACTAAAGGCCCTCGATGCCTTCTGGGAAATATGGAAAGAGGAATATTTAAATACTCTTAAAGAAAGAGCACAAAGGGAACACTCTTCTCCGAGAGATGTAGTAAAAAGAACTCCCCACGAGGGAGAGATTGTGTTACTAAATGAACCAGAAATTCCCCGTGGCATGTGGAAACTAGCCAGAATAAGAGAAATCAAAACAGGAAAGGATGGAGAAGTGAGAAGTGTCTCGATAGAATTACCGAAAGGAAAAATACTCAACAGACCGGTGAATATGTTATACCCACTGGAAGTCAAAGGTGAGGAAATTGACCCTCAACCAACAATGTTTAACAAATCAGTGCAAATTGTCAATGAACAAGAACCAATTGCTCTACGAACTAGAAGCGCTATAAGGCGAAGCAATCAACCAAAGCTGTCCAACGAACTAAAGCATTTAGCTCCTTCGGTCGGGAGTGTCGCGGATTTTAATATCGCGATCTAAAAATATGAGTTGCAAATTGTAGTAAAGATATCTACGTAATTTCCGCAAATAATGCTTATACTTCGGACTCTTTGTTTCCAAATTTATGCTTCTACATATTGAAACAATTTACATCGTTCTTTGTTAGCAATCCTTACAATCATGAGGATATCTACATTGTTCTTTGTTAGCTATCATAATCATGCGGTTATCTAATAAGCTCTTTATTAGCAACTGGTGCCCATGCAAGCACCTCCTCTCCTTTGTTTGGATCATTGTCTAACATCAATGTAGATTTTATAACCATACTATTGTCAATTAGATCAGTTTAAAAATCATCCAATCCTCCGAATCAGTTTATTCAATTGTTGCCCAAATATTTAGCTGGCATCCAACACATCTCCCTGACATCAAACTTCTCCCCCGAATAACAATTTAACCAAATCATAAAGGTTGTTTCCAAAAACATTTTTGCTTCCACTACAAACATGACGTTATCGGTAACGTGAATGAATGACTTATCACGTCATTTGTACATTGTTAGCTTAACAGTTCATAGACATAAGACATATGTAAGAAAAAAAAAAAAGAAAAAAACATTAACGAAAATAAATTATAAGAAATGATTTCAAATGCCAACGAATTATTATTTTAAAATAATTAAAATAATCATAAATATATAAACTATTTATTTTTATGTATAATTTTCACGCGGACATATTAAAATGCTTTAAATGAATTCTTATGTTAAACGATTATGTGACTTGTAGAATTCTTCAAATGCTCTATTTTTTTTTTTCTTGAAATGAATTTGTAACAGAAATGATTGAATTAATAAAAATTTCTTTTCTATATTCATGCATATTTGTCATTCTTCAATGGTTAAAACTGGGTCAAATCAATTTAACATCTGTCTTGTCGCTGTTTTATAAGTTTAAAAATGGCATTCAGTAGGATAACGGATTTTTCTAAAAAAAAAAGTAAAAGTCAAAAAATTCACTTTTTCATACATTAATCTGTAAAAAACTAAAATTGAATGATAATCATTGATTTATATAATTGCTTTGATTATGATATATTATTATCAGTTCTGCAATATTTTGCATAATCTAATATGGGTGTTAACCTCAATAATTGACTAAATATTTAAGCAAATGATAACAGATAAAAATATTATAGATGATTTGCAATGTTAACATTAAATTTTAATAGAAGAAATAAATAATCATATAATGAAATATTATATTTCTAATGGCATAACAAATTTGATTTAAAAATTTGAATTACTTTTAAAGGTTTTTGAGTGTGATAAAATTAATAAGCAATATCTTTCAACTATTTGCTCCTCTCATCTCTTTCATTGTTTATACTAGTGAGATAAATTACTATTTTGTTATTTTTATCTATCATCAGTTTATCTTCCATCTCTTATCTTCTCTATTTTCATTTAACTTAGGTTCTCAATGATTATTGATGCCATCCCTATCAGTTGCAATCATTTTGATAGATGATAACATATACATCTTTTATCATTTCTAAAATATATCTTTTTCTTTTGTTGTAATTATTTATAAATGCAAAATAAATGATAAAATTGATATAAATTCTATCAAATAAATATATGAAAAATTATTAATAACAAATGTATAAATATTAAATTATTTCATCTTTTATCATATCATTATTCCATCATATATTATAATAAGTATTATGCAATGAAAATGATTCATTAATAAATTATTATCAATTTTCAGGCAAAATATATTTCATTCAATTGGTTCATTGGCTTCATATCACAATTTTGTACCATTTTCACACCAATTTGATAACAATCTCCGAAATTTTGGTTGAAACTTTCTAATAATGAACTAACTGTAAACAACGCTTTTCCTCACTTCTTCACAAATAACACAAATACGAATAATGTATACCGATGGATAAGATAAAATTTCATTTTAAAATTGAGCATTTATCATCAAGAATCAAACCTAACTGTATGAATAAGTAGATCGATAGATAGAAAACTGTATAAAATTTCTTGATAAAAATAAGTTTTAGTAAACGATAACTTTTCGATAAGTGACGAAAAAATTTTAGCATTTTTGATATTATCAGAATTAAAAAGATTACTTTAACAATCAAAATTTATTAATTTTTTCCTCAATTGATAGTAACTAATTACTAATAGATAATAATTAGTGCTATGTGATTTTTAAACTGTGCAAAAATTTATGAGTGATAAAGATATTTTTCTTTTTAAAAAAGAAAATTTTTGAAAGATTTTGATGGAAGAAAAGAAAGTTTTCAAAAACCAAAAAAAAAAAAAAAAAAAAAAAAAGAAAAAGAAACGAATTCCAAATTCATTCATGTATTATTTAATATCTAGTCACCAAAAAAAAAAGCTTTTGGATATTTTGATTGATTAAAAAAAAAAAGCAATAGATTAATTGGATGAAAATTTACCAGTAATTTAAATACGAAATAATTTAAATTTGAATTAATTACTTAATGCTCTTGTTTAATTACTTGATTTTAATTTTTATACACTTTATAAATCTTTTTGCCCAACTTTTTACATCATTATATTCAAGTTTATTTGTGATTATCAATTAGCGATCAAATATGCTGGAACAATTAGGGATGAGAGTGCTGTGTATTCCATTTTATTGCAGTAATTAAATTGAGAGTTGGTTAATACCCTGCGGGTAAAAAGATGGGTAATAAAGGCTGAAACCGAGTACAATAAATAATACATCATGTTTGATGATGATAACCAACAAAAACAGGATTTTCAACACATCCCTATAATTTATAGAAAATGGTTGAAGTATTTTTTTTACCCCCATTTTAAATCCTCAATTTAAATTACTCGATTTGTCAAAATAAAAAAAAAAAATGTCAGAGAAAATAATTCATGAAATCAAATTTTAAATTGAATTTGAGGAAATTTTTCTTAAAAAATTTTAAATTTTAAAGCTCAAATTAAAATCTACATTTAAAACATAAATTGCTACAAAAATCAATAGAATTTTTCTTTTCTCTTTTCATAATTCAATGATAAATTAATTAAATTAGCTTATAAGTTATCAAACAAAAGAGATAAAATTATAAAAAGAAATAAGGAAAGATTTTTTTTAACAATATTTTTGGACAATTAAATTAATTTTATAAGAACAAATTAATGGTTAAAAAAAGAAAAAAAAAAGAAAAGAAAACAAAGAAAGAAAAGTGAAAATGATTCAAATTTTGAATTGAAAACAAAATTTATAAATAATTTTCCCATTAATCATTTCTATAATTTGTAAATTATAATATAATAAAAAGACGAAAAAGAAAAAGTATGAATAAATAAATAAACAAACAAACAAATAAATAAACAAACAAACAAACAAATAAGAATTATCAAACGATCATTTCAATGAAATCAAAAATGTGAACAGATAGATAAACATTGTGCCCGAATATACATGCGGATACCATGCGGTATAATAATTTCATCTAATCCTTCCTTCTCTATTCTTACTATCTTCTTTTCTCTCTTTCCCTCTCTCTTTCCCTCTCTCTCTCTCTCTCTCTCTTTGAAATAAAAATTGTCCATTTGAAGTGAAATAATCGGATTTAATCCTTAATCTCTCTCTTCTTGACAAAAATGTTATTTGTTCTCTTTTTATTTTACATAATGTTTAATTATTCTCACTTTTTCTTCTTTTTTTCATTTTCTTTTTATTATTTATTATTATTATTATTATTATTATTATTATTATTATTATTATTATTATTATTATTATTATTATTATTATTATAGATTATTTTATACAAAAATATCTGATTTTTATATTTTTTTTCTTTTTTCATCAAAATTTTAATTCTTTTTTATTTCTATTCTGTTTCACATTTAACATTCTTTTAATTACTCATTAAACGATGCTAATAGTATAATCTTAAAGTAATTAATTAATCAATGAGTCATTCAGTCAGTCACTCATTCAGTCAGTCATTCATTCATTCAGTCAGTCATTCATTCGGTCAGCCAGTCATTCAGTCAGTCAGCCATTCAGTCAGTCATTCAGTCAGTCAGCCATTCAGTCAGTCATTCAGTCAGTCAGCCATTCAATCAGTCATTCAGTCAGTCAGCCATTCAGTCAGTCATTCAGTCAGTCAGCCATTCAGTCAGTCATTCAGTCATTCAGTCTTATACGATAACAATTTGTGATACATATTTTAGAGATGAAAGATTAGTAAATGGAATATTCAGCAAAATATATAAAATTATTTTATTTCTGCAACTATTCAATGTTATCTAAGCTTCATTTATTCTATTTCTATTGATTTTACTAATTTCAATTTCAATTTTAATTTTTCTATCTTTCATTTTATCTGTTTTCCATCCATACTAACTACATTTTCATTTTCTTATTTTATTTCCATCTTCAAATTCAAATCTTTTCTCTTCTAATCGCATTGATAATAACTAAAATATAAAATGATAAACAAATATTTATGACTAATTCAACAAATATGAAAATGAAATGGAAAGTGTAAAAGAAATAATCCAAACAAACAAAAAAAAAACTACCAAATATGAAGGGAAGGAATTGTTATTAGTCATTTATATTTCATATATTTTTATGATTTTACTAAAAAATTGTACTTCGATTTCATTTTCAGACTATTCACATGATAATATATATGTTAATTATAATATTAGTATGATAAAGTAACAATGGTAATAATAATAAATAAATAAATAAAAACAACAATAATAATAATAAAGAATTGGATGATTGCATTGACGTGAAGCAAATTATTTGCATGCAAAATTTTTGGATCAAATAAAAAATTAATTTTAATTAAGAAAAAGCAAGCAAATAATATTAATCAAATTTTAAATAAATGACAGAAAGGTAAGAGCAAACGATGGAATAATTTAAAACAATTAAATGATTAAATAATTATTACATAAAATAAAATTTGCAAAAAAAAAAAAAAAAAAAAAAAAAGAAGAAAACATTTTTTTATAAAATAATGAAATAATTACTAATTTTCTATTTCATTTCCAATACTCTTTAAAGAGTTTAAAAAAAAAATTTTTTTTTTTTTTCTACAAAAACTCAAAATGTAAATATTAAAGATGAATTGCAATATGTGTGATTAATTGATTGCTTTGAAATGAGAAATTTTATGGCAAATGGTTAATATCACAATTTGATATGATCTACAAGTAAAAAGCAATCATTAATTTGCATAATAAACGATCATTTACAGCTATAATTCTCCAATTGCTATTGCTATATTATATTCATTTATTCATTTCTGATTATTCATCTAATTCTAATTCAATTTTAATTACATTAATAAATGTAATTATGGTTGTTGGATAAAAATGTTTGTTTGTATAAATGGCCAATTTTTTAAAAAATTTTATCATTTTGGAAAATTTTTTCTAGGTTAACAGATTATAATGATCATTGATCTTTTTTTTTTTTTTTTTTTTTTTTTTTTTTAAAAAAAATGTTAATGTGGTCAGAATTTTGAAATTGCGCTAATTTCAATAATTATACTTCTTAATTTTTTAAATTATTTACATATTTTTAACGATTCATACAGTTCACTTCTTCTTAGTTTTTTTTTTTAAGATTTAGTTTCTTTTCTTCTGAAATGTTAATTTTACTGATTAAATGATGATAATGATAATGGTAATAATAATGATAACGATAATGGTGATGATAATGATGATAACAGTAGTAATAATATTAATGATGGCATCTTACGTTAATGATACACTTCTTGCTCCCTTAATTCCATTGATCAGCTTCCTCAACTTTAAAATTTTCACAACTGTTTTAAAATAACTCTAATGCACACACACACACACACACACACACACACACACACACACACACACACACACACACACACACACACACACACACACACACACACACACACACACACACACCACACACACACACCACACACACACACACACACACACACCACACACACACACACACACACACACACACACACACACACACACACACACACACACACACACACACACACAACACACACACACACACACAACACACACAACAACACACACACACACACACACACCACACACACACACACACACACACACACACACACACACACACACACACACACACACCACACACACACACACACACACACACACACACACACACACACACACACACACACACACACACACACACACACACACACACACACACTCGTATATATACACATAACATACTCTGCGATATATCTTTATGCATTTGGGAATATAGTAATAGCAAGCATGTCCCCAGCCGTATGTGTAGTGTGATATGCTGTCATGACATGACGTGATCGTTTGATGCAGTGTAGCGTAACGTGACATGATGCAGTGTAGCGTAACATGACGTAATGCAGTGTAGCGTAACGTGACGTGATGCAGTGTAGCGTAACGTGACGTGATGCAGTGTAGCGTAACGTGACGTGATGCAGTGTAGCATAACGTGACGTGATGCCAGAAAGACCGAAATATGTACGAAATTGAATGATTGGATAAAATGTTCCAATGCCACGTAAGAAATGATTTATCTTCCATGCAGCCCAGCCCAGCTTATTTACATTGTTAGAGTTCTGTTGACATTTGTCTCCAATTAGATTGTTTACAAGGTACGTATAGCTACTTGTTTAATTGACCCTTTTGTTCTTTGTTGGCTACTGTAAATTGTATTAGAATTTGACAAGGTCAACAGTACTTTGTCTAGCTGACCCAGGTGATCATCACCTATTACCAAAGAGGTCAACGGCATCTCGTCTAGCTGACCTCAGGTGATCATCACCTATTACCAAAGAGGTCAACAGCATCTCGTCTAGCTGACCTCAGGTGATCATCACCTATTACCAAAGAGGTCAACAGCATCTCGTCTAGCTGACCTCAGGTGATCATCACCTATTACCAAAGAGGTCAACAGCATCTCGTCTAGCTGACCTCAGGTGATCATCACCTATTACCAAAGAGGTCAACAGCATCTCGTCTAGCTGACCTCAGGTGATCATCACCTATTACCAAAGAGGTCAACAGCATCTCGTCTAGCTGACCTCAGGTGATCATCACCTATTACCAAAGAGGTCAACAGCATCTCGTCTAGCTGACCTCACGTCTCCAGCAAACCACACGTCTTACTCTAAGTGGATGCTCCTCTCTGCATAACAATCTGACAATCACTGCTCCCTTCCAACATCAATATTGTCAGCAAAGTGCTCCTAGCGCTCCCTCCTCTCGACTCTTGAGTTCGAATCAGATCCTAGCTGTGTAGTGTGGTGTGGTGTGGTGCAGCGTAGTGTAGCATGGTGCAGTGCAGTGTAGTGTAGTGTAGCGCGGTGCAGTGATGCGTTGTTTATGAAAGGATCATTCGTCTAATTATAGTTATTGAATTGAAAATAGTAAAATGAATTGCGATTGTTTCGTTAATACATGTAAATATCAGTTAGTAATGCTACTGCTACTCCAATGGAATCTTTGAGGAATTTTTTGAAAAACAAAAAAAAAAAAAGAAGCAAATATTGCAATATTTAAAAATTTAAAAATTAAATCAAATCAACATTGTTTGACTTATTAATCTTGCTAAATTGCTTATGTTTTATACCAATAACTATATGGTATTTCTATCGAGATTTATCGATTAATTTGTCGAGATTTATCGATTATTTCAATGGATCAATGCTGACAATATGGAAATGATATGGATTGTGATAATTGAAGATGATGAATGTATGGTATGAGAGAATAGTTAGAGTAAAATACTCGATGTTTAAAAGTATATTAACTTAGGATATATCAATATATTTGCTAATGAATGAAAATTTGTGGTTTTATTGAGATATCTCTTGGAAGGTTGTCACTGATGTCTTAGGTTCCTGTCGTTGACATTCTTAACTAAATTAATCGAAACAGTTGTGTTCAATATAATGATGAACTGGATTTGTTAAAATAGTTAATTAATGTTGGGATAGGTTGACAGTGATGTTGACAGTGATCAATGAGTAATTACTCTAGGAATAATAATTTTGATCGATTTGTGGAATAATGGAAGGAAACATTTATGTCAGTACAGGATAATATGATTTTAATAATTAATTGCGATTGCCAAACCGGAATACGCAATTCCGGAAATGCAAGTGAACAATGATACGAACAGTACTAAATGAAGATTAAAATGCATAAAAAAAAGCATTTCAAATTTATAATTTAATTTTTACATTAATTAAATAAACGAAGAAAATTTTTAATGAATTATTTTAAAAAAAAAAAAAAAAAAACATTCGGTATTTTTCGATTAATCTTAATTAATGGCATTTAAAAGAAGAGAGAAAATTGCAGCCAACAATTAGGTAACTAATTAATTATAAAAAATTTTCACAATCTTTGAAAAAAAAATAGAGACCGAAGGAAGAAGGATGAAATGTTGGAAAAATGATTGTTAATAATGTAAATTAATTCTAAAATGTTTCCAAATATTAGACAAAATTTACGACAATTCAGTTTTGAAAGAAAGGAATCATTTCAAAATTAAGAATAAAATGTTTAATCATTTTATTTATCATATTTATATCTTATTTATTTCATCTTTCTAACAATTTTAGCTATTGGATAGAGTCTCGATTTAATTAAAATTTTTAATTGTAAACTGCAATATCATTAAAAATTAGATAATTGTTTGAATAAATTAAACTTATTTTATTATGAATTTGTTGCAGAATTTTTGAAATGTTTTATTTATTTTTTTTTTCCAATCTCGAGTAATTATTATTAATAATAATAATAATGTTCATATCAATATTTATAATAATAAAAATGCTGATAACAATAATAACAAACGAAAATAATTTTTTGAGGAAGAAAAAAAAAACGGACAATGGTTGACAGGAAGGAATAATTATAGGAAATTTATCAATCCTATTTTATTTCCTTTAATAAATTTTAAAAGCAAAATTTGCTTCTCGTTAAATTATTAGCAAAAGTTGAAACAAAAAAAAAAACGATAAATTTTAATTAGTATATAACAATTCTTTAAGAATTATATTTGAAAAAAAATATGTTTCAAAAAATATATGAAAATGTTACAGAAATGTAATATACATATCTTTGATAAATGAATAAATAATAAACAATTTCATTTCATTGAACTTAAAGCAAAAAAAAAAAAGATGACAAACCTTTAACTCATAGAATAATTGAATTTGTTGATGTTTGTTTATTTGTTTGTTTTGTTGATTGCTAATTGACAGATTGTGCTCGTGTGAGGAGGATTATGGTAAACAACAAACTAACAAAGCTTTATTTATTTTTTTTTTTTGAAAGAAAAAGCTGGAAAAAATATTTTTTTTTATTCATCATTTTTATTACATAATTAATTTAAATCTCTTAAATTTTGAAAATTAAAACTAAAAAAAGAAAAAGTTGTCAGTTCTTATTGCTCATATAAATCAATTAACTGATAAGTATGGTAATTTAAAAAAAAATTCGTTTTTTTTTTGCTTGAAATTTTTTATTAAATACGAATTATATATATCATCTAGAAAATTAAATTTATGAAATGAAAAAATTACGTATTAAATTTAAAATGAAAAATAATTTGAAATTTTCAATTTTTATTGCAACACTTATCTCTAGCAAAAAAAAAAAAAAATTAAACATTTCATAAAATATTTTTTAAAATTTTTTAAATTTTACCTCCTGAACTTTCTTTTCCTTCTCTTCCAAATTAGTATTTGCAACAGCTAAATCCTCTTGTGCTTTATCTAAATCATTCTCTGTTTGCATCATTTTCTTCTGGGTATCTCGAAGTTCTTCCTCAATTCGTTCCAATTTATCTGTCATTTGTCGCACTTTTTCTTCTGCAGCATCGGCTCGATCGAGAGCATTATCCTTGCAAAATAATTTTAATAAAATCCATTTTTTCTTCTTTTTTTTTTTTTGCCTTCAATTATTATTTCAAATATTTTGAAATGAAATGAAAAAAAAAAAAAAAAAGATTTAGTTTTTTTTTTTTTTTTTTGCAAAATATATAATTTATAATGAATTAATAATAATATAAAAATTAATCACAATTAATATATTTCATTACAATTAAAATATTTTAAAAATAGAAAAATTTTTCTTCACCATAAAATAGTAAGAAATAAATGTAGCATTTAATTTCAATACATATTGATTAAAATGATAGTAATTTCATTCAAATATTTAATTTAATTTTTCATTTTTTTTTTTTTTTTAGTTTAAAAATGTTTGCATATTTTTGGAAATATTAACTAAATGTATTTTATAGTATTTATATTAATTAATTGATATAACCAAATAAAATATCGTTTGGAATGAATGGAATTTTTAGTTTGTTTGATTATATTTTTGAAAAATTTTCAGCGTAACATTTGAATATACAATTTGTCCGCCTTAAAATTCGATCCATTTTACAAATATATCATTAAATTATTAAAAACGAATTTAAATTTGCTAACTGAGTTTTCAAGTATTGAATATCTTTTGAATGGTAATGGAATTATACTTTTACTTACCTAATAATATCAATATTTACTCATTAGCAAAACACATTAATATTTCTATATTCATACATACTTTTTATAGATGCAAAATATATTTACTAATCAAATAAATAAGTAAATTTTTGCATTTTATTTATTTAACTTTGCAACCTTAAAATTTTGTTTAATCCATCCAAATTATTACTCATTTCAATACTTTTTCTTTTTAAAAAAAAAAAAAAACTAATAAAAAAATTTCATTAATGAAAGTAATGGATTAAAATTAGAATCGAATTTAATAGAAAAAAGAATTATATACTTTAATAAAAAGAGAAATTTCCTCAAATATTTCATCTTTTCATTCCATTTTTATTGCGATTTTTGAATTGAATTTATGACAAACAGAAATTTTCTAAATTAAATGACAGAAGAATTATTTTTTTTTTGATTTGAAACAAATTTAACAATACTAAAAGGATGAAAAAAATGATTAAAAAGATTTGAATATAAATTGTAATAAATTTTCCTCATAATTACTACTATTATCATTAATTTTTAGCTATTTTTTGAAATTCAAGCAATTATGAATTATCAATTTTTGTTTTTTCTTACATTTAGTAATTATATTCCTTTGCATCGCATTTCTTCTTTTTTTCTTTTGAATTAAAATTGAACAAAATTGATCACTCATTTTATAACTTAAGTTAAATTTTTAATCTCTTAATTAATTTATAGTTTTATTGTTTAATTCATTAGTGCTATATTTCTAATATTTAAAATGTCAAAAGTAATAGTATGAAATTTTCAAAAATTTTTTTTTTTTTTGCATTTATTAATATGACAGTATGATGAAAATACCTTTTTCTTCCATCATTCAAATTAAAATTTTGATTTTAATATTTGATTTCAAATTAAACCATAGAAATGATTAATCTTACATTTTTAATATCTAAATGTTGAATGCATTAATTGCAAAAATTTTTATCACTTATTTGCCATTTGTTAGATAAAACCAACAATATTTATCATTTTTCTTATCATCCACAAAAATATGCAAAATTTTCAATTTTATTTTATCTTATAATAATAATAATAATAAAAAGAAGAGATTAATACCTTCTCGATTTTCATCGCCTGCATCTTTTTCTTGATCGCATCCATTTTTGCTTTAGTTTATAGCAATTTAATTTATTCAAATATCAAAAATAAGCTTTCTGGCTAAAAAAGAAAAAAATAAATTTTGCAATTTGAGAAAAAAAAAAAAAACAAAAATGAAATGAAACGTAATGTAACGAAACGAAAAATACAAATTTTCGAGAAAATTTTTAAAACAAAATATGAAAGATCAGTGGGATGAGCTAAAACAACTGCAGCGGATACGATGATTTACAATGAAAATAATAGTATATCATGTGTGTATGTATGTATGTGTATGTGTATGTGTATGTGTATATGTATGTGTATGTGTATGTGTATGTGTATGTGTATGTGTATATGTATGTGTGTGTGTATTTCATGAATTGTTGCTATCAGTGATATATTTTATCAACATTTTGAATTTTCTCTTGTTTTCTTTTTTTTTTCTTCCTCTTCTTTCTTTCTCATCTTTTCAATCATTCAGCCATTCTTTTCTTATTTATACATAAAATTTTGAAATGACGAATAGAAATTTTTAAATTAGTAAATTTCTTTCATTTAATAATTTTTCTTCATCAATTATTATTATTATTATTATTATTATTATTATTATTATTATTATTATCATTAATAGCAACAACATTAATAATGGTAACAATAATAATAATAATAATAATAATAATAATAATAATAATAATAATAATAATAATAGTGGTAGGTAATAAATGAGGAAAAGAGGAAGGGAAGGAATTAAAATACACAAACATGGAGAGATGGAAATAATCAAGCCATTTTTATCATTATCAACAACAATAATAGTAATAATATGAATGAATGAATGGATAAGTAATGAATCAAACAAATAAATCATAAATAAGTATAATAAGTAAATAGATAACTAAGTAAGTAAATAAATAAGTAAATAATTGAGTAAATAAATAAATAAGTAAATAAATGAGTAAGTAAATAAATAAGTAAATAAATAAATAAATAAGTAAATAAATGAGTAAATAAATGAGTAAGTAAATAAATAAGTAAATAAATAAAAATAAATAAGTAAATAAATAACTACGTAAATAAATAAATAAGTAAATAAATAAATAGGTAAATAAATGAGTAAACAAATAAGTAAACAATTGATTAAATAAATAAGTAAAGAAAGAAATAATAACAATAGCAGAAATAGAGAGAAGACAATCTTTTCTCGGATAAGAAGGATAGAATTCCGTTTATTACAGCCAAATGGAATTTTTGCTTTTGCAATTGCTTACTTATTACTTCGTTGGTATTCTTATATCTTTCCGGTTAAAAGTTCCTCTTTACACACATACTAACAGCTGTTACTTGTCGAGATTCTTCTAGCTAATAGTTTAGAAAGCCAAGCAAATAAATCTCTCTCTCTCTCTCTTTTAGTAAAGGGAGAGAGAGAGAAGAGGGAGGGAATGAATGAATGATAAAATAAGATAAAAAGTTAAAGTTAATTAAAGAAAAAAAGAAGTGAAGAAGGATAAAAAAGTTATCAAATAGTTTGATGATATATTATACACACACATACATACACACACACACACACACACACACACATACATACATACACATACACACACACACACATACACACATACATTGATATATGTATGAAATATGCTAAATTTAAAGAAAAGAATAGCAAAAAAAGATTTCGGAAAGAACAAAAAAAATTTATTTTCTTTTCTTCTCTCTCCCTCTCTCTCCCTGCCCGTCCGTCTGTCCCTCTCTCCTATTCCTCTTACAAGAATAATGAAAAATTGTGAGCAATACTGATATACGAAAATATCATCGCCGTAATATCACTTTTTTTTTGTAAAAATAACTTCTATCCTCCTTTTCTCCTATTAATTTTTATTCGCCTTCTCCCTCTCCCACTCCTCTCTCTCTCTCTCTCTCTCTCCCTCTTTGTTTTTTCTTCTCTTTTTAAATTTTTCTTTTTTCAAAAATTAGAAACGATAATTCTTGTATTGTTAAATTGATAAAATATAATTTGGAGATGAGAAAAAAAAAATGTATAAATATATTTCTTTTTTTCATTATTCCTTCTTACTTAAAACTTTTCCTCCTCTTTTCTCTCTCTCCCTCTCTCTCCTTCTCTCTCTTTCTCTCTCCCTCTCTCTCTCTCTTTGCATATATGTATATAAATTTGTATATGTATGTTAAAAAAAATTAAACATTTATTAAAAGTACTGCTATTCAACCAACAGTTGGTATATCATTTCATGCTAAATTCATTATCCTAAATAATTGCTAAAATTAAAATTAAACTAACAGAAAGAAAATTTTTGTAAAAAAATTGTTACGGAGGAAATTTTTATTTTTAAAATGCTTAGAAAAAGTTTTTAACTTATCATTTTTAACTTATCATTTCATCGAAAATTTATGATAATCAAAAATTTCATCATTTTTAAAATGTTTATTAAAATTTTTTGATATATAATCTTTGATACATAATCTAAATTTCTGAAATATAATCTAAAGATATGTATACACAAGCTGTAATATATGATAGATAGTAACGAATTGATAAGACTGATTACAGTGATAAAATGGATATCACGTAAACATGGTCTATGTAATATGATAGAGTGGAAAAGATAAGATAACAATGATAAATAACATATTTGAAAGTATATAGCATGAATTTTTAATCTATAATTTAAAGATATACATAAGATATGCATAAAAGATAGTGAATAAAGATAAAATAATCATAAATAATGACGTAGACTTACGTACGTGTATTCACCTACACGTGTAATTAATTATTTCATTCAACACACAATCAATTATCAATAATAATTAGTTTCCTTTTATTAAACATTTTGCTTTTTTATTATTTTGTTTTTTTTTTTTTCTTTGAAAATAATTTTAAATGAATTAAAATATTTCTTGTTTTTCTTCTAAAATTTCTACAACTCATTCATTTTTTTCGAAATTAAAATTAATTAAAGTTTCCATCAAATTTTTCTTGGTTTTTTCGTTTTTTGTTGTTAAAAAAGTAATCTTTTTTTTTTCATTTTTTTTAAAGAATGATAAAGTATTAAGTTTTTGAATTTTTGGGAATAAATTTTATTTTTATTTTTTTGTAAAATCATAGAAAATAATAAATTAATTTGCTATATTTTCAACATATATCAGTTACATTTTTCAATGAAACTATTTAACTTTTCTTCTTCCCTTCATTTCTTACTTAATTTATTTTCTGGCAGATTAATGAAATAAATAATTTATCAAATAGAGTAATTTCGTTTTCTTCAATTTGCTTATTTTATAAATTTTTGCATAATCAATTAATAATATGAACGAATATTCTCGAAAAATAAAATTTAATTATTGAAAAATTAATAGAAATGAAATAAATTTGAATAAAATATCACATCTATCATTGTTAATTGTCAACTATTTATCATTTCTATAATATCAGTATCAGTAAGGGAATAATCGGAACATTTTGTAAAATATTTTTGAAATAAAAAAATTATTTATAATACTAAATTCAACATAATACTAAAATACTAAAAAATTATTTATAATACTAAATTACAAATAATCCAACATATTTCTTTCACAAATATCTTATCAATATATCCTATTGCAATTATCTTTCGAATAATTTTGAAAGTACAAATGAATATTTCTTCTTCTAATCTTATCAATTTTATCAGCTAAATCTTCTCTTCCTCGATTGTAAATCAATAATTTCCAGCAAAAAACAATTCACAAAACAACAAAAAAAAAAGAAAATCCAAATATTTTCGATAAAATTTTCTTTTCAAAACAAAAAAGTATAATGTAATGATATATTTTTGAAAAAAAAAAAAAAAAAAAAAAAAAAAAAAAACATCGAAATATTATCATTTATTGGAAAAACAATAAAAAATAAAATGGAAGAATTATTTTGCCAAATTGTAAATTATAATCCAATCATTTATATTTTAAAAGAATTTTTCTTTTCAAAAACTAATTTTATTTTAATGGTTTAATCAATTATTTTCAAACTATGATGATAGGAGGATGATTTTGATGAAAAGACTTGAAAATTTAATATTTGCATTTTTAATATGAATCGATAATACTAGTTAATGCTTTTTTTGTACTTAAAATAAGAATTCAAATAGCGCTTTGATCTATTTAATTAGGCTATCAGAATTTTGAAAAAAAAAAAAACAAAAACAAAGAAAACTCTTCGCAGCTACTAGCTGGGCTAAATCATTTATTTTCATCCATGTTAAAATATTTTTTTTTTTTTATTTTTAATGGAATGTGAATGAATTATGTTATGAATGTGAGCTGTTTGTTAACAATTTCTGTTTTCTAGTTAAAGTATACTTTTCCAAATGGATAATTTTACTACTCAAAAAAATCATTTTTTTTTTTCAAACGAATCCACTTCCTAAGAAAAACGAATTATATGTTTATAGCAACATCATTACATGAAATTAATGTGAAAAGCAAAACTTGTTTTATCAATTTATTTGGGCAATTAAAAAAAAGTAACTTTTCGAAATGCTAGAAAAATCGTTTAGCACAAATGATATGACAATGATAACTACAAAGTGAGTACGAAATAATGTTATTACTATTACTATAAGCAACAAATGACAATAACAAGACTAAAGCAAAATGAAATCAATCTACTACGTTCAAAACTATTTACTAATATTAAAAAATTTTGAAAAGAAAGAAAAAAAATCATGGATCATCGCAAAAAACAAGGAATGAAGATCAGAAGGCCAGCTTCACCACCACAAATTGCCAACTTTCCGGATGGTTCACTAACAGCTAATCGATTTAGTGATTCCGTACGAAGATCTAAGCTAAACTGTGATATGGCAGTTTTACCAATCTAAAAAAAAAAAGAAAACTTGATTTGAAGAAGACAAAAAGATTAGTATTTCATTTAAATTAATATATTGAAGAAGTAACTAATTGTGCATTAAAATAAAAACAGAGTAACTTCGGTGATATTCATGTAAAAAACTTCATTTATAACAGCAATTACAAAAATAAAATTTAAAAACTGGATCCTAAAGTTACATCAACGACTATAAAAAGAAAAAAATAAAATACATTAAACAGCTCTTTCACAACCCTAACAAGTATGAAGTCACATGTTACTCTTCTTTTAGAGAATAAAACTAATTAACAGGTAAACTTCCTTAATTTCTATTACAATGATAACGAAGTGCTCGCAGCAATTGTTAAATATTTCGGTTCAAATTCTAGTTTTAATCACTCAGACAAATTCCCATAACTAAGATTTTATGAATTTACAAGAAGATCGCCTTTACTCTTATTAGATTTTACTAAATATGCAAAAATTAATATACTTTAATATCCTCAAAACAAAATTCGAGATGCGACTTTTCAGCACACAACTGTAAATTTGTCTGAGGTGGAGGAAATCTCGCTTCATTTTCACATTCGGCACTATCATCGGCATTGACATCATCATTTAAAGGTGGTACAACGGCCTAATGAAGATAGCTGATCAAGATTAAGCAGTATCCTTAAGAAATGTTTTCGAAGACAAAAAAACTAATTTAAATCAACTACACTTAATAAAATGATCAAATGTTCCACAAGTAAAAATTCAAAATTTCTTTCTCTGTGATGAAATATGTGGAACTTTTTATTAATCTTTATGAATTTATAAGAAACCATCATCCATTTCTTCTCCATTCCAACATCGCACAAAAAATATTTTTATTTGGGATAGATTTAGATTTGATATCTGTCATCGAAAGAAAAAAAAAAATCCAGAAAAACTTTCTCTTAAAACTATCGTAAAATATACCTTCGCCAATGGTACTTCTTCAGATTTCCTCACTAATGTGAGGACAACCCGGCATGCATTAAATACAAAATCTTTTTCCGATCGAATAGCAGCTAAGCGGCCATTTAGAGAGACTTGAAGACGACCATCTGCTCCAGCTGATATTATTGCGCCTGTCTTTGGACAAATACACATATCCCAGAGTTGCACTTCATGCCTAAATTCAAGAAAAAAAGAAAGGAAATTTAAAACTAAATAGTAAATAATCGATTAGCAGAAATCTATCATTTTATTTCACATGTGAAAAAAGTTTAAGTGGATTATTTAGAATTGAAATTTAGTTTGTTTTGATATCAAATTATAAATTATAATATTTGTTTCCAAATTTATTTTTTTTCAAAATTCATGAGCTCATTTACCACACGCATTTTACATTTAATAAATACAAACTTATTAGCCAGTGGAACGACGAAGAAATTCTCTTTTGATGAGCCTAGTACAATGTAACATGTACCGCAAGTTAGATGCATGCCACTAAGAGTAAAATCCTGCTGATAGCTAAATATACCATTGAAAAGTCCCTCTCGTGAATAAACCTATAATTGGAATATTTAGAAAGAACCTTGTTAGATGATTTGAATTTTCGAATTGAAATAAAAAAATCACGAAAATATAAAATTTACATAAAATATACCTGCATTCCAGCTGTTCTTTGTGCACCTTCTTCAATCACAAATGTTAGTGTGGTCAAATCATATATTCTAATTAATTTTTCTCGGAATGATACAGCTACTAAAACGAAATGAATAATAAAAAAAGAAATCATTAATAAATAGAATAAAAAATTACTGAGAAAAATGAAATGTCGATTTTCAGCAATTCGAATTCAGAGAATTTTTTGACAAAACTTACATTGTCCCATTCCACAGAAAACAACACTCAAAGGAGGAGATAACCATTCAGTATCATATATGATTTTTGCTGATGTTGTACTCTCATTCAAATCCCAAATTAATACATGACCTTTAATATTTTCATCAATTTTCCATTTACTAAATATATATATATATATATATATATGTATATATTGAAAGAAGATTTTGTTAAGAAATATTCATCGGAAGGCTAATATTAATAATAACAAACAAAATGGATTTAGAAATATATTTCTCACACAGTTTTGATTCCCTTCAATTTCAGCATAATGCTGCTATCTTATTTATTCAAATTTTAAAAACTAAATCTTACTAAAACTAAGTCTTAAAAAAAAAAAAATTAAAAGTTTGCAAAAATATAAAAACTGTATGATATGTACCTGATGCAGAAACAGATGCCAATTTATTAGAACCACCTTTTTCACTCCAAGCAATTGAAATGATTGGTATATTTTTACAACAATCAGGACAACAAAGAATTAGATCAGGTTTAGAACAACGATATACCAATGGGTTATTATTATTGATTGAAGGAACTGGTATATCACTACGTATACTAAAATTTTACAATTAAATATAAATTTTATAAGTACATATAATTATAAATTAATCCCTTGAAATTTGTTTAAGCTCCAAATATACTAGAAATAATGAATAATCTGTGTAACTAGGAATCCTGAATTAAAATTATTGTATTACTTATAAAAGCAAGCTTACTGAGTGCGATCTATGTTTTCTTCTTACTGGTAACATTTCCTCATTCTCCTTGTCCCCAAAACTTTTACACTTAGCTTAAACAAAAATTCTGTATAACTCGAATAGAAACTGAACAAAGACTGGAACTGGAAATGAAACAGAATAGAATTAAAGTATCAAATTTCTCAAATTCCACCTTGCATATAAAAAATAACAGTGATGAAGCAAAATCACTAACCCGTAGAGCGAAATTGGACCATTCATACCACCTACTGCAAGAATACCAACAAAATTTGACAATTTGCTATCGTGTTTAACAGAGTTTCGCAACGATGGGCACCAAGCTGTACAAAGTATTGTGCTGTGATTTACTTCCAAAAGAAACCAAAAAGAAGCAGAAATCCTGAAATGATAAAAACTGAATTTATTACAAAAGATATAATTTCGAGTTTATTTTTATTAAATAAAAATATAATTATCAGACTATTATTACACAGTTATGTTTATCAACTTTTTATAGCAAATTACAGCAAGACAATTATACCTTTCCGATTTATTGTCATACAACCAAAACTGAACATAATCAGTGTTATTTTTCCGATCTTTTGAAATCAGATATTCTTCATCAGTAAACACCGTAACAGCCACACATTCACGACCTAAATTTTTCGAAGAGAAAAATGATGATATATATATATATATATATATATATATATATATATATATATATATATATATATATATAAAGCCACAAAGATTGTTAGAAATAAAATCGGTATACATAATAAAAACATATTGCAAAAAAATTTTTTTATGACAATTCTATATCATACAGTATGTCATAAGCAATTATTTCATCTGATTTATACAGTTTACTTTATACTATTCATTTCCTTTATTCAATTCAGTTATTCAAATTAATTTTTTTTTTTGGTCCCAAAATGTTAGTGTTGCAAAACAAGAAATATCCTTAAGAAACGTTCACTGTCGGAATCAACTAACCATCTTCTAGTTTTCGTGGACAACTTTTAATCGTTGATATTGGTCCTCCACAGTATGCAATAGAACCAATTTCGTGTATATTATTTTCAGTTAACATAAAATGCCTAAAATTATTTATTCGAAAATACATTTCTAAAGAAGACAGGGAGAAAACACTGCATGAGACATCTGATAACTCAAAAATAACGGAGTGAGAATAGATGGGATTGAAATTACGGAAGTGCCAATATTACCTGAATACTCAAATAACCAGCTTGCTTTCTTGAACCGAAAGAAATGCATGTTAAGATACGCTGAATACCAAACTACTTAATTATAAACTTTATTTTGCAAACCGCTTAAGGTATTTAACTTAAAAATTAATTTAATTCAAAATTAGTCATTACTAACTTACGCTTTTTTCGTCTTGTAGTGCAAAGGTTTGGGCACAAAAACTGGCAACCTTTGCTTTTCTTCAGCTATCCGATGTTTCCGAACATTTTTCACACCGGAAGTTCGCCTTTCATTTGATGATGTTGACTGCCACTCATCACTATCGCCGGAAGGAAGCATTACAGGAATGGAGTACTTATTAAGCATTATATTTAAATCTTCACTGCAATTTAAAACAAAAAATGTAAAAATTTAAAACCTTACAAATTTTCTACTCAAAATATTAGAGTAAAATGAAAATATAGAAACCAGAAAGATAACATACCTAAAATCATGGGGTGCAATACGCTTGAAATTATTTGGATGATGTTCAAATTTGACAAGTAAATCGCAAAGAGATTCCTTTTCTCTCTGTGCTCTAAGCAACTCATTGGCTCGATCGATTGTTTCTTGGTATTGCATTAAATCAGAAGGTGTTGGAGCATTTGCTGAAGATTTTCAATAAATCATTATAAAAATGAATAGTCGATAAAGTTACATAATGGATAATGAGTAGATCGTTTCTCGATGATCTAGTTCCAAGAGAGAAAGATTCGACAATTAGACAAAATGCCATGACTTCAAAAAAAGTTTTGTGACAAAAAATCTTTTAAACTACCTTCAAGATTTGCACTTTTAAACTTGAATCGCTTAACTCCATCAGTCATTCTCATACGTGAACTCTTCTCTGGCAAATATTCCTGTACTATTGATGCCATCTTTTGCTTATCGGATTTCCTATTCTACAATTAATAAAAATAGAAAAAATCTAAACGCTCTTTTTAAATAGCAATAAAGTCTGTCAAAGAAGAATTTGATTTGAACAAAAACACTTATAAATGCTGACAAACGATTTATGCCAACAATTCTGCAACTTTAATCCTCTTTTGAGAAATGAAGCTGAGTGGAAAGAATATTACTTTAATATTTAACAATATGCCTTAACTTCCACCATAAACAGATAAAATATGACAGAATCCAGCAAACAGGAGCTAATTCCAGTTGCAATCAACTAAAAGAATAAGTTAAAAAAAAAAAGCTTATAGAAATAATTTTTAATAAGTATACTTTTTTGAATTTCTTGGAAATATCCACATCCAATTCATCACTTTCTGAATTTTCAGAGTATGATTCATCGTCCGACCTGAAAATTACTAATGAAGATTACTCATAAAAATGGAAAACTTCCAATTTTGACAACCTTTGTCCTCTTCCTCCTATTTTCGGATTTGTACATTTGGCTAAATGTTCACGACCATTTGCTACGATTGTTGCATAGCCGCATTTCCAACATTTCCAAGGTAACTGATCCTGTAAAACCACTAAAATTTACAAACCCGATCAATTTCTACCAGATTTTGTTACTTTTTTCCTCTTGAACACAGTGCATAAATTTAAACAACCAAGCGTCTTTGTTGTATATTAAGTTATTAAATCCCCTCACAGCCATATTTAAATATTTAAATCATTGAAAATTTCAGGAGATTTTATGTATTTAGAATTAGCTGATATGAATTACTAAAAAGTACCCTTTCTTGACCGCATCTTTCGAGATGATATGACAGCGCATAGAGATGCCCGTATTTTTGTGTACAATTCAATGTTTCGACATTCAAGCATGGCAAAACTTCCAATGCATTCATTGAAACCCGTAAAATTTTTGCCTTTGTGACTTTATCAAGTGCTCGAAACACATCAGCCTTACCCTATCAGCAAAAAATATTACAATATTCAATAATGACAAAAGCTTTCAGATATATAATTAAAAACCTATTTTCCTATATTACCTAAAGTTTAAATTAAACTGACATAATTTTGCATAGGACATCAAGATCTGAAATCAGTCATACTTAAAATAATCTCATCTTACACTTTGTTATGAAAGCAGACTAAAAAATTTACCATATATTTAAAATATTCTGGTAATTTCAGACATTTATCCACATGGCTAACGATATCTTCCATAGACTTCAAAGTTTTCGTACATTTTTCATTCAAACACTTTACCGTGCCATCAGCGCTTTCCGCAAATGCTCGTACAGCAAGTTGGTGCTTTTCCGTTTTTGACAGTACTGCCCAACTTGTTTTATGACCCTGCAAATGGCTGAATTCATTTAAATTCATTTAAAAAGTATTTTGAATTCAACCTTTGCATGAAGCTCGTAACAATTCTAAATTTAATTTATACATCTTCCAACAAATTCATTGCGTTATTCCATCAAAAGCGCCGAAGATAAAAGTTCAAATCTTAACAAAACTTGCATTTGATAAAATCTCCTTCCTTATAAACTACATTCTTACCGTATTGTTTCGATTAGGAGGAAATTGTTATAGTTTAAACATCGGTCTCTCTAATCAAAGAAAATTCTATTTTCAAGACCCCTCACTTGTTGGCTGACCTACTTCATTGCTTTTGTAGTTTTAATTATTCCTTTTGACTACACTCTATTAAGTTGTTTCAAACTTATAAGCGAATGAATAAAAAAATGAACAATCACATAATTATAAAATGACTATTCGATTAAATATATAATTTTTATTTACTCGATAAGCGGCATATTCAGCATATTTCTCCGGTGGGCGTCTTCGGGTTCGTTTCTGAAACCAGAATTATCGCTTTTGTTCAATTTCATTCAAAAGTTGAACTTGAATTTAAATTTACTATTTGTTACTTTTTTCGTTCTTATTTCTCTTCATATGTCCAAAATCATATTTATAAACTGTTTTTTCTTTGCTTTTTTAATAGCTAGTTTACAAGTGCTATTATAAAGACTTTTTTCTCTCTCTCTCTCTCCGAAATTTATTTCCATCGTCCGAAAAAGGATTTAAATCTACTGAGAGACCATGTCGATTTCAAAGATTACCTTGGGAGGTTTCGAGGGCCGAACGATAGCAACATTTTCTCCCTCATCAAATGACTGACTATCATCGGTTTCGTCACCATCTGAATGATCACTTTTATCATCTTTGGAATTGACCGTGATAACAGCAAGTTTCTGGAAAATGATAAATTAATGGTCCTGAATAAATCTGACGTTCTTTACAGGCAATCAAAAAATATTTGAAAAAAAAAAAAAAAAATGTAATGCAATATAGACTTTCGAGAAATTGTGAAAAAAGTACATAAAATTTCGTGATTTGGTCTAATTCTCAAACTTCACGAAATAATACGGTAGAGAAATATA
The DNA here is from genome assembly GCF_000002995.4 of Brugia malayi. Taxonomy (NCBI): domain Eukaryota; kingdom Metazoa; phylum Nematoda; class Chromadorea; order Rhabditida; family Onchocercidae; genus Brugia; species Brugia malayi. The sequence continues at coordinate 13,916,534 of NW_025062477.1, forward strand.
GAACGTTTTTTTTTCTCCAAAATATTTTCATAAATAAAGCGAGGAAAATTAATTCACTAGCACAACCTGCTCTTTCCCTTGTTTCACATTTCTGTCACTTTTTCGAATAGTCGTTTTACCGGCTTTCGTTTCTCCAATGCTATCATTATTTCGCTTATTCGAATTGCCGCTGTTATTCCTCTTTGAATTCCTTAGATTCCTTTTCATCCATAAAAAAAAAGGAAAATTAGTAAACTAAAACTAAAATCATAATTAAAATCCATAGAGAAATGTAAGTTATGAAGAGAAACGTTTTAAAAAAACATCACAAAATTTAAATAGAAAAATTAGTACAGACACATGCATGCACGCATAGAGATCCATACGAATGTATATGTTCTTTTGTTTTTTTGTTCATAACATTAATCTACCAACGTTTATACTAATAAATTGAAATGCATTTCTTTATCGGATAATTTAATTCCATTAGATACTTTCTCACAGTTACTCATAACAACTTAAAAAAAAAAAATAAAAAAATAAAGTAATACAATTAGCAAAAGAAACTGATTACAAGTAGCACCAAATCTATGATAAAATTATAAGTTTAAATAATCATTCTACCATTGAAAAAATAAAATGAAAAATGTGTTTGTAATTTGACTTCGTCTAATTCAATAATAAGCTAAAAAAGCTCAGAAATTCAACTATATAAATGACTAATATTGGAAACTAAAAACATTACATTAGAAAAGATTTAAGAATAATACACCTCGTTGAAACAGTTAAGAATAACACAACCCGGAACTCGGGAAACATTCAACAATAATGCACTCCGGAATTAGGGAAACATTTAAGAATAATGCACTCCGGAACTAGAGAAACATTCAAGAATAATAGACCCCAGAACTAGGGAAACATTCGAGAATTATTTTTTTATTGTAATTTTTTACATTGGAAACATTCAAGAATAACACATCCAGAAATGAGGAAACATTCACGAATACCACACACCGGAATCGATCTTGCAGCAAATTTACCGTAACAGCAAAAGATTTCAGAACGACACACCCCGGAATCGACCCTACTTCCATCTAACTAATAACGACTACAGTATGCCAGAAAGAGTTTTATGATATGAATTGTAGGAAACAACTTAATAGTGGATAGTAATGAAAATGTATTTTTTTAATATCCTCTTCTTTTCTATTATTATTTACAGTTGTGGTTAATTTATTCAGTTCTATTATAACTAATTTTTTTTTTGAAGAATATATTATATGTGGAATAGTTTAAATAATTCTTATTATAGCTTTATAAATTTCTGGCAATACTCGAAGTAAGCGAAAAAATGTCAGTTTCAACAATGCCTTCGCAAAACTTTCGTCATGTAATGAAAGATAAGAAAAGGTATGGATTCATTAATTTTGTTTGATTAAATTGAAAATTAAATTACATTTTTTATAATGACGACTGTTAAGATTAATATTTAAATAAGTATTATTTATGATATCCGTGGATTCTGTTTGGGTTATATAGGACATATGGCTCTGTAATAATGGTAGGATGAATTGGGTCAACGAAGGACGTGTCACTCAACCCAATGAGTTGCTCCATTTCGATGATACTACAAAAATGCTTCTTAACGCTTTCATTATTCTCTTTCTATTTTTGCTTAAGTTTTCTTCCACAGGTAATTCTTAACAAATTAATTATTATCACTTATTTAAATTATAATTATTCCTTATATAACAGTTATTCTTTTCCTGCTTTTATCCATTATTTGTTGTCAGTAATAGTAATTTTATCATTATTATGTACCTATAATCAAATAAGTCAAGAAAAGAATGCTGTTATTGCATCATATATGTTGACTTGCTCACAATGAGCTAATTGATTTATATTATCAATGAGAAGGCAGAAGACAAACAAATAAAATTGAATAAATGCACTGTTCTGTATGTTATTTCGGCAATCGCTAAGCAGCAAACCATCAGTTCCGGTAGTTACATTATCATCGAATACTGAATGAATAATTGCATTGATACTAACAACCACTCATAATAAAAAATTAGATACATATGATATTTAATAAATAAAGGACTTGTTCATTTAATTTCAAGTTGGCTGGCTAAATTATCTTAGTTAATGAAAAATTTTAATGCAATAAAATTTAAAAATTCTTGACGCAAAGTTTATACTAGCATAATTGAATTCTTTATTAATATAAAAAAATATGGTTAATGTTATAAATCTTCTAATATGAATATTTTAGTTAAATATCTTGGTGGCATACCAGTACCTGGTCGTTCGGTACCACCTATGCGAATTTTTGAACTTTACGCCAAATCTTGTGCACCAAATGATCGAACTAAAGCAATAACTGAACAATTAAGCAAAGTTGGCTAATTAAACAACTTTTATTATTTAATTGTTTTTCCTTAATCTAGCCAATTTCAAAATTTCGATAATTTTTCGAAAATATTTCAAATGTTAAAAAAAGCTCTTTGTTTTTTGCACTTATACTTTTTTTAATTATTTATTATGAAGGATAAGGAATATGATACTTTCAGAGCTCTATTTTTCTTCGAAAATATAATTTTTTTGTAGTTGTTGCAAAAAATGGATGCAAATGATATTGCGAGTAATCTGTACAATTCATTGTATATAGCTGTTGGTGATATTAATGTTACCAAATTGATGGGTAAATGGTTTGTGGTAAGTAGATTTCGTTACAGGGAATAACTTTTAATTTCACTATTATCATTTATTTCTTTCCTTTCTTCTTTTCAAAAAGGGAAATTTAAAAAATTAGTCTGAAAATTTTAATTTATTTATAGGTAGCTGATACACCGAGTATTCATCATGAGCACTGCCCAATATTTTATTGTATGTTTTGTTTCTCTTACAGTCAATTTTTTGTTTATTTTTTTAAATTAAAAAGCCTTTTATACTATTTTGTTCATCGTTTTAGTTGATTTAATGGATAAAACTCCTTATACTTCAATATTCACGGTACGGCAGTATTCGCAAAATACAGAAAAGATTAAGATTTTGGAAGGATATGGGAGAAAAGTAGGACCGGATCCGGCAGAACTACTTATTAATATTGGCCATCCAGCTGATCCATGTCCATGTAAAGCTTTCAGTTCTTGCCAAAATATTAGCTAATACTTTGAAATAAATATTGAATAAACTAAAACAGAGAACAATGAAGAGTAAATATTTCCGGTAAAGATTTAAGTTAATAATTTCTTTGACGTAAGCTCACGTTAATGTAATTATATTATTGATACTAATTCAGTTGAATACTGACAAAAGTACCGCATGTGTGAGTATAAATATGCATATTCATAAATATCCATTTCAATACTTATATAATTTCTTATATTGTTCAATCAGTTTTTATTGTTTATTATATTTTAAGGCATTATCATAACTTTTCAGATTCGATAGTACGTAGTGGACCAATTAATGAAAACGAACAGTATGATTATATCATTTTAACTCAGCCTCTCAAATATCCAATTATGGTTCTTGCTCGTGATCCACCTGATTTTGAAAACAAGTATAAAGAAGAGGTAATAGATGGTAATCATCATATCATATGATTAATTAATCCAAATAGTAATTATAATTTCAAAATAATGGGTAATCCAGACATGAAAAATAATGTAAATTCAAGTTAAATTGGAAATAAAGCTGAGGAGAGTATTTAGTAAAATGCACTTATAAAATAAAAAAAATTAATCATGCCTAATTTTATATAAACCAATATGGATGTTTGTCATTTCATTTCACAATTTTAATTAATTTATAATTTATATGCTATCATATGGTAAATTAATATTTTTTCAAAAAACATCATTTAAATACCGCTCGCTTTTTCAAATTTTCTTTGATTTTTAAAAATTTTAGGTAAAAACATTCTTGGAAAATCAACGTTTTTGGCATTCTGCATTCTCACTTAAGAATAATGTTCTTTTTCTCAATACAACGGATTGTTTTCGAACGAATCAATACAACATCGGATTTTGATCTATGAATATTATTGCTATAATTATTACCAATTATTTATTATTGCTGTATTTATTATCACTTTGATTAAGTATTATAGATACCAATGTGTGTGTTTTTACCTAAATCCATCACTTTGATTAAGTATTATAGATACCAATGATCCAAAAGAAAAACGAAAGAAATTTTTACTATTTATGAACTCAGTGATCAGAGTTAATGAATTTGGTTTCTTTTCTTATTGTTTTTTACAGTTAGTTTATGAAATATTCAGAAGTTAATGTTTAAATTTTAGTGCAGCATAAGGAAGCAATCATTGAAATTTTATTTAAATATGCTCATTGAATTTATGATTTGATATATTCAATGAAATTGTTTATTATAAAGCTAAGGAGTGTAAAAAATTGATAAAAGCAGTTGCAAATGTCGTATAATATAAATTGAAAATATTGCACAGTGTGGTAAAGAATTCCATTTAACATGATACAAAATATCGCGTATTGTGATTGAGGACAGAAAATGTGTCTTAATTTAACATATATTCTTCCATACAAAATGTTTATTGCAGTATCTATGTGAAATAATGGCTTTTATCATGATAAGAAACTCATTAACTTTCGCGACGAAAATTTCTACATCTTTCAAGAATTCAAAAATAAGTTAAGAGAAAGTCTCTTTTTTCCCGTTTCGCCGTATAAATCTTTTTTACGAGAAATAATATAGCCAATCAAATGTTGTCATTATATTATTTCTTTACTGGAAATTGATTTTTAGGTACAAATTTAGTTGCTGCTGTTTTTTATAATTGGAGATAAATTACAAGTTAGATCAAATCTTATTTTGTCGATTCCAAGAATCATAAACCCAGAGATATTCAATTCATTTTTTGAAAAATAATTTCTGGCCAGTACATTTATCAAGCTGGTTTCATATTCATTTTCTGAAAATGTTGTAAACTTCGATTATAATTCATCTGCCAGACTTATTCTTAAGTCGTAACTTAGTTAGAATATCATTTCCCAAATGGATGGCCTTGCAGGACATTTACCCGGGTTGGGTTGGAATTGTTCCCTTCCTAAGATGACTGTCACTTTATTTGACTCTTAATATAAGCAAAGACATACGCTACCACTATCATAGCTCGTAATCTCATAAAGATAAATAAATTTCTCACGGAAGTATAGTGCGTTATTAATTATAAATAAATTTTCAATGCAAAAATTCAAGAAAGTATTGGAATGAAAAAAGAAAAAAATGTTATTAGAAAAAATAAATAAACGTTTGCTTGAAGAAAGAGTGAGACTCTTTGCGGCTGTAAATGCTAATTCATTTGGCTTTCCCACTACGAAGTTATCAAAGGTAAATCTTGGATCTAGAGGCTAACCAAGATTATTAACACTTTCCTCTTTATTTTTTGATATGATGCTAGAACTTGAATTCTTTTCTTCGGTTACCTGAATATCAATAGAACATATACTTTTATCTTCATTCTGCCATAACAATATTTTTTCCATGCAGTGAACTGTAATCCACTCTTTTATAAATCTTGTTGGCACAGATAACAAAACTTCCCCATTGCTACTACTAACAAATTTAAGTGAACTTAACCAACTGTTATATGTTGCTTCCCCATAAAGGTTATAAAGGAGATTTTGGATTTTTTTCCAAGAAATATTATGATCTGTTGCTGTAAAATTTGATCGAAAAACATAGCAGAAACCTTAGGATTAATTAAGCTCATACACTACACCAAGACAAAAGCAATGCTAGAAAAATATAAGATAATCGATAGCCTACTGCGAAAAGCTAATACTACTTAATACACACTAAAAATTATGGTGATTTTTAATGAGTAGTAAAGGGTATAGAAGCACTAAAATTGATCATTTTTATTTCAATAAATAAAACGTCGCTCGTGTCAAGGATTAGCATACTGCTAACATACTGTTAAAAAAATTATAATATATTATGTATAAATGAGATATTAAATTTATTGGTAAAAAAGTAAAATATTCATATAAAGATAGATAATTTAATGCGAATTTACTGAAACAAATCTATGATTACATTAAATAATTTGAATTGTTGTACTAAATTTGGCATTGAATTAGAATTTTATACTGAAGGAATAGAGAGAGAGCATTTATTTCTTAATAGTGTTAAAAATAAAATAGCTTTGCTTGGTTTTTCCTGCAAGAAAGAGATTTCTACACATCAATATGAGATAAAAAGTGGTTGTTATAATGATTCTAATAACTTAATCAAGCATTTTGACTTAGCAAAAGAATTACTTACTCAAGCAGCACAAAAACTTAGCGGAAATACTTTTTTCAAAGCAAAGCCCTATTTAGATAGGGCAGGCAGTGCATTAAATGTGCATGTTAATTTAGTGGATTCAAACAACAGTAATTTATTTTACTGTAATGAACAAAAGTACAGTGATTACTTAATTTATCGTATTGGTGGGTTATGTGCTATGATGAAAGAACATGTGTCATTCTTCGCTCCAAGTGATGATTCATATTTAAGGTTTCAATATCTAGATATTCACACACCAACTACAATTAGTTGGGGCGTGAACAATAGAACTGCAGCAATAAGGATTCCCTGTCTCGGCAGCAAGTGTCTAGAACACCGTGTTCCCGGGGCAGATTGTAACTTTGAAAAAGTACTTATAGCAATAATTGAAGGTATTACTTTTGGTATAGAAAACAAAATTGCCCCTCCAAATAGAGTATATGGTATCGCATCTGACCCTCAATATAAGATGGAGAATTTAGCATAAGCTCCAACCACCAGATGTACATCTAACAACGGAAGTTGCACTGCTTACTTTTATCATACCCCTGGTTCACGTCCATTACAGCTATTATTAACTTGGTTGATATAATCAAGCTTATATTATTATTTGGTACGTAAGTCATGCCCTCCAAATCTTTTATAACTTCACTTATTGCATTTGGTAATTCTTTAACCTGTAAATAGTTTCATCTCGTCGATTAACTTGAGCTGCAGCTTACTGTGCCACACTGTCATTAGGTGTTGATGTACTACTATCCAATAGAAGAAAAGTGATAGGGTTACTGTTAGTATTCCCTCTAGTAGGGTATTATACCAGGTAATGATGCAGGATTGTGCTTCTTATCTATTAAACTTTTTCCACATTGAGATCCTAGGAATTTCCCAGCAGCATTATGTAAAAAAAGACCTTGAATGTACAACTCCTCATTTCGTTCTATTAATTCTTTATTTTTCTTTTTTTCTAGCGATAGTTCAGAATTTTCTCTATTAGGTTTCTCACCACCAATTAAATCCCACCACCATTATCACGTAAAAAAGTACTAAGAAAATATCAATTTGAAATTTCAAGTGATTGATAAATAATGGTCTTCCTAAGAAAGTACTCATTTATGAGCTTTTATAAAAATTTTTAGAACTTTTAAGAGTTAATTTAAACGAAAAAAATCGAAGTCATATGACATTTCAAATGAATATTAAAATATTAGGGTAGAATTTTTTTAAATCGAAAACTTGAATACAAATACCATATTCGAATATATGGAAGTTCAAAAGAAGGGTAAAAATGCTGAGTGAAAAATGAAATTTAAAGTACTACAAATCATGTCTAAAAATTATAGGTAGTGCTAGGAAAAGAAAAAAGAAAATTAAAATTGTACTTTTCTATGTTTCGAACGAAACTGAATAATTAATATTACTTAATATTATTTACAATCATTTAAAGCGCTATACTAGTTTAATTATCTAAAACATAATAAATCTAATCATTTATGCTATATTTGGAAACAAATTTTAAACAATTCCCACATTTTAGTAATTGAGCATATAATTAAATATAACAGATGTAATTTAATCATTTCAATAATATTTCTAGTAGTGCTCAAACTACCACACCATATATGACCCGCTCTCATGCAATGCATACAACATAATCAATTAAGTTCGAAATATTGCTATTTTTAGTTTTGGCACTTAATTAAAATAAAAATTGATAATTTAGAACCAATTTCCTTGTTTAATGTAAGAAAACTATTACTAATTTCAAAATTTTTAAAAAATTCAAAATTTAAATTTGAAATTAAATTTAATTTTGAACCTTAAATTGAATTAAAACCATGATTAATTGAAAGTTTTATTAATTTCGCTGATGAATTTTTGCGCAAAACTCAATTACAAAAGCGTATTTTAATATTTAAACTATAAGATGACCACACCATATATGACCAGCTCTGGTGCAATGCATATAAAATAATCAATTAAGTTCAAAAAATAAATCTTTTCTTAAATGAATTGCTATTTTTAGCAAATTCAGCAGTTAATTAAAATTAAAATTGATTAATTAAAATTAAGTTTGAAAATTAAATTTGGTTCATAATTGCTATTAGTTCGCTTTCTCACAAATAAAGAGAATTCACTTTAGAAAATATATTTGCACATGCAATTAATTTCTTGTTTAATAATTTTTCAGAAACACTTTTTCACATTTCAAAAAGTTGTATAAACTAAAAGTAAACTGCTCATTAGAATCTACATAAACACTTGGTTACTGTATTTCATTTAGATTAAGAAGAGATTTATTTTGAAATCCTGTTTGTCTGTACGTAACACTGAAATTTAGAAATTTTTTATGATCAAATTCTTAATCAGAAAAACAGAAAAAGAATGTTACTCAATGAATGATGAAAGATAGCCTTTTTTGCGTATTCATGCTACGAATACACATTCTCTCCCCATTACTTCTACTAAAGTATGTTGTTGGTTGGGTTTCCCTTTTGAAGGATTATTCTTGGAAGGGGGGCATATAATTAAGACCAGTAGAAAATCCTGTACGCACCCCTCTCACTCTTACTTCATCAGCAATTTTTTTCTGATCCCTAGAGGGACCAATAATTCTCTTTTGTTGTTTGCCAATGATCGCACTTTTTTTTTTAGTGATGGAGTCCCCCCTCTCAAACTAGTGAACGAACATCTCCTCTTCCACATCCTTGCAATTTAGTAGTGTGGTCCTGGCGAGAATCGAACGCTCAACCTACTGATTAAAGGCCAGCTGCTCTATCGGCTGAACTATGCACTAACTGAGCAGTCTCAACCGTTTTCAGCCATATTAAACAGTGAAATAGATAGTACAGCAATAGTATATAGTAATTTTGTATAGCTCAGTCATGCTAGAATTGGAGGTCATAATTGATTACCTAATCACTAAACCAGAAAAACTTCGGATTTTTGCTAACAGTAATTCCTGAGCAATAGTTTGTAAATGGTGATTAGTTAAGTGGCCTATTAAAATTTCGAGTTGACCATCAGTTAGATGTTCTACCGGGGATTGAAGTTGGTAGCTATTAAGATCTTTTGTAAGAATCTTTAAATGATGATTAGTTTGGATTTGGTAAATTTTCGATTTGGATATCTGTCAGATTTTCAATAATTACAGGTTCGCAAGATTGGAATATAATGTCAAGTGGGCTTTGTGAGTTTTATAACGTATTTTTAGTTTTAATATTTATCTCCCAATAAAAGTTAGATACTCCACTTGCTAACAAGCTTTAGATGGTATTTGACTATTCTAATTTTATATTATACTAGTTACGATTGGATTACATACCTGCCACATTATGTATCATGTTGGACACAGATCTTCGAGAGAATAATAGAAAATTTGATTTGTATGTATATTATTTTTATAATGTGTTGCATAATTCTTTTTGCTCTATCTATCCAAGATTTTCCCCTACTAATTTTACCTTGTAACACTTTTCACCATCAGTTTCTATTGGGGTACTTTTTGCTATCTTAAAAGCATATTTTTTTCACTCATTAAAATCTCTCGATAAGTTTGCAGCTATTAATATTGTAACATCTATTGGTTAATTTATTAATAAAATCTATGTTACTGTTTAATATGGCTAAAAACGATTGAGATTGTTCAGTTGATGCATAGCTCAGCCGGTAGAGCAGCTTGCCTTTAATCATATTCGTTCACTAGTTTGAGAGGGGAAACTCCATCACAAAAAAAAATGCGATCATTGGCAGAAAACAAAAGAGAATTATTGGTCCCTCTAGGGATCAGAAAAAAATTGCTGATGAAGTAAGAATGAGGGGGATGAGCGCAGGATTTTCTACTGGTCTTAATTATATGCCCCCCTTCCGAGAATAATCCTTCAAAAGGGAAACCCAACCAACAAACATACCTTACTAGAAGTGAGCGGGGAGAGAAAATGTATCCTTTGCATATGAATACGCAAAAAAGGATATTGTTTATCGTTCATCGAGCAACACTTTTTTTTATGTTTTCAGAATTTGATCAAAAAAAATTTCTAAATTCCAGTGTTACATACTGACAACAGGATTTCAAAATCAGCTAGGTCATAAACATCTATTTTTCTTTAAATTAATTGCTATTTTTAGCAGTTTTGGCACTTAATTAAAATTAAAAATGATAATTTAGAACCAATTTTCTTGTTAAATGTAAGAAAACTATTACAAATTTTAAAATTTTTAAAAAATTCAAAATTTAAATTTGAAATTAAATTTAATTTTGAACCTTAAATTGAATTAAAACCATGATTAATTGAAAGTTTTATTAATTTTGCTGACGAATTTTTGCGTAAAACTTAATTAAAAAAGCGTATTTTAATATTTAAACTATGAAATGACCACACCATATTTGTCCCGCTCTGCTGCAATCCATACAACATAATGAATTAGCTTCAAAATATTGCTATTTTTTGCAGTTTTGCAATTAATTGAAATAAAAAATGATAATTTAGAACCAATTTTCTTGTTAAATCTAAGAAAACTATTACATATTTTAAAAATTTTAAAAAATTCAAAATTTAAATTTGAAATTAAATTTAATTTTGAACCATAAATTGAATTGAAACCATGATTAAATGAAGGTTTAATTAATTTTGCTGACGAATTTTTGCGTAAAACATATTTAAAAAAGCGTATTTTAATATTTAAACTATGAAATGACCACACTATATTTGTCCCGCTCTGCTGCAATCCATACAACATAATGAATTAGCTTCAAAATATTGCTATTTTTTGCAGTTTTGGCACTAAATTAAAATAAAAAATGATAATTTAGAACCAATTTTCTTGTTAAATGTAAGAAAACTATTACAAATTTTAAAATTTTTAAAAAATTCAAAATTTAAATTTGAAATTAAATTTAATTTTGAACCTTAAATTGAATTAAAACCATGATTAATTGAAAGTTTTATTAATTTTCCTGACGAATTTTTGCGTAAAACTTAATTAAAAAAGCGTATTTTAATATTTAAACTATAAAATGGCCACACCATATATGACCGCCCTGGTGCAATGCATATAACATAATGAATTGACTTCAAAATATTGCTATTTTTTGCAGTTTTGGCACTAAATTAAAATAAAAAATGATAATTTAGAACCAATTTTCTTGTTAAATGTAAGAAAACTATTACAAATTTTAGAATTTTTAAAAAATTCAAAATTTAAATTTGAAATTAAATTTAATTTTGAACCATAAATTGAATTGAAACCATGATTAAATGAAGGTTTAATTAATTTTGCTGACGAATTTTTGCGTAAAACTTAATTAAAAAAGCGTATTTTAATATTTAAACTACGAAATGAACACACCATATTTGTCCCGCTCTGCTGCATTGCATATAAAATAATGAATTAACTTCAAAATATTGCTATTTTTTGCAGTTTTGCAATTAATTGAAATAAAAAATGATAATTTAGAACCAATTTTCTTGTTAAATGTAAGAAAACTATTACAAATTTTAAAAATTTTAAAAAATTCAACATTTAAATTTGAAATTAAATTTAATTTTGAACCTTAAATTGAATTAAAACCATGATTAATTGAAAGTTTTATTAATTTTGCTGACGAATTTTTGCGTAAAACTTAATTAAAAAAGCGTATTTTAATATTTAAACTATGAAATGACCACACTATATTTGTCCCGCTCTGCTGCAATGCATATAACATAATGAATTAGCTTCAAAATATTGCTATTTTTTGCAGTTTTGGCACTAAATTAAAATTAAAAATGATAATTAGAACCAATTTTCCTGTTAAATGTAAGAAAACTGTCACAAATTTTAAAATTTTTAAAAAATTCAAAATTTAAATTTGAAATTAAATTTAATTTTGAACCTTAAATTGAATTAAAACCATGATTAATTGAAAGTTTTATTAATTTTGCTGACGAATTTTTGCGTAAAACTTAATTAAAAAAGCGTATTTTAATATTGAAACTATGAAATGACCACAAAATATTTGTCCCGCTCTGCTGCAATGCATACAACATAATGAATTAGCTTCAAAATATTGCTATTTTTTGCAGTTTTGGCACTAAATTAAAATAAAAAATGATAATTTAGAACCAATTTTCTTGTTAAATGTAAGAAAACTGTCACAAATTTTAAAATTTTGTCACAAATTATATAATTTTTAAAAAATTCAAAATTTAAATTTGAAATTAAATTTAATTTTGAACCTTAAATTGAATTAAAACCATGATTAATTGAAAGTTTTATTAATTTTGCTGACGAATTTTTGCGTAAAACTTAATTAAAAAAGCGTATTTTAATATTTAAACTATGAAATGACCACACTATATTTGTCCCGCTCTGCTGCAATGCATACAACATAATGAATTAACTTCAAAATATTGCTATTTTTTGCAGTTTTGGCACTAAATTAAAATAAAAAATGATAATTTAGAACCAATTTTCTTGTTAAATGTAAGAAAACTATTACAAATTTTAAAATTTTTAAAAAATTCAAAATTTAAATTTGAAATTAAATTTAATTTTGAACCTTAAATTGAATTAAAACCATGATTAATTGAAAGTTTTATTAATTTGCTGACGAATTTTTGCGTAAAACTTAATAAAAAAGCGTATTTTAATATTTAAACTATGAAATGACCACAAAATATTTGTCCCGCTCTGCTGCAATCCATACAACATAATGAATTAGCTTCAAAATATTGCTATTTTTTGCAGTTTTGGCACTAAATTAATAAAAAATGATAATTAGAACCAATTTTCTGTTAAATGTAAGAAAACTGTCACAAATTTTAAAATTTTTAAAAATTCAAAATTTAAATTGAAATTAAATTTAATTTGAACCTTAAATTGAATTAAAACCATGATTAATTGAAAGTTTTATTAATTTTCCTGACGAATTTTTGCGTAAAACTTAATTAAAAAGCGTATTTTAATATTTAAACTATGAAATGACCACACCATATTTGTCCGCTCTGCTGCAATGCATATAACATAATGAATTAGCTTCAAAATATTGCTATTTTTTGCAGTTTTGGCACTAATTAAAATAAAAATGATAATTTAGAACCAATTTCTTGTTAAATGTAAGAAAACTATTACAAATTTTAAAATTTTAAAAAATTCAAAATTTAAATTTGAAATTAAATTTAATTTTGAACCTTAAATTGAATTAAAACCATGATTAATTGAAAGTTTTATTAATTTTGCTGACGAATTTTTGCGTATAACTTAATTAAAAAAGCGTATTTTAATATTTAAACTATGAAATGACCACACTATATTGTCCCGCTCTGCTGCAATGCATACAACATAATGAATTGACTTCAAAATATTGCTATTTTTTGCAGTTTTGGCACTAAATTAAAATAAAAAATGATAATTTAGAAACCAATTTTCTTGTTAAATGTAAGAAACTATTACAAATTTTAAAATTTTAAAAATTCAAAATTTAAATTTGAAATTAAATTTAATTTTGAACCTTAAATGAATTAAAACCATGATTAATTGAAAGTTTTATTAATTTTGCTGACGAATTTTTGCGTAAAAACTTAATTAAAAAAGCGTATTTTAATATTTAAACTATAAAATGGCCACACCATATATGACCGCCCTGGTGCAATGCATATAACATAATGAATTGACTCAAAATATTGCTATTTTTTGCAGTTTGGCACTAAATTAAATAAAAAATGATAATTTAGAACCAATTTTCTTGTTAAATGTAAGAAAACTATTACAAATTTTAAAATTTTTAAAAAATTCAAAATTTAAATTTGAATTAAATTTAATTTTGAACCTTAAATTGAATTAAAACCATGATAAATGAAGTTTTATTAATTTTGCTGACGAATTTTTGCGTAAAAACTTAATTAAAAAAGCGTATTTTAATATTTAAACTATGAAATGACCACACTATATTTGTCCCGCTGCTGCAATTGCATATAACATAATGAATTAACTTCAAAATATTGCTATTTTTTGCAGTTTTGGCAATTAATTGAAATAAAAAATGATAATTTAGAACCAATTTTCCTGTTAAATGTAAGAAAACTATTACAATTTTAAATTTTAAAAAATTCAAAATTTAAATTTGAAATTAAATTTAATTTGAACCTTAAATTGAATAAAAACCATGATTAATTGAAAGTTTTATTAATTTTTGCTGACGAATTTTTGCGTAAAACTTAATTAAAAAAGCGTATTTTAATATTAAACTATGAAATGACCACACACTATATTTGTCCCGCTCTGCTGCAATCCATACAACATAATGAATTAGCTTCAAAATGTTGCTATTTTTTGGCAGTTTTGCACTAATTAAAATAAAAATGATAATTTAGAACCAATTTTTCCTGTTAAATGTAAGAAAACTATTACAAATTTTAAAATTTTTAAAAAATTCAAATTTAAATTGAAATTAAATTTAATTTTGAACCTTAAATTGAATTAAAACCATGATTAATTGAAAGTTTTATTAATTTTGCTGACGAATTTTGCGTAAAACTTAATTAAAAAAGCGTATTTAATATTAAACTATGAAATGACCACACCATATTTGTCCCGCTCTGCTGCAATGCATATAACATAATGAATTAGCTTCAAATATTGCTATTTTTTGCAGTTTTGGCACTAAATTAAAATAAAAATGATAATTAGAACCAATTTTCTTGTTAAATGTAAAACTGTCACAATTTTAATTTTGTCACAAATTATATAATTTAAAAAATTCAAAATTTAAATTTGAAATTAAATTTAATTTTGAACCTTAAATTGAATAAAACCATGATTAATTGAAAGTTTTATTAATTTTGCTGACGAATTTATGCGTAAAACTTAATTAAAAAAGCGTATTTTAATATTTAAACTATGAAATGACCACACCAATATTTGTCCCGCTCTGCTGCAATGCATATAACATAATGAATTAACTTCAAAATATTGCTATTTTTTGCAGTTTTGCAATCAATTGAAATAAAAAAATGATAATTAGAACCCAATTTTCTTGTAAATGTAAGAAAACTATTACAAATTTTAAAAATTTTAAAAAATTCAAAATTTAAATTTGAAATTAAATTTAATTTGAACCTTAAATTGAATTAAAACCATGATTAATTGAAAGTTTTAATTAATTTTGCTGACGAATTTTTGCGTAAAACTTAATTAAAAAGCGTATTTTAATATTTAAACTAATGAAATGAACACACCATATTTGTCCCGCTCTGCTGCATTGCATATAAAATAATGAATTAACTTCAAAATATTGCTATTTTTTTGCAGTTTTGCACTAAATTAAAATAAAAAATGATAATTAGAACCAATTTTCTTGTTAAATGTAAGAAAACTGTCACAAATTTTAAAATTTTTAAAAAAATTCAAAATTAAATTTGAAATTAAATTTAATTTTGAACCTTTAAATTGAATTAAAACCATGATTAATTGAAAGTTTTATTAATTTTGCTGACGAATTTTTGCGTAAAAACTTAATTAAAAAAGCGTATTTAATATTTAAACTATGAAATGACCACACCATATTTGTCCCGCTCTGCTGCAATGCATATAACATAATGAATTAGCTTCAAAATATTGCTATTTTTTGCAGTTTTGGCACTAAATTAAAATAAAAATGATAATTTAGAACCAATTTTCTTGTTAAATGTAAGAAAACTATTACAATTTTAAAATTTTAAAAAATTCAAAATTTAAATTTGAAATAAATTTAATTTTGAACCTAAATTGAATTAAAACCATGATTAATTGAAAGTTTTATTAATTTTGCTGACGAAATTTTTGCGTAAAACTTAATTAAAAAAGCGTATTTTAATATTTAAAACTATGAAATGACCAACACCATATTTGTCCCGCTCTGCTGCAATGCATACAACATAATGAATTAGCTTCAAAAATATTGCTATTTTTTGCAGTTTTGGCACTAAATTAAAAATAAAAAATGATAATTTAGAACCAATTTTCTTGTTAAATCTAAGAAAACTATTACATATTTTTAAATTTTAAAAAATTCAAAATTTAAATTTGAAATTAAATTTAATTTGAACCTTAAATTGAATTAAAACATGATTAATTGAAAGTTTTATTAATTTTGCTGACGAATTTTGCGTAAAACTTATTAAAAAAGCGTATTTAATATTTAAACTATGAAATGACCACACTATATTTGTCCGCTCTGCTGCAATGCATACAACATAATGAATTAGCTTCAAAATATTGCTATTTTTTTGCAGTTTTGGCACTAAATTAAAATAAAAAATGATAATTTAGAACCAATTTCCTGTTAAATGTAAGAAAAACTATTACAAATTTTAAAAATTTTAAAAAATTCAAAATTTAAATTTGAAATTAAATTTAATTTTGAACCTTAAATGAATTAAAACCATGATTAATTGAAAGTTTTATTAATTTGCTGACGAATTTTTGCGTAAAACTTAATTAAAAAAGCGTAATTTTAATATTTAAACTATGAAATGAACACACCATATTTGTCCCGCTCTGCTGCAATGCATATAACATAATGAATTAGCTTCAAAATATTGCTATTTTTTGCAGTTTTGGCACTAAATTAAAATAAAAAATGATAATTTAGAACCCAATTTTCTTGTTAAATGTAAGAAAACTGTTACAAATTTTAAATTTTTAAAAAATTCAAAATTTAAATATGAAATTAAATTTAATTTTGAACCTTAAATTGAATTAAAACCATGATTAATTGAAAGTTTTATTAATTTTGCTGACGAATTTTTGCGTAAAACTTAATTAAAAAAGCGTATTTTAATATTAAACTATGAAATGACCACACATATTTGTCCCGCTCTGCTGCAATCCATACAAACATAATGAATTAGCTTCAAAATATTGCTATTTTTGCAGTTTGGCACTAAATTAAAATAAAAAATGATAATTAGAACCAATTTTCTGTTAAATGTAAGAAAACTGTCACAAATTTTAAAATTTTTAAAAAATTCAAAATTTAAAATATTAAATTAAATTTAATTTTGAACCTTAAATTGAATTAAAACCATGATTAATTGAAAGTTTTATTAATTTTGCTGACGAATTTTTGCGTAAAACTTAATAAAAAAGCGTATTTTAATATTTAAACTACGAAATGAACACACCATATTTGTCCGCTCTGCTGCAATGCATATAACATAATGAATTAGCTTCAAATATTGCTATTTTTGCAGTTTTGGCACTAAATTAAAATAAAAAATGATAATTTAGAACCAATTTCTTGTTAAATGTAAGAAACTATTACAAATTTTAAAATTTAAAAAATTCAAAAATTTAAATTTAAATTAAATTCAATTTTGAACCTTAAATTGAATTAAAACCATGATTAATTGAAAGTTTTATTAATTTTGCTGACGAATTTTTGCGTAAAACTTAATTAAAAAGCGTATTTTAATATTTAAACTATGAAATGACCACACTATATTTGTCCCGCTCTGCTGCAATGCATACAAACATAATGAATTAGCTTCAAAATATTGCTATTTTTTGCAGTTTTGGCACTAAATTAAAATAAAAAATGATAATTTAGAACCAATTTTCTTGTTAAATGTAAGAAAACTATCACAAATTTTAAAATTTTTAAAAAAATTCAAAATTTAAATTTGAAATTAAATTTAATTTTGAACCTTAAATTGAATTAAAACCATGATTAATTGAAAGTTTATTATTTTGCTGACGAATTTTTGCGTAAAACTTAATTAAAAAAGCGTATTTTAATATTAAAATATGAAATGACCACACATATTTGTCCCGCTCTGCTGCAATGCATATAACATAATGAATTAGCTTCAAAATATTGCTATTTTTTGCAGTTTTGCACTAAATTAAAATAAAAAATGATAATTTAGAACCAATTTTCCTGTTAAAATGTAAGAAAACTAATTACAAATTTTAAAATTTTAATTTTAAAAATTCAAAATTTAAATTTGAATTAAATTTAATTTTGAACCTTAAATTGAATTAAAACCATGATTAATTGAAAGTTTTATTAAATTTTGCTGACGAATTTTGCGTAAAACTTAATTAAAAAGCGTATTTTAATATTTAAACTATGAAATGACCACACCATATTGTCCCGCTCTGGCTGCAATGCATATAACATAATGAATTAGCTTCAAAATATTGCTATTTTTTGCAGTTTTGGCACTAAATTAAAATAAAAAATGATAATTTAGAACCAATTTTCATGTTAAATGTAAGAAAACTATTACATGTTTTAAATTTTTAAAAAATTCAAAATTTAAATATGAAATTAAATTTAATTTTGAACCTTAAATTGAATTAAAACCATGATTAATTGAAAGTTTATTAATTTTGCTGACGAATTTTGCGTAAAACTTAATTAAAAAAGCGTATTTTAATATTTAAACTATGAAATGACCACACTATATTTGTCCCGCTCTGCTGCAATGCATACAACATAATGAATTAGCTTCAAAATATTGCTATTTTTTTGCAGTTTTGGCACTAAATTAAAATAAAAATGATAATTAGAACCAATTTTCTTGTTAAATGTAAGAAAACTATACAAATTTTAAAATTTTTAAAAAATTCAAAATTAAATTTGAAATTAAATTTAATTTTGAACCTTAAATTGAATTAAAACCATGATTAATTGAAAGTTTTATTAATTTTTGCTGACGAATTTTTGCGTAAAACTTAATTAAAAAAGCGTATTTTAATATTAAACTATGAATGACCACACTATATTTGTCCCGCTCTGCTGCAATGCATACAACATAATGAATTAGCTTCAAAATATTGCTATTTTTTGCAGTTTTGGCACTAAATTAAAATAAAAATGATAATTAGAACCAATTTTCCTGTTAAATGTAAGAAAACTAAAATTTTCACAAATTTTAAAATTTTAAAAAATTCAAAATTTAAATTTGAAATTAAATTAATTTTGAACCTTAAATTGAATTAAAACCATGATTAATTGAAAGTTTTATTAATTTTGCTGACGAATTTTTGCGTAAAACTTAATTAAAAAAGCGTATTTTAATATTTTAAACTATGAAATGACACACCATATTTGTCCCGCTCTGCTGCATTGCATATAAAATAATGAATTAACTTCAAAATATTGCTATTTTTTGCAGTTTTGCAATAAATTAAAATAAAAAATGATAATTTAGAACCAATTTTCTTGTTAAATGTAAGAAAACTGTCACAAATTTTAAAATTTTTAAAAAATTCAAAATTTAAATTTGAAATTAAATTTAATTTTGAACCTTAAATTGAATTAAAACCATGATTAATTGAAAGTTTTATTAATTTTGCTGACGAATTTTTGCGTAAAACTTAATTAAAAAAGCGTATTTTAATATTTAAACTATGAAATGACCACACTATATTTGTCCCGCTCTGCTGCAATCCATACAACATAATGAATTAGCTTCAAAATATTGCTATTTTTTGCAGTTTTGGCACTAAATTAAAATAAAAAATGATAATTAGAACCAATTTTCCTGTTAAATGTAAGAAAACTATTACAAATTTTAAAATTTTTAAAAAATTCAAAATTTAAATTTGAAATTAAATTTAATTTTGAACCTTAAATTGAATTAAAACCATGATTAATTGAAAGTTTTATTAATTTTGCTGACGAATTTTTGCGTAAAACTTAATTAAAAAAGCGTATTTTAATATTTAAACTATGAAATGACCACACTATATTTGTCCCGCTCTGCTGCAATCCATACAACATAATGAATTAGCTTCAAAATATTGCTATTTTTTGCAGTTTTGGCACTAAATTAAAATAAAAAATGATAATTTAGAACCAATTTTCCTGTTAAATGTAAGAAAACTATTACAAATTTTAAATTTTTAAAAAATTCAAAATTTAAATTTGAAATTAAATTTAATTTTGAACCTTAAATTGAATTAAAACCATGATTAATTGAAAGTTTTATTAATTTTGCTGACGAATTTTTGCGTAAAACTTAATTAAAAAAGCGTATTTTAATATTTAAACTATGAAATGACCACACTATATTTGTCCCGCTCTGCTGCAATCCATACAACATAATGAATTAGCTTCAAAATATTGCTATTTTTTGCAGTTTTGGCACTAAATTAAAATAAAAAATGATAATTTAGAACCAATTTTCCTGTTAAATGTAAGAAAACTATCACAAATTTTAAAATTTTAAAAAATTCAAAATTTAAATTTGAAATTAAATTTAATTTTGAACCTTAAATTGAATTAAAACCATGATTAATTGAAAGTTTTATTAATTTTGCTGACGAATTTTTGCGTAAAACTTAATTAAAAAAGCGTATTTTAATATTTAAACTATGAAATGACCACACTATATTTGTCCCGCTCTGCTGCAATCCATACAACATAATGAATTAGCTTCAAAATATTGCTATTTTTTGCAGTTTTGGCACTAAATTAAAATAAAAATGATAATTTAGAACCAATTTTCCTGTTAAATGTAAGAAAACTATTACAAATTTTAAAATTTTTAAAAAATTCAAAATTTAAATTTGAAATTAAATTTAATTTTGAACCTTAAATTGAATTAAAACCATGATTAATTGAAAGTTTTATTAATTTTGCTGACGAATTTTTGCGTAAAACTTAATTAAAAAAGCGTATTTTAATATTTAAACTATGAAATGACCACACTATATTTGTCCCGCTCTGCTGCAATGCATATAACATAATGAATTAGCTTCAAAATATTGCTATTTTTTGCAGTTTTGGCACTAAATTAAAATAAAAAATGATAATTAGAACCAATTTTCCTGTTAAATGTAAGAAAACTGTCACAAATTTTAAAATTTGTCACAAATATATAATTTTAAAAATTCAAAATTTAAATTTGAAATTAAATTTAATTTTGAACCTTAAATTGAATTAAAACCATGATTAATTGAAAGTTTTATTAATTTTGCTGACGAATTTTTGCGTAAAACTTAATTAAAAAAGCGTATTTTAATATTTAAACTATGAAATGACCACACTATATTTGTCCCGCTCTGCTGCAATCCATACAACATAATGAATTAGCTTCAAAATATTGCTATTTTTTGCAGTTTTGGCACTAAATTAAAATAAAAAATGATAATTTAGAACCAATTTTCCTGTTAAATGTAAGAAAACTATTACAAATTTTAAAATTTTTAAAAAATTCAAAATTTAAATTTGAAATTAAATTTAATTTTGAACCTTAAATTGAATTAAAACCATGATTAATTGAAAGTTTTATTAATTTTGCTGACGAATTTTTGCGTAAAACTTAATTAAAAAAGCGTATTTTAATATTTAAACTATGAAATGACCACACTATATTTGTCCCGCTCTGCTGCAATCCATACAACATAATGAATTAGCTTCAAAATATTGCTATTTTTTGCAGTTTTGGCACTAAATTAAAATAAAAAATGATAATTTAGAACCAATTTTCCTGTTAAATGTAAGAAAACTATTACAAATTTTAAATTTTTAAAAAATTCAAAATTTAAATTTGAAATTAAATTTAATTTTGAACCTTAAATTGAATTAAAACCATGATTAATTGAAAGTTTTATTAATTTTGCTGACGAATTTTTGCGTAAAACTTAATTAAAAAAGCGTATTTTAATATTTAAACTATGAAATGACCACACCATATTTGTCCCGCTCTGCTGCAATGCATACAACATAATGAATTAACTTCAAAATATTGCTATTTTTTGCAGTTTTGCACTAAATTAAAATAAAAAATGATAATTTAGAACCAATTTTCCTGTTAAATGTAAGAAAACTATTACAAATTTTAAAATTTTAAAAAATTCAAAATTTAAATTTGAAATTAAATTTAATTTTGAACCTTAAATTGAATTAAAACCATGATTAATTGAAAGTTTTATTAATTTTGCTGACGAATTTTTGCGTAAAACTTAATTAAAAAAGCGTATTTTAATATTTAAACTATGAAATGACCACACTATATTTGTCCCGCTCTGCTGCAATGCATACAACATAATGAATTAGCTTCAAAATATTGCTATTTTTTGCAGTTTTGGCACTAAATTAAAATAAAAAATGATAATTTAGAACCAATTTTCTTGTTAAATGTAAGAAAACTATTACAAATTTTAAAATTTTAAAAAATTCAAAATTTAAATTTGAAATTAAATTTAATTTTGAACCTTAAATTGAATTAAAACCATGATTAATTGAAAGTTTTATTAATTTTGCTGACGAATTTTTGCGTAAAACTTAATTAAAAAAGCGTATTTTAATATTTAAACTATGAAATGACCACACTATATTTGTCCCGCTCTGCTGCAATGCATATAACATAATGAATTAGCTTCAAAATATTGCTATTTTTTGCAGTTTTGGCACTAAATTAAAATAAAAAATGATAATTTAGAACCAATTTTCCTGTTAAATGTAAGAAAACTATTACAAATTTTAAAATTTTAAAAAATTCAAAATTTAAATTTGAAATTAAATTTAATTTTGAACCTTAAATTGAATTAAAACCATGATTAATTGAAAGTTTTATTAATTTTGCTGACGAATTTTTGCGTAAAACTTAATTAAAAAAGCGTATTTTAATATTTAAACTATGAAATGACCACACTATATTTGTCCCGCTCTGCTGCAATGCATATAACATAATGAATTAGCTTCAAAATATTGCTATTTTTTGCAGTTTTGGCACTAAATTAAAATAAAAAATGATAATTTAGAACCAATTTTCCTGTTAAATGTAAGAAAACTATTACAAATTTTAAAATTTTAAAAAATTCAAAATTTAAATTTGAAATTAAATTTAATTTTGAACCTTAAATTGAATTAAAACCATGATTAATTGAAAGTTTTATTAATTTTGCTGACGAATTTTTGCGTAAAACTTAATTAAAAAAGCGTATTTTAATATTTAAACTATGAAATGACCACACCATATTTGTCCCGCTCTGCTGCAATGCATACAACATAATGAATTAGCTTCAAAATATTGCTATTTTTTGCAGTTTTGGCACTAAATTAAAATAAAAAATGATAATTTAGAACCAATTTTCCTGTTAAATGTAAGAAAACTGTCACAAATTTTAAATTAATTTTTAAAAAATTCAAAATTTAAATTTGAAATTAAATTTAATTTTGAACCTTAAATTGAATTAAAACCATGATTAATTGAAAGTTTTATTAATTTTGCTGACGAATTTTTGCGTAAAACTTAATTAAAAAAGCGTATTTTAATATTTAAACTATGAAATGACCACACCATATTTGTCCCGCTCTGCTGCAATGCATACAACATAATGAATTAGCTTCAAAATATTGCTATTTTTTGCAGTTTTGGCACTAAATTAAAATAAAAAATGATAATTTAGAACCAATTTTCCTGTTAAATGTAAGAAAACTATTACAAATTTTAAAATTTTTAAAAAATTCAAAATTTAAATTTGAAATTAAATTTAATTTTGAACCTTAAATTGAATTAAAACCATGATTAATTGAAAGTTTTATTAATTTTGCTGACGAATTTTTGCGTAAAACTTAATTAAAAAAGCGTATTTTAATATTTAAACTATGAAATGACCACACTATATTTGTCCCGCTCTGCTGCAATCCATACAACATAATGAATTAGCTTCAAAATATTGCTATTTTTTGCAGTTTTGGCACTAAATTAAAATAAAAAATGATAATTTAGAACCAATTTTCCTGTTAAATGTAAGAAAACTATTACAAATTTTAAAATTTTTAAAAAATTCAAAATTTAAATTTGAAATTAAATTTAATTTTGAACCTTAAATTGAATTAAAACCATGATTAATTGAAAGTTTTATTAATTTTGCTGACGAATTTTTGCGTAAAACTTAATTAAAAAAGCGTATTTTAATATTTAAACTATGAAATGACCACACCATATTTGTCCCGCTCTGCTGCAATGCATATAACATAATGAATTAACTTCAAAATATTGCTATTTTTTGCAGTTTTGGCACTAAATTAAAATAAAAAATGATAATTTAGAACCAATTTTCTTGTTAAATGTAAGAAAACTATTACAAATTTTAAAATTTTAAAAAATTCAAAATTTAAATTTGAAATTAAATTTAATTTTGAACCTTAAATTGAATTAAAACCATGATTAATTGAAAGTTTTATTAATTTTGCTGACGAATTTTTGCGTAAAACTTAATTAAAAAAGCGTATTTTAATATTTAAACTATGAAATGACCACACTATATTTGTCCCGCTCTGCTGCAATGCATACAACATAATGAATTAGCTTCAAAATATTGCTATTTTTTGCA
Organism: Brugia malayi; assembly: GCF_000002995.4. NCBI lineage: Eukaryota > Metazoa > Nematoda > Chromadorea > Rhabditida > Onchocercidae > Brugia > Brugia malayi. The sequence goes on from NW_025062477.1 coordinate 13,941,140, forward strand.
GTTTTGGCACTAAATTAAAATAAAAAATGATAATTTAGAACCAATTTTCATGTTAAATGTAAGAAAACTATTACAAATTTTAAAATTTTAAAAAATTCAAAATTTAAATTTGAAATTAAATTTAATTTTGAACCTTAAATTGAATTAAAACCATGATTAATTGAAAGTTTTATTAATTTTGCTGACGAATTTTTGCGTAAAACTTAATTAAAAAAGCGTATTTTAATATTTAAACTATGAAATGACCACACTATATTTGTCCCGCTCTGCTGCAATGCATATAACATAATGAATTAGCTTCAAAATATTGCTATTTTTTGCAGTTTTGGCACTAAATTAAAATAAAAAATGATAATTTAGAACCAATTTTCTTGTTAAATGTAAGAAAACTATTACAAATTTTAAATTTTTAAAAAATTCAAAATTTAAATTTGAAATTAAATTTAATTTTGAACCTTAAATTGAATTAAAACCATGATTAATTGAAAGTTTTATTAATTTTGCTGACGAATTTTTGCGTAAAACTTAATTAAAAAAGCGTATTTTAATATTTAAACTATGAAATGACCACACCATATTTGTCCGCTCTGCTGCAATGCATATAACATAATGAATTAGCTTCAAAATATTGCTATTTTTTGCAGTTTTGGCACTAAATTAAAATAAAAAATGATAATTTAGAACCAATTTTCTTGTTAAATGTAAGAAAACTATTACAAATTTTAAAATTTTTAAAAAATTCAAAATTTAAATTTGAAATTAAATTTAATTTTGAACCTTAAATTGAATTAAAACCATGATTAATTGAAAGTTTTATTAATTTTGCTGACGAATTTTTGCGTAAAACTTAATTAAAAAAGCGTATTTTAATATTTAAACTATGAAATGACCACACTATATTTGTCCCGCTCTGCTGCAATGCATACAACATAATGAATTAGCTTCAAAATATTGCTATTTTTTGCAGTTTTGGCACTAAATTAAAATAAAAAATGATAATTTAGAACCAATTTTCTTGTTAAATGTAAGAAAACTATTACAAATTTTAAAATTTTTAAAAAATTCAAAATTTAAATTTGAAATTAAATTTAATTTTGAACCTTAAATTGAATTAAAACCATGATTAATTGAAAGTTTTATTAATTTTGCTGACGAATTTTTGCGTAAAACTTAATTAAAAAAGCGTATTTTAATATTTAAACTATGAAATGACCACACCATATTTGTCCGCTCTGCTGCAATGCATATAACATAATGAATTAGCTTCAAAATATTGCTATTTTTTGCAGTTTTGGCACTAAATTAAAATAAAAAATGATAATTTAGAACCAATTTTCTTGTTAAATGTAAGAAAACTATTACAAATTTTAAAATTTTTAAAAAATTCAAAATTTAAATTTGAAATTAAATTTAATTTTGAACCTTAAATTGAATTAAAACCATGATTAATTGAAAGTTTTATTAATTTTGCTGACGAATTTTTGCGTAAAACTTAATTAAAAAAGCGTATTTTAATATTTAAACTATGAAATGACCACACCATATTTGTCCTGCTCTGCTGCAATGCATATAACATAATGAATTAGCTTCAAAATATTGCTATTTTTTGCAGTTTTGGCACTAAATTAAAATAAAAAATGATAATTTAGAACCAATTTTCTTGTTAAATGTAAGAAAACTATTACAAATTTTAAAATTTTTAAAAATTCAAAATTTAAATTTGAAATTAAATTTAATTTTGAACCTTAAATTGAATTAAAACCATGATTAATTGAAAGTTTTATTAATTTTGCTGACGAATTTTTGCGTAAAACTTAATTAAAAAAGCGTATTTTAATATTTAAACTATGAAATGACCACACTATATTTGTCCCGCTCTGCTGCAATGCATATAACATAATGAATTAGCTTCAAAATATTGCTATTTTTTGCAGTTTTGGCACTAAATTAAAATAAAAAATGATAATTTAGAACCAATTTTCTTGTTAAATGTAAGAAAACTATTACAAATTTTAAAATTTTTAAAAAATTCAAAATTTAAATTTGAAATTAAATTTAATTTTGAACCTTAAATTGAATTAAAACCATGATTAATTGAAAGTTTTATTAATTTGCTGACGAATTTTTGCGTAAAACTTAATTAAAAAAGCGTATTTTAATATTTAAACTATGAAATGACCACACCATATTTGTCCCGCTCTGCTGCAATGCATATAACATAATGAATTAGCTTCAAAATATTGCTATTTTTTGCAGTTTTGGCACTAAATTAAAATAAAAAATGATAATTTAGAACCAATTTTCTTGTTAAATGTAAGAAAACTATTACAAATTTTAAATTTTTAAAAAATTCAAAATTTAAATTTGAAATTAAATTTAATTTTGAACCTTAAATTGAATTAAAACCATGATTAATTGAAAGTTTTATTAATTTTGCTGACGAATTTTTGCGTAAAACTTAATTAAAAAGCGTATTTTAATATTTAAACTATGAAATGACCACACTATATTTGTCCCGCTCTGCTGCAATGCATACAACATAATGAATTAGCTTCAAAATATTGCTATTTTTTGCAGTTTTGGCACTAAATTAAAATAAAAAATGATAATTTAGAACCAATTTTCTTGTTAAATGTAAGAAAACTATTACAAATTTTAAAATTTTTAAAAAATTCAAAATTTAAATTTGAAATTAAATTTAATTTTGAACCTTAAATTGAATTAAAACCATGATTAATTGAAAGTTTTATTAATTTTGCTGACGAATTTTTGCGTAAAACTTAATTAAAAAAGCGTATTTTAATATTTAAACTATGAAATGACCACACCATATTTGTCCCGCTCTGCTGCAATGCATATAACATAATGAATTAACTTCAAAATATTGCTATTTTTTGCAGTTTTGGCACTAAATTAAAATAAAAAATGATAATTTAGAACCAATTTCTTGTTAAATGTAAGAAAACTATTACAAATTTTAAAATTTTTAAAAAATTCAAAATTTAAATTTGAAATTAAATTTAATTTTGAACCTTAAATTGAATTAAAACCATGATTAATTGAAAGTTTTATTAATTTTGCTGACGAATTTTTGCGTAAAACTTAATTAAAAAAGCGTATTTTAATATTTAAACTATGAAATGACCACACTATATTTGTCCGCTCTGCTGCAATGCATATAACATAATGAATTAGCTTCAAAATATTGCTATTTTTTGCAGTTTTGGCACTAAATTAAATAAAAAATGATAATTTAGAACCAATTTTCTTGTTAAATGTAAGAAAACTATTACAAATTTTAAAATTTTTAAAAAATTCAAAATTTAAATTTGAAATTAAATTTAATTTTGAACCTTAAATTGAATTAAAACCATGATTAATTGAAAGTTTTATTAATTTTGCTGACGAATTTTTGCGTAAAACTTAATTAAAAAAGCGTATTTTAATATTTAAACTATGAAATGACCACACTATATTTGTCCCGCTCTGCTGCAATGCATATAACATAATGAATTAGCTTCAAAATATTGCTATTTTTTGCAGTTTTGGCACTAAATTAAAATAAAAATGATAATTTAGAACCAATTTTCTTGTTAAATGTAAGAAAACTATTACAAATTTTAAATTTTTAAAAAATTCAAAATTTAAATTTGAAATTAAATTTAATTTTGAACCTTAAATTGAATTAAAACCATGATTAATTGAAAGTTTTATTAATTTTGCTGACGAATTTTTGCGTAAAACTTAATTAAAAAAGCGTATTTTAATATTTAAACTATGAAATGACCACACTATATTTGTCCCGCTCTGCTGCAATGCATATAACATAATGAATTAGCTTCAAAATATTGCTATTTTTTGCAGTTTTGGCACTAAATTAAAATAAAAAATGATAATTTAGAACCAATTTTCTTGTTAAATGTAAGAAAACTATTACAAATTTTAAAATTTTTAAAAAATTCAAAATTTAAATTTGAAATTAAATTTAATTTTGAACCTTAAATTGAATTAAAACCATGATTAATTGAAAGTTTTATTAATTTTGCTGACGAATTTTTGCGTAAAACTTAATTAAAAAAGCGTATTTTAATATTTAAACTATGAAATGACCACACTATATTTGTCCCGCTCTGCTGCAATGCATACAACATAATGAATTAGCTTCAAAATATTGCTATTTTTTGCAGTTTTGGCACTAAATTAAAATAAAAAATGATAATTTAGAACCAATTTTCTTGTTAAATGTAAGAAAACTATTACAAATTTTAAAATTTTTAAAAAATTCAAAATTTAAATTTGAAATTAAATTTAATTTTGAACCTTAAATTGAATTAAAACCATGATTAATTGAAAGTTTTATTAATTTTGCTGACGAATTTTTGCGTAAAACTTAATTAAAAAAGCGTATTTTAATATTTAAACTATGAAATGACCACACTATATTTGTCCCGCTCTGCTGCAATGCATATAACATAATGAATTAGCTTCAAAATATTGCTATTTTTTGCAGTTTTGGCACTAAATTAAAATAAAAAATGATAATTTAGAACCAATTTTCCTGTTAAATGTAAGAAAACTATTACAAATTTTAAAATTTTTAAAAAATTCAAAATTTAAATTTGAAATTAAATTTAATTTTGAACCTTAAATTGAATTAAAACCATGATTAATTGAAAGTTTTATTAATTTTGCTGACGAATTTTTGCGTAAAACTTAATTAAAAAAGCGTATTTTAATATTTAAACTATGAAATGACCACACCATATTTGTCCGCTCTGCTGCAATGCATATAACATAATGAATTAGCTTCAAAATATTGCTATTTTTTGCAGTTTTGGCACTAAATTAAAATAAAAAATGATAATTTAGAACCAATTTTCATGTTAAATGTAAGAAAACTATTACAAATTTTAAAATTTTTAAAAAATTCAAAATTTAAATTTGAAATTAAATTTAATTTTGAACCTTAAATTGAATTAAAACCATGATTAATTGAAAGTTTTATTAATTTTGCTGACGAATTTTTGCGTAAAACTTAATTAAAAAAGCGTATTTTAATATTTAAACTATGAAATGACCACACTATATTTGTCCCGCTCTGCTGCAATGCATATAACATAATGAATTAGCTTCAAAATATTGCTATTTTTTGCAGTTTTGGCACTAAATTAAAATAAAAAATGATAATTTAGAACCAATTTTCTTGTTAAATGTAAGAAAACTATTACAATTTTTAAATTTTAAAAAATTCAAAATTTAAATTTGAAATTAAATTTAATTTTGAACCTTAAATTGAATTAAAACCATGATTAATTGAAAGTTTTATTAATTTTGCTGACGAATTTTTGCGTAAAACTTAATTAAAAAAGCGTATTTTAATATTTAAACTATGAAATGACCACACTATATTTGTCCCGCTCTGCTGCAATGCATACAACATAATGAATTAGCTTCAAAATATTGCTATTTTTTGCAGTTTTGGCACTAAATTAAAATAAAAAATGATAATTTAGAACCAATTTTCTTGTTAAATGTAAGAAAACTATTACAAATTTTAAAAATTTTAAAAAATTCAAAATTTAAATTTGAAATTAAATTTAATTTTGAACCTTAAATTGAATTAAAACCATGATTAATTGAAAGTTTTATTAATTTTGCTGACGAATTTTTGCGTAAAACTTAATTAAAAAAGCGTATTTTAATATTTAAACTATGAAATGACCACACCATATTTGTCCCGCTCTGCTGCAATGCATATAACATAATGAATTAACTTCAAAATATTGCTATTTTTTGCAGTTTTGGCACTAAATTAAAATAAAAAATGATAATTTAGAACCAATTTTCTTGTTAAATGTAAGAAAACTATTACAAATTTTAAAATTTTAAAAAATTCAAAATTTAAATTTGAAATTAAATTTAATTTTGAACCTTAAATTGAATTAAAACCATGATTAATTGAAAGTTTTATTAATTTTGCTGACGAATTTTTGCGTAAAACTTAATTAAAAAAGCGTATTTTAATATTTAAACTATGAAATGACCACACTATATTTGTCCCGCTCTGCTGCAATGCATATAACATAATGAATTAGCTTCAAAATATTGCTATTTTTTGCAGTTTTGGCAATAAATTAAAATAAAAAATGATAATTTAGAACCAATTTTCTTGTTAAATGTAAGAAAACTATTACAAATTTTAAAATTTTTAAAAAATTCAAAATTTAAATTTGAAATTAAATTTAATTTTGAACCTTAAATTGAATTAAAACCATGATTAATTGAAAGTTTTATTAATTTTGCTGACGAATTTTTGCGTAAAACTTAATTAAAAAGCGTATTTTAATATTTAAACTATGAAATGACCACACCATATTTGTCCCGCTCTGCTGCAATGCATACAACATAATGAATTAGCTTCAAAATATTGCTATTTTTTGCAGTTTTGGCACTAAATTAAAATAAAAAATGATAATTTAGAACCAATTTTCTTGTTAAATGTAAGAAAACTGTCACAAATTTTAAAATTTTTAAAAAATTCAAAATTTAAATTTGAAATTAAATTTAATTTTGAACCTTAAATTGAATTAAAACCATGATTAATTGAAAGTTTTATTAATTTTGCTGACGAATTTTTGCGTAAAACTTAATTAAAAAAGCGTATTTTAATATTTAAACTATGAAATGACACACTATATTTGTCCCGCTCTGCTGCAATGCATACAACATAATGAATTAGCTTCAAAATATTGCTATTTTTTGCAGTTTTGGCACTAAATTAAAATAAAAAATGATAATTTAGAACCAATTTTCTTGTTAAATGTAAGAAAACTATTACAAATTTTAAAATTTTAAAAAATTCAAAATTTAAATTTGAAATTAAATTTAATTTTGAACCTTAAATTGAATTAAAACCATGATTAATTGAAAGTTTTATTAATTTTGCTGACGAATTTTTGCGTAAAACTTAATTAAAAAAGCGTATTTTAATATTTAAACTATGAAATGACCACACCATATTTGTCCTGCTCTGCTGCAATGCATATAACATAATGAATTAGCTTCAAAATATTGCTATTTTTTGCAGTTTTGGCACTAAATTAAAATAAAAAATGATAATTTAGAACCAATTTTCTTGTTAAATGTAAGAAAACTATTACAAATTTTAAAATTTTAAAAAATTCAAAATTTAAATTTGAAATTAAATTTAATTTTGAACCTTAAATTGAATTAAAACCATGATTAATTGAAAGTTTTATTAATTTTGCTGACGAATTTTTGCGTAAAACTTAATTAAAAAAGCGTATTTTAATATTTAAACTATGAAATGACCACACCATATTTGTCCTGCTCTGCTGCAATGCATATAACATAATGAATTAGCTTCAAAATATTGCTATTTTTTGCAGTTTTGGCACTAAATTAAAATAAAAAATGATAATTTAGAACCAATTTTCCTGTTAAATGTAAGAAAACTATTACAAATTTTAAAATTTTAAAAATTCAAAATTTAAATTTGAAATTAAATTTAATTTTGAACCTTAAATTGAATTAAAACCATGATTAATTGAAAGTTTTATTAATTTTGCTGACGAATTTTTGCGTAAAACTTAATTAAAAAAGCGTATTTTAATATTTAAACTATGAAATGACCACACCATATTTGTCCTGCTCTGCTGCAATGCATATAACATAATGAATTAGCTTCAAAATATTGCTATTTTTTGCAGTTTTGGCACTAAATTAAAATAAAAAATGATAATTTAGAACCAATTTTCTTGTTAAATGTAAGAAAACTATTACAAATTTTAAAATTTAAAAAATTCAAAATTTAAATTTGAAATTAAATTTAATTTTGAACCTTAAATTGAATTAAAACCATGATTAATTGAAAGTTTTATTAATTTTGCTGACGAATTTTTGCGTAAAACTTAATTAAAAAAGCGTATTTTAATATTTAAACTATGAAATGACCACACTATATTTGTCCCGCTCTGCTGCAATGCATATAACATAATGAATTAGCTTCAAAATATTGCTATTTTTTGCAGTTTTGGCACTAAATTAAAATAAAAAATGATAATTTAGAACCAATTTTCTTGTTAAATGTAAGAAAACTATTACAAATTTTAAATTTTTAAAAAATTCAAAATTTAAATTTGAAATTAAATTTAATTTTGAACCTTAATTGAATTAAAACCATGATTAATTGAAAGTTTTATTAATTTTGCTGACGAATTTTTGCGTAAAACTTAATTAAAAAAGCGTATTTTAATATTTAAACTATGAAATGACCACACCATATTTGTCCTGCTCTGCTGCAATGCATATAACATAATGAATTAGCTTCAAAATATTGCTATTTTTTGCAGTTTTGCACTAAATTAAAATAAAAATGATAATTTAGAACCAATTTTCCTGTTAAATGTAAGAAAACTATTACAAATTTTAAAATTTTAAAAAATCAAATTTAAATTTGAAATTAAATTTAATTTTGAACCTTAAATTGAATTAAAACCATGATTAATTGAAAGTTTTATTAATTTTGCTGACGAATTTTTGCGTAAAACTTAATTAAAAAAGCGTATTTTAATATTTAAACTATGAAATGACCACACCATATTTGTCCTGCTCTGCTGCAATGCATATAACATAATGAATTAGCTTCAAAATATTGCTATTTTTTGCAGTTTTGGCACTAAATTAAAATAAAAAATGATAATTTAGAACCAATTTTCTTGTTAAATGTAAGAAAACTATTACAAATTTTAAAATTTTTAAAAAATTCAAAATTTAAATTTGAAATTAAATTTAATTTTGAACCTTAAATTGAATTAAAACCATGATTAATTGAAAGTTTTATTAATTTTGCTGACGAATTTTTGCGTAAAACTTAATTAAAAAGCGTATTTTAATATTTAAACTATGAAATGACCAACACCATATTTGTCCCGCTCTGCTGCAATGCATATAACATAATGAATTAACTTCAAAATATTGCTATTTTTTGCAGTTTTGGCACTAAATTAAAATAAAAAATGATAATTAAGAACCAATTTCTTGTTAAATGTAAGAAAACTATTACAAATTTTAAAATTTTAAAAAATTCAAAATTTAAATTTGAAATTAAATTTAATTTGAAACCTAAATTGAATTAAAACCATGATTAATTGAAAGTTTTATTAATTTTGCTGACGAATTTTTGCGTAAAACTTAATTAAAAAAGCGTATTTTAATATTTAAACTATGAAATGACCACACCATATTTGTCCCGCTCTGCTGCAATGCAATATAACATAATGAATTAGCTTCAAATATTTGCTATTTTTTGCAGTTTTGGCACTAAATTAAAATAAAAAATGATAATTTAGAACCAATTTTCTTGTTAAATGTAAGAAACTTCACAAAAATTATAAATTTTAAAAAATTCAAAATTTAAATTTGAAATTAAATTTAATTTTGAACCTTAAATTGAATTAAAACCATGATTAATTGAAAGTTTTATTAATTTTGCTGACGAATTTTGCGTAAACTTAATTAAAAAAGCGTATTTAATATTTAAACTATGAAATGAACAACACATATTTGTCCCGCTCTGCTGCAATGCATATAACATAATGAATTAGCTTCAAAATATTGCTATTTTTTGCAGTTTTGCAATTAAATTAAATAAAAAATGATAATTTAAAACCAATTTTCTTGTTAAACCGTAAGAAAACTATTAACAAATTTTAAAATTTTTTAAAAAATTCAAAATTTAAATTTGAAATTAAATTTAATTTTGAACCTTAAATTGAATTAAAACCATGATTAATTGAAAGTTTTATTAATTTTGCTGTACGAATTTTGCCGAAAAACTTAATTAAAAAAGCCGAATTTAATATTTAAACTATGAAATGACCACACTATATTTGTCCCGCTCTGCTGCAATGCATATAAACATAATGAATTAACTTCAAAATATTGCTATTTTTTTGCAGTTTTGGCACTAAATTAAAATAAAAAATGATAATTTAGAACCAATTTTCTTGTTAAATCTAAGAAAACTATTACAATTTTTAAAATTTTAAAAAATCAAAATTTAAAATTGAAATTAATTTAATTTGAACCTTAAATTGAATTAAAAACATGATTAATGAAAGTTTTATTAATTTTGCTGACGA